>NC_090374.1:118781142-119399476 GCF_036365525.1 Heterodontus francisci
TCAGCACAGCTGGAGGCAGGCTGCTTGATCCTCTGCTTTGACTGCTCAGATGCTCTTGGCAGATGCCATTTGGGTTTAGGAGGCTGGGAAGGCCCTGCCAAAAACTGCTGCACATGCACCTGTGCAGGGACAGATTCGAATCTCGGGACAGGCTACAGCGTGTGGGGTTTTGACTAAGGAAGGAGCATGAGGTCATGAGTGGAACAGAGTCTCCACTTCCATGTTCCCTTTCTCCATCTTCCCTTTCCTGGCCCAACTGCACTTCCCTGCTAACCAAGAGCTGGAGAGTGCTTTGCTGTACTTCATTAAGGCGCTGAATGGTCAAGGTAAGGTTTGCCATGATCTTGCTTAAGGTGACAGTCTGAGTGTGCAGGCCATTGGTGAGGACCTGCATCTGATGCTCTGTGCAGGTGGCCACTCTTTCGATGGCTGTAGGCATCAGTTCCAATGCCTGAGGCATCGTAGCACTCATGCTAGAGGCAAACTCCTCCATCCCTCTGCAATCACGTGCAGTGCAGCTTGAAAGGTTGACAGCACCTCACACATCTTCAGCTGCTTCATCAATGACCTTCCTTCAATCATAAGGTCAGAAGTGGGGATGTTCGCTGATGATTGCACAATGTTCAGCACCATTCGTGACTCCTCAGATACTGAAGCAGTCCGTGTAAAAATGCAGCAAGACTTGGACAATATCCAGGCTTGGGCTGATAAGTGGCAAGTAACATTCGCGCCACACAAGTGCCAGGCAATGACCATCTCCAACAAGAGAGAATCTAACCATCTCCCCTTGACATTCAATGGCATTACCATCACTGAATCTCCCACTATCAACATCCTAGGGGCTACCATTGACCAGAAACTGAACTGGAGTAGCCATATAAATACCGTGGCTACAAGAGCAGCTCAGAGGCTAGGAATTCTGCAGCGCGTAACTCACCTCCTGACTCCCCAAAGCCTATCCACCATCTACAAGGCACAAGTCAGGAGTGTGATGGAATGCTCTTCACTTGCCTGGATGGGTGCAGCTTCAACAACACTCAAGAAGCTCAACACCATCCAGGACAAAGCAGCCCGCTTGATTGGCACCCCATCAACAAACATTCACTCCCTCTACCACCGACGCTCAGTGGGAGCAGTGTGTACCATCTACATGATGCACTGTAGCAACGGACCAAGGCTCCTTAGACAGCACCTTGCAAACCCATGACCTCTACCACCTAGAAGTACAAGGGCAGCAAATGCATGGGAACACCACCACCAGCAAGTTCCCGTCCAAGTCACACACCATCCTGACTTGGAACAATGTCGCCGTTCCTTCACTGTCGCTGGGTCAAAATCTGGAACTCCCTTCCTAACAGCAGTGTGAGTGTACCTACCCCACATGGACTGCAGCGGTTCAAGAAGGCGGCTCACCACCACCTTCTCAAGGGCAATTAAGGATGGACAATAAATGCTGGCCTGGCCAGCGATGTCCACATCCCATGAATGAATTTAAAAAAATATTTTCTGCTGTTGGTCCAGGATGGTCCTATTGATGGAGGAACCCTGAGACTCAGCAACTGCATCCAGCTGAGCAGAGCTTTGAGGGCCCTATGCCCTCTGACAGGGACTCTCCACTGCTGTGCCTGACTCCACCACCTGCACCTGCTCACTAGTAGTATGTAATTCACTATGTGACAACATGGTTACCTGTCTTGGAGGTTCCAATGAGGTCTGCATATCTGAGCTGGTGGAGGGGTGTGACAGTGCTTCCTCAGAGTGAGTGACCTCCTATGAGGAGTCTTTGTTCTCCTTCCACGCCACCTCTGAAGGATGCTTGAAGTACCTGTGGGAGAAGAAAGGCATTAGAATTGACAAGGTGAGAGGGTTCTAAGTCATCATTATGCTCATTATCATTTTTAATTCCATGGTAATATCACGTCAACATGAGGGAGTGTTGTATGCCATGAGAGCAACATAGCCCAGTCCGAAACAAGAATCTTAAACTTAAACAAAGCCAATTACATAGGTATGAGGGGAGAGCTGGGTAAGGTTGATTGGGTAAATAGACTAAAATGTTTGGTAAATAAACAGTGGGAAACATTTAAAGAAATGATTCAAAATGTCCAAGAAAAATACATTTCATTAAAAAATAAAAACTCAGTGAGAAAGATCGATCTGTGGCTTACTAGGGAATTTAAGGATAGTATTAGGTTAAAAGAAGAGGCTTGTAATACTACAAAGAAAAGTAGTAAGTCTGCGGACTGAGAAAGTTTTTAAAAAAAAAAAGTTGACAAAAATGGAAAAAATAGATAATGAGCGTAAACCCGTCAGGAATATAAAAACAGAGTGTAAGAGCTTTTGCAAGTATACAAAAAGGAGAGTTGCTAAAGTAAACATTGGACTCTTAGAGGCAGAGACAGGAGAAATTATCATGGGGAATGAGTAAATGGAAGAGATGTTGAACACATATTTTGTGTCTGTCTTCACAGTAGAAAACACAAATTACATGTCAGAAATAATGAGTAACCAAGTGGCTAACAGGAGTGAGGAACGTAAGGTAATTAATTACAGCAGAAAAAAAGCACTGGAGAAACTTAAGGACTAAAAGCCAACAAATCCCCAGGACCTGATAGCCTGCATCCTAGGATTCTAAAAGAGGCAGTTGCAGAGATAGTGAATGCGTTGGTTATGATTTTCCAAAATTCCCTCGATTCTAGAATGGTACCAGTGGATTGTAAGTTAGCAAATGTAACACTTCTATTCAAGAAAGGAGGAAAAGGGAAAACAAGGAACTACAGGCCAGGTAGCCTGATATCAGTTGCTGGGAAAATGCTGGAATATGTTATTAAGGAAGTCTTAACAATGCATTTAGAAAATCATAGTATGATTAGATGGAGTCAACATGGTTTTACGAAAGGGAAATTGTGTTTAACAAATTTATTAGAGTTTTTGAGAATGTAACTAGTCGGGTAGATAAAGGGGAGATAGTGGATGTAGTATACTTGGATTTCCCAAAGGCATTCGATAAGGTGCCACACAAAAGGTTAATATGCGAGATCAGGGCTCATGGAGTTTGGGAGTAATATATTAGCATGAATGGAGGATTGGTTAAGGGACTGGAAGCAGAGAGTTGGGATAAGTGGGGCATTTTTAAGTTGGCAGGCTGTAATTAGTGGAGTGCTGCAAGGATCAGTGCCGGGACCTCACTATTTACAATCTATATTAATGATTTAGACAAAGAAACCGAGAATAATGTCTCCAAGTTTGCTGACGATACAAAGTTAGGTGGGAATGTAAGCTGTGAGGAAGACAGAAAGAGGGTGCAAAGAGATATAGGCAGGTGAAGTGAGTGGTCAACAACGTGACAGATGGAGTATTGTGTGGGGAAGTGTGGGGTTATTTACTTTGGTATTAAGGATAGAAATGTAGAATATTTTTTTAAATGCATGAAATTTGTAAATGTTGATGTTCAGAGAGACTTGGATGCACTTGTACAAGGAACACAGAAAGTTAACGTGCAGATACAGCAAACCATTAGGAAAGTATTGGTATGTTAGCCTTTATTGCAAGAGGATTGGAGTACAAGAATATGGAAGTCTTGCTACAATTGTATAGGGCTCTGGTTCTGAAACTGCACCTGGAGTATTATGCATAGTTTCGGTCTCCATATTTAAGGAAAGATCTACTTGCATTGGAGGCAGTACAGTGAAGTACAGTCCAGGCTAATGCCGTAGGCACATGGATTCAAATCCCACCACGGCAGCTGGTGGAATTTAAATTTAATTAATTATTAAAAGTCTGAATTGAAAGCTGGTCTCAGTAATGGTGCCAAGAAACTATCATTGATTGTTGTAAAAACCCAACTGGTTCACTAATGTCTAGTGCTGTTGCGGGGGTGGTGGTGGGGGGGGGTGGGTAGGGTTAAACTAATTTGGCAGGGGGATGGGATACAGAGTGGAGGTACAGTAGCGGGTGAGGCACAGCCAAATATAGAAGAGAGACTGAGTCAGTCTGGAAGGCAGAGCAAATATAGACCTGTTGAGGCACAAGTATAAAATGCAAGGCTGGATTGCATATACTTTAATGCAAGGAATCTTACTAATAAGGCAGATGAATTGAGGGCATTGATTAGTACATGGGATTATGATATTATTGCTATTACAGAGACATAGCTGAGGGAGGGGCAGGACCAGCAACTCAGTATTACAGGGTATAGAAACTTCAGGCGTGATAGGGGAGGGGATAAAAGAGGAGGTGGTATTGCATTGTTGATCAAGGAGTCAATTACTGCAGTAAGGAGGGATGATATCTTAGAAGGTTCCTGAAATGAGGCCATATGGGTAGAACTTAAGAACAAAAGGGGGGCAATCACTTGGCTGGGAGTGTACTACAGGCCTCCAAACAGTCAGGGAGAGATAGAGGAGCAGATATGTAGGCAAATCTCAGAGCGGTGTAAAAATAATAGGGTAATAGTAGGGAATTTCAACCTACCTAATATCAACTGGGATAGTCTTAGTGCCAAAAGCTTATAGAGGGAGGAATTCTTAAAATGCATACAGGAGAGCTTTTTGAGCCAGTACATAGAAAGTCCGACAAGAGAAGGGGCAGTACTGGACCTAATCCTCTGGAATGAAGCCGGACAAGTGGCAGAATTGTCAGTAGGGGAGCATTTCGGGGATAGTGACCATAACTCTAAGATTTAAGGTAGTTATGGAAAAGGAAAAAGACGGGCCAGAAATATAGGTACTGAATTGGGGGAAGGTCGATTTCAATTTGATAAAACGGGATCTGGCCAAAGTGGACTGGGAGTGGCTACTTGTAGGAAAGTCTACGTCAGCTCAGTGGGAGTCATTCAAAGAGGAAATAGTGAGGGTTTAGAGCCAACGTGTACCCATTAAAGTTAAGGGTAGGACCATCAAGTCCAGGGAACCCTGGATGTCAAGGGATATAGAGTATTGGATGAGGGAAAAAAAGGAGGCTTATGGCAGATTTGGAGCACTGAAAACAGTGGAGGCATTAGAGCAGTATAGGAAGTGTAGAGGGGTACAAAAAAAAGTAATTAGGAGAGCGAAAAGGGGACATGAACAAACATTGGTGGTCAATATAAAGGAAAATCCTAAGGCATTTTATAAGTATATTAAGGGCAAGAGGATAACCAGGGAAAGAGTAGGGCCCATTAGGGACCAAAGTGGCAATCTGTGTGTGGATCCGGAAGACATAGGTGAGGTTTTAAATGATTACTTTTCATCTGTTTTCACAATGGAGAAGGACGATGTAGGTGTCTAGATCAGGGAGGGGGATTGCGATATACTTGAACATATTAATATTGAAAGGGAGGAAGTATTGGATGTTTTAGCAGGCTTAAAAGTGGATAAATCCCCAGGCCCAGATGAGATGTATCGCAGGCTGTTATGTGAGGTAAAGGAGGTGATAGCAGGGGCTCTGACACAAATTTTCAGCTCCTCTCTGGCCACAGGAGAGGTGCCAGAGGACTGGAGGACAGCGAATGTGGTACCATTATTCAAGAAGGGTAGCAGGGATAGCCCAAGTAATTACAGGCCGGTGAGTCTAATGTCAGTGGTTGGGAAACTATTGGAAAAAATTCTGAGGGACAGGATTAATCTCCACTTGACGAGACAGGGATTAATCAGGGATAGTCAGCACAGCTTTGCCAGGGGGCGATCGTGTCTAACAAACTTGATTAAATTTTTCGAGTCGGTGACTAGATGTGTAGATGAGGGTAAAATAGTTGATGTAGTCTACATGGACTTCAGTAAGGCTTTTGATAAGGTCCCTCATGGGAGATTGGTTAAGAAGATAAGAGCCCATGGGATCCAGGGCAATTTGGCAAATTGGATCCAAACTTGGCTTGGTGGCAGGACGCAGAGGGTAATGGTTGAGGGTTGTTTTTTGCAAGTGGAAGCCTGTGACCAGTGGTGGACTGCAGGGATCAGTGCTGGGACCCTTGCTGTTTGTAGTGTACATTAATGATTTAGACATGAATATAGGAGGTATGATAAGTAAGTTCGCAGAGGACACGAAAATTGGTGGTGTCATAAATAGTGAGGAGAAAATTGGTGGTGTCATAAATAGTGAGGAGGAAAGCCTCAGATTACAGGATGATATAGATGGGCTGGTAAGATGGGCGGAGCTGTGGCAAATCGAATTTAATCCTGAGAAGTATGAGGTGATGCATTTTGGGAGGACTAACAAGGCAAGGGAATATACAATGGATGGTAGGACCCTCGGAAGTACAGAAGGTCAGAGGGACCTTGGTGTACTTGTCCATAGATCACTGAAGGCAGCAGCACAGGTAGATAAGGTGGTTAGGAAGGCATATGGGATACTTGCATTTATTAGCCGAGGAATAGAATATAAGAGCAGGGAGGTGATGATGGAGCTGTATAAAATGCTAGTTAGGCCACAGCTGGAGTACTCTGTACAGTTCTGGACACCACACTCTCGGAAGGATGTGATTGCACTGGAGAGGGTGCAGAGGAGATTCACCAGGATGTTGCCAGGGCTAGAGCATTTCAGCTATGAAGAGAGACTGAAAAGGCTAGGGTTGTTTTCCTTAGAGCAGAGAAGGCTGAGGGGGGACATGATTGAGCTATACAAAATTATGCGGGGCATTGATAGGTTAGATAGAAAGAGACTTTTTCCCTTAGCGGAGGGGTCAATAACCAGGGGGCATAGATTTAAGGTAAGGGTCAGGAGGTTTAGAGGGGATTTGAGGAAAGATTTTTTCACCCAGAGGGTGGTTGGAATTTGGAATACACTGCTTGAAATGGTGGTAGAGGCAGGAACCCTCACAACATTTATGAAGTATTTAGATGAGCACTTGAAATGCCATAGCATACAAGGCTACAGGGCAAGTGCTGGAAAATGGGACTAAAATAGTTAGGTGCTTGATGGCCGGCACAGACACGATGGGTTGAAGGGCCTGTTTCTGTGCTATATGACTCTATGACTCTCATGTCCTTTAGGGGAGAAAATCTGTCGTTCTTACCTGGACTGGTCTACATGTGACTCCAGACCCACAGCAATGTGCTTGACTTTTAACTGCCCTCTGAAATGGCCTAGCAAGCCACTCAATTGTTCAAAGGCAATTAGGGATGGGTAACAAATGCTGGCCTTGCCAACGACGCCAACATCCCATGAAAGAATTTTTTAAAAAGTTGCATTCGATTGGCCCCTGGGATGAGGGAGTTATCCTAGGATGAGAGGCTGAGTAAATTGGGCCTACACTCTCTGGAGTTTCAAAGAATGAGAGGTGATGTCATTGAAACATACAAGATTCTGAAGGGTCTTGACAGGGTTGACACTGAGAGGTTGTTTCCCCTGGTTGGGGAATCTAGAATACAGGGGCACAATCTCAGGATAAAGGGTTGATCATTTAGGACTGAGATGAGAAGAAATTTCTCAACCTAGAGTGTGGTGACTCTTTGGAATTCTCTACCCCATAGGATTGAGGATGCTCCATTATTGAGTATATTTAAAGCTGAGATGGACAATATTTTTGGACTCTCAGGGAATCAAGGGATATGGGGAGTGGGTAGGAAAGTGGAGTTGAGACAGAAGATCAGCCATGATTGTATTGAATGGCGGAGCAGGCTCGAGGGGCCTTATGATCTGCTCCTCCTATTTCTTATGTTCTTGTTGTGTTACATTTAATTCTTTCACACTGTATCTGGAAAACCTCCATCTCTCCATCTCTCCATCTCCAATGACCAGGACTCTGAAACCTGGCTGATCTCCAGGGCTGCTTCCTCCGCAGCTGTCTATGTGCAAATGACTCAGGAACTCCCTCTGGTTCTTTGTCTCTTCCTGTTGATCTGCTCCTGCAAGGAGAGAAAGAAGAGACCTATAAGTGTGAGGAGTGAAATGTTTTGAAAGGATAGAAGGACAACATTTGTGGAGGGTCACTGTGAGGGATGGGTGTGACATTGCAATAAGGCGAGGGTGAGTGGCAACGGTGGCTAGTCAGATGGGGATGTGAGGGGGTGCTTTGAGAGAATGGGTGCACCTGCAAGGTGCGTTGGTCTGAAGAGTGATATGCAGGAGAAGGCTGGGGAAGACAGACTGAAGGGGTTTGTACTTGAATGTGCCGTGTCACTCACCTTTCCTGCTCTGATACGGTCATCAAACCTCTTGTGCCACTGTATCCAGGAGTGAGGCGCCATGCTCTGGCTACTGACCTCCTCTGCCAGTTTCAACCACACCTGCTTATTTTCCAAGGCTGCTTACTTCCTCCTGTCTACAGGAACAGAATCTCCCTGCAGACCAATACATCCCGCAGCATCATCTCCAGACTCATCGCTGAAGTGTGGTGCTGCCTTGTCACGTTGAGCTTCCATTTCAGCAGGTTTTGGCTCTGTTGACAAATCTTTACTATCCTTCAAGTCTGACCCTTGCAGGTCCCTTTAAATAGTGGAGCTGAAATAGACTGATAAAACTCGCCATCACGCTTGCCTGCTCTAATTGGTCGGGAAACCCAGAAGTCAGATGCAAACACAATGGCTATGTTAAAAAGCCACTGACGAGCCTTTGGGTTTTTCCAGATGTGCTGTTGGCCTCCCCTGCCACGAGCAGGTCTGAGAGGTAAAATTCAGCCCAATGTTTCAGATCGAAGGGAAAGCAATACAGTGGAAATGGATCAAAAGAAATTGGGATGGAGCAATGTGAAATTACACTAGCAATTGGTTAATGTAATAAACCTTATTTTCACATGGAGACACATATTCACACACCTGGGGCTGAATTTTCAGGCCCTGTTGATGTCGGGAACGGAGGCGGACGGAACCCAAAAATTATGAAGCCAGCCAGCATGCTGGCTTCTCAACTCTGTTCCCAACTTCATCCATTTTACCCACGAGGCTGGCAAGCAATTAGGTTGGGTAAGAACCTTGTTAAAGGTAGGTAATGGAGGCCAACTGGAATTTTCCAGTCAGCTTCCAGTTTCCCAATGCGAAGTGGGGGCAGATCAACTGCCTGGAGGTGGGCACCCAGTGGCAGGCTAAAATGCCAGTGCTCCTGGCAGGCCTACAGGCCCTCCCTGCCTGTCTGGGTAGGGGTACAGCCAAAGGCCACCCTGTAGAGGGGTTCCCTCCCAACCCCTATTGGGTTCTGCTTTTTGTATTTTTTTAATTCATTTTTAAAAAGAGTCTCAGAGTGCACCTTCTTGTTGAAGCACCCTCACAGATACTTGTACTGCAGCCAGGTGCTGCTCTGAAGCTGGAAGGCCTCTGATTAGCCCTCCAGCTTTGAGAGCCCACCCACTGCCTTTAATTGGACAAGGAATCTGTCTCCATGTCAGTTAAGGGCTCACCCTCTTGAAAAGCATGACTTTAGTCGGTTTCCCACTAGACTGCCTCTGCCTCTGTGGGAGAATTCAGCCCCTGATCTGGGGAGGCGGTGGCGTAGTGGTATTATCACTGGACGAGTAACTCAGAGAGCCACGGTATAGATCTGGAGACATGTGTTCGAATCCCACAACAGCAGAAAGTGGAATTTGAATTTAATTAATAAAAAAATCTGGAATTAACAGCTAGTCTAATGATGACCATGAAACCATTGTCGATTGTTGTAAAAACCCATCTGGTTCACTAATGTCCTTTAGGGAAGGAAATCTGCTGTCCTTACCTGGTCTGGCCTTCATGTGACTCCAGACTCACAGCAATGTCGTTAACTCTTACATGCCCTCTGAGATGGCCTAGCAAGCCACTCAGTTGTAACTAACCACTACGAAGCCAATAAAAAGGAATGAAACCGGACGGACCACCCAGCATCGACCTAGGCACCGGAAACGACAACGGCAAACCCAGCCCTGTCGGCCCTGCAAATTCCTCCTTAATAACATCTGGGGGCTTGTGCCAAAGTTGGGAGAGCTTTCCCACAGACTAGTCAAGCAACAGCCTGACATAGTCATACTCACAGAATCATACCTTACAGAAAATATCCCAGACACTGCCATCACCATCCCTGGGTATGTCCTGTCCCACCGGCAGGACAGACCCAGCATAGGTGGTGGCACAGTGGTCTACAGTAGAGAGGTAGTTGCCCTGGGAGTCCTCAACATCGACTCCGGATCCCATGAAGTCAGGTCAAACGTGGGCAAGGTAACCTCCTACTGATTACCACCTACTGCCCTCCCTCAGCTAATGAGTCAGTACTCCTCCATGTTGAACAACACTTGGAGGAAGCACTGAGGGTGGTAAGGGCACTAAATGTACTGTGGGTGGGGGATTCAATGGCCATCACCATGAGTGGCTCGGTAGCACCACTACTGACCGAGCTGGCCAAGTACTAAAGGACACAGCTGCTAGACTGGGTATGCAGCAGGTGGTGGGAGAACCAACACGAGGGAAAAGCATACTTGACCTTGTCCTCACCAATCTGCTTGCCGTAGATGCTTCAGTCCATGATTATTGGCAGGAGTGACCACTGCACAGTCCTTGTGGAGAGGAAGTCCCGCCTTCACATTGCAGATACCGCCCATCGTGTTGTGTGGCACTATCACCGTTCTAAATGGGATAGATTTCAAACAGATCTAGCAATGCAAAACTGGGCATCCATGAGGCGCTGTGGGCCATCAGCAGCAGCAGAATTGTACTCAACGACAATCTGTAACCTCATGGCCCAGCACATCCCCCACTCTACCATTACCATCAAGCCAGGAGACCAACCCTTGTTCAATGAAGAGTGCAGGAGGGCATGCCAGGAGCAGCACCAGGCATACCTCAAAATAAGGTGTCAACCTGGTGAAGCTACAACACAGGACCATCTGCGTGCAAAACTGCGTAAGCAGCATGCGATAGACAGAGCTAAGCGATCCCATAACCAACAGATCAGATCTAAGCTCTGCAGTCCTGCCACATCCAGCCGTGAATGGTGGTTGACAATTAAACAATTAACTGGAGGAGGTGGCTCCACAAATATCCCCATCCTCAATGATGGAGGAGCCCAGCACATCAGTGCGAAAGATAAGGCTGAAGCATTTGCAACAATCTTCAGCCAGAAGTGCCGAGTTGATGATCCATCTCGGCCTCCTCCTGAAGTCCCCAGCATTACAGATGCCAGACTTCAGGCAATTCGATTCACTCCACATGTTACAAAGGAACGACTGAAGGCACTGGATACTGCAAAAGCGATGGGCCCTGACAATATTCCGGCAATAGTACTGAAGACCTGTGCTCCAGAACTTGTCGCGCCCCTAGCCAAGCTGTTCCAGTGCAGATACAACACTGGCATCTACCCTGCAATGTGGAAAATTGCCCAGGTATGTCTGTACAAAAAAAGCAGGACAAGTCCAACCCAGCCAATTACCGCCCCATCAGCCTACTCTCCATCATCAGTAAAGTGATGGAAGGTGTCATCAACAGTGCCATCAAGTGGCACCTGCTTAGCAATAACCTGCTCAGTGATGCTCAGTTTGGATTTCGCCAGGGCCACTCAGCTCCTGACCTCATTACAGCCTTGGTTCAAACATGGACAAAAGAGCTGAACTCAAGAAGTGAGGTGAGAGTGACTACCCTTGACATCAAGGCAGCATTTGACTGAGTATGGCATCAAGGATCCCTAGCAAAACTGAGGTCAATGGGAATCAGGGGGAAAACCTTCCGCTGGCTGGAGTCATACCTAGCGCAAAGGAAAATGGTTGTTGGAGGTCAATCATCTCAGCTCCAGGACATCACTGCAGGAGTTCCTCAGGGTAGTGTCCTAGGCACAACCATCTTCAGCTGCTATATCAATGATCTTCCTTCAATCATAAGGTCAGAAGTGGGAATGTTCGCTGATGTTTGCACAATGTTCAGCACCATTCGTGACTCCTCAAATACTGAAGCAGTCCGTGCAGAAATGCAGCAAGACATGGACAATATCCAGGCTTGGGCTGATAAGTGGCAAGTAACATTTGCGCCACGCAAGTGCCAGGCAATGACCATCTCCAACAAGAGAGAATCTAACCATCTCCCCTTGACATTCAATGGCATTACAATTGATGAATCCCCCACTATCAACATCCTGGGGGCTACCATTGACCAGAAACTGAACTGGAGTAGCCATATAAATACCCTGGCTACAAGAGCAGGTCAGAGGCTAGGAATACTGAGGCGAGTAACTCACTTCCTGACTCCCCAAAGCCTGTCTACAAGGCACAAGTCAGGAGTGTGATGGAATACTGTCCACTTGCCTGGATGGGTGCAGCTCCAACAACACTCAAGAAGCTCAACACCATCCAGGACAAAGCAGCCCACTTGATTGGCACCCCATCTACAAACATTCACTCCCTCCACCATTGATGCACAGTGGCAGCAGTGTGTACCATCTACAAGGTGCACTGCAGCAATGCACCAAGGCTCCTTAGACAACACCTTCCAAACCCACGACCTCTACCAACTACAAGAACATGGGCAGTAAATGCATGGGAACAGCACCTGCAAGTTCCCCTCCAAGTCACTCACCATCCTGACTTGGAACTGGTTCACTAATGTCCTTACCTGGTCTGGCCTACATGTGACTCCAGATCCACAGCAATGTGGTTGACTCTTGCATGCCCTCGAAATGGCCTAGCAAGCCACTCAGTTCAAGGGCAATTAGGGATGGGCAATAAATGCTGGCCTGGCCTGCGGTGCCCACATCCCATGAAAGAATATATTAAAAAAACTATATCGCCGTTCCTTCACTGTCGCTAGGTCAAAATCCTGGAACTCCCTTCCTAACAGCACTGTGGGTATACCTACCCCACATGGACTGCAGCGGTTCATGAAGGCAGCTCGCCACCACCTTCTCAAGGGCAATTAGGGATGGGCAATAAGTGCTGGCCTAGACAGTGACACCCATATCGCATGAATGAATTAAAAAAAATCAAGCAGCGCTTGCTTAGCAATAACCTGCTCAGTGATACCCAGTTTGGGTTCCGACAGGGCCACTCAGCACCTGACCTCATTACAGTCTTGGTTCAAACATGGAAAAAAGAAGTAAGGTGAGAGTGACTGCCCTTTACATCAAGGCAGCATTGGACCAAGTATGGCATCAAGGAGCCCTAGCAAAACTGGAGTCAATGGGAATCGGGGGAAAATTCTCTGCTGGTTAGAGTCATACCTAGAACAAAG
This sequence comes from Heterodontus francisci, assembly GCF_036365525.1. NCBI lineage: Eukaryota > Metazoa > Chordata > Chondrichthyes > Heterodontiformes > Heterodontidae > Heterodontus > Heterodontus francisci. The sequence continues at coordinate 118,794,237 of NC_090374.1, forward strand.
GACAATGGCTGTGGTTGTTGGAGGTCAAACATCTGAGCTCCAGGACATCACTGCAGGTGTTCCTCAGGGCAGTGTCCTAGGCCCAACCATCTTCAGCTGCTTCATCAATGACCTTCCTTCAATCATAAGGTCAGAAGTGGGGATGTTTAGTTTAGTTTAGAGATACATCACTGAAACAGGCCCTTTGGCCCACTGAGTCTGTACCGACCATCAACCACCCATCTATACTAATCCTACATTAATCCCATATTCCCTACCACGTCCTCACCATTCTTCTACCACCTACCTACACTAGCGGCAATTGACAATGGCCTATTTACCTATCAACCTGCAAGTCTTTAGTTGTGGGAGGAAACTAGAGCACCCGACGAAAACCCAACTCCGGGTGCTCCGGTTTCCTCCCACAGCCAAAAGACTTGCAGGTTGATAGGTAAATTGGCCATTATAAATTGCTCCTAGTATAGGTAGGTGGTAGGGGAATATAGGGACAGGTGTGGTAGGAATATGGGATTAGTGTAGGATTAGTATAAATGGGTGGTTAATGGTCGGCACAGACTCGGTGGGCCGAAGGGCCTGTTTCAGTGCTGTATCTCTAAAATAAAATAAAATTAAAAAAAAAAAATATGCCACACTTCCCTATTAAATTCTAGTCTTCTTGATAACCAATATAAAATATAGGTGAAATTTTCTTTGGTGAGAGCAAAAACTGGACAATCGTGAATTGACATCCTGTTTTACACCCTGATTGATTTTATTTTCTATTGATAGGGTGTAAAACAGACAGTTGATTCATTATCAACCATTTTGTGCATTTTAGCCTCATAGGTTCTACTATCCTGTCGTTATAGTGGTAAATATCCCTATAAATGTAATAGCTGTTTGTGTGCTGGTCTTCAAGTATAAGCTGTATTGCCAGTGTAATCCTAAAGAAACAAACTGACTTGGTCATTTCGTCACTTAGATAATTTTCTCAAAAAATGGTTGAAAATATCCATTTTCAAACAGTCAGGAACAACATAATTTCCATTTATTAGTATAATTATAGTCATATTATTTACTGGCAAAGTAACCTTTGAATAGATTCTTTGGATTATCTTTATAACCCATGACATGATGTCAGTGGAAAAGGAGGATGGCTTAAAGGGTTCCTCCTTAAAGCAAACATTTTTTTAACTGCCTTTGGTTACAGACGTATAGTCACAGTTTTATTTATTTAGAGATACAGCACTGAAACAGGCCCTTCGGCCCACCAAGTCTGTGCCGACCATCAACCACCCATTTATACCAATCCTACATTAATCCCATATTTCTACCGCATCCCTACCTATACTAGGGGCAATTTATAATGGCCAATTTACCTATCAACCTGCAAGTCTTTGGCTGTGGGAGGAAACCCATGCGGTCACAGGGAGAACTTGCAAACTCTGCACAGGCAGTACCTAGAATCGAACCCAGGTCGCTGGAGCTGTGAGGCTGTGGTGCTAACCACTGCGCCACCCAAACAAACAGATGACGAGAATGTGATTCGAACCCACTCGTGCAGAGAACAATGGATTAGCAACCCATCGCCTTAACCACTCAGCCACCTCATCATTTTACCATTTTTATACCATAAATATAGAGACATATCGGAGCAAAATTGGTCATGGTCCATTTTTGAGCACATAACCAGAGGCGCATCATAAGTGCGCCCAAACCATGAGGCCCAAGGCCAGCCCACAAAGACCTCAGGTCTCATTTGCATTATTAGGATGAGCTACTGGCACCTATTGTCCTTCGACAGGCAGCTCATCTGTTTTAATTACATGAATATCAGGCCATGTGCCTCACTGGCAGCAGCCTAACTGTACATCTCAGAAGGTGAGGGTGGAGCAGCAATTGGGAGGGGCGGTTGTGAGTACTGTGGAGTCAGGGGAGCACTGCTGCTCCTCCTGGTTTCATGACAGTGGCTTTTGAAAATTTTGTCAATGGAAAATAGCCATTTTTCGGCTGCCACTGAAGAATCCTGAACTGACCAGGCCCGGTGCCTGCTCTGCTCACCGCAGTCTAATTTCTGCAAGGAGACTAAAACAGGCAGTAAGCCCATTATTTATGTATGTAACACCTATTTTAGGAGGCTTCCACAGATGCCTGGAAAATGGCCCCATCCAATATCAGGGTGGGCATCCTGTAACTGTTCTTATGGCACAGGATGTTGGTCATCAAAATCAGCCTGCATTGTGCCTGTTTTTTGCCTGTTAAACGAGCAGAACAAGATCCAACTTCTAACACATAAAAAAGGCAAAAAGCTACGAATATTATATTAACTAAACTAATTTTTAATGAAACCATATTATATATCATCTTACTTTTGATCTGCATCTGGGGATTTTCAAGAAATGATCCCTCATATACATAAAACCAGACAGCCACATGCTCTTACAATTAGTAAAATTTATTGCAGTCCACATCATAAGTCTGTAAAGGAATATTCATATTTGATCCAAGCAAATAATTACAACATACCAAAATGTTTCCCAGAGACCTTGTATAAAATTCCTCATCAAAGCAACATATTCAAATATTAAATTCTAATCCAAGTAGAACATCTTGGAGGCTAAATTTGATAGTCCTGATAATGGGTACAGAGATCATGATGCAGGATTAACCTGCGCTCATTGTGATGCAGGCAGCATGCCAACTTAGTGCTGAGCACGCTGTTGAGTGGATTCATGCCTCAGCAAGGGGCCACAAAATTGTGAGAGACTAACAGCAGTTCATGTTAGCCTGCACTACTAAAAGTCAGCCTGGGGCTCTTAAAGGGGAGGTGCATTGTGGCTGGAGCAGGTACTAGAAGTCATTCTGCAACTGATTATGACTTGGGAAAGACACTAAAATGGCACAACATGGGAGAAAGCGGGTTTGAAGATATTCTGATGCACTAGAGGCGTTGGTGAAGGAAGTGCAGAACACGAGAGATGTGCTCTATCCATAGGGGGCCAGGAAGCCCTCCAGACAAACTCTCAGAAGCCAGTGGAATCAGATAGCCATGGAGGCCAGAAGTCAAGCCCCGAGAACCTGGATGCAGTCGCAAAAAGTTCAGTAATTAAACACGAGTGGTTGAGGTCTGTGAATGCATTTTCAAATGCCATATGCTACCAACTGCACCGCTAGCCTCAGCAATTGCTCAATTCACCACACCCTTATCATTCACCTACCAACAATTTTTACAACTCATGACTCATACCTCACATTCATAGCTTCACCTCACCTTCTTAGCACTGCTGCAAGCCTCATACCCACGTCTCACAACTTGCACACACTGCCAGCTATTCAATCGTGACAGCCACGTCACCGATACACATGGCAACACACTCACTAACATACTTCCTTCTCTCTTCCAGGACAACGTGCCACACAACTGGAGGCAGCAGGTGCTAACCTGTGGGGTAACAGGCGTGGTTGCATGTCATTGCCTCCACAGTGCTCGCATTCGTTGGAGCAAACATTACTGAGGTCGTGGCCAGCGGCAGGGCTGAAGTGAGAGAGGATGACAGTATCTTCCTAATACTTCACACATCCCACTTCCCCCTCATCCCCCAATCTCTTCTGATTTACAAGCTGTAGATATTGTAAGCATGCACCATTTCCCTTCCCACGGCCCCACCCCTCACCACAATCCTACCTTTGTGCCTTTCCTCTTTCGGATACCCAAGAATTGAAACCTTACCAAGCAGTGGTGGAGGAGCAGCAGGTGGAAGAGCAAGAAGAAAGTGATGATGAAGAAGCACAGTCACTTGATCTCACACTTGCAGGCAAGAGCTCAGATACTGATACTGTGTGTACTTTAGAGGATAGCTTCAAGGCAGGATATACACATGGTGAGACACCAGGCACAAGTAGCCTGCAGCCAGAGCATGGGGAAAGGGTAGTGGAAGTGCCAACTCACATAGGTTCTGCTGCAGAGGGCTCAATGGAGTAGGCTCCAGAGGAAGGCTGATAGGTATGCACAATAAATTGCTTGGTACAGTCCTGCCAGAAAGTCAATACCAAAGAGCATGGAAGAGTCTGGCACCAAATTTGTGCAGGGCTTTCCACAGAATTTGGAGCCCATCCTTACCAGTATGGAAGTGGTTAGTAACCTGTAGACACAATCATGATGCAGTGTCTGATAGCCAATATCTCAGCTTCCAATGTAGCATAAACAGAATCCCCGCCATGTATGGGTACTGCAGCGGAAGATCAGACTGCTTTCATGCAAGCTCAGCTTTCTGCCTTGCAGGCTCAGATTGCTGCCATCATGGCTGCAGATACCAATGTTTCAAAGGGACTTGCTGAGTGTCACAGCAGTCCAACAACCTGTTCTCCAACAGATTACTCGGATTGCTGAAGCACCACCCTGGGGGAGTGGCAGTCGCCCCATGGAGCATGAACCAGCTGTCCTCTCTAAGGATGGCAGCATTTGTGCTCCCACCACTGTCACTCCACCAGTGTCCTTGCTGTTATCTGCCAGCCAGCCAGCCCATACTGTTACTGGCCATGCTGAAATGGTGCAGTTCCAGGCCAAGCCTTCTAGGCCCAGACCTGCTAGAGATTGTCCTCCAAGGTCAGTTACAGTCTCCCCAACTGAAAGTCAGCAGCCTTCCACCAGCCATGCTGCAGCCTACACAGAAAGAGGTTGCCTGGATTGCCTCTTCCTCTTCCTCTTCCTTCTCCTCCTCCTCACCTTCCTGCTCCTCCTCCTCCTCTTCCTCCTCCTGCTTCTTAGCTGCTTGCCATATATCTGGTAATAAGGGCTGTGCCCTCATAATGGTGAGGTTGTGCAGCATGTAGCAAACAATCATAAATCATGGTACCTGCTCTGTGAGCACTGCAGGGCTCCTCCAGAGTGGTCCAGGCAGTGGAAGCATTGTTTCAGCATGCCAATGGACAGCTCTGCCACATTTTGCATGGCAGCATGGCCATTATTCTATGCATGCTGCCCACATGTGCACAGGTTGTTCACCAGAGTCAGAGCAGTCAGCAGATACCCCTTGTCACCCAGTAGCCACCCTTTGGTTTGTGGTGCTGTTGAATTGGCATGCTAAAACAATGGTTCCACTGCCTGGACTGCTCTGGAGGAGCCCTGCAGTACTCGGCAGAGCAGGTGCCTTGATTTATGGTGGTCTGCTGCATGCTGCACAACCTCGCAGTCATGAGAGCAAATGGCACAGCTGATTGCCGCAGAATGAAGACATCATGACTGTCATCAGGATACTGGGCATTGACCTGCATGGTTCACTGTGTAAGGTCCCAAGCCAGCAGATTGTTGAGGGAGTGGAATCCCTTTTGGTTGCAGTATGGGGCACAGTTGACTAAAGTGCCTGAACGCCGTAGTATTGCGTTGGGTGGGGTGGGGTGGGGGAGGAGGGCTCCAAAAAGCAGTGGCATGGTTCCCACCTTCTTTTCGGCCTGGTGCCGGGAGCCCCACCAGCACAACTAAATTCAGCCCAATCATTTCAGCACATCCACAACTACTTTTTCTTTGAACCTTTTGATGTAAATAATTTGATCTTTCATTCAACCTCAGTGTTGTTTTGGCTGTGTTTCTGAAGAGACATTGGTTATATTTCTGAAGAATCTGTTGTTGGCAAGCATTGTACAGTAAACTTGAAGCAGCCTTTCATTTTTAAAGTTGGGGGTTATATGTCTCAAGCATTATATTAATGAAAATTCCAGAAGGCCGTATAGCTGAGATGTTTGCTTCTTTGGTGGCCCACTGTGTTCTTTTAGAAAAGTATGTATTTCTAGATAGCCTTTGATGCCTCACTGTGAGACTTTGATTGTCCTAATATTTGAACTGCCAGCTTGCTGGCACTCTCAGCTGTCAGTCAGAAGTTCAAGGATTTGAGTATACAACCTACAGTGTCGGACTGAAGGAGTATTGCTTTGTTAGGGACGCCATCTTTAAATCATCAAACCGAGACCACAGATGGACGTAAAAGATTCTGTTGCACTATTTGAAAATGAGCAGTGTCCTGGACAACAATCATCCCTCAATCAATATCATAAATACAGTTTAATTGGTCATTCAATGTATTGCTGTGTACAAATCGGTAACTGTCTTTGCCTACAAGACAACAGTGAGTACATTTCAAAAGTAATTCATGGACTGTGGAGCGCTTTGGGATATCCAAAGAATATATAAGCACTTATACATATGCAAGTTCTTTCTCTTTCTTATGTCTACAGCATTTATTAATTTCATGACTTTGGAAGCCTCCAGAACCACTGGAAAATACAGTGAGGATTATTTTCATCAGATTTTATTGTGACATTGAATAAAACCTGCTTTCCTTGAAAGGTTTGTAGCGTCACTTAATCATAGGAAACCGCAGGATGCCAGAAGGTTGCCATTCTTCAACACATGCTGCTCATAAGTATTAAGACAGATGTTACTTAACACAGAAATGATGTGAGCCAGCAGTTTCAGTGCTATCTTTCTCTTTTGTGCCTTTTGTTCTTGCCAGCTCTTCAATTTGGATTCAGCCAGAAACGACCTGTTCCTGACCTCATCACAGCCTTGAATCAAACAGAAGAATTAAATTTCAGAGGAGGGGTGAAGAGTAGCCCCCACCCCCAACTCCTTGAAATCAGGGCAGAATTTAGCTGAGTGTGGCACCAATCCTAGCAAAACTGATGTCACTGGTGGTGGGGGGTGGAGGGGTTGGGGGGTATGGGGGTAGTGAGGGGGTTAAAGGCAAAGCCTTCCAATAGCTGAAGTCATACCTGGCACACAGGAAGCTGGCTGTCGTTATTGAAGGCCAATCATTGTAGCCCCAGAACCCTACTGCCAGAGTTCCTCGGGACAGTGTCCTTTGCCCCACCATCTTCAGCTGCTTCATCAATGACATCTGTCATGTCACAAGTAGAGCCATTCACTCTAGAGTCTACTGTGCTTAGCTCCATTCACAACTATCCTGACAATGGAGTAGCCCATGCCAGCTTACAGTACACTTGGTAACATCTAGGCTTGAACTGACAAGTGGCAGGTAACACAAAAGCAAAATACTGCAGATGCTGGAAATATGAAACAAAAACAGAAATATTCAGCAGGTCAGTCAGCATATGTGGAGAGAAAAACAAAGTTAACATTTCAGGTCTCTGTGATCTTTCATCAGAACTGGCAAAAGTTAGAAATGCTATAGGTTTTGAGCAAGTGAAAAGTGGGGGGCGGGGGAACAAAGAACAAAAGGGAAGATTTGTGATAGGTTGGAGGGCAGAAGAGATTAAATGGCAAAAGGTTTCATGGTACAAAGCCAAAGCAGGTGATAATGGCACAAGTGAAGAAACTAAAGATGTGTCTGGATGAAATGTAAATGACAGGATCGCAGCTGTCCAAATATAAAGTAAAGGTATATGTATGTAGATATGCAGAGATACAGCACTGAAACAGGCCCTTCGGCCCACCAAGTCTGTGCCGACCATCAACCACCCATTTTTATACTAATCCTACACTAATTCCATATTCCTACCACATCCCCACCTGTCCTTATATATTTCCCTACCACCTACCTATACTAGGGGCAATTTATAATGGCCAATTTACCTATCAACCTGCAAGTCTTTGGCATGTGGGAGGAAACCAGAGCACCCGGAGGAAACCCAGGCAGACACAGGGAGAACTTGCAAACTCCACACAGGCAGTACCCAGAATTGAACCCGGGTCGCTGGAGCTGTGAGGCTGCAGTGCTAACCACTGCGCCACTGTGATTAAGGGATTAAGAAAGAAACAAGGGGTGGAGGAAAAAAAGCATCAAGCAAAAAAAAAACACTAAAAAAGGAAAAAAGTGGGGGCAGAGGTTATGATCTAAAATTATTGAACTCAGTGTTGAGTCCGGAAGGCTGTAAAGTGCTCATTCGAAAGATAAGTTGCTATTCCTCGAGCTTGTGTTGAGCTTCATTAGAACATTGTAGCAGTCCAAGGACAGAAAGGTCAGAATGGGAGCAAGGTGGAGAATTGGAATGACAAGCAACAGGAAGCTCAGGGTCGCACTTGCAGACTGAAGGGAGGTTTTCTGCAAAGTGATCACCCAGTCTGTGTTTAGACTCCCCAGTGTAGAGGACACCACATTGTAAACAGTGAATACAGTATACTAAACTGAAAGAGTACAAGTAAATAGGGTTTGGAGGCGGAGGGGCCCATAGAATTGTGACATTATGTTGGGGTCAGTGGGCCCATCGCCAAGCGATTTTGCCAGGGGTGGGATAGGCCGATGACAGCCTTTCTATCCAGAGGTCAATTGAGGCTCTTAAGTGGCCTAACAATGACCACTTGAGGGCTTCTTCCCCCTGCCGTTGGGATTTAACCAGCGGTGGGGATGCCTTCACCATGCGGGGAGGTCACCCAGGAATACGAGACGCCCCGCTGCAGGCTTGGGGGTGGGCTTTTCCTCCATGGGGAATGTGTGGCCCATGGAGGCCCCTGCTGGGAAAAACTCCACCTCCCTGGAGACCCCTCCACTTGCACAATGCCCACCCTCCCACACCTCCTCGCCAGGGCCTTCTGGAATGGCCCCAGCAACCCTACCTCACCTACCTCTTGTCTGGGTCCAAGGCAATTTCTGGGGCCTGCAGAAGTAGGACAGGAGGCGGTGACGGGGTGCTGAAAAATCGGGAGGGAGGGTAAGGGGTGGTGTGCCCATCACTTTCCTGCCACCATGGCATCGTTCCAGTGATGGGGAAGGTGGCGGACAGCACCCACCCAGTGGCCAATTGAGCCACTTAAGTGGCCAATTAAAGGCATTTTACCAGACACGGGTGGGCCATCTGCCACAAGGGAAGACTGCCTGGTGTAAATCCTGTTGGCCTCCCCGCAGGCTCAGGGCAAGTCCTTCTATTGGGCACCCTGTTCCCACAGAGGGGCCACCCAGCAGCATCGGCCACCCCAGTGGCAACAACCCCTGCTCTCACCAACCACCATTACCCCCGCCCCCTGCCTGATTGGCCCAGCAACCCCGACCCTATATATGTTCTTCTGAGGGTGGCATCCATGCTGCTTCTCCTGGCTGGGTACAGTCCCAACAGTGGCCACCGCTCCCAGTGGCGTTGCTGAGACTGAAGATCTATTGGCCCTCTGATTGGCTGGCAGCTCTTGGAGGCAGGTTCTCATCCCTTAAAGGGATGGGAGCCCTGACGGCAGTTCACTAGCTGCTAGATTGCCATAGAATCTGCCCAGAGCTCCTCCAAACAGCTGAGGCGGAGTTGTCCCTGGCTTTCTGGCCTGTTGTTGAGGGCACTGCTACACCGCCAATATCCAGCTCACAGTGGCTAATTTACACACAGCAAGATCCATGAAACAGCAATGAGATAGATCACCAAATAACCTATTTTCAATGATGTTGGTTGAGTGTTAAATATTGGCTAGGACACTAGAAGGACTTCCTTGCTCTTCTTTGAATAGTGCCTTAGAAACTTTAACATTCAACTGAGAGGGCAGATGGGGCCTCAGTTCAGCATCTCATTCAAAAGACAGCCCTCAACCAGTGCTGCAATGTAGTGTCAGCCAAGATTGCATGCTGAAATGTCAGGATGGGGCTTGACCCAGGACTCTCTGCCTCCCCCACAACAGTGCTACCACTGAGGCAAGCCTGAATAATGTTTTGGTGACCAAAGCAAAAATACAATTGATATATCTCATTTTCTGCTCAAGCAATACCAATAGCAGGGGATATTAGTATTTACATTGTAACTATTGTGTGTGACTTCACCAGTTCTACAGATGACTATAAATTATTAACATTGTTTAAAGGTGTTAGTTAATTCAACAAAAATATTACCTCATTTTTACAAAACTAAAAAAGTATGTTTTTGAAAAGCAGTGATTTGATTCAAGTTGTTTGCTCATCCTTGCTGACTTTCCATTCACTCCTAAATTTCTAGTCATAGATTTGTTCTGCGTTGTGCAGTGTTTGCTCATTGAGCAGAGTAAGAATTAAACAAATTGTAAATAATCTTCCTATGAAGAAACAAAGCACAACTAAAGAAAATACTTAGGGAAGTCCAAGTCATTCCATGTGTGCTGATCATATTCATTACTTGAAATGGGAAAAGGTTGGTTTGAAGTCACTAATGCTAATTTATCATGAGCGCAATATGATGCAAAACAGACGTTTCTAAAGTATATGCACATTTTTCTAAGTTTTCCACTTCTGTCATGTTGAAACAGCAACCAGACTTATGACTTTTGATAAGCGACCTAGTGTGATATTTTTAAAAACAATTATTCTCAATTTTTAGAACATTTCTGTGTTCCCCCTCCCCCCTCACCAAATGGTAAAAACAATTGTATTTATTCATATGTTTGCATTTTATTCTTAAAGGGAACTTGCTGAGTTAGTCAATCATAAACAAATACACATTTCCTTTCCCAAACACACATTTTCATTCTTAATGAGGGTACTATTTCAGGACCGGTTGCATTAGTTTGTGTCCAATGCCACATTTCAAATTATTCAGATCAACTGGAAGATTTTATGAATAATTAGACTGTAATTACAGTTAATTTTAGTTATTGCTAAAGAGACACATTGCTGTATGACCTCCACTTCAATCAGACTTTACATTTTCTGTCCTGCACAGAAGTAAAGAAATATGCACATGATAGAGAGGAAGTGTACTGCTGTGTGAAAGAATACGGGTTCACAGTTGTGATTCCTCACAGTGAATCCCAGATCGCCATCAATCCAACATACTAATTTGCAAATACTAATCCTTCTTAATGCCCTTTTGTTGAATTTCCAGGTCTCATGGACCTGATGCTGTGTTCCTCAGTGACAGCCAATGCAACAGAATGGCAGAACTGACTCAGTCGCAGATGCTACATATTGCCATGCAGATAGCAGCAGGGATGGTGTATCTGGCATCTCAGCACTTTGTTCACCGTGACCTGGCTACTCGGAACTGTCTAGTGGGAGAAAACTTGCTGGTGAAGATTGGAGATTTTGGCATGTCCAGAGATGTGTACAGCACAGACTACTATAGGGTAAGTGTAAGTTGTCATTTAACTACAATATTACAATTATTCTCTGATCTGTGAAATTAAGCACCGAACAAATGAATTAGTTAACATGTTCTAGTACAGTAAATCTCCATTATAATTCAGTCATGACATTGTTACTGTAGCAGTGGCTATATCTGCAACATGCTAGAAACAGCAGTGTTGGAGTCTAGAACAAAGGGGTATAACCTTAAAATTACAGCTAGGTCATTAAGGAATGATATCAGGAAGCGCTTCTTCAGACAAAGGATATTGAAAATCTGGAACACTTTCCCTGCAAAAAAACTGTTGAGGCTAGATTAATTAAAAATTCCAATCCTGAGATTGATAGCTTTTTGTTAGGCAAGGGAATTAAGGGTTGTGGAACCATGGTGGGTAGATGGAGTTAAGATACAGATCAGCTATGATCTAATCGACTGGTGGAACAGGCTTGCAAAGCTGAATATTCATTTTAACTAACAATGTTCTTATGTCCAAACATGCTAGAGCTTGTTGCACACATCAAAGTTGCCCATTGTGAACCGCCAAGCTGTCTACAGCAGCTTGTGTGACATCACCACAACCAACTTGACACAACTGACCTGTTACTCACAAATAATTCCCTCTCAGCTATTGTACTTTTGACTTGCTGACTGACAGATGTGTTCATTGGACCAATCTGATTCTATTGGACAGAAATATAGAACTTTTCTTTTCTAAATTGCAGTTTATAGCTCCAGCTACACACATTAAAAAAAACTGTAGCTACTCTTAACCAACCAAACATCCATCTAGATCTGAATAGAACAAAACAAGCACATTGAAAACACCTGCATAGAATTCAGATATGTTCAACTGGAATGTTTTCAAATTCAAGTTGATGTTCGGTTGATTGATGCATGTGATTCCTTTTATTTGTTCTTAGATAGGATTTAGTGGTGGAACGTCCCACCCTGAATCAAAAGCGGATATTCTACCTTTATTACTTCAAAGCTGTCCACCAGATCTGACTCTGAAAGATTTCTGATTTTGAGCCATAATCCCCTGTACTTTAGTGGTTGTGTTACATCACATTCAGAACAACATTCAGCATTGTTAATTTTAACTAACAGATGTGATTCGAATATAACAATCATTAAACAGAAATTTTTAAAAATTGAAAATGCCAGATATGCACAGTACCTGAAAAGAGGAAAAACAGGTTAACATTTGGGAATGGCCCCTTTACCATAACACAGACATTAGCAAGAAATAGGCATGCCCATATCTTGTATATGAATAGCAAGAACAACAACAACTTATATTTATATAGCATCTTTAACATAATTAAACATCCCAAGGTGCTTTACAGGAGCATTATAAAGCAAAATTAGACACTGAGCCACATAAGACAATATTAGGGCAGTTGTCCAAAAGCTTGGTCAAAGAGGTAAGCTTTAAGGAGCATCTTGAAGAAAGAGGGTAGAGAGGTGGAGAGGCTTAAGGAGGGAATTCGAGAGCTTAGGGCCGAGGCAGGTGAAGGCACAACCACCAATGGTGGAACAATTCAAATTAGGAATGTTCAAGAGCCCAGAATTAGATGAGTCAGATATCTTGGAGGGTTGTGGGGCTGGAGGAGATTATAGAGCAAGGGTTCCACAATAAAATTAGTCAACAGGGAAGACTGACTAAGATACAGACCAAACCAGTATAGAACCACGCTAAAGAAACTTCTCATGACCAAGAAGACCATGCACACCATACCAATGGTCATATAATTATTAAGCAAATTCTCCATTCAAACACATTGCAGAACCTGTAGAGAGTCATTTTTAATTCTGTGCTCCTGTTTGTGAGTCTCATCTCTTAAGAGTACATATCACAAACTTGATTTCCGACAGAAGTACAAATTTGTAATGTTACACCCTGCCCCGCCGTTAACAAGAAGTTCTTATTTTCTTTTTCCTACAACTAATTTCCTTCTAAACAGAACCATACATTTACAGATGAGTCAACTTAGACCAAATCTAGTTGTAGAAGGAGCCTGGCTGTGTTTTCTGATTGCAGTGTAATTTAGATCCTAAGGATCAGGGCCTTGTCATATTGAATGCCTCTGTATGTTGCACCCAAAAAAATCTTACAAAGCATCAACCTTCCAGCTGGCGCTTAAGTGCTAGAGGTGGACTTAAGGATGCATCAGTATGGATCTCAGCTACTCGGGCCTGACTACATGCAGGGCCCAAAAGGCTGAAAATATACTCGTAAGCATCAATTGTTAAAACCTCTAAAATGTCCAAACTTGATGGAGCTGCACTCCATTCTGGAAATATAGTAGAGCAGGGGCTCCAAGCACCATTCTTCTGTAGCCCTGACCCTGTCCAAATCCCAGGATCAGGTGAGATGTATGGTAGAGTGAGGGGGCCATGAACTTTACAGTGGTAACTCAGCACTATGATACCTGACTGACTGTTCCAGCTGAAATAGACCTATACAATATAAATGTAAAATAAATCCTTTGTTGCCATTAGGAGACTGGTATATCCTGAAGTTCTGAGCCCCGTTTCCATCAGTATGCTGGTGTGCTTCATGTTGGTGGCATATGAGGTGAACTGTGGAATTTCTAGCAACCCCGGTACTGCCTCTTCCACTGGCATCTGCACGGAGTGGGGCAGAACAAGAAGTGCTTACAACCACCCAACAGAATTTTGTAATGGTCAAAGTGAAGAGACAAAGACTTTGCGCAATCAGATCCTGCCCTAGATTCCAGCTGACTCACCCTGCTTGCACTGTCACTGTGTCTCTTCCTCCCCAGGCCAAGGAATTCCAGGGCCTCTGCCTTTAGAAAGCTTTTTATTATTAACAATTCCAGCAATGATGTATCAGGGTTTTATTACCCTAATAATTTTCCATGGGGATTCTTCCACTTGTCTGCTTCAGTGGAAGAGCCATGGAAACTCCGGGAAAACAGCTTAAAATGGATATTCAACGCCGTATTATCTAAAACCAGCATACTTTAGTGAAATATGAATCTTTAATTAAAGCACCTTAACATATCCACATATCATTGTCTTCCTTTAGTGACAGGTGTGCAGGGAGAGTCTGTTGTTTCACTTATCAGCAGTACTTTTGAAGGCTGTGACTTCAACTTAGCCTTCAATGACAGAATGGTTATAATTCTCTTATTCTCTGTAGATGCTGTCATGTAACGCAATATATAACTGAAAGGAGGAGGGTTGAATAGGCGCTAGGAACAGATGTTAAAAATGATATTACACCAATCATATAGAATTCGTTCAGGGTCAAAGTTCTTCTGTGTGCTATTTTTAGCACATTGATTTGTTCAGATGCAATTCTCTTTTTTGATTTCAACAGTATCATTAACATTAACTACTGAATTTTAATAGCAAACAGGAATTCCATCCAAACATGGACCAATGTGACAAAAATAATTCATTGAGGAATTTTAATCTAGATAAATTTATCCACTCATACATTGTTCATATAATAAACAGATCAGACACCCTCTGATCAGGTCAGTGTAGATGCTGCAGATCTCAGCAGTGCGGAAGGTATGCGTAGAAGGAGTGAGGATAACAACATTGGCCTTACTCTACCAGAGGGAGTGCAGTGAATTGGACGCTGCTGACATCTGCTTTTGACCCCATCCGGGGTTGGAGGATGTCACCACATTTATGTGCTAGCAGCTATGCACTACTATGGGTGTATTTTAGATATCCTCCAAAGTAGGGGAGAGGTAAAAGTTTGTCCTGGCAAGCCACTGGTGTTGTAACAGTTGTATGTGGAACTGATGTAAGAGCTGTAATGATGAAGTAATGAAGAGGCAGAAAGGAGGAAATGATTTGTCAAGTATATGATTAAGATCCACTGCTTAAATTAATAGCAAATTTTATGAATGCACAATAGCTTCTATCATGTGTTTATGAAATAAAGTGGTTATCTTGTCCATTAATACACATCTCCTTCATCCATAACTTCAGAAATCAGCTGTGAGTCTTTAATTAACTGCCTGAAGCAGATCTATAATTTATTTATTCAGACAGCAGTTTCATTCCAAGACAATTACAGAATTACAGATGTTTTTAATATAATACTTGAAATTTCCTTCTAATGTAAGCTCATTGTTTTGATTTCTCCAACAAATTCATAAAATCTTAATTAAGAAAGCAATGTGTTCTGTAATTCTTATATTCCCTGGGCTCAGGGCTCAGTTTTATCATTGAAATTGCTGTGGTTTTTTTTAGGGATGTTATAAATACAAAAGGAGGCTCACAGCAGTTTCTGCGCAAAAACAGCATGCAAAGGACGGCTGCGAATGGAGCCTTTTTTTATTTCTTTGTTCATGGGATGTGCATGTCGCTGGCAAGGCCAGCATTTATTGCCCATCCCTAATTGCCCTTGAGAAGGTGGTGGTGAACTACCTTCTTGAACCACTGCAGTCCGTGTGGAGTAGGTACACCCACAATGATGTTCAGGAGGGAGTTCCAGGAATTTGACCCAGCGACAGTGAGGGAACAACAATATATTTCCAAGTCAGTCTGGTGAGTGACTTGGAGGGGAACTTGCATGTAGTGGGTTTATTTATTATTTCATGGGACGTGAGTGTCGCTGGTCAGGCCAACATTTGTTGCCTATCCTTAACTGCCCCTGAGAAGGTGGTGGTGAACTGCCTTCTTGAACCCCTGCTATCCATCTGGTGTGGGTACACCCACAGTGTTGTCAGGAAGAGAGTTCCAGGATTTTGACCCAGCGACAGTGAAGGAACAGCGATTATAGTTCCAAGTCAGGATGGTGTGTGATTTAGATGTGAACTTGAGGTGGTGGTGTTCCCATGTGTCTGCTGTCCTTGGCCTTCTAGGTGGTAGAGGTTGTGGGTTTGTAGGTGCTCTCGAAGGAGACATGGTGAGTTGCTGCACTGCATCTTGTAGATGCTATATACTGCTGCCACTGTGTGCCGGTGCTGGAGGGAATGAATGTTGAAGGTGGTGTATGGGGTGCCAATCAAGAGGGCTGCTTTGTCCTGGATGGTATTGAGCTTCCTGAGTGACATTGGAGCCACACTCATCCAGGCAAGTGGAGAGTATTCCATCACACTCAGGAGGTGAGTTACTCGCCACAGGACTTCCAGCTTTCGATCTGCTCTTGTAGCCACAGTATTTATGTGGCTGGTTAGTTACATTGCTGGTCAATGGTAACCCCCAGGATGTTGATAGTGGGGGATTCAGTGAGGGAAATACCATTGAACGTCAAGGGAAGGTGTTTAGATTCTCTCTCATTGGAGATCGTCATTGCCTGGCACTTGTGTGGTGCAAATGTTACTTGCCACTTCTCAGTCCAAGTCTAACTGTTGTCTAGGTCTTTCTACATATGGACATGGTCTGCTTCAGTATCTGAGGAGTTGCAAATGTACTGAACATTGTGCAATCATCAGCGAACATCCCCACTTCTGACCTTATGATGGAGGGGAGGTCATTGAAGATGGTTGGGCCTAGGACACGACCCTAAGGAATTCCTGCAGCAATTTCCTGGGGTCCTGAATCTAAATAAAGGAAACTATTAAGGTATGAGGTGTGAGTTGGCTATGATGGATTGGGTAACATGTAAAGGGTTGACAATGGATAGGCAATGGCTGACAATTAAAGAATGCATGGATGAATTACAACAATTGTTCATTCCTGTCTGGCGGAAAAATAAAACAGGAAGGCTGGCTCAACCATTGCTTACAAAAGAAATTAGGGATGGTATTAGATCCAAGGAGGAGAAATATAAAATGGCCAGAACAAGCAGCAAACCTGAGGATTGGGAGCAGTTTAGAATTCAGCAAAGGAGGACAAAGGGATTGATTAAGAAGGGGAAAATAGAATATGAGAGTAAGCTTGCAGAGAACATAAAAACTGACAGTAAAAGCTTCTATAGATATGTGAAGAGAAAAAGATTAGTGAAGACAAATGTGGGTCCCTTACAGTCAGAAATGGGGGAATTTATGATGGGGAGCAAAGAAATAGCAGACCAATTAAATACATACTTTGGTTCTGTCTTCATAAAGGAGGACACAAATTACCTCCCAGAAATGTGGGGGAATATAGGGTCTAGTGAGGAGGAACTATATGAAATCAGTATTAGTAGGGAAATGGTGTTAGGGAAATTGATGGGATTGATACCGATAAATCCCCAGGGCCTGATAATCTACATCCCAGAGTACTTAAGGAAGTGGCCCTAGAAATAGTAGATGCATTGCTGGTCATTTTTCAAAATTCTATAGACTCTGGAACAGTTCCTATGGATTGGAGGGTAGCTAATGTAACCCCACTATTTAAAAAAGGAGGTAGAGAGAAAACAGGGAATTATAGATCGGTTAGCCTGGCATCAGTAGTGGGGAAAATGCGAGAGTCTATTATAAAAGATGTAATAGCAGAGCACTTGAAAAACAATGACAGTATTGAACAAAGTCAACAGGGATATATGAAAGGGAAATCATGCTTGACAAATCTACGGGAATTTTTTGAGGATGTAACTAGTAGAATAGATAAGGGAGAACCAGTGGATGTGGTGTATTTGGACTTTCAGAAGGCTTACAATAAGGTTCCACGTAAGAGATTAGCGTGCAAAATTAAAGCACATGGGATTGGGGGTAAGGTACTGACATGGATAGAGAACAGGTTGGCAGACAGGAAACAAAGAGTAGGAATAAACGTGTCTTTTTCCGAGTGGAAGGCAGTGACTCGTAGGGTATCGCAGGGATCAGTGCTAGGACCCCAGCTATTCACAATATATATTAATGATATAGATGAGGGAATTAAATGTAATATATCCAAGTTTGCAGACGACACAAAGCTGGGTGGGAGTGTGAGCTGTGAGGAGGATGCAGAGAGCTCCACTGTGATTTGGACAGGTTGAGTGAGTGGGCAAATACATAGCAGATGCAGTATAATGTGGATAAATGTGAGGTTATCCACTTTGGTGGCAAAAACAAAAAGGCAGATTATTATCTGAATGGCGATAGATTGGGAAAGGGGGAGGTGTAGTGAGACCTGGGTATCCTTGTGCACCAGTCGCTGAAAGTAAGCATGCAGGTGCAGCAGGCAGTTAGGAAGGCAAATGGTATGTTGGCCTTCATAGCGAGAGGATTTGAGTACAGGAGCAAGGATGTCTTGCTGCAATTATGCAAGGCCTTGGTGAGACCACATCTGAAGTATTGTGTGCAGTTTTGGTCTCCCTATCTGAGGAAGGATGTTCTTGCTATGGAGGGAGTGCAGCGAAGGTTCACCAGACTGATTCCTGGGTTGGCGGGACTGGTATATGAAGAGAGATTGGGTCGATTAGGCTTGTATTCACTCGAGTTTAGAAGAATGAGAGGGGATCTCATAGAAACCTCCAAAATTCTAACAGGACTGACAGACTAGATGCAGGAAGGATGTTCCTGATGGCGGGGGAGTCCAGGACCAGGGGTCACAGTCTAAGGATAAGGGGTAAGCCATTTAGGACTGAGATGAGGAATTTCTTCACCCAGAGAGTGGTGAACCTGTGGAATTCTCTACCACAGAAAGCAGTTGAGGCCAAATCATTAAATATATTCAAGAAAAAGTTAGATATAGTTCTTAGGGCTAAAGGGATAAAGGGATACGGGGAGAAAGCGGGAACATGGTACTGAGTTTGGATGATCAGCCATGATCATATTGAATGGCGTTGCAGGCTCAAAGGGCCGAATGGCCTACTCCTGCTTCTATTTTCTATGTTTCTATATTTTCATAAGAGCAGGGAGGTTATGCTGGGACTGTATAACTCATTGGTTGGGCCACAACTTGAGTACTGTGTGCAGTTTTGGTCACATCATTACAGAAAGTATGTAATTGTTCCAGAGAGGAACAGAGCAGATTTACGAGGATGTTGTCAGGACTGGAAAATTGCAGCTATGAGGAAAGATTGGATAGGCTGGGGTTGTTCTCCTTGGAACAGAGAAGACTGAGGGGAGATTTGATTGAAATATACAAAATTGTGAGGGGCCTGGATGGAGTGGATTTGAAGGGCCTATTTACCTTAGCAGAGAGGTCAGTGACTAGGGGGCATAGATTTAAAGTGATTGGTAGAAAAATTAGAGGGGAGATGAGGAAAATCTTTTACCCAGGGAGTGGTCGTGGTCTGGAAATCACTGCCTGTAAGGATAGTTGAGGCAGAAATCCTCATCGCATTTAAAAGGTGTCTGAATATGCACCTCAAGTGCCTGAACCTGCAGGGCTACGGACCAAATGCTGGAAGGTGAGACTAGACTCGGTGGCTCGTTTCTCGGCCTGCACAGACACGATGGGCCAAGTGGCCTCTTTCTGTGCCTTAAACTTTCTATGATTCACTGGGAAGCCATCAGGTGAGGAAACGTTGCCTGGCAGGAAGGGGGGGGGGGGTGCATCAGGAAACAGTGTTAGGAGTGGGGGCCAAGATGCTGGCACTGCAGGGGCACCAATATCAGGGTCTCATTGGAGGTCAGAAGTGAGGGGAGGGGGAGGATCTGTTTGTTTTCAAGGCCTTGTACTCAGGGACAGGCAACCTCTCATGGACCTTATTCACCTTGGTTTTGAGGGTTCTGTAGAGGAGGAAGAGCAGTAGAGAGGGAGGGAGAAGCATGAAGTGGCAAAGGCATCACCACCATCTGGGGGCACAGGAGGGGCAGCCTCAGGCAAGGGGGGCGGCTAGCGAAGGATGCAGAGGGGCACGCCAACTGCCTCTAGCATGTAGAAGAAGATGCCCTCCGGAAAGAGTCTACCGGCCAAGGTTCAACTACCTGTCGTGTCTCCAATGACTGTGCCTCTCCAGGAAGGCTGTCAATGGTCTATGTACCATGATGCAGGATGAGCTGAGCCCCGTGGGATTTGGTGAGCTGTCAGTTCTAGTGGTCGTGAAGGTCACCGTGGCACTAAACGTCTACGCCACCGGATCATTCAGGGATCCACAGGAGACCTGTGTGGAGCCTCCCAGTCTGCAGTGCATGACTGCATTAAGGAAGTCATCGATGCCATTGTTCAGGAGGGCCAGTGATTGTTTCTGCTTCCGCACCGATCCAAATAGTCAAGCTGAGAGGACTGTAGGACTCAGTGCTAATGCTGGATTCTGCCAGGTCCAGGGTGTCATCGACTGCACGCAGGTGGCCATGAAGACTTCTACAGACCAGCCTGCTGTCTTCATTAACCAGAAGGATTTCCACTCCCGCAATTAACATCTGGTGTGTGACCACCTTAAGCAGATCTTACAGGTGTGTGCACGATACCCAGGAAGCAGCCACCACGCCTATATACTAAGGCTGTCCCAGGTGCCAGAACCTTTTCATGCCCCACATGCCTTCAGGGATGGATCCTTGGATACAAGGGCTACCCACTGAGGACATGGTTACTGATGCCTGTGAGCAACCCCTGCACGGATGCAGCGGAGAGCTACAACACCTATCACAGGTCAACTCAAGCGGCCGTTGAGCAGGCCATTGGTCTGTTCTAGATGAGATTAAAGTACCCAGATCAATCCGGTGGAGCCCTTCAGTATGTCCCAGCCATGGTGTGCTGTGTACAGGGCAACCTGGTGCTACAGAGGGGGAAGGTGTTGACCAGTGAGGATATGGTAGAGTGCGATGCCTTCTCCGATGACAAGGATATAGAGGCAGTGCCAGCTGAAGGACCCCAGGCACAGCAGGAAAGGCGCCATGAGATGCACGCAAGGGAGGCACAAGATGCCTTTGTACATTCATGTTTCCTTTGAACCTTACCACCTTGTGGAACCTCAATAATAAAGTCTTACCTTTAAACAGACCTGTTGTCACCTCCTTCACTCTGTACTGCAGTACCCAAGTGCAACTCACACAGTGGCAAGGCTGAAGCACTGAGCACTCGGGGCTTGGCACCTCACTTCCAGTCCCTTGGGAGGAAGGGTTCAGATGAATTCCCAAAGGGCATCAACAGCAGAAATGAGAGGTGGTGAGTTAACATCATTATTTTATTCCATGTCACAACCAACACACGACTACCCATTCCTACTGTGTTTTCACCCGTGATCCTCTCAGTGCATCGAGATGCTCCTTTTAAATCTTTTCCAGGTGCTCCTACGTGGTGCTGCCACTGCACTGTCAGCTGAGGTGGAGGCAGGCTGCTGACCATGCTGCTGCCTGGCTGGGGATGACCTTCGTGCCTATCCTGTGGCTGCCTGACATCTGGAGAGCCCGAGTACACCGAGGGCCTCCTGCACAGGTGTAGGGACAACCTCAGTCGGCAGGGATGTTGGAGGCACTGGCCTCACTGGCAGAGGGACTTTGGAGCTACTGTCCACACCATCAGCACCCTCAGAGGAACCCCCAGATGTGGAAGGCAGCTGCTATGCCCTCCTTATAAGACACACATATACCTCCCTGCTGACCTGTGAGGGACATGAACCTAGTGGAGATTCCAGGTGCCTCATTCCTCTCTCATCTTGCCACTGCTGCATAGAGCTCATGGACAATGTGATGGTGTGCAGATCTACACACATCTCCAGCAGCCACTGATTGGTCTGCTGGATGTAGCTCTCCATGAGAGTCTCCAATCTCTCAATGGAGGAAGCCAGACATACAATCAGCAGAGACAGTGCAGCACCTGAGGCATGGATCAACTCCTCTATCATCCAGGCTTCTGTACGCAGAGTCTCTGGCATCTCTGCCAGATGTTGCCTGACCTCTTGCTGCAGCTACAGCATTTCCCATGTTGCCCCCGACACCAGAGGCACGTCATCAGCCTAAGGCTCGGCATAGGCCTGACTTCCAGTGGCCTAGGCTGTCACAACCTCCATCAGCTGCCCTGGTGGGTCTGTGCTGTGCTCACCAGGTTGTGTGCCCGAATCTAGATGTGTGCAACTACCCACCAACCTGACAGTATTCGTGCTGATGGAGGGTCCCGTGAAATGATGTGACGGTCGACACTCTGAGGCTCCCTCCTCCTCCTCAGAGGTGGCCAATTGTCCCCCAGCCTCTTCAGCTTCTCTCTCTTGTCATTCATCTTGACCTGCATGAGAAATCCTAGTCATTGAAGGATTAGGGTCTGCCCATCGTCACATTCCAATCACTGCAACTGTGCAGCTGCATTGATGCAGTGGAGATCACATGCACAGCATGGCTCTTTGGTACCAGATACACCCTTGTGCCTAGGGGATGCTCACTCATTCTCTTGGGTAGGTGCCCCTGTCTCACCATCATCTATGGTGTGGCCGCCTTGTTGCCCTGCTCGTTCCATGACCACCTCCTCTGTCAGGGTGAGGACATGGAGATAAGGCACTCCACCGCCGGTTTTGGCACACTCCTT
Source organism: Heterodontus francisci (assembly GCF_036365525.1). Lineage (NCBI taxonomy): Eukaryota > Metazoa > Chordata > Chondrichthyes > Heterodontiformes > Heterodontidae > Heterodontus > Heterodontus francisci. The sequence goes on from NC_090374.1 coordinate 118,816,539, forward strand.
CCTTTTGCGGGCTGTCTTCTACTGCAAATACAATGATGATCAAAGTTAGTCTCCCAGCGGGGAAAAGATCCAGACCTTTTGGTGGTGATAGTCGAATGAGCCATGATGGGGGAACACATATGCCTCCTGCATGCGGGCCCTCCAGATGGACTGTGTATTGTGTAACAATGACTGATGTGCACCCCTAACTGAGATGCAGTCCTGCCACAGGCATCATGTCCTAATGCCCTTCCCCAATGAATGTGATTGGGTAGCCATTCCCTTAAAAACAACCGTTCCCTCTCGCTGAGCCACATGCAATGCCTAGAGGGTCCAAGGTGTTTGGAGTTCTCACATTAGCCATGCAGATGAGCTCATTGACCCGCTTCCTTCACTGGATCCATGCCCTGCGGGTGAACCCATGGGCTGCTGACCTTCTCCACAATCTCACTCCAGGCTTGCTTGGCCAGGCGGGCAGGACTGTTCCTCCCAATCCTGGTGAAAAGGACCTCCCGCCTTTCCCTTGCAGCCTGGAGGAGAACCTGCAGGGAGGCATCGCTAAAACATGGGGCCACCTGGGGTCTTCTTTCAGCCACGGTCAGTGCAGACTTGCGATCAGCACCTTGCCTAGTATGCAGCACAGGCAGCAGACAATGTCAGGGGCTGTACAGTCAGCAGACAAAGTCCAGAGGCAGCAAAGGCAGCTGACAAGATCCAGAGGCATTAAAGGCAGCTGACAAGGTCTGGGGGAACACAGGGCTCTCAGAAATGTTTGTTTTCTATCCAGGCAGGAGTGAATGCAGGGCTGGTGGCCCTTTAAATATGGCACCTGCACCTGCCATTGAATCAGATGACGTCGCCATCAGCGTCCCCTTCCCCATCTGAGGCCCTTGATTCCATAGGCCACACACCTCTCCATCCTTAATTGACCAGTCGCTACATGATTTTTAAAAAATTCATTTATGGGATGTGGGCATCGCTGGCCAGGCCAGCATTTATTGCCCATCCCTAATTGCCCTTGAGAAGGTGAGCTGCCTTCTTGAACCGCTACAGTCCATTTGGGGTAGGTACACCCACAGTGCTGTTAGGAAGGGAGTTCCAGGATTTTGACCCAGCGACAGTGAAGCAACAGCGATATAGTTCCAAGTCAGGATGGTGTGTGACTTGGAGGGGAACTTGCAGGTGGTGGTGTTCCCATGCATTTGCTGCCCTTGGCCTTCGAGGTGCTAGAGGTCGCGGGTTTGGAAGGTGCTGTCTAAGGAACCTTGGTGCATTGCTGCAGTGCATCTTGTAGATGGTACATACTGCTGCCACTGTGCATCGATGGTGGAAGGAGTGAATGTTTGTAGATGGGGTGACAATCAAGCGGGCTGCTTTGTCCTGGATGGTGTCGAGCTTCTTGAGTGTTGTTGGAGCTGCACCCATCCAGGCAAGTGGAGAGTATTCCATCACACTCCTGACTTGTGCGTTGTAGATGGTGGACAGGCTTTGGGGAGTCAGGAAGTGAGTTACTCGCCTCAGGATTCCTCGCCTCTGACCTGCTCTTGTAGCCACGGTATTTATATGGCTACTCCAGTTCAGTTTCTGGTCAATGGTAGCCCCTAGGATGTTGATAGTGGGGGATTCAGCGATGGTAATGCCGCTGAATGTCAAGGGGAGATGATCACGGTCAGCCAGCAGCATTTTCCTTGTGCGTCGACAGCACCCGCTTCTGGTGCCACCGCCGAGAGCCGCGCCATTTGCTCTAAATTCTGGCCCTTAAGTAATAGATACAGTTCTGGTCACTGTACTACATACAGCAAAGATTTACAGGTAGTTCAAAAAAGGCGAATATAACTGGCACACTGAGTATATATTTGTCAATTGCTGATGCACTTTACAGCAGAGTTGGGGAATTAGCTAATGTGTCATTATAGTAAGGTATCAGCCAGATAGAGCCATCCCGATTTTTCATGGTCCATACTGAAATAGATGGCACCTGCATAACTTCGTGAGTTCCCTCAGTCAAGAAGCTCAACTTCCTGAAGAAGCGCTCAGACTTTTTTAAAACAAAATTGTTCTGAGGATATGGGCAATGTTGGCGAAACCACTTTTATTTCCAAACCCTAGTTACCCAAGGTGGTGGCAGTGGGCCTTCACCTTGAGCTACTGCAGTTGTTGTGGAAATAGTGCTCCCACAATAAGGTTAGGGAGGAAATTCCAGCAAATTGACCCAGCAGCAATGAAGGAATGAGATATATGTTCAAGTCAGGATAGTATGTGTCTTGGAGGGGAACTTGGAAGTGATCCCAAAACAGTGCTGCTTTTGTCCTTCTTAGTGATAGAGGTCATAGGGGAGAGACCTGTCAAAGTTACCTTGGTGAATTTCTGCAGTGCATCCTTTACATACTACAGCCACAGTGAGTCAATAATGGAAAGGTGAATAGTAAGTCCAGAGGTATGGGTGCCCATCGAGTGAACTGCACTATCCTGGTTGGCATTGAGCTTCTTGAGTGATGTTGTGACTGCACTCAATTAGGCAAGTGGTGAGTCTTGTCAATGGTGGAAAGGCTTTGAGAATCAAAAGTGAGCTACTAGCCACTAGCTTCAATACCAAGCATTCAAAATTTAGCTGTTCAAGGAAGAAAATCATGTCAATGGATGTCCTGTAGGTAACAAGACATACCCTCTGCTCCCATGGATAATGACCCCATTAAAAGTTGCCAAAGAGTAGCAGAGCAGTGCCTCCACCAGATGATTCTTGAAAGAACATGATATTAAAAGGATGTTTTGAAGACAGGTTGGGAGAGGCTCTGCGATCAGTTTCAGTCCATGTCCCACTTAGTGATAGCCTGCTGGGCTTTTCACAATATTTCCATTTTAAAAAAACGGCCTGGACTTGGACATTCATAGGGTAGTGGCCTCAGCTGCTTTGATGGAAGAATTATGTGGAGGAAAGAATCAGATTGGCTATCACTCTGAATTCCCAAGAACTACTGCAATGGGCATCAGATCACATTTCATCACTGACATCCTCTCTTCTGTTTAAAATATTCTACATTTGACACCAGTGCTTTAATTACTTCTCCTACATGTTCAAATGAAGGTCTTCAGTCCAGTGCCCATCCTAGAACATCACAACACTTTTTGCCACATATGACATTGCCAACAATAAATACCTGATTGAATGGTCTTGATATTAATGCCCTCCCATGATGAGCAGGAGGAGGTTGGCGGGGGGATTAAGTCCTAATAAACACACAATGTGACCCCCCCCCCAACCTGATGCATATGTGCTTGCCATCATTTTTACGCTGGTGGGTAGCAAGGCATGCAAATGTCTGAGCTTGGAGAAGCTGAGCACTTCAATAATATATAAGTCCCCCAGTGCTATTGGGAGCTTGATTTAAATTTAACCACTGCTGAGGAGGGCTTGGGAAACCCAACTGTGAAACGGAGGCAGCAACTGCCAACTCAGGAAGTTAAGTGCCTTTTCCAGCACTCCTTGTGGACCAAGAGGAGCAGAGCTGCTTCCCCCAGTCCCACAGGAAGCCTTTGACCTCCCTCTGCCAATTATGGCTTCACTCTAGCCTCTACTGTGACTAGCAATCTTCCACACAAACTCACAATTTGCATCCTGCCCTATAATCACAGCTGACCCCCACCCACCAGGTCCCAATCCACAGTTTGCTCCATGATTGCAGTCGACCACCACCACTATCACCCCCCACCCCTCCCCCAACCACCCCCAACTGCCAAGCCCTGATCTGCAGCCTGTCCCTCCCAAATTGCCAGGGAACACCACAAGGGTCCCCAGCTGGGGCCTCTTGCTGCCGGTTTTCCCTCTGGCTGCCAGCCAGCCTGTCAATTTGGGCGGCTGCTACATGGGAAACGGAATCAAAAACTGATAACGAGGTTTTGCCGAGAAGTGTAACCGGGTTCGCAAGTCTTTTCAGGCGCTTTGGCCTCTCCCACTCCCTCCCCACCTCCCTGTAAATATCAGGGCCAATAAGTCAGCACCAGTTAACTGCTCCCTTTCCTGTATGGTTCTGATCTCCCTGAATAACCAAGCAAGACAACTAAGCATTCTTTTTTAATATAACAAACTCCAAAGTAACCAGGCGTGAACTTGCGCTATTCTGGATGGCTGGATGTGCCATTCTTTTTTGTATGCTAGTTTCTCTCTTAGCATCCAATATCATAGGAGATGGTTGACTGCTCTTGCAAAGTTGGCCCTAGTTTTATGGAGGTCTCTTCTTGGGAAAGAGCCTTGCTGGCTGCATTTGTGGAGCTTGTGTCCAAGCAGCCTGTTGCCATTTCCTATGTTCTTATATTCAAAGCTGTGATGGATAGATTTTTAGTCTCTCAGGGAGTTGAGGGATATGGTGAGCGGGCAAGAAAGTGGAGTTGAGGCAGAAGATCAGCCATGATCATATTGAATGATGGAGCAAGCTTGAAGGGCCATATGGTCTACTCCTGCTCCTATTTCCTTATGTTCTATGTGCCACTGATGTGGTGCTCTGAGGGGGGAGGAGAGAGGGTTGGCATGTGCTACTGTCCCAAGTGATGGCAGCCTCAGACAGACTTATTACAGTAACCATCATTCCACTGGTCCATGGGTCTGAATCCCCACTGATCAGCATTCAGTATCGTCATTTTAGTTTTGTTTAGTTTAAATAAACCAGGTCAGAATGGCAAGTGTATATATTAATACGAACAGCACAATAAATCCTGGTTGTCTCTCTTAGCCATGATCTATCAAATTCAGCGCTGTCATGATGGAATAATAATGTGTTCCCTGCTATCTCAGGTCAGATTGAAAAGATTGACATGTAATTAAGTTTTCCTGAGCTCAGCTGAGCTCAGGGTTAATTTTGTGACATTTTTGGAAGTAAAAAAAAAAATCCGAGTAGTTCCAACTCATCTAGCAGCAGGTTTCATTCTCTTCAAAAAATGGTTCAAATGGTGGTAAAGCATTTGGAAATTTCAACATATCTAATTTTTCATGTTTTTGAAAATGTGTCAGTTATTGGCATTTGTATTGTATTTAGAAACAGGATACTTTCTCAGGAGAATTGATTCTCAAATACCAGGAATTGCTAACAATCCTCTTATAATTTTGTGACCGAACACAGATATTCATTTATATAATAAAAGCAAAATACTGCGGATGCTGGAAATATTCATTTGAAGCCTGTGTTATGGACAGGTAGGAAATGGCATGGCTGGTTTCCACTGGTCACCTCCCAACTGACCCTCGATAGTGTTTTTGTTTAAATTATTGTTTTAGTCCCTGTGTTTTGTTGGCCAAATAAACAGACAGTGACTGGTTTTCTTGTGAATTCAAAACAGAAGATTAAATATTTATTGAATAATAATCATGCGAAATGTTCTCAACACCACCCATACATGCATTCATTCTCTCATGCACACGTAAGAAAAGATAGATAGAATCATAGAATTCACAGAATTGTTAAAGTGCAGAAGGAGGCTATTCGGCCCATCATGCCTGCAATGGCTCTCCAAAAGAGCAATTAACTCAGTCCATTCCCCCACCTTCTCCCCATAACCCTGCACATTCTTCCTTTCCATATAACTGTCGAATTCCCTTTTGAATGCTTCAATTAAACCTGCCTTACACCACACTCTCAGGCAATGCATTCCAGACGTTAACCACTCACTGCATGGAAACATTTTTCCTCATGTCACTTTTGCTTCTCTTACCAAATACTTTAAATCTGTGCCCTCTTGTTCTCGATGCTTTCACGAGTGGGAACAGTTTCTCTCTATCCACGCTGAAGGTAAAGGGTAAGAGGCGTTAAGAGTTCAAGGTGAAAAAGTTTGCTATTTTCAGGAAAAAAACCTGTGGGATCCTCTTGGCAGGTATGTTTTTAAAGTTGCAGGCCTGTTTGCTGGTTGTCTTGCCCTTGCTGGGTTGCGGAAGTATTCTGGCAGTCAACACTTCAGCTCTAAGACGGTGCTGGTATTTCTTAGTTCAATTTTCACAGGTGGAGGAGTTGTTCAAAAGGCAGTCTCTTATTTCTCTGCTGCAGTTGGTTGCCAACTTGACTCAGCAGGGTTCAAGTGTCTTAGCTAGAATTGATCTCTCTCTCTCAGCCTTGTGCTGGAATTCAAGATGGTTTCAGATGTTCTCTCTGTGGCTGGAGATCTCAGATTGATGTTCTGATGACTCCCTTTGTTCTCCAAAAAGGTTACCTTTACAGGTAAATTCATAAAGTGTTGCTTTCAGCCATGGTGGCTTTCTTTTTTGGTTCCTGAGGGGTTATACAATAGCTTCTGATTTCAGCCAACTTTGATAAGATGAGGGATGTTCACACTTTATTGTGGTGATTGTAGCTGGAGACATGGTGACTATGAGTGCCTTTGTTTTAGTTCATTTTATGGATAGCTCACATCATGTGTGATGAGCTGTTTAATTTCAATGCAGATGAGGTTAATGAGTTTCAGTTCTAGCAGACATGAATGTGTATTTCAGTGCAGGAGAGGGTATGTGTCATGTGACTTTGTCCTCCATCTTGTTGAAGGCAAATGTACCAGTCTTTTTAAATTGTTCTTTTTTCTATAACTGTTCGGTTTATTTTTGTATTTCCATTGCATCGCTTCCCATGAGCATGACACCTACATCGGGAAGCTTTGCTACTATTTGCTCCTCTGGATTAACAGGGTTAATTCTGAATTGCTGAAGTTTTGGAGCAACGGTAAAAGAATATGTATGCCATCATAGTAATTACTGTAAACTATGATTTATTCTGGATATTTTTGTGATACGTTTATTTTAAGCTGTTTTCCCTTTTCCTTCTCAGCATCTTTCCCTGACCTAATTCTGTTTAGCTACCACCCATAACGCCCACTGCCAGGTTGCAAATGGAGGAAAGCTACTCCCTTGTCCACGCAGGCAGGAGCATGATCTGTCAGTTTGAAACCTGCCTCACCTAAAGTAACAAAGTAGAGATGTTTGTAACATCATTAATCCTAATTGGAGAGAAATTAATTTCCTGCTGTTTCATTATTGGTTGCTTTATCTTGAAACGGCAGCATTGTCAGTCTGTGACCAACCATTTTCTTTGAAACTCACTTGTGCAATACGCTGGAGATGTTGCTGTTGGGCTTTTACGCATTTAGAGATCTTTGTTTCCATGGCAGCGAAGCTCAGCAGGCAGAAAGAGGGATATATCAGACAATTCAGAGAAAAGTCATTTCTGGCTTTCAGATTAGTATGCAGTGCCACACCAGGGTAGTATACTGTTTTGTATCCACAGCCAGATTTACACGACATGGATGCTGCATAGTGGATGGATGGAACTTGATTTATTTTCCTTGACTTAGCAAGTATCTAGAAATCAATTCTAGAGCCTGTTTTAAGGAAGACAAATTTAAATTTATAAAACATTCTGCATTTTGATTTCTGCCAGTTCGGAGCTGGAAACATGAACATATATAATTAAGAATGAAGATTTCTCCGGTTTTTTGAAACACTCAGAATTTTAATTGGGATCTGCATCCTCCAAAGGATAAAGGCACAGCTGACATTCCTTAAACCATTATATTTGTTGAAGCCCCTCTGGTCTAGTGCAATCCTATTCTTGTTCACACTCACATATCCAAATACATTCACAGACACTTATTTGTCCTGTTGAAAATAATCCTCGAATTCTATGAACTACTATTGTTCCAAATTGCTTTGCTGCTTCACAGTATCTGATTATTGAACAATCTGAATTAAGTTTATCCACCTATTGCAAAACTATTTTATCAATTAATGAAAATGAAACTGTCTTTATAAAGAAAAAATGTGTGATGCGTGACTGTAATGTCTAGAACAGTATCCTGAAACATAGGTTTTAATCACAAGCTAACTCAGGGACGTGACAGACTCCAACAGCCCGAAGAGATGAAGTTCAACTTCAGAAAGGATGTGATGTGGGCAGTAATGATTGGCTGCCCGTTATACACCCAACCTGAATTTCTTCATTGATGTCAATGGAAGGAAAATTGGGCAGGTGAATGTTACGCAAACGATCCGCTGCTGCCCATTTCATGACCCCTCTGAAGTTGAACTTTGATCCCTTAATGCCATATTCACATTCAAACTTCTGAACACAAGGAACAGAAATATAAATACAAGGAATTCTACCTGACATTTGATTACTAATTGATTTAACCAATTAAATTGTTTTATGTTGGTGGAGATTGTTCAAAACTGTACATTGTCTGAAATTTCCCTTCACATAACTCCAGTTTTAAATGAGCAACATTGTAGACACCTTGATTTCCCCTTTGAAAAATGGCCAAAGTTAACTTAGATACAAGGATTGTTGATCTTGTTACAACAAGGTGAGAAAGGGGTCTAAGGGTTCCCTCTCAGCCTTTTCCTGGTTTGACCATAACAGGGTTTAATTTTTAAAAAACGGATGGCTCTGCTGCACAGCAGGGCAGGAAAAGGGGTAGAAGAGTCATGGGGGATTCTATCGTAAGGGGTACAGATAGGCGTTTCTGTGGCCACAAACATGACTCCAGGATGGTATGTTGCCTTCCTGGTGCTAGGGTCAAGGATGTCATGGAGTAGCTGCAGGACATTCTGAAGGAGGAGGGTGAGCAGTCAGAGGTCGTGATACATATTGGTACCAACGACATAGGTAGAAAGAGGGATGAGGTCCTGCAATAAGAATTTAGGGAGCTAGATAGCAGATTAAAAAGCAGGACCTAAAAGGTTGTAATCTCTGGATTACTCTCGGTGCCATGTGCTAGTGATTATGGGAATAGGAGGATAGAGTAGATGAATGTGTGGCTGAGGTGGTGCAGAAGGGAGGGCTTTAGTTTCCTGGACCACTGGGTCTGTTTCTGGCAAAGGTGGGAGCTGTACAAGTTGGACGGGTTGCACCTGAACCGGAATGGGACCAACATCCTTGCTGGGAGGTTTGCTAATGCTGTTGGGGGGTGGTTTAAACTAATTTGGCAGGGGAATGGGATACAGAGTGGAGGTACAGGAGGGGGTGATGCATAGTCAAATATAGAAGAGAAACTGAGTCAGTCTGGAAGGCAGAGCAAATATAGACCTGTTGAGGCACAAGTGAAAAATGCATGGTTGGATTGCATTTATTTTAATGCAAGGAGTTTTACTAGTAAGGCTGATGAATTAAGGGCATTGATTAGCACGTGGGATTATGACATTATTGCTCTCACAGAGACATGGCTGAGGGAGGGGCAGGACTGGCAACTTAATATTCCAGGGTATAGAATCTTCAGGCATGACAGGGGAGGGGATAAAAGAGGAGGTGGCATTCACTGTTGAACCAGGAGTCAATTACTGCAGTAAGGAGGGATGATATCTTAGAAGGTTCCTCAAATGAGGCCATATTGGTAAAACTTAAAAACAAAAAGGGGGAAATCACTTGGCTGGGCATGTACTACAGGCCTCCAAACAATCAGGGAGAGATAGAGGAGCAGATATGTAGGCAAATCTCAGAGCGGTGTAAAAATAATAGGGTAATAATAGAAGGGGATTTCAACTTACCTAATATCAATTGGGATGGTCTTAGTGCAAAAGGCTTAAAGGGGGCAGCATTTTTAAAATGCATACAGGAGTGCTATTTGATCCAGTACGTAGAAAGTCCTACAAGAGAAAGGGCAGTCATGGACCTAATCCTAGGGATTGAAGCCGGACAAGTGGCAGAAGTGTCAGCGGGGGAGCATTTCGGGGAAGTGACCATAACTCTGTAAGATTTAAGGTAGCTATGGAAAATGACAAAGATGGACCGGAAATAGAGGTACTGAATTGGGGGGAGGCCAATTCCAAGCTGATAAAACAGGATCTGGTCAAAATGAACTGGGAGCAGCTACTTGTAGGAAAGTCTACATCAGGCCAGTGGGAATCATTCAAAGAGGAAGCAGTGAGGGTTCAGAGCCAACATGTACCCGTTAAGGTGAAGGGTAGGATCAACAAGTCCAGGGAACCCTGGATGTCAAGGGAGATAGAGTATTGGATCAGGGAAGAAAAGGAGGCTTATGGCAGATTCAGATCGCTGAAAACAGGAGAGGCACTAGAGGAGTGTAGAATGTGTAGGGGGGTACTTAAAGTAATTAGGAGAGCGAAGAGGGGACATGAAAAAACATTGGCGGGCAAGATAAAGGAAAATCCTAAGGTTTTTCATAAGTCTATTAAGGGCAAGAGGATAACCAGGGAAAGAGTAGGGCCTATTAGGGACCAAAGTGGCAATCTTTGTGTCGAGCCAGAGGATGTAGTTGATGTTTTAAATGATTACTTGTCATCTGTGGTCACTATGGAGAAGGACGATGTAGGTGTCTAGATCAGGGAGGAGGATTGCAATATACTTGAACATATTAGCATTGAAAGGGAGGAAGTATTAGATGTTTTAGCGGACTTAAAAGTGGATAAATCCCCTGGGCCAGATGAGATGTATCCCATGCTGTTATGTGAGACAAGGGAGGAGATTGCAGGGGCTCTGACACAAATTTTCAGCTCCTCTCTGGCCACGGGAGAGGTGCCAGAGACTGGAGGACAGCGAATGTGGTTCCACTATTCAAGAAGGGTCGCAGGGATAGACCAGGTAATTACAGGCTGGTGAGTCTAACATCAGTGGTTGGGAAATTATTGGAAAATATTCTGAGGGACAGGATTAATCTCCACTTGGAGAGGCAGGGTTAATCAGGGATAGTCAGCACGGCTTTGTCAGGGGGAGATCGTGTCTAATTAACTTATAGAGTCATAGAGATATACAGCACTGAAACAGGCCCTTCAGTCCACCGAGTCTGTGCTGACCAACAACCACCCATTTATAATAATCCAACATTAATCCCATATTCCCTACAACATTCCCACCATTCTCCTACCACCTACCTACACGAGGGGTAATTTACAATGGCCAATTTACCTATCAATCTGAAAGTCTTTGGCTGTGGGAGGAAACTGGAGCACCTGGCAGAAACCCACACGGTCACAGGGAGAATTTACAAACTCCGCACAGGCAGTACCCAGAACCGAACCTGGGTCGCTAGAGCTGTGAGGCTGTGGTGCTAAACACTGCACCTCTGTGCTGCCCCAACTTGATTGAATTTTTCGAGGAGGTGACTAGATGTGTAGATGAGGGTAAAGCAATTGATGTAGTCTACATGGACTTCAGTAAGGCTTTTGATAAGGACCCACATGGGAGATTGGTTAAGAAGGTAAGAGCCCATGGGATCCAGGGCAATTTGGCAAATTGGATCCAAAATTGGCTTGGTGGCAGGAGGCAGAGGGTAATGGTCAAGGGTTTTTTTTGCGAGTTGAAGCCTGTGACCAGTGGTGTACCACAGGGATCGCTGCTTGGGACCCTTGCTGTTTGTAGTGTACATTAATGATTTAGACGTGAATATAGGAGGTATGATCTGTAAGTTCGCAGATGACACGAAAATTGGTGGTGTTGTAAATAATGAGGAGGAAATCCGTAGATTACAAGACAATATAGATGGGCTGGTAAGATGGGCGGACATGTGGCAAATGGAATTTAATCCTGAGAACTGTGAGGTAATGCATTTTGGGAGGACTAACAAGGCAAGGGAATATACAATGGATGGTAGGACCCTAGGAAGTACAGAAGGTCAGAGGGACCTTGGTGTACTTGTCCATAGATCACTGAAGCAGCAACACAGGTAGATACGGTGGTTAGGAAGGCATATGGGGTACTTGCCTTTATTAGCCAAGGCATAGAATATAAGAGCAGGGAAGTTAAGATGGAACTGTATAAAACACTAGTTAGGTCACAGCTGGAGTACTGTGTACAGTTCTGGGCACCACACTATAGGAAGGATGTGATTGAACTGGAGAGTGTGCAGAGGAGATTCACTAGGATGTTGCCTGGGCTGGAGCATTTCAGCGATGAAGAGAGACTGAAAAGGCTAGGGTTGTTTTCCTTGGAGCAGAGAAGGCTGAGGGGGAACATGATTGAGCTGCACAAAATTATGAGGGCATTGATAGGTTACATAGGAAGAGACTTTTTCCCTTAGCAGAGGGGTCAATAACCAGCGGGCATAGATTTAAGGTAAGGGGAAGGAAGTTTAGAGGGGATTTGAGGCAAAAAACTTTCACCCAGAGAGTGGTTGGAATCTGGAACGCACTGCCTGAAGGGGTGGTAGAGGCAGGAACCCTCACAACATTTAAGAAGTATTTAGATGAGCACTTGAAATGTCATAGCATACAAGGCTACGGGCCAAGTGCTGGAAAATGGGATTAGAATAGTTAGGTGCTTGATGGCTGGCACAGACACGATGGGCCAAAGGGCCTGTTTCTGTGCTGTATAACTCTATGACCCTATGATCGTGTTTTTAGCTTCCCCTCAATGAATCCTTGTTCACTGCTCTCGAATTGTAATGGCAAAGAAATCAACCAGACAGGCTTTCTTAGATTTAAACAAGAAAGGTGTAAGTTTATTAACCTTAAAACTCTAATTCGGTTAAAACTACTGAAAATGTGCGATGCGTCTACGTTAGCTTGCATATGCGATAAGCACACACGCAGATAGAGACAGAAAAGGAGAAAGAATCAAGGGTAAAGGTTTGAAGCAATAGCTGGAGTTAATTTATTGTCTTTTGAGTTTGATGCAAAACCTTTGATTGCAGTTCAATCTTGCCGTCTCGTTGGGGCCCAGTGCACTGTTTCAAACTTTTTTCGTTGGTTTTCTGTCTTGACTTAGTTTCATGTTTATGTTTATGTTTGTTTATGTTTAGAGATACAGCACTGAAACAGGCCCTTCGGCCCACCGAGTCTGTGCCGACCATCAACCACCCATTTATACTAATCCTACACTAATCCCATATTCCTACCACATCCCCACCTGTCCCTATATTTCCCTACTACCTACCTATACTAGGGGCAATTTATAATGGCCAATTTACCTACCAACCTGCAAGTTTTTTGGCTTGTGGGAGGAAACCGGAGCACCCGGAGGAAACCCACGCAAACACAGGGAGAACTTGCAAACTCCACACAGGCAGTACCCAGAATTGAACCCGGGTTGCTGGAGCTGTGAGGCTGCAGTGGGTCCCTGTCTTCACGTGACAGGGTGGGAGAGAGACCTTCCTTCTCTTTTGTCTTTAAATTGTAATCTGACTCAAACTGTTCTGTGAGCTCAATTCAAAGCTCCAAGCTGGTCAGCAGGTTAGTCATGTGACTAACACCTTATTTGGAACAACCGCTCCTGCAGATTGTGGATTGTCCATTTCAGCAGACACCATCAGTGGCGGCTGGGAGGGGGGCGGGAGAATGGAATGCTGGCTTTTTACACATTCAATGCCTGGTAATCAAAATTCATTTGGGTTAATTGAATTGGGAGCAGTTCCATTGCTTTCTCCAGGCAACTGTCTCTTTGAATGCAAATGTTTCCAGCCACTGTCCTTTTAAAATGCAGGTACAGCCATATTTCAGTCCAGTAAGAGTTTGAATATTAATGTTCCATATGATGAAATTAATATGCCTCATTCTTGGCAGGTGTGGTTTTCATCACAATCTTCATAGTTGCATCTTCAGGCACTATACTAATACAATGCTGCAGCCATTTACCATCTTTAATATATCATTGACATTGTACAAAATCAATCCTTTGGAAGGAACTAAAGTGATCCGCTAAATACCCACTAAAGCAACTTGCATTTATAGTGCGGCTGAAAATCTATGCTCACCTGGGTCCTCCACCACTTACACCCCTCAAATTTGTAAGGTCAAAGGAAGTCTTATCATTAGAATGACAATAGTGGACACCCAAGCTATTGGAAGCTCATTTAGTATGCCTGCTCAACAGGAAGACCAGAATAAGAACAGAAATTGCTGGAAGTACTCAACAGCTCTTACAGCATCTGTGGAGAGGGAAACAGAGTTAACATTCAGATCAATGACCTTTCATTTGATGGAAGGTCATAGACCTGAAGCATTAACTCTGTTTCTCTCTCCACAGGTGCTGCCTGACCTACTGAGTATTTCGAGCACTTTCTGTTTTTATTTCAGATTGGTCCAAACATGGACAAAGGAGCTGAACAGCAGAAGTGAGGTGAGAGTGACTGCCCTTGACATCAAGGCAGCATTTGACTGAGTATGGCATCAAGGAGCCCTAGCAAAACTGAGGTCAATGGGAATCAGGGGGAAAACCCTCCGCTGGCTGGAGTCTTACCTAGCGCAAAGGAAGATGGTTGTGGTTGTTGGAGGTCAATCATCTCAGTCCCAGGACATCACTGTAGGAGTTCCTTAGGGTAGTGTCCTAGGCCCAAACATCTTCAGCTGCTTCATGCATGTCCTTCCCTTTGTCATAAGATCAGAAGTGGGGATGTTCGCTGATGATTGCAAATGTTCAGCACCATTCACAACTCCTCAGATACAGAAGCAGCCCATGCCCATATGCAGCAAGACCTGGACAACCTTCAGGCTTGGGCTCATAAGTGGCAAGTACCATTTACGTCACACAAGTGCCAGGCAATGACCATCTCAAACAAGAGAGAATTTAACCATCTCCCTTTGACATTCAATGGCATTACCATCACTGAATCCCCCACTATCAACATTCTGGGGGTTACCATTGACCAGAAACTGAACTGGACCAGCCACATAAATGCTGTGGCTACAAGAGCAGGTCAGAGGCTAGGAATTCTGTGGCAGGTAACTCACCTCCTGTCTCCCCGATGCCTGTCCACCATCTACAAGGCACAAGTCAGCAGTGTGATGGAGTGTGATCCACTTGCCTGGATGAGTGCAGCTCCAACAACACTCAAGCAGCTCAACACCATCCAGGATAAAGCAGTCCGCTTGATTAGCACCACGTCCACCACCCTCAACATTCACTCCCTCCATCACTGATGCACAGTGGTAGCAGTATGTACCATCTACAAGATGCACTGCAGAAAGTCAACAAAGCTCCTGTGACAGCACCTTCCAAACCTGTGACCTCTACCACAAGGGCAGCAGATGCATGGGAACACCACCAGCTGCAAGTTCCCCTCCAAGCCACACACCATCCTGACTTGGAACTATATCGCCATTCCTTCACTGTCGCTGGGTCAAAATCCTGGAACTCCCTTTCTGCCAGCACTGTGAGTGTACCTACACCCTAAGGACTGCAGCGGTTCAAGAAGGCAGCTCACCACCATCTTCTCGCCAATAGGAAGGGCAATAAATGCTGGCAGCAGCAGCGTCGCCCTCATCCCACAAACAAATAAAAAAAATTATCTTTTTGTTTAAAGAAATTGCCAATCATTATGTATGGGATGCCAACGCATGATCATGGTGTAGACCCCATTTAGGCCTCGCTTTGGTGATCAGCATAGTACACCAGGTCTCATTAAAGTTACCTATGTTGACCCTACACCAGGTCCTTCTAAGGGCCAAGAATGTGGGAGCTGGGTAAAGTCAAAGAGTGGTCTGTGGAAACAACAGACATGACTCAATTATCCTGTCCTTTAATTCTATACATTCTTTAATGTTGCTTAAATGACAATAAAGGGATAGGCAAGTCATAGTGTGAACCTAGATAATGATAGAATAAAGATGCAGCAAACATAAACAAAAATGGAATTAGATAATAAATATGTAGTGCAATAAAGTGTTTGACCAGTCAATAATACAAATGGCATAAAGAAACAGGCACTGAAGCAATTTATATGCACAGCTTTAAAAGATAATGCAGGTTGGTAGAGGGAAGGTGACTGAATCAGAGTGAATTGTATTCAGATGCTCAATTGTGATCAATGAATGTAGACTCAGACTATAAATATGCCTAAAGAAAGGAGATAGGCAATCAAACAAAAAAAAGTCAACAAATACAAACTTATGCTACAATTTGCATAAAAACAGAGAGGGATGTTGGATTATTTGAGGAAATTCAATGAATGACTGACTGGAAAACAAAAAAACAGTGACCAAAGGAATAAAGAAGGCAGCCAAATTCCCAGGCTGACAAAAAAATTTAAGATGACTTCATTCTTGTGAAATCTGTAATCGGTTTCTAGGTGCACTTGTATTTGTTCTTTTTCCTCAATGAAGAATTCATCATCCATTACCGCTTACTTTTAATTCTTGGGAAACTTGTAATTAGTTTCTCAACAATTCAGCAATGGACAAAAGCATAATTAAATTGGGAGCTCCACAAAGCTTAAATAAAGCACGAAAGCAACTTAAAATGAAAAGCAAACCCCCTCTGAGGACCAAGCACTTTCACAAATACGGTATCTCTAATTTGGCGCAAAAAACATGGTGTTAACAGGAAAGTAACATTCACAGAAGATGGCACTGGTCTAGAGTTTGCAATGTATTGGAATTGCAAGTGGAAAATTGATAGAAATGGGCAACTTCTTTATTTAAATCAAAGTTAAAATAATATAATTTTAATAATTAATGAAATAATCATTGTTCTCCTGATTTACTTAGTTATAGAATTCTATAATTAATGAACTAGCACTTTAAGTCTGTATAATTCTTTGGAAAATATTCGTGTTTTGCTTCTACAAGCCTTACACTCAAGGTTCAGCTTCTAGTTGCAAAGACAAGTTAGCAGGCAGTAGAACTTTAAATAAAGTCCAGTGATGAGCTATTGTGACAGACAATGAGCAGGATAGTGGGATATGTTCTTTTGTCCCCTCACACTAGGAATTTCACAACACTCTAGGACCTATCACTCATTCTGCTCAAGTTAATTAGTGAGTTATACCCCTCCCACTGAGATCGGTATAAAGAAATCAATGATCTGATCCTACAGAATTTGTTAAATTATTTCACTTCGTCAAATGTGGAAGTAGCAGTGAAGCTCAAAATGTGGAAAAAGTCTACTTTTGCGCACTGCTGCTAATTTGTTTCCTTCATTAGCAAGAGAGAGCACATTACAGGCATAAATGTCAAGTTTCATTCCTCAGATTCCCCCTCACCACCACCATCCCACCCCCAGCACCACCCCCACCCCCCCACATCCCCAGCACCACACAACAGTGAACTGGATGAAATCCTCCACCCAGTAAGTCCCTCATGCACAAGGCAGTGCATTCTGTTACCGAGCCATACTTTTAATTGCTAGATCCTCAGTCAATAAATTGAGTTGTTTGTACTGGGGCTGCGCCTTAATTAACCAGGGTCATCTTGGGTCAAAGCAATTCCACCCCCTTGATATACAAGCCATAAATCTGATTCACTGAAAGTTATCTCACAGTTCAAATAGTGTACTGTTAATGATGAAATGTACTTTCAATCTTCATTATTCAATTCATCATAAATTTTTGATAGAATCTGTTACCCATGTGAAGCTAAAAACATTGTCATATTTTTGTGTATAAAACTTACAGAGATTGATAGTAAGCTACAAGGGAAATTATTCAAATCAATTCTGATAAGGTCATAAACTATGACCTTGAGCGACAATTTTTATTTCTAGACCATATCGCATGGCAAGGTGCTTTTAGAATTATTTTTTATTGACATTTTGATCTTCTGCATCCAGCACGGAGGTAACTGAAGTTGCCATATAAATACCTTGGCTACAAGTAAAGGCTTTCTATCCGAACCGAACCTGACGGGACCCCTTGACATGTGTCGGGTTCGGGTCGGGTCAGGTCGCCCTTCCAGGTATGGCTTTCGGGCTCGGGTCGGGCCGGGTCTGGGTCGGGCCGAGTCCAGGTCAGATACACACAGTAAGTATTACATTTTGCTCTGCTGGGAAGTTGAGTTTAGTAAGTGTCAAAAGTTGAAAAGCCTACCTGAGCTGGGAGTCCAGGACATCAAGGAGGGAAACTCTGAGTCTGCGCAGTGAGCAAATGAGCATCTCTATGATGTCATCGCGCTCATGCTGCAGCTTCCTGCAGATTCGGAATTGGAAGGTAGGTAAAGTGAACATTCCATGAGTCGGGTCGGGCTCGGGTCGGGTCGGGCGTGGGAAAAAATGGAGGTACTCTGGCCAGGTCAGGCTCGGGTCCGATGTGGTTCTGTCAGGTTTGGGTTGGGTTTTTTTCCCTGACCTGAGCAGGCCATTAGCTACAAGAGCAGGTCAGAGGCTAGGAACACTGCAGCGAGTAACTCACCTCCTGACTCCCCAAAGCCTGTCCCCCATCTACAAGACACAAGTCAGAAGTGTGATGGAATACTCTCCACTTGCCTAGATGGGTGCAGCTCCAACAACACTCAAGAAGTTTGATACTATCCAGAACAAAGCAGCCCGCTTGATTGGCACCCCATCTACAAACATTCACTCCTTCCACCACTGACACACATTGGCAGCAGTGTGTACCATCTACATGATGTACTGCAGCAAAGCACCAAGGCTCCTTAGACAGCAACTTCCAACCCTGCAACCTCTACCACCTAGAAGGACAAGGGAAGCATGCGAACACCACCACCTCCAAGTTCCCCTCCAAGTCACATGCCATTTTAACGGAATGGTTGGTTGGCATGCTTCCATCTATCCATCTATGAAAGATGATGGATGGGCAGCAAACAATCCATTTAACTGGGGTGTCTTCTCTTGGTGCACTTTGTTGATGGCTGTGAAGGCCAATCCTTGAGAGGCAGGTTCTGCCACATGTGCTGCACGTGAAGCTGCCAAGTTGTGCTGTGAGTTGTTGCTTTTGAGTTTGGAGCCCACTGCTAAGCTGCTGTAGCAATTGGTCATCGTGGTTGTACACACCTGTTCACTGGATCTGTTGCCATTTCCCTCTAGCACCAGCTAGTGTCTCCCACGTGCGATAGTCGACATTTAGGGCCTTCGTGTCATGCTTAAAAGCATCCTTGAAGCAGAGCTTTGGGCTCCCCACTGGGTCCTCTGACCCCAGCTACCTTACCCTACAGAAGGTCTTTGGGTATGCGACCATCTTCCATCGTGCAGACGTGTTCGATTCACCGAAGCCACCTCTGTTTGATTAGAGCCAACACACTTGGGAGCTCTGCCTTTGAGAGGACTGCCGCATTTGTGGTTTTGTTCTGCCAGAATATACCCATAATATGAAGATGGAAATTATTGAGCTTCTTTTCCTGGTAACTGTAAGTCGCCCATGTTTCACAGCCATACATCAAGGTGCTAAGAACACAGGCCTTATAAACCATCAGCTTGGTGTTATTCCATGCGCGTTTTGCAAGTCATCTGAAGGAATAAACTGTCTATATAAACTTATTGGGAGTTAGCTTCAGGAGCGCCACTTTAGGGCACAAATATTGGGCCTTGAACCTCATCTGAAAGAAGACAATACTACTGAAGGAGGTAGGTGCTCAAAGTTTGAGGTTGGTGGGTGAAGGTTGGGGATCTTGGGACTGGGAGCAGTGGCCATCAGGATAGCGATGATAAGTACTTACCTTTTTTTACTTATGTGATGTTTACGGTTTGTTTGTCTTGAGACTGCCAACACTGGCTGCTTGGAACAAACCAATGTTGCAATAGGGCTCTAAAGCAAGCATTAGGCCCATTGTTTTCATATCTAAATGGCCTAATGCTCCCCTCTCACTCCCATCATCCCCTGATACCTATCACATCCCCTACCCCTTCACCTTCCCAGCATCCATTCCTTTCCAAGAACACCCTCAATCTCTTCACTATCTCTATCTTTTCCCCTTTTACCGACTGACATAACCCCAGATCCTCCTTTCCTACTTGCTTTGCTGTCACTCACTTCACTCTCTCCCATCCATCTATTCTATCCACATAAGTTTGGGCAGGGGATGGGTTGCGAGCTGCTGAGGACCATATTTTTTATGCAACTACCCTCAACCAAAATCTATCCTGCAACGATTAGTGGCTTATTTCCATGCTACGTCTTTAGATAATACCAGAAGATCACTGAGCACTTGAAAGAAGTAACTAAATGTTAACAATTTCAATTAATATTGCATATCAGTTGCAGTCAGGCTATTGTTAATGTAGGCAGTTAATTCTGTTAAATGATTACCTATATGTTAGTTTATATATTATACTTAAAGTGGTGCTTAAGGAACTGCTCGATGAACTAATGTATTCAAGGTCAACAAAATAAAAGCAGAAGGCTGAGTGTCCGAGTTGTAGGATATTGCACCAGATTTATGAACAGAGGAGTATGTAATGATTTATGCCATGAAGGGGCATTATTGAATTACCAAACTCATTGCAATATGATTTCTTTATATTTACCTGGATATATTGCAACAGCTTACACTACAATGCAAACTTAGTATTATGACCAACATGCTAAATTTTAAGCAGATGTTTTGGAGCAGAATCTTGCAGACAGCTCCAAAAATAATACCTTCCCAAACGCTTTCTTTAGAGGTGACAATGTCTCTTTAAGACTAAATCATTCTGAGACAAAAAGCGTGCTCAGAAAGCAGAGATGTAGGGAAACGCCCAACAAAAGCATTCTCTGAAAAAGTTCTTTTACATTGGATTTGATGGTTAATTGATTTTTACCAGCATGGTGTGGAAATCTCACCTCGATGAAGGATAACCTAAACCAGTCTTACATTCATTGCATGTGAAAGATTGTTTGCATGAAAGCTGAAGCTTTAACTATGTGATTTCAACACAAAATGTCTTATAGACCAGAATTGATAACTGGAATCTGACACTGCAGTAATTAGGCAGACAATTCTTTCCACTCCTGAGATCCTCTGCATTAATAATGTTTATTAAATACAGGTCAAGAGCATTATTGATGAATTGAGAATAATTTTCCATGGATCTTACACAAGTGTCAGTTGCATAGATAGCAAGGGCAAAAGGTCAATTGATGTCTGGAGAATAGGGACTCATCAAATTTTCTGCTGTATACTTTGATGTCAATTCATCTCACAATTAAGGCAACATTTGGTTTTGCAATTGAATAGCAAGACACAGCCGAATCCCAGATTTAGAAAAATAGAAAATAACATTAACAATAAGAAAGAAAAACATATGTATTATTTCTTATCAGAGTATCAGGGACTTAGATTCTGAGGAAAGGTTTATATTCTTTCGCAAGCAGGAGACTTTGAGGAGACCTAATAGAAATATTCAAAATTATAAAGCAGAATAACAAATCTAATGAAGGCAAAATGTTCACGATTGAATACCAAGGGACACGTGTTAAATAATAAGATAGGAATGACAAGATGGAAGTATTTTTACAGAAAGGATCATACACTCGTAGAATCAATCTTCAAATAATTTATATGAACTCAAAAACAATTAGTTGTGTTTTTGAAGAGAAAAAGGATTGAGGGATATGGTGAGAATGTGAGTTGCTGAGGACGAGATTCATCAAAAAAGGCACCAGCCTTTTGGGTTAAATGACCTCTTCCTGCTTGTAATTTATTTAATGCTCTTCAGCTCCTTGAGGCCATTTGTAGAACAGATATTTTTGGAAAAACTGATACACATTCGTCAAAATTTTCAGTCTTGTAACTATAAGAGTATTATGGAACTCCTCCACCCCAAGCATGAAAGAATGTAATATTCTTGATGATGATGGAGAAGATTTTTATGTTGTACGTTTATCAGATGGGCGGTGGGTAAGGATACTCAGCGAAAGCCCACAGGAATGAGTGTGGGATCCAATCGATCTTGTTCCTGGATGTTCATGACAATGTGGTCACAGAGTCATAGAGTTATACAGCACAGAAACAGGCCCTTCGGCCCATCGTGTCCGCGCCGGCCATCAAGTACCTATCTATTCTAACCCCGTTTTCCAGCACTTGGCCCGTAGCCTTGTATGCTGTGCCATTTCAACTGCTCATCTAACTACTTCTTAAATGTTGTGAGGGTTCCTGCCTCTACAACCCCTTCAGGCAGTGTATTCCAGATTCCAACCACCCTCTGGGTGAAAAGTTTTTTCCTCTAAACCTCCTGCCCCTTACCTTAAATCTATGCCCCCTGTTTTTTTATTCATTCATGGGATGTGGGCGTCACTGGCTAGGTGAGCATTTATTGCCCATCCCTAATTGCCCTTGAGAAGATGGTGGTGAGCTGCCTTCTTGAACTGCTGCAGTCCATGTGAGGTAGGTACACCTACAGTGCTGTTAGGAAGGGAGTTCCAGGATTTTGACCCAGCGATAGTGAATGAACAGCGATTATAGTTCCAAGTCAGGATGGTGTGCAGCTTGGAGGGGAACTTGCAGGTCATGGTGTTCCCCATGTATTTGCTGCCCATGTCTTTCTAGGTGGTAGAGGTCGCGGGTTTGGAAGGTGCTGTCTAAGGAGCCTTGGTGCGTTGTTGCAGTGCATCTTGTAGATGGTACACACTGCTGCCACTGTGTGTCGGTGGTGGACGGAGTGAATGTTTGTAGATGGGGTGCCAATCAAGCAGGCTGCTTTGTCCTGGATGGTGTCAAGCTTCTTGAGTGTTGTTGGAGCTGCACCCATCCAAGCAAGTGGAGAGTATTCCATCACACTCCTGACTTGTGCCTTGTAGATGGTGGACAAGCATTAGGGAGTCAGGAGCTGAGTTATTCGCTGCAGGATTCTTAGCCTCTGACCTGCTCTTGTAGCCACAGTATTTATATGGCTAATCCAGTTCAGTTTCTGATCAATGGTAACCCCCAGAATGTTGACAGTGGGGAATTCAGTGATGGTAATGTCATTGAATGTCAAGGGGAGGTTAGATTCACTTTTGTTGGAGATAGTCATTGCCTTGCACTTGTGTGACGCGAATGTTACTTGCCACTTATCAGCACAAGCCTGGATATTGTCCAGGTCTTGCTGCATTTCTGCATGGACTGCTTCAGTATCTGGTGAGTCGCGAATGGTGCTGAACATTGTGCAATCATCAGCGAACATCCCCACTTCTGACCTTTTGATTGAAGGAAGGTCATTGATGAAGCAGCAGAAGATGGTTGGGCCTAGGACACTACCCTAGGAACTCCTGCAGTGATGTCCTCGAGCTCAGATGATTGACCTCCAACCACCACAACCATCTTCCTTTGCACTAGGTATGACTCCAACCAGTGGAGAGTTTCCCCCTGATTCCCATTGACTCCAGTTTTGCTAGGGCTCCTTGTTGCCATACTCGATCAAATGCTGCCTTGATGTCAAAGGCAGTCACTCTCACCTCTTTTGTCCATGGCTGAAGCAAGGCTGTAATGAGGTCAGGAGCTGAGTGGCCCCTGCGGAACCTAAACTGAGCATCACTAAGCAGGTTATTGCTAAGCAAGTGCTGCATGATAGCACTGTCGATGACACCTTCCATCACTTTACAGATGATTGAGAGTAGACTGATGGGGAGGTAATTAGCTGAGTTGGATTTGTCCTGATTTTTGTGTACAGGACATACCGGGGCAATTTTACACATTGCCGGATAGATGCCAGTGTTGTAGCTGTACTGGAACAGCATGGCAAGGGGCGAGGCTAGTTCTGGAGTTCAGGTCTTCAGTACTATTACTGGAGTATTGTCAGGGCCCATAGCCTTTGCAGTATCCAGTACCTTCAATCATTTCTTGATATCACGCAGAGTGAATCGAATTGGCTGAACTCTGGCATCTGTGATGCTGGGAACTTCAGGGGGAGTCCGAGATGGATCATCAATTCGGCACTTCTGGCTGAAGATTGTTGCAAATGCTTCAGCCTTATCTTTTGCACTGATGTACTGGGCTCCCCCATCGTTGAGGATGGGGATATTTGTGGAGCCACCTCCTCCAGTTAGTTGTTTAATTGTCAACCACCATTCACGGCTGGATGTGGCAGGACTGCAGAGCTTAGATCTGATCCGTTGGTTATGAGATCACTTAGCTCTGTCTATCACATGCTGCTTACGCAGTTTGGCATGCAAGTAGTCCTGGGTTGTAGCTTCATCAGGTTGACACCTCATTTTGAGGTATGCCTGGTGCTGCTCCTGGCATGCCCTCCTGCACTCTCCATTGAACCAAGATTGGTCTCCTGGCTTGATGGTCATGGTAGAGTGAGGGATATGCCGGGCCATGAGGTTACAGATTGTGGTTGAATACAGTTCTGCTGCTTCTGATGGCTCACAGCGCCTCATGGATGCCCAGTTTTGCATGACTAGATCTGTTCAAAATCTATCCCATTTAGCACGGTTGTAGTGCCACACAACACGATGGAGGGTATCCTCAATGTGAAGATAGGACTTCGTCTCCACAAGGTCTGTGCGTTGGTCACTTCTACCATTATTGTCATGAACAGATGCATCTGCGGCAGGCAGATTGGTGAGGACCAGGTCAAGTATGTTTTTCCTCTTGTTGGTTCCCTCACCACCTGCCACATACCCAGACTGGCAGCTATGTTCTTTAGGACTCGACTGGCTCGGTGAGTGGTGGTGCTACCGAACCAATCTTGGTGATGGACATTGAAGTCCCCCATCCAGAGTACATTTTGTGTCCTTGCCACCCTCAGTGCTTCCTCCAAGTGATGTTCAGCATGGAGGAGTACTGATTCATCAGCAGATGGAGGGCGGTAGATGGTAATCAGCAGATGTTTTCCTTGCCCATGTTTGACCTGATGCCATGGGATCTGGAGTTGATGTTGAGGACACGCAGGGCAACTCCCTCTCGACCTTATACCACTGTGCCGCCACCTCTGCTGGGTCTGTCCTGCCGGTGGGACAGGACATACCCAGAGACGGTGATGGCGATGTCTGGAACATTATCTGTAAGGTATGATTCAGTGTGTATGACTATGTCAGGCTGTTGCTCTCCCAACATTGGCACAAGCCCCCAGATGTTAGTAAGGAGGACTTTGCAGGATCAACAGGGCTGGGTTTGCCGTTGTCGTTTCCGGTGCCTAGGTCGATGCCGGTTGGTCCGTCCGCTAAGGGAAAAAGTTTCTTGCTATCTACCCTATCTATGCCCCTCATAATTTTGTATACCTCAATCAGGTCCCCCCTCAGCCTTCTCTGCTCTAAGGAAAATAACCCTAAGCCTATTCAGTCTATCTTCATAGCTGAAATGCTCCAGCCCAGGCAACATCCTGGTGAATCTCCTCTGCACCCTCTCCAGTGCAATCACATCCTTCCTATAGTGTGGTGCCCAGAACTGTACACAGTACTCCAGCTGTGGCCTAACTAGTATTTTATACAGCTCCATCATAACCTCCCTGCTCTTATATTCAATGCCTCGGCTAATAAAGGCAAGTATCCCATATGCCTTCCTAACCACCTTATCTACCTGTGCTGCTGCCTTCAGTGATCTATGGACAAGTACACCAAGGTCCCTCTGACCCTCTGTACTTCCGAGGGTCCTACCATCCATTATATACTACTTTGCCTTGTTAGTCCTCCAAAAATTCAACATCTCACACTTCTCAGGATTAAATTCCATTTGCCACTTCTCTGCCCATCTTACCAGCCCACCTATATTGTCTTGTAATCTAAGGCTTTCCTCCTCACTATTTACAACACCAACAATTTTCATGTCATCTGCGAACTTACTGATCATACCTCATATATTCATGTCTAAATCATTAATATACACTGCAAACAGCAAGGGTCCCAGCACTGATCCCTGCGGTACACGACTGATCACAGGCTTCCAATCGCAAAAACAACACTCGACTAGCACCCTCTGCCTCCTACCTTCTTAACCCATGCGAGATTTTATCAAAAGCCTTACTGAAGTCCATGTAGACTACATCAACTGCTTCACCCTCATCCACACATCTAGTTACCTCCTTGAAAAATTCAATCAATTTGTTCGACATGATCTCCGCCTGACAAAGCCATGCTGGCTATCCTTGATTAATCCCTGCCTCTCCAAATGGAGATAATCCTGACTCTCAGAATTTTTTCCACTCGTTTCCCTACCACTGATGTTAGACTCACTGGCCTGTAATTACCTGGTTTATCTCTGCTACCCTTCTTGAGTAATGATACCACATTCGCTGTCCTCCAGTCCTCTGGCTCCTCTCCTGTGGCCAGAGAGGATTTGAAAATTTGTATCAGAGCCCCTGCTATCTTCTGCCTTGCCTCACATAACAGCCTGTGATACATCTCATCTGGGCCTGGGGATTTATCCACTTTTAAATCCACTGAAAATGCTAATACTTTCTCCCTTTCAATGCTAATTTGTTCAAGTTTATTGCAATCCCCCTCCCTGATCTCTACACCTACATCGTCCTTCTCCATAGTGAAAACAGATGAAAAGTATCCTCTTGCCCTTAATATACTTATAGAATGCCTTAGGATTTTCCTTTATCTTGCTCACCAGTGTTTTTACATGCTCCCTCTTCGCTCTCCTAATTACTTTTTTAAGTACCCCCGCTACACTTTTGATACTCCTCTAAGTTCTCTGCTGATTTCAGCCCTCTGAATCTTCCATAAGCCTCCTTTTATTTCCTTATCCAATCTCCTGTATCTCTTGACATCCAGGGTTCCCTGGACTTGTTGGTCCTATTCTTCACATTTACCAGAACATGTTGCCCTGAACTCCGAGTCCACTTTGGCCAAATCCTGTTCTTTCATATTGAAATTGGCCTTCCCCCAATTCAGTACCTTTACTTCTGGTCCATCTTTGTCCTTTTCCATAACTACCTTAAATCTTAGAGTTATGGTCCCAAAATGCTCCCCCACTGACACTTCTACCACTTGTCCGGCTTAATTCCCTAGGATTAGGTCCAGTATCTCCCCTTCTGTTGTAGGACTTTTTACATGCTGGCTCAAAAATCTCTCTTTTATGCATTTTAAGAATTCTGTCCCCTTTAAGCCTTTTGCACTAAGACTATCCCAGTTGATATTGGGGAAGTTGAAATCCACGACTATTATTACCCTATTATTTTTACACCTCTCTGAGATTTTCCTACATATCTGCTCCTTTATCTCTCCCTAACTATTTGGAGACCTGTAGTACACTCCCAGCCAAGTGATTGCCCCTTTTGTGTTTTTAGGTTCTACGCATATGGCCTCATTTGAGGAACCTTCTAAGATATCCTCACTGCAGTAATTGGCTCCTTGATCAATAGTGCAATGCCACTTCCTCTTTTATACCCCACCTCTGTCATGCCTGGAGTTTCTATACCCTGGAATATTGCAGTCCAGCCCTTCCCTCAGCCATGTCTCTATGATAGCAATAATATCATATCCCCATGTGTTAATGAATGCCCTCAACTCATCTGCCTTACATTTAAGACTCATTGTGTTAAAATAGATGCAATCCAGCCTTCCATTATTCGCTTGTGTCTTAACATATCTATATTTGCTCTGCCTTCCAGACTGACTTAGATTCTCTTCTATATTTAGCTGTGCATCACCTCCCACTGTACCTCCACTCTGTATCACATCCCCCTGCCAAATTAGTTTAAACCCCTCCCAACAGCACTAGCAAACCTCCCAGCAAGGATGTTGGTCCCATTCCGGTTCAGGTGCAACCCGTCCAACTTGTACAGCTCCCACCTTTGCCAGAAACAGACCCAGTGATCCAGGAAACTAAAGCCCTCCCTCCTGTGCCATCTCCTCAGCCACGCATTCACCTGCTCTATCCTCCTATTCCTATAATCACTAGCACGTGGCAGCGGGAGTAATCCAGAAATTACAACCTTTGAGGTCCTGCTTTTTAATCTGCTACCTAGCTCCCTAAATTCTTGTTGCAGGACCTCATCCCTTTTTCTACCTATATTTTTGGTACCAATGTGAACCACGACCTCTGACTGTTCACCCTCCTCCTTCAGAATGTCCTGCAGCCCCTCCGTGACATCCTTGACCTGAGCACCAGGGAGGCAACATACCATCCTGGAGTCACGTTTGCGGCCACAGAAATGCCTATCTGTACCCCTTGTGCTAGAATCCCTGATCACGATAGCTCTCCCACTCTTTTTCCTTCCCTCCTGTGCCTTTGAGCCACCTATGGTGCCACAGACCTGGCTCTTGCTGCATTCCCCTGAGAAGTTATCTCCCCCAACAGTATCCAATGTGGAAAATCTGTTAGATAGAGAAATGGACCCAGGGGACTCCTGCACTACCTGCCTAGTTCTTCTGCTCTTCCTGGCGGTCACCCATTCCCTTTCTGCCTGAGCAGTCTTTACCTGCGGTGTGACCACCACCCTATACGTTCTATCCATGATGATCTCAGCCTCGTGGATGCTCCACAGTGTTCTCAGCCGCTGCTCCAGATTCGAAATGCGGATTTCGAGTAGCTGCAGCTGGAGACACTTCCTGCACATGTGTTCGCCCTGGACATTGGAAGTGTCCCTGAATTCCCACATTGCACAGGAGGAGCACTCCACGCTGCTGAGCTGGCCTGCCATGACTTACCCTTAATTTACTCAGAAATGTGAGATTATTTACACTAAGGACCTTGCTTCCCTAAAAAACACTACTAACTATATATAAAAAAGTAATAATTATTAATAATTATTAATAAATTGCACTAATTTTAAAAAACACACTTTAGTAGTATTAACCTTATCAGTTATAAGGTAGGTTTTGAGGTCTGTTTTTAAAAGAAGAACTTTCTCTCCCCTGACTTTTTTAAGCTATTTACAGGCACGAACAGCTGTTTCATACCAACCAATCAGCTTACAGATTTCCCATGATGTCGCTGTAAGTCTTTTTTTCCTCTATTAAACCTCAGCGCGCAGAGACACAGACAGAGCCTGCCGAATGCTGCTGCTCCGGTCTTCGGGTAGGTAAGGGCCTCGAGCCCCACTCTCTCTTTATACAGGTCCCGCTCCGGATCCGCCTCCCCCCAGGTCTGCCTGCCAACTGCCGCCAGTCTGGTCTGCAGGTAGGTAAGGCCCTCGAGCCCTGCTCTGTCTTTATACAGGTCCTTCTCCGGATCCGTCTCCTCCCAGGTCCGCCTGCCGACTGCCGCTACTCCAGTCTTTAGGTAGGTAAGGCCTTGAGCCCCGCTATCTCTTTATACAGGTCCTGCTCCAGATCCGCTTCCTCCCAGGTCCACCTGCCGACTGCTACTGCTCCAGTCTTCAGGTCAATAAATGACTCGCACAAAACATGCTCCCCAGTTGGTGTTCACTGATTGTGGAGGTAGTTACTCAGGTGCGAATAAAGTGCCTGCAGCAGCACCTTGAAGTGGAAGTGCATTTAGCATCAGGAATTCAAAGAAACAGGACTTTGGAGCAGCAGCCAACATATGTCCAGAACCTACAGTACTAGATACATAACATTTCAAAGGTGCCAAACCCACAAGAAACTGTCATAAAAATGTCTCCAAAAGTTCCACCTGGCTTTCCCTGAAAGCAGACAAGAATTATTGTTACTTATTGTTGAAATTGGCTGCCTGCCGACTTGTACCACCCATGGTTAGTGAGCAGACGTGGGAACTGGCAGCAGTCATGTGGAAGGAGATAAAAATGCCTCTGAGGTCTTAACTGTGTCATTTCACCCTGTTGTGCATAAATGAGGCTCCCAGCTGGCTCTGATGGGGGTTTTGGGCACCTGAATGCAGGTCCTCCTGCAAATTGTTATGACCGAGGTGGGAGGAATGCACTGTCTTTTCTAGTTCGACTGCTCCACAGGTCACAACATCTATTTAAATGTTTACCCAGTTACCGATACGGTCAATCATAGACTCTACTCTGTATCCCAGAATAAGATGCACCAACCAAGTTTCTTCAATAAACAACAAAATTACCAGTTTATTATAAAACAAGACATAACCAGTAATGAAGCAAAGCATTAACACACAGATTGAAATATGAAAGTTCCCTTTTACCTTAGCCCCTCATACACACACACACACCCCAGACCGGTTTACTGAAAAAAATAGAGATTTTCTCTTTTGAGCTCTAATACAAAAAAGACAAAAAGAATACTTTGGCCAAATACTTGCTAATTCTTGAAGAAAAAAGAGAAGATATGGGAAGATGTCAGTTGTCCCTTTTTGGTTTGGCGTCCCAAATACGTGTAGATGGCTGTCACTGGGATCTTTCTAGAACAGTTCTTTTCAGTCGACATTGAAGATCAGTTTGGGCAGGCTTTTGAGGAGAAATGTGGCAACAGAGGTTTCTGGTAGGCCTTTCAGGGGGAATGCAGCATCAATTTCTCTATTTCTTATACTCGCTTCTAAGAGTTTCTCAAAGAGATGGAAAAGCTGGCAGGCTTTTCAAAGAGATGGAAAAGGCTAAGTTGGGGTTTTGTCCTTGTCAGGTCGATTTAAAACTCCTTTCAAAACACTGTACACCCCAACTGACTGTCCAAAGCGAAATCAAATCAATATCTCAAGAGTCAAGCCCCCTGACTCCTATAAATCTTGACCTGTTACTTCTCCGTAAAAATTCCCCCCAAGTCAAAAAGCCCCTGCTGGGTATTTATCAGAAGACAGGTGATTTCCAGTAAAAGTTGTTTTCAAACAAGACCTCTCAGTGTCCTTTCATTGACCCCAGTGAAAAAAAATCCATGGAATCCTTTTCCGTTTTCCCAAATAAAACAATGGGCTGAATTTTATAAGCCCCCTGATGTCGGGGGTCATGGCGGGAGGCCCGGAAAATACTTCTGGGAGAGGCCTGCAACAGGCCTCACGCTGGCAAGGCCCCGTCGCATTTTACTGGCGGCAGTGAGGCCTCAGGGTGGCCCCCCCACCGCTTTGTGGCGGAGCCTTCATTTAAATAAATTTAAATAACTGCATAAGCACTTACCTTGTCCAGACGACCATTCCACGCTGATATTCCAGCCAGTGGCCAGAACTCCACACCTTCGGATCTCCGTTCAAAGATGACACTGGTGGGGAGGAGTGAATTTTTCAGGGTGGCGGGGGGAGTGACAAAAACAAACACAATTGGTTGTGGGGATGGTGGGAAGGGGTTGAGGGTCAAAGGGAATAAAGTTTAGGGTGAGCAGTTTGGGATATGAAGAAAAGTTTTTTCTGGGGGGAGAGGGCAATTTATATATAGATCACCCATTGGGGGGGTGGAAGGTGGGATTCAAAGTTGTATTAAAATTTTATTTGTATTTCCTGGAGACCGGGACCTTTAAAAATGTTAATGTCACTGAAGGGCTTGAAACCCTTTAAAAATAGCACCAGTGCCTGCGCGGCGGCGCCGGATGCTGTTGCCGGGAACGGAGCGGCCGCCCCCTCTACGTCATCGGGGGAAGGCATTCTGCCCCTTCCATGTAAACGAGCCACCGGACAAAATATCACGGCGGCTCTGCATCTAGTAAAGTTCAGCCCAATGTCCATAATTCTAAAATACATGAGTCCTCAAAAAAAACGTAACAAAAAATATAGAAGCACCGTCATAACAAAATCATGAGATCAGCAAATCAGGACAATGGCAACACAGTGGGAAGTTGGTGACCACCTGCTGTTGAATTTGGTTCCACTACTGTCCCCTTTTTAAGCACAAACAAGGCTGTAATGACAAATTTTCCCCCAATATATTGTTGCAGTCTCATGGATTGTGAGATTTCCCAAGTTGTTGAAAGCAATGACACAATGTTCACTATTTGGAATTTTTTTTTGTGTGTTTTGCAAATGGATGTCTGGAAATGTTTGCTATCCCCTCTGGTGCAAGGCTATCTTGATGTGCAGTCTGCTCCCACCATCCCAGGAGTAAGTGCTGGTGATGACCACCTCCAGCACTTGAGCTATCTTTCTCTTATTTATGTTGCAGTATTTCTGGAGATGAAGGATATCTGTGGACGCGCTAAAAGTTCACAAGTGCATTTCCGCTGCAAACATGTAGTGCAGCTAAGGGTAACACTTGTGTTGTGTATATTTGGTACCAGTTTAAGATAAGCCTCAGTTGTAGCAGACATGAACAAATACCCAAATCTCATGGGCTTGATTTTCAGACTCCAACGGGGCCGGAAACAGAGGCGGGCAGGCACTCAAAATAGTCCTGTGGCCTGCATGGCAGTTCCCTGGCTCCATTCTGCTCCTGGGCCGTTTTCCTGGAGGTGGGGTGGGGGTTGGTAGGACTACCTGCCAGCATGCAAAGGGTAGCTGATTAAAATAATTAACAACCAATAAGACCTGTTAACAGAGGCCAACTGGGATTTTCCATTCGGCTTCCAGGTTCCCTCAGGCAGCAGAGCCAGATTAACTGCCTGGAGGCGGCCACTTGGCAGTAGACTGCGGGCCAGTGCTCCAGGCATGCTAAGAGGCCCTCCCTGCCTGCCTAGGTGCAGCAGCAGCCACAGGCTGCCCTGTAGAGGGGCTCCCCCATACACTGGCGGCCTGGCTGCAAAAGCCATTTTTTAGTTGAAATTTAAAGGTGTTGGAGACAGGACACCTCCATTTTGAAGCAGCCTCTCCCTCAATTACCTTCCATTGCATCCTGCTGCTGTTTTCAAGCTGGAAGGCCTCTGGTTGGCCCTCCAGTTTTGAGAGCCCACCCTCTATCCTTAATTGGATGGCAAGCCTGCTCTCTGGCCATTAATTGGCCTCTTTGTGGAGAATCATAATGGGCTGAATTTTACCGACACCCCTGATGTCTGGAATCGTGCGAGGGGGCCTGGAAAATGCCTCCAGGAGAAGACCGCCAAGGGCCTCAACAATGGGAAGGCCCCACCCCATATTACTGGCAGTGGCGAGGCCTCGTGGCAGCCCCTCCGCCGCTCAGCAACGGGGTCGAAATTTAATGATGCTAATGAATGAATTAATGTCTTACCTGCTACTGCCGGCCATCCCGCTACAATATTCTGGTCAGTTGCTGGGACTCATGTGCCTGCTGGAGATACGATGCGGGACACCGATTGGGAGGGGGGAGGAGGTAAGTTTTCAGGGTGGTGGGAGAGTGGGCTCAAACTAATGTGATTGGTGGAGGGGGTGATGGGAAATGGTAAAATTAAAGGTTTTGTTAACTTTGTTGGGGGGGATGGTCAGTTACACAAGGTAAGTATTTTGGGGGGCAGAGGGCAAGGAATGAGTGTATTGTTATTTGGGGAGGTGGTGGGAGAGGGGTTGAGAACATATATGTAATTTTTTTAAATCAATTTTATTTAACTTTCCCTTTAAAAATTTTAATTACACTGAAGGGTTCGAAGCCCTTTAAAAATGGCAACAGTGCCACTGCAATGGCGCCAGACGTTGTTGTTGGGGACAGACTGCCCGCCCCCTCCACGTCATAGGGGGTGGGGGGGCGCGGTCTGCCCGGCCATGTAAATGAGCCGCCGCGCTGAATATCGCCGCGGCTCCGCGGAGTAAATCACACGCATGTGCGCCACCATCATAGAAGTTTGCCGCCGTTCTCGGCAGCAAGCCTGTAAAATGCAGCCCAATGAGTGAATGTTTCCTACACACTGCAGGCTTCTGACCCACATTTGAGCCTGACGGTAGGGTTCAGAATCCCACAGGGAAAATTCATGGCCTCTATCCCAAGCACTCATCTCTTTTACACATGCATTTCTAATGTCACTTTTCATTGGTGATGGTCGAAGCATTATTCAGAAACTTACAAAGTGCACATCTTGATGATGTGACCCTAAAGCATCTTTTCTCTCTGATATGACTTGCTAAACTGCTAATGCCAGTGTATGAACTATGTAAAACTTGGAACTGATATGTAACTTGTTCCCAAGACATTACATTAGTGACCTGACATTGAACAGTATGGTATTTAAACAGCCACAGCATCACCATCTGACACTCATGTATAGCCCCAAAGTAATTTTCCAACATTTGTAGTCATTATGAGCTGAGACAGTTACTTACAACAAGGATAAATTAGGTTGGATATGCTGTGTTTCCTTAACTGTAAATTTATTTCCCCAACTCAATTAAACTGCTGCAAATAAGGAATTTAGCGATTGCCTGATATTGCTTATGGTGACACTTAGTACATATCATGTGTTCCATTCCCAACAAAGCTGTAGATTTATTCGATGTTATCAGCCAACCTGCGGTCATTCACCAGCAGGCAAACCTAGATATGCTTGATATAATCAAATCACTTCCTGGCACTACTTCAAAGTGAATCTGCAGCTATTTGCAACCCAACAATCATCCGTCCTATCTACTTTCAGTATTGGATCACTGATAAAGGCAAAACAAAAATATAGAGCAAAAACTGTTAAAGTTAGCAAAATCCAACAAAACGCTGCTTTCTGCAAACTTCAGCAAGGCAGATGATTGGCACTGTGCAGGTAGCCTTGTGTCTCCAAGTCAGCAAGAGTAATGCAATAAAAGTGGCAACTTTTAACCAACTGGGAGAAAATTCACACCTCTCACCATCACAGCAAAAATGGGTAGAGTGATATTGGTTGTGGTGGTGGTTGGAAGAGGAGTGGTGCAATGAAGATTATTGCTACAGCTGGTACAAAAAGGGCAATTTTCATGAGATTAAAGGACGCTCATTAATATTTTAGGCAACAAAAACTGCTGAAACCAGGCTGGCGTATAAATAGCAAACAATGCTGAAAGCTGGATTTTAATTTTTAATGAGGTTTGAACCATTTGACAATTAATCATTCTCTAAAGGCTCAAGGCTATTGTCTCTATATGAGTTCCTCCTGAATGTACCTAAATGTTGGTCAATAGGATGAAAGAGGATTGTGAGATATCACATTTTGCCATCTTACAATGACTATAAATAAGAATCAATTTTGATTGTCATGCAATATCTCTGTTTAAATTGTGATTTTTGTTTATCTGAAGTAAAGTATCAGTCACTCACTCACACAATGCTGGAGTCATCCTGTTTTGTAATGGCATAAAACTCAAATAGCTGCCTATAGCTCCAGCCATTCAGTTCTTGACAACTAAATGGAGGTGATTATTTTGAGTCTGAGGATTTCTTTCTCATTTCGATTTTGTCAGGTTCAACCAAGACACAAAGGGAGGCTTTTGTTGGTAGATCAAAAATGGCTTCATCTGACTGAAACTGGTTATAATCATCCCTCTTGCCCACCAATAACAGAGCAG
This sequence comes from Heterodontus francisci, assembly GCF_036365525.1. Classification (NCBI taxonomy): domain Eukaryota; kingdom Metazoa; phylum Chordata; class Chondrichthyes; order Heterodontiformes; family Heterodontidae; genus Heterodontus; species Heterodontus francisci. The sequence continues at coordinate 118,851,235 of NC_090374.1, forward strand.
TTTCTGTGGTTGTCATGGAGAACCTGGTAACCCAGAACATTCTGACCTGACAACCTGAAAGCTGGATGTTGGTGAACATCCTCCAAAAGGAGGAAGTTCATGCATGTGGAAATTCTTCTATTTCCTGTAGTTCGAGAAAAAGGCTGTCTTCAAGTTAAGGTTATGATGTGGACTCTGGGTAATGTTATGTCTATGGCTGTTAAGCAAGTTTATCGATGATCACAAACTTCCCTTCATTGTCTGGCAACTCTATTTAAATAACAATCTAGGGTAACATTTTGATTTTTTTATTTGTTCAATATATGTCATTTATAGATTTTTCTTTAGTGAGACCTGTGCTGGATTAATAATTTTAAAAGTGCATTCTCTGTGAGCACAGAGTCTTGGGGCTAATTTCAAGCAATGTAAGCATGGTGTTGATCCTGATGCAAGAATCCTGAGGTTTAATTTCTCTCCCCTTCTCCGCATGGACACATATCAGGTGCTCTCACTTGAAATGTACTCTGCCTGATCTGGCAAATAATTATGAATTATAATAGGCCTAACACTTCCTTGGAACAATTCTGCCCGTCTGGGGAGGCGGTGGCGTAGTGGTATTATCACTGGACTAGTAACCCAGTGACCCAGGGTATTTCTCTGGGGACATGGGTTCAAATCCCACCACAGCAGAAGGTGGAGTTTGAATTCAATTAATAAATCTGGAATTAAAAAGCTAGTCTAATGATGGCCATGAAACCATTGTCGATTGTTGTAAAAACCCATCTGGTTCACTAATGTCCTTTAGGGAAGGAAATCTGCTGTCCTTACCTGGTCTGACCTACATGTGACTGCAGACCCACAGCAATGTAGTTGACTCTTACATGCCCTCTGAAATGGCCTAGCAAGCCACTCAGTTAAGGAAATTAGGGATGGGCAATAAATGCTGGCATGGCCAGCAACGCCCACATCCCATGAATGAATTAAAAAAAAGGTCTTGTGTCTGGAAAGAGGAGCATAAATCCAACCTCTAAGGCCAGCCACAGTACTGTCCAGAAACAGGCCTTCACCCCTCAACATATAATGGGAGACCTAGTTTGCTCCAGATGCAAACATTCCATCTGTCCTCTGGAGAAGTTCCACAGCAACACAAAAGTGGGCATTGTCTCAGCATCATGGTTCCCTGCTCCTTTCTCCTCTGAATTGTGCACAGGAATCGAGTGTTTGCTAGGCTTAAAGCCAAGGAAAATAAGCCATCAATGTTCAACTGTTTAAGCTGATATATAATGAGGGAAATTGTTGGCCTCATGCACCCAAATTTCCACTTTGTGCTTCTAGTGGGCAAAGTACAGCACCTGGGAGTGAAAATTAATAAAATTACCCTTTACATTTTGTAATCATGTATCAAAGAGATGTACTTGCTATCATTTAATGACAAACCATTTGAAACACATTTCAGTGGATCAGTTATTTTATTCATTTGTGGGATGTGGGTGTCGCTGGCTAGGCCAGCATTTATTGCCCATCCCTAATTGTCCTTGAGAAGGTGGTGGTGAGCTGCCTTCTTGAACCACTGCAGTCCATGTGGGGTAGTTTCACCCACAGTGCTGTTAGGAAGGGAGTTCCAGGATCTTGTCCCAGCGACAGTGAAGGAACAGTGATACAGTTCCAAGTAAGGATTGTGTGTGGCTTGGAAGGGAACTTGCTGGTGGCGGTGTTCCCATGCAACTACTTGGCCTTCTAGGTGGTAGAGGTCGTGGGTTTGGAAGGTGCTGTCGAAGGAGCCTTGGTGCGTTGCTGCAGTGCATCTTGTAGATGGTACACACTGCTGCCACTGTACATCGGTGGTGGAGGGAGTGAATGTTTGTGGATGGGGTACCAATCAAGTGGGCTGCTTTGTCCTGAATGATGTTGAGCTTCTTGAGTGTTGTTGGAGCTGCACCCATCCAGGCAAGTGGAAAGTACACCATCACACTCCTGACTTGCGCCTTGTAGATGGTGGACAGGCTTTGGGGAGTCAGGAGGTGATTTACTCGCCACAGGATTCCCAGCCTCTGACCTACGATTGTACCAACGGTATTTATATGGCTACTCCACTTCAGTTTCTGGTCAACGGTAACCCCCAGGATGTTGATAGTGGGGGATTCAGTGATCGTAATGCCATTGAATGTCAAGGGCAGATCATTATATTCTCTCTTGTTGGAGATGGTCATTGCCTGGCACTTGTGTGGTGCGAATGTTACTTGCCACTTATCAGCCCAAGCCTGGATATTGTCCATGTCTTGCTGCATTTCTACACTGACTTCTTCAGTACCTGAGGAGTCACGAATGGTGCTGAACATTGTGCAATCATCAGCCAACATCCACACTTTTGACCTTATGATTGAAGGAAGATCATTGAAGAAGCAGCTGAAGATGGTTGGGCCTAGACATTACATAGAACATAAGAACAGAAGAACTAGGAGCAGGAGTAGGCTGTCCGGCCCCTTGAGCCTGCTCCGCCATTCAATAAGATCATGGCTGATCTTTTCGTGGACTCAGATCCACTTACCCACTCTCTCACCGTATCCCTTAATTCCTTTATTGTTCAAAAAGATATCTACCTTAGCTTTAAAAACGTTTACTGAAGTAGCGTCAACTACTTCACTGGGCAAGGAATTCCATAGATTAACAACCCTCTGGGTGAAGAAGTTCCTTCTCAATTCAGTCCTAAATCTGCTCCCTCTAATCTTGAGGCTATGCCCTCTTGTCCTAGCTTCACCTGCCAGTGGAAACATCCTCTCTACTTGTATCTTATCTATTCCCTTCATAATTTTATATGTTTCTATAAGATCCCCCCTCATTCTTCTGAATTCCAATGAATATAATCCCAATCTACTCAGTCTCTCCTCATAAGCCAACCCCCTCAACTCCGGAATCAACCTAGTGAACCTCCTCTGCACCCCCTCCAGTGCCAGTACATCCTTTCTCAAGTAAGGAGACCAAAACTGCACACAGTACTCCAGGTGCGGCCTCACCAGTACCTTATACAGCTGCAACATAACCTCTCTGCTTTTAAACTCAATCCCTTTAGCAATGAAGGACAAAATTCCATTTGCCTTCCTAATTACTTGCTGTACCTGCAGACCAACCTTCTGCGATTCATGCACAAGGACACCCAGGTCCCTTTGCATAGCAGCATGCTGCAACATTTTACCATTCAAGTAATAATCCTTTTTACTGTTACTCCTACCGAAATGAATGATTTCACATTTATTAACATTGTATTCCATCTTCCAGACCTTTGCCCACTCACTCAATGTATAATGTTCCTCTGCAAAGTTTCACAGTCATCTGCACACTTTGTTCTGCCACTCATCTTAGTGTCATCTGCAAACTTTGACACCCTACACGTGGTCCCCAACTCCAAATCATCTATATAAATTGTAAATAATTGTGGTCCCAACACCGATCCCTGAGGCACACCACTAGTGACTGATTGCCAGCCAGAATAGCACTCATTTATCCCCACTCTCTGCTTCCTGTTAGTCAACCAATCCTCTATCCATGCTAATACTTTACCCCTAACGCCATGCATCCTTATCTTATGCAGCAGCCTCTTGTGCGGCAACTTGTCGAAGGCCTTTTGGAAATCTAGGTACACCACATCCACTGGGTCCCCATTGTCCACCTTGCTCGTAATGTCTTCATAGAATTCCAAAAGATTTGTCAAGCATGACCTGCCCTTCATGAACCCATGCTGCGTCTGCCCAACGGGACAATTTCTATTGAGATGCCCTGCTATTTCTTCCTTGAAATAGACTCAAGCATCTTCCCCACTACAGAGGTTAAGCTAACCGGTCTATAATTCTCCATCTTTTGTCTACCTCCCTTTTTAAACAGTGGCGTCACATCTGCTGTTTTCCAATCTGCTGGGACTACCCCAGAGTCCAGCGAATTTTGGAAAATTACCGCCAGTGCACCTGCTATTTTTCCCGCCATCTCTTTTAGTACCCTGGGATGCATTCCATCAGGGCCAGGAGACTTATCAATCCTTAGCTCCATTAGCTTGCCCAACACTACCTCTTCCGTAATAATGATTGTTTCCAGGTCCTCACCTACGTTCATCTCTTTGTCAATTACTGGCATGTTATTAGTGTCCTCCACTGTGAAGACCGATACAAAATACCTGTTCAATGCCTCGGCCATTTCATCATATCCCATAACTAAATTCCCCTCCTCATCCTCTAAAGGACCAACGTTTACTTTTGCCACTCTTTTTCGTTTTATATATTAATAGAAACTTTTGCTATCTGTCTTTATATTCTGTGCTAGTTTTTTCTCATGTTCTATCTTACTTTCTTTATCGCTCTTTTTGTGGCTTTCTGTTGACCTTTAAAGTTTTCCCAATCTTCTAGTTTCATGCTGGTTTTGGCCACTTTGTATGCCTTCTCTTTCAATTTGATAGCCTCCCTTATTTCCTTAGACACCCATGGCAGATTACCCCTTTCCTTCCAGTCCTTCCTTTTCACTGGAATATACTTTTGCTGAGCACTTTGAAAAATTGCTTTGAAAGTCCTCCACTGCTCGTCAACTGTCCCACCATAAAATCTTTGTTTCCAGTCTACTTTAGCTAAGTCCTCCCTCATTCTATTGTAGTCCCCCTTGTTCAAGCGCAGGAGCCTGGTATTGGATTTTATCTTCACACTCTCCATCTGTATTCTAAATTCAACCATACTGTGATCACTCCTTCCAAGAGGATCCCTAACTATGAGGTCATTAATTATTCCTGTCTCATTACCCAGAGGAACTCCTGCAGTGATATCCTGGAGCTGAGATGATTAACCTCCAACAACCACAACCATCTTCCTTTGCGCTAGATAGGACTCCAACCAGCAGAGCGTTTTCCCCCTGATTCCCATTGACTCCAGTTTTGCTAGGGCTCCTTGTTGCCATATTCGGTTAAATGCTGCCTTGATGTCAAGGGCAGTCACTCTCACCTCAGCTGTGGAGTTCAGCTCTTTTGTCCATGTTTGAACCAAGGCTGTAATGAGGTCAGGAGCTGAGTGGCCCTGGCGGAACCCGAACTGAGCGTCACTGAGCAGGTTATAGCTTTATTATTGTTGCTGCAGAGTATTGAACCAATAATGAGATTTTTTGGAAAGGCAAAAGCTTGGTGGTATCGATATAAGTTCAAGGATAATGCTATCATGTTGGAATTGATTTCCATCGCATCTATGCCTGTTTGTGGAGCATAATAACAACTAAAAGTGCCCCCAATATCAATAATATAGAATGCTGTTCAGCCTGTTTATAACTTTGAATTGTACGAACAGGGTGTTAGCAGGTGACTGTGGGAGATTTCCACTGCAGTCTGGAAAAATGATGGCAGCAGAGAAGGAGCAATTCTGAGGAAATTCCTGGCCAGTGCTTTATGCTTTTTTGCAGTAAGTGACAGAATCATGAACAATTTTACCAAAAAATCATGGCTTGACAGATATGTTTTATTTTATAACATTCTAAATTCTTAATATTTCAGGGTTGGTGTATTGGATCCCTAAGGAGAAGTGCATTCAGAATCCCTGTCCCAACTGCTATTCCAGAAAATAGGAAACTGACAAAATGTCCCGACTTCCCCTTTAAACAGTTATGGAGCATTGACCATGGCCACATTGAGAGAAGCTGGCTGGAATCTTTCAACTGAATAAAAACAAACAGGAATATGAGAAATATAAATGAGAGAAGAATGGAAAATTATGAAAATCAAATATCTGTATTTTGTTTATTCATTGTTGTTAACACATGAAAATGATTGCATATTTATTTCCAAGTATTTTCAGCTAGGCTGAATGATTGTTGTCCCCTCCTGATTATGCAGATTCTCATAGAATCATAGAAAGCTTTGGCTTGGCAAAAGGCCACTTGGTCCATTGTGTCTGCGCCGGCTGAAAAAAAAAGAGCCACCTAGCCTAATTCCACTTTCCAGCATTTGGTCCATAGCCCTGCAGGTTACGGCACTTCAGCTACACATCCAGGCAGCTTTTAAATGAGATGAGATTTTCTGCCTCTACCACCCTTTCAGGCAGTGAGTTCCAGGCTCCCACCACCCTCTGAGTGAAAACATTTTTACTCATCTCCCCTCCAATTCTTCTACCAATCACTTTAAATCTCTGCTCCCTTGTTACTGACCTGTTTGCTAAGGTAGATAGGTCCTTCCCATTCACTGTATCCAGGCCCCTCATAATTTTTTACATCTCAATCAAACCTCCCCTCAGCCTCCTCTGTTCCAAGGAGAACAACCCCAGCCTATCCAATCTTTCCTCATAGTTGCAACTTTCCAGTCCTGGCAACATCCTTGTAAATCTCCTTTGTACCCTCTCTAGTGCAATTACATGCTTTCTGTAATGAGGTCTCCTTCCAATAAAAGGCTGTTATTGAAATCCATCTACTTTTGTTATAATGAAAGAGGATTAAAAGTGTGGGGCAGCACACTGATACGAATCAAAAATTGTCTTAAGGAAGAAAATAATTGTAGCAAATTAAGTAATATGTTTATTCCACACCTATACCTTTAACAAAGGCCCCCTTTTTGGGCAACAAAAGGAAACAACTAAAATTTGACATTTTTGAAGTATTTCTGTCATCCAGATAAAATGGTAACTCTGGCTATGTCACTGTTGCTAAGATACAAATGACATAGTAATTTCCACCAATGTAGTTTGGCTGTGTGAACTTTGATCAGTGCAATATTAAAAAATCCTGGTGCATCTTACTCTTCAGAGGCTGGTCTTTCCAGCAATGCAGAATAATTAGCACAGTTGAGAAAAAAGCAAATTTCTAATATAATAAATTTCTTTATGGAGTCAATCGCTCTCACAACAGTATTCTGCAGGACTGTTAAGACTGGATAATATCAGGAGTGGGATTTATGATCAAGAGAAGTGAGACAGGTCACAAAACCCATTTAAAGAAAAAGAGCGGTGTTTATTTTTAAGAGTAGTGTAGATCAAAAGAGGCCACATTTTTAAGCCAAGTGAGTGAGTCATAGTCCTAATGACTAAAATTGGACAGATATAATATAAACTTCAGTTTCATTTCAGTCCCATACCCATTTATAATATGTCTTAAGTGTGGTATATATGTTGTATTTTTGCCTAAATGCACTATTATATTTCCAAGCTTCCGTTTTGATGCAATGATTTTGCTATTGTAAATCTTCCATTCAGATATGTTGACACTTAATTTTCTTCCTCTTCAGGTTGGTGGTCATACAATGCTCCCCATTCGTTGGATGCCTCCTGAGAGCATTATGTACAGGAGATTCACCACTGAGAGTGATGTCTGGAGTTTGGGGGTGGTGTTATGGGAGATCTTTACCTATGGAAAACAACCCTGGTATCAGTTGTCAAACAATGAGGTTTGTGTAAGATTTTATAAACTGTAGTCAAAAAGTAGCAGCCTGTTCTTTAATTAAACTTGCCATTACAGCACAGTTGTTTCTGGGAGAGAGAACAGTGTTTCTCTTAACTCATATGAAACATGCTGGATTTTACTGCTTGGAGGAACTGGAAATAATGCTGTTGTCAGTTTCCTTATGAATAGCGATGGAAAGACTTCAAGACTTCCCCCTAGCTTTGAATCTAGCCCCTAATTTTCTTTTTGCATGCAAGAACAATGAACAGTGTAAATAAGACCAGCTATATAACAATCTTATTCAGACCACCGCAATTGCTTTGATTTCTTAGATCTTCTGGGCATTGTCGAGGACCTAGGAGTAGGTAGAGCTAGGTGAAAGTGTGCAATGGGAAGGAAAACAATAATAAAACAAAACAGATGGTGCAGTAGCACTAGCATTATGGTGCCACGGAACAGGGATGGTTGCAGGTTTGATAACCATTTGCTCAGTGCTCTATCTAGGCTTAGTCAGATGGGGGGTGGGGGGTTGCTGAGGGGGTGGTATGGAGCAGGCACTACAGCATCCATAATTAGGGAAGAAGGAAAATTGGAGGGGAGGGTACTCTTTGGCACCTTTTGGCAACTGGCTAAAGGGGTTATTGTAGGCAAACCAGGAACAGGCAGTATACCTAACCTCTTAGCTGCAGGAATCTAGTCTGGCATTGAAGCAAAGGAGACAAAAATACAAAACAAATGGAAGAAATTTATCCAAAGATGCCTGTCAAGAAAACATGCCCTGCTGAATGAGGATTTTTAATTCATCAGTTGGAAGCATACATCAAACTTTTAAAAAGGAGCTGGTATCCTACATTTAACTTTTAAAAAGCAGGCAGCCAAGATGGCCACCACAATTTGCAATCAGATACCTCATATTCCAAGACATCAAATTGGACTTGCATGTCTAACAAGGCCCCCATTCAGGATAATGGCTTGGATAGTTGAATAGATTATCCAGTATCACCCTCATTAGCAGGACATTCAACGCCATCTTGGAGCATTCACTAGTGGAGACAGTCCTCTGGGGGCACACATAATCCTGACTTGGAACTATATCACCGTTCCTTCACTGTCGCTGGGTCAAAACCCTGGAACTCCCTTCCTAACAGCACTGTGGGTGTACCTACCCCACATGGATTGCAGTGGTTCAAGAAGGTAGCTCACCACCACTTTCTCAAGGGCAATTAGGGATGGGCAAAAATGCTGGTCTTGTCAGCGACACCTATATCCCATGAATGAATAAAAAAAAAAAATTGACAATACAACCTGAGATAAATTTGGGTTTTAGACTTTGGATCTCATTAAAAAAAGGTACTGGGAGAACCATATGACAGTCTCCCCAGTCTGTGTAAAACTTGGAGTTTCTGTAACGCACAGCAGACAAGCTTTTGAGAGCCACCCGTGCAAGACCCCAGTGGGGCTGTCTTTCTCCCTCTTATTCTCTCTCCCCTGGTAACATCGCAAGTTTCCAAACCTGTCTGCTACTGCGTAACATCCAAATCTACCATTGCTACAGACAGAGACCCCGGGGGAGAAAGCCACTGACATCACTGTCTCCAAGAAAACCCTGAACCAGGTGGACCAGCTACAAGTGCACTTCTACCAGCCAGAGACTTCGGAACCCAAATTCAGCTGCAAGACAACTGAATTACCAGACCCCACAGACTGTATATCATTTTGTACTTGTTCTGGACTCTAATCCAACCCAAACTATTCTTCATCATTCTGTAACCTGTGTAATCTGTCTGTGTGATTCCCTTGTGTGTGTGTGTGTGAAAGTTGGAGGGTAGTTTTATTATTTTACTTAGATTGGGTTTAGATTTTTAGTACAATAAACTAATCACTTTCTGTTTAAACTCAAGAAAACCTGTCCGATTGGTTCTTTTATGATCATAGCACATAAAGGATTAAACACTCACTGAATTGGTAAGCAAATTCACTGTTTAAAAGAAATAAACCCTGTTGTGATCAAACAAGGAGAGGGGCAAGAGGGGAGCCTTGTGACCCCTCCTCGTCTGATTGTAACATGCCATAAAGTTGTTTATCGGTCAAATTGCAAAGTTGAAGCCAATCCTAACATTTTCTGATTTTGCCACCAGGTTATCGAATGCATCACACAAGGCCGTGTGCTGCAACGCCCTCGGACCTGCCCGAAAGAGGTGTATGACCTGATGCTTGGTTGCTGGCAGCGTGAACCTCATATGAGACTCAACATCAAGGAAATTCACAGTCTTCTCCAGACATTGGCAAAGGCCTCACCAGTCTATCTGGATATTCTTGGATAACCATCACTTTTACAAGTGTAGGCGTGCGTGTGTGTGCGAGATTGTTGTTGCATTATGAAGAAACGTGCTCTGATTCCTGACAATATTAATAGCAATGAGGAGGAGCTTTAAAGGGCAATATGACAAAACTTCTCATCTGTAGACGCGTTATTGACTTTGAGTTTTATCATTCTCACTCAAATTGGCTTTTGCTCATTTGCAACTCTGCCTAAACGCAGGCCTTAATCTAATTGATTATTCTGCTGAAGACAGTCAAAATTTCTCATTGCAATTAACAAAGACTCCTAGTGATTTGCCTTTGATTTGGATGAAAAAAGGGAAGAACTGATGATTGTGAATCATAAAAACCCAGCTGCAACACAAAGAAAGGAAAGCAACAATTGATTCAACTACATATATCCTACAGGCCATGAACAAATCTTAGATGAAACCGAGGAAATATAAATGTATATGGAAAACATATTTAATTCAGTGAAGGAAGGCATTATGTCATGATTTACTGCATACTGATAATTTAATAGGCTTCAACTTTGCTGATGGAATCCCTAAAACTGACCTTGAAAACATGGCATTAGCTAGCCACTTCACTCAAGTCCATTATGCAGAAATCTTTCCTGGCTCCTTGCTTTCTCTGTTTTTTTTTGCATTGGATAACATGTCTCACAAGGAAGCAAGTGCAATACAACAATTCGCTGTGAACTTGGCATCTAGAACAATGTGTGACGATAATTATGTGAATGCAATCTCCAGACAGGCTTTATGAGCTTCAGGCTGGAGCTCACTATAATGTTCAGTATTAATTTCAGCGTCAAATACTGAAGGTGATCGACTTTAATAACACAGCACTTGTAGTTGTCTAGGCAAATAATCTGAAAATGTACTTATCCTAAAGCATTTTCCCCCTTAGGTATGTGAGCGAAATATAATTGTGCATGATCCTAATACCATACCGTATGTACAAAATATCGCTCATATCTTGTACACCTTTTAGATGTAGGATGTTATCCATGATGGTGTTACATATATTTAATTAGAAACCCTATTGGAGGCCATTAGCTGCAGGAAATGGCCTTATGCTTCAATTGTACGATGGGATAATAGAAATGCAGAAATATGGAGAAATTTATAAAGATCATATAATCTGCAAAGAGACAGTGAAATTAAGTCCCTAGGGTAGACAGAAGTGATCCTATAATTAACATATGATAGCCATCGCATAAAACCTAACCCTAGCTATGTTGCTATGGTATCTCCATTCTCAGCATCCTTGGCTTGCTTAATTTTTTTTCCTCTGATAATAGTCTGACAGACAGAGCATGGGTGCATTGCAGTACAAGATGCATGGTCGATGGCTCATGTCTAGCTTGTTGACATATAAGTCTCAGTTATGTGATGATGCTGGGGAACCCTAGGTTAGATTTCATATCTGTTTGACAAGTTCATACTAAAGTAAGCACCCGATCTGTCAAAACCTAACGTTTTCTCCTTTTAAAAACGTACTTCCTCTATGAGGGAGCAGGGCTGTAACTTTAAGTGCATTTGGCAACAAAGCATAGATTGCGCTGAAGATTTGTCTGTTCTTTTTTCTCAAGAAACTAGAGATCTGCAAAGGATGTCCATTTTTTTAAAAATTTTATGGCCAAATATTTAATAATTTAATAACTTTAGTTTCATTTACATTTTTTTTATTTTTTTAACATAATTTATTAATTAAAGCATAACATCATTGAATTGTTTTGCTTCATAAAGTGGGGTACAATTAGCCGTTAATTAGCAAAAGAATTCTGAGTTGTATATAAATGGCACAGGTTATTTTTCATTATGTCCTGCTATTCACTTCATATTTGACAGATTCATTAAACTGAAATCTTAACTACCAGAGCTACAGTAGTTCAAAGAGATATAAAAAAAAGTGTATTTACACCCCCTGGATATGCAAAGTAGCATTACAGACAATGTTGTAGATGTTATCAGGATGATAACAACGAGTGATCGGAGGTCAATAGATTATTGTTAGGTAAGGGTATCAAGGGATATGGAGCAAAAGGAGATATATGGGGAAGGGATTGGCCGTGCTGTATTTGAATGGGGGAACCGACTCAAGGGGCTGAATGGCCTATTCCTGTTCCTATGTTCCAATGCTCCTTTGTTCTTATGATCTGAAGGATGCGCCTTCCATTCACTTTTAGGTTAGCTAACAGAACTATTCTGCATTGCAATCTTAGTACAGATGTTCGAAGTGCACGAACATAACGGGTTTTGTTGTAAATCTCAGCCTACTGCATTATAACATTGAACTCAGCAAGTAGGACTTTCTTTAAGAAGTTCAAAACTTCAAAATTGTTGATGCCAATCAAAATATGTTAAGCTGATAAAATCACAGCTATTTCTTACGCTTCACTATCTGCTGCTGTTACAAGTCTTTTTGGAATAAGTAATGGATATGAACATAAAAGCTGATGAAGAAAAGTCCTCAATACTGATTATTTGCTGATGAAATCTCAAAATACTTTGCAGGCATAAATTATGACATAAGAGGTTTAAAATAAATCATCAAATGAGGTAACTTCTATGAAACATTTTTGTGAAGTCTGTAGATCTTGAAGTGCAGCATCCATGGTATAACAGGTTCATTACTGACATGTGCCATTCTTTGCATCAACTTATTTTAACATTTTATAAAAATTAATGTGTCAGAAAGGAACAGTAGGAACAAGGCACTAAAAGAGCGGCTGCGTCTGTTAAAATGAACATTGCTGTCACCAGAGCCTGGAGAAATCTTTAGCTATGTTCACATTAGATTAAAAGTCTTGTGCTGTGATTATATTCTACCTGCTAACAAGCAACTGACTCCTTGCACATTGGATTTATGATGGGGTGAGAAAGCAGAGGCAAGCACATCAAAGGACATATTAACTAACTAAAGTACAGCTCAATTCATTTAACACAACAATATTGAGGACAGCTTCCAGTCAGGCCAAACACAGGCCCAATGTGGGTTAGCTTCATATATTTTTAATCATGGCATGAACATAGTTTTCGACAGTTGAAAGGTCAATGGATATTTCAGCTTGGTTTTGTGGCTTTAAAGCATTTTTCAGTGATAGTGATTGGCAAGACAATGTCAACAAGCCAATCCTCCCTTCATTTGAAATTACTTGTAACTTCTACAGCATTGGGAAGGCAGGAACTTTTGTGTCCAAGTCGAACAACTTTTGCCAACCTCTTGGAACTGAAACTGTAACCTGGGGTTATTTTTTTAAATTTCAGCTTGATATTTAATATATTTTTCCTCTTTTGTTCTGGTTAATTATATTTTTCAGTTTCTCCTAAAAAAAAGAAAAACTTCAGATGACATTTTTGTGTTCTGTGTCTTTCACAAAAACTGTACAGATGTTTGCAGGGGGTAGATTGTCATCTTGTATCCGATTCCAGAGTGGGAGCTGGAAGGTATAAGCTCGCCGCCTGGCCGATGGATTCACTCCAGAGCCCTGTCAATTCTCACTGTTAGGCCTTGTCTCCATTATCGTTGGCAAGGACTGAAAATCCAGTGGATTCAGCGTGTTACTCAGCCAGTGCAGATAGTGAGTGACAGTGGTGGAAGGCGATCCCAAGGGAGGACCAATGCAGGTGGATTTTTGTGGGGCTGGGAAGATAACTAATTCCACAAAAATCACTTTAAAAGTTTAATGTCTCTGGTTTTGTGCAGCCTGCTGCACAATCGGCCCCACAGTGTCTCTTTGCTGGAAATTTTGCCTTTTTTTCTTCAGAGTCTGTTGTACACATTTATTTCTTGAATGGTCTGTGTAGCACTTGGCTGATTTTTAGATGATGCCTAAGTACCTCTGTTATATATTTGTATGTTGAAATGTGACCAGTTTCTCAAATTGAAATGGAAAGTTTCTTGTGATACAACAAATTCAATGGAAAAATTCTGTCATACAATAAACATTGCCATCAGAAACATATATTGGTGCTTTTTTAATGTTAATAAAGTTAGAGCAAAGGCTATATAATTATATAGATGGTATAATAGACACCTGCCAGCTAACGTACATCTGGTGTGAACACAACAGCCTGACATTAAAACGAACCTGGTGTATAAAAGGGCAGATCTCATGCACTGCTTATTGTATTTGAACATTTAGATTAATTCTTCCAACTTCATGATATACCAGTGTAAAGTACTGCAAATGCTGGAAACCTGAAATAAAAACAAAAAATGTTAGAAATACTCAGCTGGTCTGCTAGCATCAGTGGAGACAGAAATAAAGTTAGCATTCTAGGTTGGCGACCCTTTACCAGAACTGAGAGTACTTTGCTTACTTAAAAACTGTTACATCGCTGAGTATTGTCAGTTCTGACAAAGGATCACCGACCAGAAATGTTAACTCTTTTTCTCTCTCTGCAGATGCTGCGAGTCCTGCTGAGTACTTCCAGCATTTTCTCCTTTTATTTCATGATATACTGCTTCTTTGAGAACACCTTTAAAATTATTGATAAAGGATTTAAAGCCCAGTGTCTTAAATGCAACTGTTGTGTTACAATTTTCAAAGGTGTTCACACTTGAAAATGTGGCCTCAGAAGCATCGCACCACACCTCTAAAGGATCACCACCAGGAATTTCCTCAGGGGTGTTCTCAATTGGTTGCTGTAACTTCTAGGTTTCCATTGCAGTTATGGTGGTTAATCAATAGAGCCCCAGAGGAAATTCCTAGTGCATTTGTCCATATGACAGTGAAAATCACAGCAGGCCTAAAGAACCAATAATCTGTTATCAATCAGATATTGGTTAAATGTGAACAAATCAAGAGTGGCAAAAAGCACTTATAAAGGATTAATGTCAGCTAGGCTCAGTGGTAACACTCTTTTCTCTAAGTCAGAAAGTTGTGGGTTCGAGGATTTGAGCATATAATCCACACAAGCATTGCAATGCATTACTAAGGGAGTGCTGTATTATCAAAGCTGCTGTCTTTTGGATGGGATGGTAAATTAAGGTTCTGTCTGCCTGTTCAGGTGGGCATAAACAATCACATGACAATATTGAAATAAAAAAAGAGTGAGTTTTCCTTGTGTCCTGGCCAACATTCCTCCCTCAAATAGCACCATAAAAAACATATCATCTGATCATTTATCTCACTGCCATTTGTGAGACTTTGCTGTATGCACATTGGCTGCTATATTTGCCTACAAAACAACGTGAAGAAGTAATTTATTGGCTATGAAGTTCTTTGAGGATGTGAAAGTCACCATATAAATGCAAGTTCTTTATACAAAATATGCAGAAAACCAAACAATCAAAGCCCTTGGTGTACTTATCCATAGATCACTGAAGGCAGCAGCACAGGTAGATAAGGTGGTTAGGAAGGCATTTGGGATACTTGCCTTTATTAGCCGAGGCATAGAATATAAGAGCAGAGAGGTTATGATGGAGCTGTATAAAAGGCTAGTTAGGCCACAGCTGGAGTACTGTGTACCGTTCTCGTTGCCACACTATAGGAAGGATGTGATTGCACTGGAGAGGGTGCAGGGCAGATTCATCAGGATGCTGCCTGGGCTGGAGCATTTCAGCTATAAAGAGAGACTGAAAAGGCTAGGGTTGTTTTCCTTGGAGCAGAGAAGGCTGAGGGGGGACCTGATTGAGGTATGCAAAATTATGAGGGGCATTGATAGATTAGATAGGAAGAAACTTTTTCCCTTAGTGGAGGGGTCAATAACCAGGGGGCATGGATTTAAGGTAAGGGGTAGGAGGTTTAGAAGGGATTTGAGGAAAAAAATTTCACCCAGAGGGTGGTTGGAAGCTGGAACGCACTTCTTCAACAGAAAATTAAATATACAAATCTGTTCCTTGAATGATAAAGTCAATTTATTGTAATCTTCAACATGTGATCTTTTCAAAAGTTGATATTTTGAACCTCATGCACAGATGAATCAAATATATAAATCATTCAACAAACAGAGAAGTACTGATATGTTCATCTTGCAATCATGAAAAGTCAAAACTTCACTGTTGATCTTATTGATGCAAGCGTTTTTAAGAACTCAGTTTATTTAAAATTTCATTCAGTTAATTTGGGGTTGACAAGATATTTTCCAACTAACACTACTGAAAATGATGGTCCATGTATTATTATTAGCTCTTCAGAAAGTCGATTAGTGACTATTGTAACTATTTCTACTAATCAGTATTGTAGTATAATGTAATGTAGAGTTATTACTTGGCACAATATGTAATTAGACTGTGAGCATCGTCACAGGAAGTGATGTAATGTCGACTGTACAGAACCTCATGGAAGAGTTGAGGTGGAAGCCTTAGATGTAAGGTGTGTGTAAATAAACTTTAGCCCTCAGACTCATATATATATATTCTGTACTAAGTCAATAGTTACCAGAATATTACATGGTGGCAGCGGAAAACCAATTATAGCAATGGAAAAACCGAAGAAGAAAGCAAAAAATGGAAAAGTCTCTGCCTCTACTTGAAAACTTCAAGAGTGTAGCTGGACCGAGCCAAGCCGAGGCGTGGCCAAAATGGATTTGAAAATTCAGAAACGATTGTTCTGCATCGGGTCCAGCTCAGAAGTCAGACGAAGAGTAGGTTAGTACATTACTGTATTCTAAGGGGGAGCATGCAGACGACACCCTCATCACCCAAGGCATAGGTGAGAAGAGGGCTACATATGAAGAAATTACCAAGTCACTCGAGACCTACTTTAAAGCAAGAAAAATTTTTATTGTGGAGCCCGCCAAATTTAATAAGCATACCAGCAGAAAGGGGAGAGTATCGATTCGTTTATTAACTATTTATATAAAATCGCAGAGGATTGCAAATATGACAGCTTACAGGAAGAGCTGATTGGAGACAGGATCCTAGTCGGGGTATTAGACAACCCCCTTTCAGATCAGCTACAGATGATTTAACATTATTGAAAGCCATTCGATTGAGCAGACAAGCGTCACTGAAGTCAGAGACTTGGGGGGAGATGTAGTATAATGTATTTCGGTTTGTTACTGGGCAGAATATGTAAATAGACTATGAGCATCATCAAAAGAAGTGATGTAATGTAATCTGTACAGAACCTAATGGAAGAATTGTAATGGAAGTCTTAGATGCAAGATGTGTATCAACTTTAACCCTCAGAATCATATAGATATTCTGTACTAAGTCAATAGTTACCAGCATATTACAATTATTGCAATCTTTTCTGTATTCTGGTTTCTAAATGTATGACCTGTTGCCATGCTAGTAATGTCAAAGGTTTCTCCGTAAAATCTGCTTTGCTAGTGCTGTGACACTGCTCTTCAGTATACTAGATTTTAGATTTTTAGATTTAGAGATACAGCACTGAAACAGGCCCTTTGGCCCACCGAGTCTGTGCCGACCATTAACCACCCATTTATACTAATCCTACACTAATCCCATATTCCTACCACATCCTCACCTGTCCCTATATTCCCCTACCACCTACCTATACTAGGGGCAATTTATAATGGCCAATTTACCTATCAACCTGCAAGTCTTTTGACTGTGGGAGGAAACCGGAGCACCCGGAGGAAACCCATACAGTCACAAGGAGAACTTGCAAATTCCACACAGGCAGTACCCAGAATTGAACCCGGGTCGCTGGAGCTGTGAGGCTGCAGTGCTAACCACTGCGCCACTGTGCCGCCCAATACTGTTCAGCAGTGAAAAAAACCAAATCATGGCAACAGGGTGGGAAAAAAATCTGTCATTTTTTGGTAAAAGAATCTTTATTAAATGCTCACATCACAACAAATAGTATGAAACATTGCTAACCAGAAAGAAAAGAGCAGACTGGAAATAAGGGCACAGAAATACATTGGGCTACAATCCTAGTGCTTATTCCAGTGTTGACCCTGCCAGAGTTTGCCGGGTCAACGTGAGGTCACTTAATTTACATGAGACTGCTGGATACCCTGTGCCACTATGGGCTGGATTTTGTCACGCTAGCTGGGCTCCCGGTGCTGGGCCGAATAAGCAAAGGGATCCCCACCTCGGCCTTTCAGAGACCCACCACCCCCAGCATGCTCTACGGGCACTCAGGCACTAAGTGCCCAGCATCAGGATCCCTTTCCCTTTAAAGGCGGAGATCTGACCTCCAAAAGCTGCCGGCCATTCCCAGGTCTGGCAGCTCAGTAGTATTGGCAATGTCACCAGGTGCAGTGGCCACTGCCAATACTGCAAGAGGCCTTGGACCCAGGCCCAGAGCTGGAGCCCGCTCCCAAGGTGAGTGAGGCGGGCTCAGCAGGGTCAGACTTGCAGGCCCCAGCAAGGGGGTGGTGGATGGGTGTCATAGTCATAAAGTTATACAGCACAGAAACAGGCCCTTCGGCCCATCGTGTCTGTGCCGGTTGGACGTTTAGTGAATAACAACATATGAATATAAGAAATAGGACCAGGAGTAGGCCATTCAGCCCTTCAAGCCCGCTCTGCCATTCAATGAGATCATGGCTGATCTTCTACTACTTGAACATCATTTTCCTACACTATCCCTGTAATCCTTGATGTTTTTAATATGTGGAAATCAATTGATCTCAGTCTTGAACTTACTCAATGATTGAGCTTCCACAGCTCTCTGGGGCAGAGAATTCCAAAGATTCTCCACCTTTTAAGTGAAGAAATTCCTCTTCTTCTCAGTCCTAAATGGCCTTCCCCTTATTCTGAGCTAAGAATGTGTCCCTGGTTCTGGACTCCCCAGCCAAGGGAAACATCCTTCCTGCATCAACCCTGTCAAGCCCTGTACGAATTTTGTATGTTTGAATGAGATCACCTCTCATTCTTCTAAACACCAGAGAATAAAGGCCCAGTCTATTTAATCTTTCCTCATAGGACAATCCCTCCAACCCAGGAATTAGTTTGGTGAACCTTCATTGCATTCCCCCTATGGCAAGTATATATTTCCTTAGGTAAGGAGACCAAATTTGCACACAATACTCCAAGTGTAGTCTCACCAAGACTCTATATAATTGCAAAAATAAGGCAAAAGAGCTGAATTCAAGAGGTGATGTGAGAGTGATTGCCCTTGATATCAAGGCAGCATTTGACTGAGTGTGGCATCAAGGAGCCCTAGTAAATCTGGAGTCAATGGGAATCGGGGGAAAGCTCTCCACTGATTGGAGTCGCACCTATCACAAAGGAAGATGGTTGTGCTTGTTGGAAGCCAATCATCTTAGCCCAGGACATTGCTGCAGGAGTTCCTCAGGGTAGTGTCCTAGGCCCAAGCATCTTCAGCTGCTTCAGTAACAACCTTCCCTCCATCATAAGGTCAGAACTGGGGATGTTTGCTGATGATTGTACGATGTCCAGTACCATTCACAACTCATCAGATACTGAAGCAGTCCATGTCCATATGCAGCAAGATCTAGACAACATTCAGGCTTGGGCTGATAAGTGGCAAGTAACATTCATGCCACAGAAGTGCCAGGCAATGACCATCTCCAACAATAGAGAATCTAACCACCCCCCCTTGACATTCAATGGCATTACCATTGCTGAATCCCCAATATCAACATCCCCAATATCAATATTAATCAGAAACTGAACTGGAGCAGCCCCATAAATACAATGGCTACAAGAGTAGATCAGAGGATGTGAATTCTGCGGTGAGTAACCCAACCCCTGACTCTCCAAAGCCTGTCCATCAGCTATAAGGCACAAGTCAGGAGCGTGATGGAATACTCTCCACTTGCCTGGATGAGTGCAGCTCCAACAACACTCAGGAAGTCGACACCATCCAGGACAAAGCAGCCTGCTTGATCGGCATCCCATCCAACACCTTAAACATTCACTCCCTCCACCACCGATGCACAGTGGCAGCAATGTGTACCATATACAAGATGCACTGCAGCAACTTAGCATGCCTCCTACAACAGCACCTTCTAAACCCGCAACCTCTACCACCTCAAAGGACAGGGGCAGCAGACGTGTGGGAACACCATCATCTGCAAGTTCCCCTCCAGGCCACACACAGAATAATTTGCATAGTCATTTATGGCACAGAAGAAGGCCATTCGGCCCATCAAGTCCATGCCAGTCCTTCACGGAGCTCTGCAGTCAGTCCCACTTAGTGTCTGTTGATATTTTCCCTGAATATTGTTCCCAAAACCTTACCCACCATTGATATTAAACTAACTGACCTATAACAAAAACAAAAAGTGCTGGAAGTACTCAGCAAGTCTGGCAGCATCTGTGGAGAGAGAAGCAAATTTAACGTTTCAGGTATATGACCTTTCACCAGAACTGGCAAAGGTTAGAAAAGAATTACGTTTTAAGCAAGTGAAGGGGAGGGGGGTGGGGGAGAGAACAAAGGGGAAGGTGTTTGATAGGACAGAGGGTCATTAAATAACAAAGCTGTCCTGCGACAAAGGCAAAGCGTGTGTTAATGCTTGTGGTGAAAGACAAAGCATTAGTCCAGAAAGAGTGTTAATAGCAGAATAATGAGCAGCTCTGACTACTTGATAAAGCAGGCACATGGTTAAAAACTAAAATATTAAAAAAAGGCTAGTCATTCTCTGAAGTTATTGAACTCAATGTTCAGTCCACAAGGCTGTAGAGTGCCTGATCGAAACATCAGGTGCTGCTCCTCGAGCTTGCATTGATGTTCACTAGAACACTGGAGCAGGCCAAAGACAGAAGTGTTGGCATGAAAACAGGGGACAGTGTTGAAATGGCAAGCAACTGGAAGCTCGGGGTCATACATTTGGACTGAGACTGACCTGTAGTTGCTCGGACTGTCCTTACACCCTTTCTTGAATAAGGGTGCCGCGTTTGCCACTCTCCAATCCTCTGGCACCTCTAATGTATCCAGGGAAAATTGGAAGATTATGGCAAGCTCTTCCATTATCTCCATCCCCACTTCCTTTAGCAACCTGGGATGCAAGCCATCTGGACCAGGTGACTTATCAACCCTAAGCATTGCTGACCTTTTTAGTATCTCTCCCCTCTCAATTTTTATCCTATCCATTGCCCCTACTCTCTCTGCTTCTACCGATATTTTGTCAGCCTCCATTTATCCTCAGTGAGCATTGATACAAAGTGCTTATTAAATATATTAGCCATGCCCTGATTCTCGAAGCATTTATTACCCTTTCTGTCCCTAATAGGACCCACTCCTCCACTTACTACCTGCTTACTGTTTACATGCCAGTAGAAGATCTTTGGGTTCCCTTTTGTGTTGACTGCCATTCTATTTTCATATTCTCTCTTTGCCAGTCTTATTTTCCTCTTCACTTCCCTTGGTACGTGAATCTCAAAAGGTTAATATGTAGGTACAGCAAGTGATTTGGAAGGAAAATGGAATGTTGGTGTTTATTGAAAGGGGAATCGAGTATAAAAGTAGGGAGGTTTTACTGCAGCTGTACAGGGCCTTGGTGAGACCACATCTGGAGTACTGTGTACAGTTTTGGTCTCCTTATTTGATAAAGGAGATAATTGTGTTCGAAGCAGTTCAGAGAAGGTTCACTCGACTAATTCTGGGGATAAAGGGCTTATCTTATGAAGAAAGGTTGAATAGGTTGGGCCTATACCTGTTGGAGTTTAGAAGAATGAGAGGTGATCGTATTGAAACGTAAGATCCTGAGGGGACTTGACAGAGTGGATACTGGCAGGATGTTTCCTCTTGTGGGGAGACTAGAACTAGGGGACACAGTTTAAGGATATGAGGTCTCCCTTTTTAGATGGAGAAGAGGAGAATTTTTTTTTCTCAAAGGGTTGTTAGTTGTGCAATTCTGTGCTCCAGAAAGCAGTGGAGGCTGGGTCATTGAATATATTCAAGGTTGAGTTAGATAGATTTTTGATAGACATGGGAGTCAAGGGTTATGGGGGACAGACACGAAAGTGGAGTTGAGACCACAACCAGGTCAGCCATGGTGGAGCAGGCTCGTAGGGCTGAATGGCCTAGATCTGTTCCTAGGTCCTATATTCCTATGTTCCTAAAAGGTCAGCAGCTGTGCGATCATCACTCGAACCTGGCTGCAGTGCTACAAGCAGTTTAATGATTTCATGTGATCACAAAGGTGAGTGTACCACATACTGCTTTCCTGAAGGCTTATTCATGGCTATGTGTGAGGGTAAGATTGGTAGAAGGCAATACCTACTCAGTCAGTGGTAATGGGACCAGGCATCAGTATTTCTTTTCAGAGGTTGGGCAGCATCTTGGCAAATGGCACCAGATGTCAGAGCTGACTCCTGCACTGCTGCTTCTGAGTGGCCACATGCAGGAGGCATTCTTGTGGCACCATCATAGACAGTCAGGCTGCCACCAGCATCGGCATTGAACTTGTCTTTCTCGAGTGACTAACATTGGTCATTTATGTGCTTGCAGGAGAATGCACACAACACAAAAAAAAGGGGCAAGACTGGCGATGGGATCTCTTACTTTGCCATCCTGATCCCAATGGAGGAGGAGGGTCTTGAACTCGGAGACCAGCATGGGGACCATTCCATTGAAAATGGGGAGACAGGAATGGAAATGTGAGAGAGTGAATGATCAAATGGATGGGCACCAGACAGCCTCTAGCAAACAGGAGGCATAGTCCTCCTGTGTCTGCCGCTGGTCACATGGAGCTTCATAGTAGGAGTAGTTTTTTGTTATTCGTTCGGAGGATGTGGGCATTGCTGCCTATGCCAGCAGTTAGTGTCCATCCCTAATTGCCTATGAGAAGGTGGTGGTAAGCTGCATTTGTGAACCACTGCAGCCCTTGGGGCGTAGGTAAACCCACAGTGCTGTTAGGAAAGGAGTTCCAGGACTGTGACCCAGTCAGTGAAGGAATGGCAATATAGTTCCAATTCAAGATGGTGTATGTCTTGGAGGGGAACTTGCAGGTGGTGGTGTTCCCATGCATCTGCTGACCTTGTCCTTCTAGCTGGTAGAGGTCACGGGTTTGGAAGGTGCTGTCTAAGGAGCCTTGGTGAGTTGCTGCAGTGCATCTTGCACATGGTACACACTGCTGCCACTGTGCATCAGTGGTGGAGGGAGTGAATGTTGAATGTGGTCAATGGGGTGCCAATCAAGTGGCCTGCTTTGTCCTGGATGGTGTCGAGCTTCTTGAGTGTTATTGGAGCTGCATTTATCCAGGCAAGTGGAGAGTATTCCATCACACTCCTGACTTGTGCCTTGTAGACAGGTACTGGGTAGTCAGGAGATGAGTTACTTGCCACAGAATTCCCAGCCTCTGGCCTGCTCTTGTAGACATGACATTTATGTGGCTGGTCCAATTCAGTTTCTGGTCAATGGTGACCCCCAGGATGTTGATATTGGAAGATTCAGCAATGACAATGCCATTGAAGGTCAAGGGGTGGTGGCTAGATTCTCTCTTGTTTGAGATGGTCATTGCCTGTCACTTCTATACACGAATGTTACTTGCCACTTATCAGCCCAAGCCTGGATGTTGTCCAGGTCTTGCTGCATACGGACACGGCTGCTTCAGTATCTGAGGAGTCGCAAATGATGCTGAACATTGTGCAATCATCAGCAAACATCCCCAATTCTTATCTTATTGTAGAGGGAAGGCCATTGATGAAGCAGCTGAAGATGGTTGGGCCTAGGACACTACACTGAGGAATGCCTGCAGTGATGTCCTGGGACTGAGATGGCTGGCATCACAACCATCTTCCTTTGTGATAGGTGTGACTCCAATCAGTGGAGAGCTTTCTCCCTGACTCCCATTAACTCCAGTTTTGCTTGGGTTCCTTGATCCCATACTCAGTCAAATGCTGCCTTGTTGTCAGGGGCAGTCAGCCTCACCTCACCTCTTGAGTGCAGCTCTTTAGTCCATGTTTGGACCAAGGCTGTAATGAGGTCAGGTGCTGATTGGCCCTGGCGGAACCCAAACTGAGTGCCACTAAGCAGGTTCTTGCTAAGCTAGTGCTGCTTGATAACACTGTTGACCACCCCTTCCATCACTTTGCTGATGATCAGGAGTGTACTGGTAGTGTGGTAATTGGCAGGGTTGGATTTGTCCTGCTTTTTGTGCACAGGATGTACCTGGGCAATTTTCCACATTTCCGGGTAGATGCCAGTGTTGTAGCTGTTCTGGAACAGCTTGGCTAGGGGTGCCGCTAGTTCTGGAGCACAGGTCTTCAGTACTATTGCTGGAATGTTGCCAGGGCCCATAGCCTTTGCAGTATCCAGTGCCTTCAGTCGTTTCTTGATATCACGCGGAGTGAATCGGATTGGCTGAAGACATCTGTGATGCTGGGGACCTCAGCAGGAGGCCGAGATGAATCATCCACTTGGCACTTCGGGCTGAAGATGGATGCAAATGCTCAGCCTTGTCTTTTGCATTGATGTGCTGGGCTCCCCCATGGTTGTAGGATGGGAATGGTTATGGAGCCGCCTCCTACTGTCAGTTGTTTAATTGTCCACCACCATTCACGATTGGATGTGGCAGGACTGCAGAGCTTAGATCTGAACCATTGGTTGTGGGATCACTTAGCCCTGTCTATTGCATGCTGCTTCCACTGTTTGGCATGCAAGTAGTCCTGTGGTATAGCTTCACCAGGCTGACACCTCATTTTTAGGTATGTTTTGTGCTGCTCCTGGTATGCCCTCCTGCACGCTTCATTGAACCAGGGTTGGTCCCCTGGTTTGATGGTCATGGTAGAGTGGAGGATAGGCTGGAAGATGAGGCTACAGATTGTGGTTGAGTACAATTCTGCTGCTGCTGATGGCCCACAGTGCCTCATGGATGCCCAATTTTGCATTGCTAGATCTGTTTGAAATCTATCCCATTTAGCACAGTGGTAATGCCACACAACACGGTGAAAGATATCCTCAATGTGAAGACAGGACCTCGTGTCCACAAGGACTGTGCGGTGGTCACTCCTACCAATACTGTCATGGACAGATGCATCTGTGACAGGTAGATTGGTGAGGACGAGGTCAAGTAGGTATTTCCCTCTTGTTGGTTCCCTCACCACCTGTTGCAGACCCAGTCTAGCAGCTATGTCCTTTTGGATTCGCCAGCTTGGCCAGTAGTGATGCTGCCAAGCTACTCTTGGTGATGGACATTGAAGTCCCCCTCCCAGAGTACATTTATTGCCCTTTCTACCATCAGTGCTTCTTCCCATTGGTGTTCAACATGGGACAGCACTGATTCATCAGCCAAAGGGGGGAGGTAGGTGGTAATCAGCAGGAGGTTTCCTTGCCCATGTTTGATCTGATGCCATGGGACTGCATGGGGTCTGGAGTCAACGTGGAGGACTCCCAGGGCAACACCCTCCCGACTGTATACCACTGTGCTGCCACCTCTGGTGTGTCTGTCCTGTCGTTGGAACAGGATGTACCAAGGGATGGTGATGGTGGTGTCAGGGTCATTGTCTGTAAGTAATGATTCCGTGAGTATGACGATGTCAGGCTGTCACTTGACTCGTCTGTGGGACAGCAATCCCAATTTTGTACAAGTCCCCAGATGTTAGTAAGGAGAACTTTGAAGGGTCGACAGGGCTGGGTTTGCTGTTGTCGTTTCCAGTGCCTAGGTTGATGCCAGGTGGTCCGTCTGGTTTCATTCCTTTTCTTAGACTTTGTAGCGGTTTGATACAACTGAGTGACTTGATAGGCCAGTTCCAAGCGCATCTTAGAGTCAGCTACAATGTTGTGGTTGTGGAGTCACGTTTGGCTCAGATCAGGTAAGGATGGCAGATTTCCTTTCCTAAAGGATATTAGTGAACCAGATGGGTTTTTGCAACAATCAACAATGGTTTCATGATCACCACCAGACTAACTTTTTCATTCCAGATTTATTAATTGAATTCAATTTCCATCATCTGCCATTGTGGGATTCTAGCCCATGTCCCCAGAGCATTAACCTGGGGCTCTGGGTTACTTGTCTGGTGACATCACCACTATGCCACTGCCTCCCCTGAAGGATGTGACGAAATGTGCATTATACTTTAATTAATCTTCTCTCTCATGCAGGTCAAAGACAAGAGCAGACAGCTGCAGCGACTGAGGGACAGCCATCCACCTCTGAGGAGGAGGAGAGGACATCAGAGGGTAACACCGTCACATCATTCATCTGCACCCTCCACCAGTGCAATACTCTTATGTCAGTGGGTATCCGTTCACGAGTAGATTTGGGGTCACAACCTGGTGAGAACCACAGAGACATGCCTGAGCAGCTGATGGAGGCTGTGACAGCCAAGGTCACTGACTGGGGTCAAGCCAAGGTGATGCTGAGCCTCAGGCTGGTGATGTGCCTCTGGAGTTGTCAGCAAGGCGGCAGATGCTGGAGCTGGAGCGTGAGGCATGTGAACATCTGGCAGAGCTTCCAGAGGCTATGCAAACCCTGGTACGGATGATGGAGGAGTCAATCTAAGCCATGAGTGTTGCTGTGGCTTTTGTGTGTGTGTGCTTGGCTTCCACCATTGAGAGATTGGTGACCCTGATGGAGAGCCATATCCAGGAGACAGTGGATGCCAGAGATGTACGCAGACCTGCATTGCTTTGTTACCTCCATGAGCTTTGTGCATCAATGATTGGGCGAGAGTGGGATGAGGCACCTGGAGTTACTGCCAGGTCCTTGGACTCCTCAGGTGCACAGGGAGGTAGAAGTGTGCCTTGAAAGGGAGGAGGAGCAGCTGCCTGTTGCATCCGGGGCCTCCTCTCAGGGCGGACCTGGTGTGGACAGCGGCTCCTCAGCCCCTCTGTCAGTGACACCAATGTCTCACTTAACTGCAATGACAGAGCAGGGTCCTGCACTTGGGCAGAGGCCTTCAATATGCCGGGGCCCTCCAGGCCTCAGGCAACCAGAGGACGACAGCCAAAGTCATCAAAAATCACAGGTCAGCAAAGTCAGCATCCGGCCTCCATCTCAGCTGACAGTGCAAGGGGAACACAAAGTAGAAGAACATGTAACAAATTTAAGAAGAACAACTAGCTTCACTCAGGGTTCATGGGTTAATAGTTTGTTAAAACTTGCTGCCTTGCAATTTTTTTGCTCTCCAATAAATTTAGAATGTGGCAAGACATCTGTTATCCTTCAAGTCCTTGTGGGTCACTGGGTCTCCAGGAGTACTCTGGCTCTATCAAAGGGTATGATGGGAGGGACCACAGCGCGTAAGGTCAATGCATTCGCCATGCGCAGTCTAATGTTTTACTGGGTGCAGGTAATTGGGAGGAAGTGACAACAGGGCTGCAGAAATGTGAACCTTTTTGGATTGCATGGATCTGTTATTAAGGATCATGTGAAACGTGCCTGTATTAGTGCGTCCTGAACCGCCCTTGTGCGTTTCTTATTACAGCTTACCTGTGATCCCTGGAGTTCTTCAGCATGCAGCGCCTAGTCATCATCTTCCTCCATCTCCTTATCATTGGTGGAGGCATCGTGATCTATGATATGCTCAGTGTTCAACTGCTCTCCCCTCTGTAGCATCAGGTTGTGCAAAGCACAGTACACCACCATGATAAGTGAGATCCTCGCTGAGGCAGACTGAAAGGCGTCATTGGATTGATCTAGGCATCTGAAGAACATCTTCCAAAGCCCTATGGCCTGCTCGATTGTTGCTCAAGTTGTCCTGTTGCATGTGTTGTGCTTGGGTTCCCCACAGGCAGCAGTAGCCACATCTTCAATGGGTAGCCCTTGTCTCCCAGTATCTATCCTTGAAGGTGCGCAGTGGGGTCTGAAAAGGTCTGGCACCTTGGACTGCCTTAGTACATAGGCATGTGGCTGCTTCCAGGGAACCATGCACACGTCTGCAGGAACCGTTTACAGTGGTTGCAGACCAGTTGTACATTGAATGAGTGGAAGCCTTTCCTGTTGATGAAGCTGCTGCCTGGTCTGTGAGAGCCTTAATGGCCACATGCATGCAGTCGATGATACCCTGCAGTTGAGGGAATCAGTGATGGCCCCGAAGTCTATGGCTCTCTTAGCTTAACTTTCTGGGTCGGTACGAAAGCACATGTACTGACCGTCCCTCTTGAAGATGGCACTGGTGACCATCTTGATGCAGTGATTAGCGACAGACTGGGAGATCCCACAAAAACCTCCAGATGATCCCTGGAATGATCCTGAAGCATAGAAATTCAACAGCATGGTAAACTTCAGCGCCATTGGCATTGGGTGGCCACCACTTCCCATGGGACCCAGCTCGTACTCCATCATGACACACAGCTCTGTGACAACATCCCTGGATAGGTGCAGTCTTCGTTGACACTGCTGCTCTGACATTTGAAGGTTGCTGAGCTTTGGCAGGTAGACCTGCTCTTGAGGGTAACCTCTTCGGCATACAGGAGGCCGTTTGCAGGCCCCTCTGTACCCTCCTCCTGCGTCCTCACACCAAGGTTGGCACTTCTGTTGGCCCTCAGGTTGCTGCTGTCCCACTGCTTGTGGCTGCTGCTCTCTCCCTCTCTGATGCTCTTCCTCATTGGAGGTTAAGTCTGAGTGAATGAGACCCATGGCAAGTAGCTACAGTCAGTGTCCAGGGCCTCTTACTGCCACCCCCTGCTGCTTTATCCTCAAAAGTGCCACTCTCTACATGGTACTCTGGTGGTTTGCCCCTGTAGTGCTGACCACTTTTTCCCTGCTCCTGACTGACACTGCCAATGCCTGTGCTGTTCCACCCTCCCTGCCAAGCCATGCTAGCATTCACGATGGCTCCCGTCCAGAACCAAAACTGACCTCCCTCTAACTCATTGCCTCGTTATACCTGGCGAAGGTCTGAAGCCGTTTCCACGTACTGTTTGAAAAATCTGAAAAGCCTGGTAAAATTGCAGTAAATTGCCTGTTTAACAGCTTTAATTACTTTCCCGCCACATTTGAGCATGAGGTCCTCCGCCATGTTGGTCGCCCTTCTAAATATTGAGTTGCGATGTCAAGACGCAGGCTTCCATCCCGACACATTTCATTGTGATATTCTGACCCATCCTCCTCCCAGCCCATCCCCAAAGGACTGGGATTATTTAGCCCTATGTTTCTATTTATAAAGCCGAGGATCCCATATGCCTTTTATACCACTTTCTCAACTTGCCCTGCTACCTTCAATGATTTGTGCACATATACCCCCAGTTCTCTCTGTTCCTGCATCCACTTTAGAATTGCACTTGTTATTTTGTATTGCCTCTCCTCGATCTTCCTGCCAAAATGTATCACTTCAACACTTCTGCATTAAATTTTATCTGTCACAAGTCCATCCATTCCACCATCCTGTCTATGTCCTCTTGAAGTCTATCACTACTCTCCTTATAGTTCACAATACTTCCAAGTTTTGTGTCATCTGCAAATTTGGAAATTGTGGCCTGTACTTCCAAAGCTAAGTCATTAATAAATAACAAGAAAAGCAGTGGCCCTGGTACTGACCCCTGGGGAATACCACTGTATACCTTCCTCCAGTCTGAAAAATAACTATTCACCCCTACTTTCTGTTTCCTGTCACTCAGCCAACTTTGTATCCACGTTACCACTGCCTCTTGTCTTCTTTTTTTTTTATGGGCTTCAACTATTCTGGCAAGCATATTATGTGGCACTTTATCAATTTCCTTTTGGAAGTCCAAAGACACCACATCAACCACATGACCTCACCAAAAAACTCAATCTAGTTAATTGAACATAATTTGTCTTTAACAAATCCATGCTGGCTTTCCCTAATTAATTCATATTTGTCCAAGTGACTGTTAATTTTGTCCCGGATTAATGCTTCTTAAAGCTTTCCCACCACTGAGGTTAAACTGACTGGCCTGTAGTTGCTGGGATTATCCTTACACCCTTTTCTGAACAAGGGTGTACCATTTGCAATTCTCCTGTCCTCTGGTACCACCCCTGTATCTAAGAAGGATTGGAAGATTATGGCCAGTGCATCTGCAATTTCCACCCTTTCTTCCTTCAGTATCCTTGGATGCATCTGATCTGCTCCAGGTGACTTATCAACTTTAAGTACAGCTAGTCTAATATCTCCTCTATAATTTTTAGTCTATCCAGTGCCTCAACTACCTTCACTTTCACGACGACATTGGCAGCATCTTCTTCCTTGGTAAAAGATGCAAAGTACTCATCTAGTACCTCATCCATGCCCTCTGCCTCCATGCGTAGACCCCCTTTTTGGTCTTTAATCAGGTTCCCCTCCCCCACTCCCTTTTACCATCTTTTTACTATTTATATGTCTATAGAAGACTTTTGGATTCCTTTTTATGTTAGCTGCCAATCTCTTCACATACTCTCTTTTTGCCTCTCTTATTTCCTTTCCCAATTCCGCTCTGAACTTTTTGTGTTCAGCCTGGTTGTCAATTGAATTATTGACCTGACAGCTGTCATACACTTCCTTTTTTCTTGCTTTATCTTACTGTCTATCAATTTGTCATCCAGGGAGCTCTGGCTTTGGTTGCCCTACCTTTTCACCTCATGGGAATGTACCCCATCTGTACCTGAACAGCCCATTCTTCAATTACAGTTTGGCCTGCCAATCTTTGATTCCAATTTACCGAGGTCAGATCTGTTCTCACCCCACTAAAATTGTCCCTTCTCCAATTAAGTATTTTTACTCTAGGTTGCTTCTTTTCCTTTTCCATTTTTCCAGTCATCAGGATGAATAAGGGGAGAGCATAGTGGGGACTCATTGAACAATGAAACTGACGTGTTGGGAAGCCTTTAAAGATGAATTTGAAAAGCTTGTGGCCAGCCTCAATGAAAGGCTTGTGCTCATAGGACTTGTTCTGAGAGCCTGATTTCACTGCTTTGAAAGTCATTTCCAACTTTTTGAAAGTACTTTCACCTACCTTGGACTTTACTCAGCTTGATTCCAACTTTCCTGCTGTCAGCCTTCTTTGAAGCATTGCAACAACTTATGCAGCTATATTATGGACCTCTGATGTGGAACAAAAGGAGTAGCCACACCAACAACAGCAGCAGTGGGAGCCACATCAACAGCTGAAGCACCACCATCAGCAGGAACAGCACCAATACCAACAGCAGATGCCTTCTCCGCAGTCACATCCTGCTCCACGGATAGAGGTGATAGACATAAGAGCTCCAGCTCAAAGAGGAGGTACACCAGCAGAGGGTATACAGACAGAGGAACAGTTTCCTTGACGTGAGGGAGCAACAATGCCTCAGGCTTTCACAGTAGGTCAGTGCTGGCATCTGCAGCCTCCTGGAAGAAAATCTCCTTCCAAGAGGGCCAGGTGGCTATGCATTGCCAGTGGCCATAAAAGTCACCACAGCTCTGAATTTCTTCACCTCCAGCTCCTTCCAGGGATCTGCTGGTGACATCTCCAGGATCTCACAATCAGCTGCACAAAAGTGCATCTCCCAGATGACTGTTGCCTTATTTTCCAAGGCCACCACTTACATTTTGCCATGAATTAGGCCAGTCAAGCACACAGAGCTGTCGGCTTCGCTGCTGTGACTGGATTCCCACAGTTACAGGGACCTATTAACTGTATGCATGTGACAATCAAGACACTTTCATTTCAGCCTGGGGTCCTCATCAATTGCAAGGAATTCCACTCCTTCAATGTTCAGATACTTTGTGATCACCAGAAGGTGATCATACATGTCTGTGCAAGATATCCTGGGAGCTGCCATGATTCATTCATTCTGTTGCAATCAGGTTTTCACTTCTCTACATAGGCTCAGCGACTGACTTCTAGGAGACAAGGTCTACCCTCTGAAGACCTGGCTGATGACTGCTGTAAGAGGAGCCACATGACCACCAAGGCAATAAGAGAACGAGCCATTGGGTTGCTTAAGAGGCACTTCAGGTGCTTTGACAGATCTAGAGGTGCCCTTCAGTATGCCCCATCGAGATTCTCCAGGATGGTTGTGATCTGCTATGACCTTCACATCATCACACTGCAGAGAGGAATGGAGCTGCAGGAAGTGGAAGGTGCAGAATAAGCGACATCCGACGAGAAGGAGGAAGAGGTGGAGTCAAGGTGGCCACGGTGTCTGTAGCTACTCAACTGGCTGCCAGAGAAGCTTGTGACAGCCTCAACCAGGCACGCTTTACCTAGTCTGAGTGTAGAAGGGCATCTGCAACTCATTTGGTATCAGGCAGCTAGTATAACATATTAAATTTTGGAATCAAATTTTGCTTTGCTTGTTTAATTAGTAACAAGTTACAAATGGATGAAGCAGCTGAATCATTTTCAGTCCTTTGTATATGTGAAAGAACAGAACACAAAGAGAGAAAGGGTTAACTAAAAGCAGAGAAATTCTGGAAGGACTGCACCATTATTCAAGTAAGAAGGGGAGATCAATATAAAGAATATTGCATTCAGATATGGTACTTAAACAGGAGCTTTTTAATATTAAAAATGATGGTAACAAACTGTTGATCACCATTTATATAAATGATTTGGACTCAAAATTGGAAGTGCAATTTCAAAATTTACAGACAGCACCAAATCATGGGTTGTAGTTAATACTGAGGAGGACTGCAGAAAAATACAGGAAGACATTAATAACCTTGCAGAATGGGTGCGTAATTGTCAAGTTAACTTCAGTATAGATACCTGAAAGGTGGTACTTTTTAAAAATTCGTTCATGGGATACGGGTGTCGCTGGCTAGGCCAGCATTTATTGCCCATCCCAAATTACCCTTGAGAAGGTAATGGTGAGCTGCCTTCTTGAACCACTGCAGTCCCTGGAGTGTAGGTACACCAACAGTGCTGTTAGGAAGGGAGTTCCAGGATTTTGACCCAGCGACAGTGAAGGATGGTGTGTCGCTTGGAGGGGAACTTGCACAGTATTGAAATGGAGTAGAGGAGCAGGCGAATGTGGGCTACAGATGCAGAAATCACAAAAAGTAGCAAGCCAGGTTAATAAGACCATAAAGAGAGCAAGCAAAACACTGGGTCATTTCTAGAGGAAAATCATTGAAAATCAAAGATTTATAGAACCTTGGTTAGACCTCACTTGGAGAACTGTGCACAGTTCTGGTCTCCATATTATAAAAAGGATCTAGAGGCACAGGAGAAGGTGCAAAATAGATTTACCAGAATGATACTAGAACTGAGAGGTTATACCCATCAAGAAAGATTGAGCAGGATGGGGCTTTTTTTCTCTAGAAAACAGAAGACTGAGGAGTGACCTGATAGAGGTCTTTCAGATTATAGAGTCATAGAGTTATACAGCACAGAATCAGGCCCTTCGGCCCATCATGTCTGTGCTGGCCATCAAGCACCTAACTATTCTAATCACATTTTCCAGCACTTGGCCCGTAGCCTTGTATGCTGTGGCATTTCAAGTGCTCATCCAAATACTTCTTAAATGTTGTGATGGTTCCTGCCTCTACCACCTCTTCAGGCAGTGCGTTCCAGATTCCAACCACCCGCTGGGTGAAAGCATTTTCTCTCAAATCCCCTCTAAACCTCCTGGCCCTTACCTTAAATCCAAGCCCCCTGGTTATTGACCCCTCCGCTAAGGGAAAAGGTTTCTTCCTATCTAAACTATCAATGCTCCTCATAATTTTGTATACACTCAATCACATCTCCCCTCAGCCTTCTCTGCTGTAAGGAAAACAACCCTAGCCTTTTCAGTCACTCTTCATAGCTGAAATGCTCCAGCCCAGGCAACATCCTGGTGAATCTCCTCTGCACCCTCTCCAGTGCAATCACATCCTTCCTATAGTGTGGTGCCCAGAGCTGTACACAGTACTCCAGCTGTGGCCTAACTAACGTTTTATACATATCCATCAATACCTCCCTGCTCTTATATGCCTTGGCTAATAAAGGCAAGTATCCCATATGCCTTCCTAACCACCTTATCCACTTGTGCAGCTGCCTTCAGTGATCTATGGACAGGTACACCAAGGTCCCTATGACCTTCTGTACTTCCTAGGGATGGTAATCCATTGTATATTCTCTTGCCTTGTTAGTCCTCCCAAAATGCATCACCTCACATTTCTCAGGATTAAATTCCATTTGCCACTGCTCTGCCCATCTTACTAGCCCATCTATATCGTCTTGTAATCTCAGGCTTTCCTCCTCACTATTTATGATACCACCAATTTTCGTGTCATCTGCGAACTTACTGATCATACCTCCTATATTCACGTCTAAATCATTAATGTACACCACAAACAGCAAGGGATCTAGCACCTATCCCTGTGGTACACCACTGGTCACAGGCTTCAACTTGCATAAATAACCCTCGACGATTACCCTCTGCCTCCTGTCACAAAGCCAATTTTCGAACCAAATTGCCGAATTGCCCTGGATCCTGTGGACTCTTACTTTCTTAACCAATCTCCATGTGGGACCTTATCAAAAGCCTTACTGAAGTCCATGTAGACTACATCAACTTCTTTACCCTCATCTACACATCTAGTCACCGACTCGAAAAATTCAATCAAGTTAGTTAGACACGATCTCCCCCTGACAAAGCCATGCTGACTATCCCTGATTAATCGCTGCCTCTCCAAGTGGAGATTACTCCTGTCCCTCAGAATTTTTTCCAATAGTTTCCCAACCACTGATGTTAGACTTACTGGCCTGTAATTACTTGGTTTATCCCTGCTATCCTTCTTGAATAGTGGTACCACATTTGCTGTCCTCCAATCCTTTGGTACCTCTCCTGTGGCCAGAGAGGATTTGAAAATTTGTGTCAGAGCCCCTGCACTCTCCTTCCTTACCTCACATAACTGCCTGGGATACATCTCATCTGGGTCTGGGGATTTATCCATTTTTAGGCCCATTAAAACAGTTAATACTTCTTCCCTTTCAATGCTAATATGTTCAATTATATCAAAATCCCCCTCCATGATCTCTACACCGACATCGTCCTTCTCCATAGTGAACGCCAATGAAAAGTAATTATTTAAAACCTCACCTATGTCCTCCGGCTCCACAGACAGATTGCCACTTTGGTCCCTAATGGGCCCTACTCTTTCACTGGATATCCTCTTGCCCTTAATATACTTGTAAAATGCCTTGGGGATTTTCCTTTATCTTGCCTGCCAATATTTTTTCATGTCCCCTCTTCGCTCTCTTAATTACTTTTTAAGTACCCCCCTACACTTTTTATACTCCTCTAGTGTCTCCGCTGTTTTCAGCTCTTCGAATCTGCCATAAGCCTCCTTTTTTTTCCTGATCCAGTCCTCTATAACCCTTGACATCCAGGGTTCCCTGGACTTGTTGGTCCTACCCTTCACCTTAACAGGTACATGTTGGCTCTGAACTCTCACTATTTCCTCTTTGAATGACTCCTACTGGTCTGATGTAGACTTTCTTACAAGTAGCTGCTCCCAGTCCACTTTAACCAGATCCTGTTTTATCATCTTAAAATCGGCCTTCCCCCAATTCAGTAACTTTATTTCCGGTCCATCTTTGTCCTTTTCCATAACTACCTTAAATCTTACAGAGTTATGGTCACTATCCCTGAAATGCTCCCCCACTGACACTTCTACCACTTGTTCAGCTTCATTCCCTAGGAATAGGTCCAGTACTGCCCCTTCTCTTGTAACACTTTCTACGTACTGGCTCAAAAAGCTCTCCTGTATGCATTTTAAGAATTACGTCCCCTTTAAGCCTTTTGCACTAAGACTATCCCAGTTGATATTCGGGAAGTTGAAATCCCCAACTATTGTTACCCTATTACTTTTACACCTCTCTGAGATTTGCCTACATATCTGCTCCGCGATCTCTCCCTGACTGTTTAGAGGTCTGTAGTACACTCCCAACCAAGTGATTGCCCCCTTTTTGTTCTTAAGTTCTACCCATATGGCCTCATTTGAAGAACCTTCTAAGATATCATCCCTCTTTACTGCAGTAATTGACTCCTTGATCAATGGTGCAATGCCACCTCCTCTTTTACCCCCTCCACTATCAGGCCTGAACATTCTATATCCTGGAATATTGAGATGCCAGTCCGGCCCCTCCCTCAATTATGAAACAGTTAGATGGAGTAGACATAGAGAACTTGTTTCCACTTGCAGAAAGACCAGAATTAGGGGCCATAAATATAAGATAGTCACTAATAAATCCAAGGGGGAATTCAAAAGGAACTTATTTATCCAGAGTGTGGTTAGAATGTGGAACTTGCTGCCACAAGGAATAGTTGAGGCAAATAGCATAGATGTATTTAAAGGGAAGCTAGATAAATATGAGGGGAAAGGAATAGAAGGATATGTTGCTCAGGTTAGATGAATAAGGGTGGGAAGAGGCTCGTGTGGAGCATAAACATCAATATAGACATGTTGAGCGGAATGGCCTGTTGCTGTAAATAATATGTAATACTTTGCAAGAAGGAAATCTGCCAGTTGTAGAATATTTTCTTAAATTTAGAGTTTAAAACCCCACCATCCAGCCAAATGGATCAGTCTGTTCAATTTATGTAGTGTGCTCAACAAAATAACTTCAATGATAAAAGAAGTTGCTTTTAACCCCTTTAGCTGACAGCTGTGCCTAATAGCGAATCAGAGTGAGAGTGCAAAAGAGCAGAGATGTCATAAAGGAAAAAAAGGTAACAAATGCAGAAACAGAACTGGTAGATTCGTATTGGAATATCAAAGCATTTAATGTTATAATGATTTTATACTTGAAGTTCTTTGAAAATTTGAATGTACCAAGGCTTTCAATTGTAAACTACAGCTGTACAATTTGTCATATGGACATACACAGTCAGCAATGCGGTTGTAAAATTCGTGGAGGTCTTAGCATGGGTTAGCAGTAAAGGGGAAAAGGTTGGCAAGCAACTTTTTGTGGCAAGCATACATGTGCCATGAACCTGGTAAATGGAACTTGTGGATAGGTTTATGTCTGTAACCACACAAATGAGTGCTGTGCTACACCATCACTTTGAATTCGAATAGAGCTAAGAAATGAAAACCATATTGGAGAAAGTCGATGGAAAAAAGCAAGGGAAAGAATTTTTGAAAAAGCACAAGAAAACGTGAATAGCCAAAATAAACATAATCGAGGTGCAGAAGATACACTTAGGGAATACTGTCAAGTTTAGTGGGGTTACTTTGTTATGCATTACACTTGCTACAGTTTAATGGGGTCTTATCTCAAGACTGTACCACGCTGTAATGCTGATTCCATAGCAACCCAAGATTTTTCCTTGGTTATCAGCTGCCTTTGACAGATAATGTCTATTAATTTTCCTGTTTCTCAGCTTGTATTTTAATGTGGTTTTGCCATCATTGAAGTTTTTCTAATATAATAAATTATTCCTATTTCCAGGATCTGCAGTATTTTGCTTTTGCACTAAAGTTCTTCTCATTGTTAAGGATGTTTAAAACAAATTTTCCTTCAGTCCCTCCTCAAGTGTATCAATAGGCCTTGCCTCCCAGATACAGTTTCCAACTTCATTACAAGGCTTCATTAATGGGGTATACAGATTTTCTTTTTATTCCTGACATTATTATTTATATACATATTTAACAGGTGGCTGAAAAACTTGTTCCTTTACTTAAGATTTTTCAGCAATTATATCATTTCAATTTGCAGTAAGCAGATTCTTGCATTCTGTACAACCAATGTAAAAGCATAGGGTATTAATCAGAAAAATAGTCAAAAAAGCTTGAACAATAATAAATGCCTATAACAATAGACAGACCAAGGGGTTTTCTCCTGCATTATAAATGATTGCTTACCATTTGTGTTTTCTCACACAGGTAAACAATTTGGCTGCATACTACAAAAAAAAAGGTATGTTGGTAACAGATGATTTTGAGAGGCTCTACCACAGTTTATCACTGATTCGAGATTAAATGATAGAATTGGGATTGGATGTCCAAATCAAATCTTTTTGAGGTCCCCTGCTTCCTCATAGATATCGCTTCTTACTTGTATTCATGTTTTGTTATGGAACCTGTAAAGTATGAACAAAGAACAAAGAACAGTACAGCACAGGAACAGGCCATTCGGCCCTCCAAGCCTGCGCCGATCTTGATGTCTGTCTAAACTAAAACCTTCTGCACTTCCGGGGACCGTATCCCTCTATTCCCATCCTATTCATGTATTTGTCAAGATGCCTCTTAAATGTCGCTATCGTATCTGCTTCCACCACCCCACCACCTCCCCCGGCAGCAAGTTCCAGGCACTCACCACCCTCTGTGTAAAGAACTTGCCTCGCACATCCCCTCTAAACTTTGCCCCTCGCACCTTAAACCTATGTCCCCTAGTAACTGACTCTTCCACCCTGGGAAAAAGCTTCTGACTATCCACTCTGTCCATGCCGCTCATAACTTTGTAAACCTCTATCATGTCGCCCCTCCACCTCCGTCGTTCCAGTGAAAACAATCCGAGTTTATCCAACCTCTCCTCATAGCTAATGCCCTCCAGACCAGGCAACATCCTGGTAAACCTCTTCTGTACCCGCTCCAAAGCCTCCACGTCCTTCTGGTAGTGCGGTGACCAGAATTGCACGCAATATTCTAAGTGTGGCCTAACTAAGGTTCTGTACAGCTGCAACATGACTTGCCAATTTTTATACTCTGTGCCCCGACCGATGAAGGCAAGCATGTCGTATGCCTTCTTGACTACCTTATCCACCTGCGTTGCCACTTTCAGTGACCTGTGGACCTGTACGCCCAGATCTCTCTGCCTGTCAATACTCCTAAGGGTTCTGCCATTTACTGTATACTTCCCACCTGCATTAGACTTTCCAAAATGCATTACCTCACATTTGTCCCGATTAAACTCCATCTGCCAATTCTCCGCCCAAGTCCCCAACCGATCTATATCCTGCTGTATCCTCTGACCATCCTCATCACTATCCGCAATTCCACCAACCTTTGTGTCGTCCGCAAGCTTACTATTCAGACCAGTTACATTTTCTTCCAAATCATTTATATATAATACAAACAGCAAAGGTCCCAGCACTGATCCCTGTGAAACACCACTAGTCACAGCCCTCCATTCAGAAAAGCACCCTTCCACTGCTACCCTTTGTCTTCAATGATGGAACCAGTTCTGTATCATCTTGCCAGCTCACCTCTGATCCCGTGTTACTTCACCTTTTGTACCAGTCTGCCATGCGGGACCTTGTCAAAGGCTTTACTGAAGTCCATATAGACAACATCCACTGCCCTTCCTTCATCAATCATCTTCGTCACTTCCTCAAAAAACTCAGTCAAGTTAGTGAGACATGACCTCCCCTTCACAAAACCATGCTGCCTCTCACTAATAAGTTCATTTGTTTCCAAATGGGAGTAAATCCTGTCCCGAGGAATCCTCTCTAATAATTTCCCTACCACTGACGTAAGGCTCACCGGCCTATAATTTCCTGGATTATCCTTGCTACCCTTCTTAAACAAAGGAACAACATTGGCTATTCTCCAGTCCTCTGGGACCTCACCTGTAGCCAATGAGGATACAAAGATTTCTGTCAAGGCTCCAGCAATTTCTTAAATAAAAGCAAAATACTGCAGATGCTGGAAATCTGAAATAAAAACAAGAAATGCTGGAATCACTCAGCAGGTCTGGCAGCATCTGTGAAAAGAGAAGCAGAGTTAACATTTCGGGTCAGTGACTCTTCTTCGGAAGGGTCACTGACCCGAAACGTTAACTCTGCTTCTCTTTTCACAGATGCTGCCAGACCTGCTGAGTGATTCCAGCATTTCTTGTTTTTATTCCAGCAATTTCTTCCCTTGCCTCCCTCAGTATTCTGGGGTAGATCCCCTCAGGCCCTGGGGACTTATCTGCCTTAATACTTTGCAAGACGCCCAACACCTCCTCCTTTTTGATAACGACATGACCCAGACTATCTACACTCCCTTCCCTAGACTCATCATCCACCAAGTCCTTCTCTTTGGTGAATACTGATGCAAAGTACTCATTTAGTACCTCGCCCATTTCCTCTGGCTCCACACTTAGATTCCCTCCTCTGTCCTTGAGTGGGCCAACCTATTCCCTGGTTACCCTCTTGCTCTTGATATATGTATAAAAAGCCTTGGGATTCTCCTTAATCCTGTTTGCCAATGACTTTTTATGACCCCTTTTAGCCCTCCTGACTCCTTGCTTAAGTTCCTTCCTACTGTCTTTATATTCCTCAAGGGATTCGTCTGTTCCTAGCCTTCCAGCCCTTACGAATGCTTCCTTCTTCTTTTTGACTCGGCTCACAATATCCCTCATTATCCAAGGTTCCCGAAACTTGCCAAACTTATCCTTCTTCCTCACAGGAACATGCTGGTCCTGGATTCTAATCAACTGACGTTTGAAAGACTCCCACATGTCAGATGTTGATTTACCCTCAAACAGCCGCCCCCAATCTAAATTCTTCAGTTCCTGCCTAATATTGTTATAATTAGCCTTCCCCCAATTTAGCACCCTCACCCGAGGACTACTCTTATCCTTATCCACAACTACCCTCAAACTTACGGAATTATGGTCACTGTTCCCGATTTGCTCCCGTACTGAGACGTCGACCACTTGGCCGGGCTCATTCCCCAATACCAGGTCCAGTACGGCCCCTTCCCTAATTGGACTATCTACATTTTGTTTCAAGAAGCTCTCCTGGATGTTCCTTACAAATTCTGCCCCATCCAAGCCCCTAGCACTAAGTGAGTCCCAGTCAATATAGGGGAAGTTAAAATCACTCACCCTGTTGCTTTTACATCTTTCCAAAATCTGTCTACATATCTGCTCCTCTACCTCCCGCTGGCTGTTGGGAGGCCTGTAGTAAACCCCCAACATCGTGACTGCACCCTTCCTATTCCTGAGCTCCACCCACATTGCCTCGTTGCATGACCCCTCCGAGGTGTCCTCCCGCAGTACAGCTGTGATATTTTCCTTAACCAGTAATGCAACTCCCCCACCCCTTTTATATCCCCCTCAATTCTGCCTGAAGCTTCTAAATCCCAGAACATTTAGCTGCCAATCCTGTCCTTCCCTCAACCAAGTCTCTGTAATAGCAACAACATCATAGTTTCAAGTACTAATCCAAGCTCTAAGTTCATCTGCCTTACCTGTTATACTTCTTGCATTGAAACAAATGCACTTCAGACCACCAGTCCCGCTGTGCTCAGCAACATCTCCCTGCCTGCTCTTCCTCTTAGTCTTACTGGCCTTATTTACTAGTTCCCCCTCAGTTATTTCACTAGCTGTCCTATTGCTCTGGTTCCCACTCCCGTGCCACACTAGTTTAAACCCTCCCGAGTGACGCTAGCAAACATCGCAGCCAGGATATTTGTGCCCCTCCAATTTCGATGCAACCCGTCCTTCTTGTACAGGTCCCACCTGTCCCTGAAGAGATCCCAATGATTCAGATATCTGAAACCCTCCCTCCTGCACCAGCTGTTCAGCCACGTGTTTAGCTGCATTATCTTCCTATTTCTAGCCTCACTGGCACGTGGCACAGGGAGTAATCCCGAGATTACAACCCTAGAGGTCCTGTCTTTTAACTTTCTACCTAACTCCCTAAACTCCCCCTGCAGGACCTCGTCACTCTTCCTGCCTATGTCGTTGGTACTGATGTGTACCACAACCTCTGGCTGTTCACCCTCCCCCTGCAGAATGCCCACTGTCCATTCAGAGACATCCTTGACCCTGGCACCAGGGAGGCAACATACCATCCGGGAGTCTGTTTCACGTCCACAGAAGCCTCTGGCCTCCTTGTCTCCTACCTTTAGCTTCTAACTTATTTGTATACATCCATGGACCCCTTGTCCAGACAGAGGCAAGTTCTAGACCTCCTTTAGCTGTATTTTTGCCCTGCCTACAAGCATTCTTTGATCAGCAGTTAACAGAGGCCTTGAAACTAATGGTCATTCTTGCTCTAAGGAAATCCTAACTTAAACCGTGCTCTCTTTACCAACTGTAATAAGACAGAAAATAAAATTTTAGGCTAGTAAAGTTAAAATTAAACTGCAAACTAGCAAAGCTTTAATACTGAAAAATAATAAAAGGGAATTATAATTTGATAGTCAAATAGTACACATGACTACACCTAGGTGTAATAAGCGAGAGCAGTACAGATGGCTTCATTTCTCAAATTTGTTCTTTCTTCCTTAGCCTGCAATAACAACATTCTTATTAAAATCAGACATTCTCCACCTGTTGATCTGAAGGCCTAAAAACAATTAATTTCTGCAGAACAGTAATTCCATCCAAAGCTTTAGTTATTTAACCCTTTCAAGACACGTCCCTCTAATACCTTCCTAAACCGATATTCATACAGCTGCTGTCATGAGGGAGAGGAACTACGTCCGACCCCTCATTCAATCTTATTTCTTGTCTTTCTGCAGGAGGCCCACTAATTGAAATTATTAGCGCGTCGATCAAGTCTTCTAAGCATACAACTCATGCAACTTATCATGAAACAAGCAATGAAAAATCATAGTACATTGTATAGAAAGCTTCAGTTTACCATATAATCAATAAAATCATAGACATAAAAGATTCTCCAGCTCTCCCTTTACCCATATCCATCTTGTGGATAATATTATTCTTCTCCCTACTTCTCCCCGACTCTCAATTGTATCAATTTCATTGTTCTATGACCGTTTTGACTTTTAATTTTACTCTTTCTAACAGGTACCAGTCTGTTTAACTCCATCCTAATTGCTTCAACATTAGTTTCTCTGTGGAATATGTGTCAATGTTGTGATGATTTAAAACTGGTCTCATGAACCATTTCAAGCCTTGTTGTTGCCACTAACTGTGCATGTCTGAGACCCGCTCTTCAGTGCAAATTCACCCTACATTCCACATGCTAATTGCTTCGTACACAACTAATCGCATTTTCACGCACATTGGTATCCCAATATCATGCCACATGTGACATTTGATACAAGCCATTCTTGGGTTTTCAGGTGAATTTATCAAGAGATCGGGGGTGGGGGTGGGGTGGTGTTTGCTGATTATCTCGGGTAGTGACTAGACTATCAAATGCAGTTTCCTTATTGTTCAGTATAACCAAGGAAACCAACATCTCCAAGAAAAAGCTATGAGTTAAATATCTTTAATTACACTTTCCTGACTTTCACAAAAATGTACATTGATATCAGATTAAATTGATTTATTCCAATTCACCAAAAAAAAACGATTTTAGAAAAATTCCCATTTGGTGGTATAATTTTCCCGTTTTTATTTTATATCCTCAATCACTTCATCTCATTCAATTTTACACAGTAATTACTATCTCATCTCAACCATGAGCCCTAGCCAAACTTTATTGTCCAATACAATTTTTTTAATAATATCTTTCAAACATAGATCAAACGTTCTCACTTAGTTTGAGTTTTAACACACATTGTTTAATTTTACTTAACTGAACCACTTCTTGGGCCTGTGATTCTCCAAAATAATCCACCATATTGTGCTTGAATTCTTTTTATCTTCTCAAAAATTATCCCAAATACAAAGAGCAGAATTGTTGAACTGTCAGTATTCAATTTAAACTTTGATACCCAGGAACCACCTTTATTTTATACTTTGCTGGTAAGGCCAGCATTTATTGCCCATCCCTAATTGCCCTTGAGAAGGTGATGGTGAGCTGCCTTCTTGAATCACTGCAGTCTGTCTGGTGTGGGTACATCAACAGTGCTGTTAGGGAGGGAATTCCAGGATTTTGATCCAGTGACACTGAAGGAAAAGCAATATATTT
Source organism: Heterodontus francisci (assembly GCF_036365525.1). Taxonomy (NCBI): domain Eukaryota; kingdom Metazoa; phylum Chordata; class Chondrichthyes; order Heterodontiformes; family Heterodontidae; genus Heterodontus; species Heterodontus francisci. The sequence continues at coordinate 118,894,431 of NC_090374.1, forward strand.
CCAAGTCAGGGTGGTGTGTGACTTGGAGGGAAACTTGCAGGTGGTAGTGATCCCATGCATCTGCTGCCCTTGTCCTTCTAGGTGAAAGAGGTCGCAGGTTTGGAAGGTGCTGTTGAAGGAGGCATGGTGATTTGCTGCAGTGTATCTTGTACATGGTACACACTGCTGCCGCTGTGCATCGGTAGTGGAGGGAGTAAATGTTTAAGGTTGTGGATGGGGTGCAGATCAAGCGGGCTGCGTTGTCCTGGATGGTGTCGAGCTTCATGAGCTGCAGTCATCCAGGCAAGTGGAGAGTACTCCATCACACTCCTGACTTGTGCCATGTAGCTTTGGGGAGTCAGGAGGTAGGTTACTCGCAGCAGAGTTCCCAGCCTCTGACCTGTTCTTGTAGCTACAGCATTTATGTGGCTGCTCCAGTTTAACCTCTGGTCAATGGTAACCCGAGGATGTTGACAGAGTGGGATTCAGCGATGGTAATGCCATTGGATATCAGGGGGATGTGGTTAGATTCTCTCTTATTGGAGATGGTCATTACATGGCACTTGTGTGGTGCGAATGTTACTTGCCACTTATCAGCCCAAACCTGAATGTTGTCCGGGTCTTGTTGCATATGGACACGGACTGCTTCAGTATCTGAGGAGTCGTGAATGGTGCTGAACATTGTGCAATCATCAGTGAACATCCCCACTTCTGACCTTATGATGGAGGGAAGGTCATTGATGAAGCAGCTGAAGATGGTTGGGCCTAGGACACTACTTGTGAAACTCCTGCAGCAATGTCCTGGAACTGAGGTGATTGGCCTCTAACAACCACAACCATCTTCCTTTGAACTAGCCATGACTCCAACCTGTGGAGAGTTTTCCCCATGATTCCCATTGGCCAGTTTTGCTCAGGCTCCTTGATGCCACACTCTGTCAAATGCTGCCTTGATATCAAGGGCAATCACTCTCACCTCACCTCTTGAGTTCAACTTGTTTATCCATGTTTGGACCAAGGCTGTAATGAGGTCAGGAGCTGAGTGGCCCTAGCAAAACCCAAACTGAGCATCAGTGAGCAGGTTATTGCTGAATAATGGACAGAAAGCAAACAGTAGGGATAAACGGGGCATTTTCAACTTGGCAGGCTGTAAATAGAGTGCTGCAAGGATCAGTGCTGGGGCCTCAGCTATTTACAATCTATATTAATGACTTAGATGAAGAGACAGAGAGAATGTATTTAAGTTTGCTGATGATACAAAGCTAGTTGGGAATGCAAGCTGTGAGGAGGACATAAAAAGGCTGCAAAGAGAAATAGACAGTTTATATGAGTGGGCAACAGGTGACTGAAGGAGTTTAATGTGGGGAAGCGTGAAGTTATTCACTTTGGTAGCAAGAATAGAAAAGCAGAATATTTTTTAAGACGTGAAACTTGTAACTGTTAATATTCAGAGAGACTTGGATGCACTTGTACAAGGAACACAGAAAGTTAGCATACAGGTACAGCAAGCAATTAGGAAGGCAAATGGCATGTTAGCCTTTATTGCAAGGGAATTGGAATACAAGAATAAAGAGGTCATGCTACAATTGTACAGGGCTTTGGTGAGACTACATCTGGAGTACTGTGCACAGTTTTAGTCTCCATATTTAAGGAAGGATATTCTTGCATTGGAGGCAGTACAATGAAAGTTCACTAGATTGGTTCCTGGGATGAGAGGGTTGTCTTATGATGAGAGGTTGAGTAAATTGGGCCCATTTCAGTGATATAGTTCATTTTGAAACTTAGGTCCTAAATTTGAACAAAGGAAATTGTGAAGGTATGAGGGGCAAATTGGCTATGATAGATTGGGAAAATACACGAAAAGATTTGACAGTAGGCAGGCAATGGCTATTATTTAAAGAAGAATTACATGGTCTGTAACAAATGTACATTCCTCTAAGACACAAAAACCCAAAAGGAAAGATGAATCAACCATGGCTAACAAAAGAAGTTCAAGATTGCATTAGATCAAAGGAAGTGGCATATAAGGTTGCCAGAAAAAGTGGTAAGCCCAGGGATTGGGAACAATTTAGAATCCAGCAAAAGATGACCCAGAAATTGATAAAGAAAGGGAAATGAGAATATGAATGCAAGCTAGCAAGAAACATTAAGGCGGACTGTAAAATCTTCTTTAGGTATGTAAAAATGAAAAGATTAGAAAGGACAAATGTGGGTCCATTACAGGTGGAGACAGGAGAATTTGTGGTGGAGAATGGAGAAATGGCAGGCAGACGAAACAATTACTTTGTGTCTGTCTTCACAGAGGAAGTTACAGAAAATCTCCCAGGAATACTAGGGAACCAAGAGACTTGTGAAAATGAGGAACTGAAATAAATTATTATTAATAAAGAGTCAGTACTCGAAAAATTAACTGGATTGAAGGTTGATAAATCCCCAGGACCAGATAAGTTACATTCCAGAGTGTTGAAGAAGGTGATTACAGAGATAATGGATGCATTGGTGGTTATCTTTCAAAATTCTATATATTCTGGAAAGGTTCCTGCAGACTGGAAAGTAGCAAATGTAACCCCACTATTGAAGAAAGGAGGCAGAGAGAACACAGGGAACTACAGACCTGTTAGTTTGACGTCAGTACTGGGGAAAATATTAGAATCTACTATAAAGGATGAGATAACGGGACACTTGGAAAATAATGATATGATTGGGTAGAGTCAACATGGAATTATGAAAGCAAATCATGTTTGACAAACCTGTTGGAATTTTTTGAGGATGTTACTTATAGCATAGATAAAGGAGAACCAGTGGATGTGGTGTATTTGGATTTTCAGAAGGCTTTTGATAAGGTCCCTCACAGGAGGTTAGTAAACAAAATTAGAGCACATGGGATTGGTGGTAATATGCTGCTATGGACTGAGAATTGGTTAACAGACAGAACACAGAGAGTAGGAATAAATGGGTCATCTGAGGATGGCAGCCTATTGCTAGTGGGGTACCGCAAGGATCAGTGCTGGGGATACAGCTGTTCAAAATCTATATAAATAATTTGGATGTGGGGACCAAATGTAATATTTCCAAATTTGCTGATGACACAAAACTAGGTGGAATGTAAGTTGTGAGGAGGATGAAAGGACACTTCAAGGGGACTTGGACAGGCAAAGTGAATGGTCAAGAACATGGCAGATGGAATGTAATGTGAATAAGTGTGAAATTATCCACTTTGGTAGAAAAACCAGAAAGACAGAGTATTTCTTAAATGGTGAGAGGTTGGAAAGTGTTGATGTCCAAAGGGACCTGGGTGTCCTTGTTCTTGAGCCACTAAGTGCTAGCATACAGGTGCAGCAAGCAATTAGGAAGGCAAATAGTTTGTTGGCCTTCATCGCAAGGGGTTTTGAGTACAGGGGTAATGACGTCTTGCTGCAAATGTGTAGAGCCTTGATGAGACTGCACCTGGAGTATTGTGTACAGTTTTGGTCTCTTTATCTAAGGAAGGACATACTTGCCGTAGGGGGAGTGCAACGGAGGTTCACTGGACTAATCCCTGGGATGGCAGGATTGTCTTATGAGAAGAGATTGAGGAAACTGGATCTGTATTCTCTAGAGTTTGGAAGAATGAGAGGTGATCTCATTGAAACTTATAAAGTTCTTACAGGGCGTGACAGGGTGGACGTAGATAGGATGTTTCCCCTGGCTGATGAGTCTAGAACCAGGGGACATAGACTCAGAATAAGGCTTAGGCCATTTAAGACTGAGATGAGGAGGAATTTCTTCACTCAGAGGGTGGTGAATATTTGGAATACTCTACCCCAAGGGGCTGTGGAAGCTCAATCATTGAGCATGTTCAAGACAGAACTCGATAGGTATCTGGCTACTAATGACATCAAGGGATATGGGGATAATGCGACAATGTTGCATTGAAGTAAATGATCAGCCATGATCTAACTGAATGGCGGAGCAGGCTCCATGGGCTGAGTGGCCTACTCTGCTCCTATGTTCCTAGGTTCCTATATTCCTATACTGTCCAGGGTTGAGAAGAATCAGAGGTGATATCATTGAACCATACAAGATTCTAAAGGGTCTTACCAGGCTTGACACTAACAGGTTGTTTCCTCTGGCTGGGGAATCTGGAACACTGGGGCACAGTCTCAGGATAAGGGGCCGATCATTTAAGACTGAAATGAAGAGAAATTTATTCACTCAAAGAATTCTCTATCTCAGAGGGTTGTGGATGCTCCAAGGTAGAATATATTTAAGGCTGAGATAGACAGATTTTTGGTCTCTCAGGGAATCAAGGGATATGGGTAGTGGGTGGAAAAGTGAAGTTGAAGTGGAAGATCAGCCACGATCGTATTGAATGATGGAGCAGGCTTGATGGGCCATATGGTCTACTCCTGCTCCTATTTCTTAAGTTCCTCCTCAGCTGGCTGCCGTATTCTTGGTGGCAAGGGTTGTGACTTCATGATGACAAGGTTGTGCAGCATCCAGCAGACCAGGACAAATCCTGCCAAGCACGTCCGTGTATACTGCAGGGCTTCCCCAGAGCACTACAGGCTTTGGAAGCATAAGTTGAGCAGTCCAATGGTCTGCTCGATTACATTTCATGTGGCAGCATGGCTTTTGTTATATGTTTGCTGCTCACGTGTGCATGCCTTGTCGCCCAGTAGTCACTCTCTGGTTTCTCATGGTGGCTCGAATGCAGACTGCTGCAGAATGAAGGCATCATGTTTGCTGCCAGGATATTGGGCACTGACATGTATGATGCATAAGTATGGTCATACACCAGCCGGACATTGAGGAAAAGGAATCCCTTTTGGTTGTGTTACATCTTTGGATTCAGGTGCAGTGCCCACAAAATGATGTGTGTGTAGTCAACAGCACCCTGCATCATGAGGTAGCCTACAATCCTCGTGAAGCTCTGTGCGCACTACACCTGTTTCTCTTTGGCAAGAGAGAAGGAAATATATTCGTATAATAAACGCAAAATACTACAGATGCTGGAAATCTGAAATAAAAACAAGAAATTCTGGAAATACTCAGCAGGTCTGGCAGCATCTGTGGAGAGAGAAGCAGAGTTATCGTTTCAGGTCAGTGACCCTTCTTCAGAACTTTAGGAAATATATTCAACTGTCTTTGCATACAGATCCTCAGTATATGAAACAGTGAATGGCAAACTGGGAGATGTTGACAATATTGCCTGCTGCAACCTGGAAGGAGCCCCGTGCATAAAAGTGCACGGCCACTGTAACCTTCACCAGCACTGGCAATTTTGTACTCGTCCTGCTCTGAGGCTGCAGTTCTGGCTTCAACAGGTGGCAGATTTCAGTGAGCACCTCCTTCATGAAATGGTTCATATCGGACACACTTTTCCTCGTTGAGGTTGAGGTCGAGGTCAGAGAATTGCTTCCTATCCTGGGTGGATATGACCTCCTGTTGAGAGCCCTTCTCTCCCTCCTCCTTCTCCCTTTCTGAACATCTTGCCCTCCTCTGTGTCTCCTTTGCTCATTCTCCCTATCATACTGCAGCCCAAGGTGGATAAAAACTATTGCATTCAGATCTGGGAGCAAGTGGTCTGAGCAGAACCCTTGAAGTTAGGACCAAGTCCTTTAGCATGTGCCAAACCACTCCCTGTGGACTTTAATAACTTTAAATAGCAATACAAACCACCAAACACTTATATAAACACAGCATCAGCCTGTGGAAATCAATAGCAATTAACCTGCAAGTAGTGGATGATCCTTTTAAACAGTGCTTGTAGGGGATGGGGGCGGTTCTTCCTGGCATTGAACGTATGTTAAGCTGTGCAAGGTCAAGAGAGGGTACTAGCTGGAGCATTGAGTTCCAAAATGGCAGCAGTAGCATCAAGTCAGTGTTACACTGTTGCAACAACCCCGCGCCCACACTACACCCTCACCAAAATGGCATGGGGCACAGCTAGCATCAGAAGTATGCATGTACATTGTGAAACTAAAACAGCACCAATACTGCCAAAAATATGAATGCTATGCAACCAGATTTTGTGGCACAAATGTCCAACCCAGGTTTTTTTTTATGAAACTCTTTTACAACGCTTGTATCTTGTGAATGGCCAGATATTAACTCTGTTGACATTAACTTCACAACCTCCTGCACGGTCTCTTTTCTTTCTGTGATACACTGTCTCAACTCTTCACCCCACTTTCAAGTTAACTCCTTCACTACTTGTTGTGCTTTTTGCCACTCCTCTTTGAGGCTTTGTAACCAAAAAGTCTCCTAGCTTTTCTGGTCCGAATAAACATTATCACACTCAATGTACATCGCTTGCCTCGTCTTCTCTCACGCCGCTATTTGAGCTCACAGCTCCCCACATTCAGCACACAACCTTTTCTCAGGGTACTCCTCTAAGCCATCCATAGTGCCTAATCTACCATTATATTCTGGTGGCTTGTCTTAGTACTCAAGACCCTGTTCGAGTGCCAATATTGTAACAAATATTCATAACTTTCACATGTCCCATATTTGGTGTTGGAGTGGGGCTCCTGAACTTGAATTCGCCTTAACAGAAACACACGCATACCCTCTCTCTCACAGAGATTGTCGTTTATTTAACTCACTGATACACGGATGAAGTAAGAAACACACTAAACCTGTTCTGGAGTTTTAAGGTGTCCAGATGGCCAAACTGAAAATCACTAGTCGTCTGTTGTATCTTTAGTTGCCTTTCCATTAGACTAAGACCAGTTTGTCCTCGTCAAATGGAGTGAAAAAGCTAACTATTGCATTAGTTCTTATATTCTTTGTGTTCACATTTCCATTGTGATTCTCACATTGACATTTCAATGTTTGCTTTTGTATAAAAGTTCTTCTTGTTATTAGGGATGTTTAAAACCAATTTTTCCTTCAATCAAACAACCAAAATAGTAATATAAAAGCAACATACTGCAGATGCTGGAAATCTGAAATAAAAACAAGAAATGCTGGAAACACTCAGCAGGTCTGGCAGCATCTGTGGAGAGAGAAGCAGCGTTAACGTTTCAGGTCAGTGACCCTTCATCACCAAAATAGTAACATCTGTGCCACACAAGTGGCAGCCAATAACCATCTCCAAAACTAGAGAACCTAACCACCTCCACATGGCATTCAATGCAATACCACTGCCAAATCCTTAACCGTCAACCTGCTGGAGTTCACCATTGATCAGAAGCTCAACTGGACCTACCACATAAATGCCAGTCAGAGGCTGGGTATTCTGCAACAAGTGGCTTACCTCCTGACTTCCCAAAGCCTCTCCTGTACCTACAAGGCACAAGTCACGAGTATGATGGAATATTCTTTACTTTCCTGACTGGGTGCAACACTCAAGAAGCTTGGTACCATCCAGAACAAAGCAGTACACTTGATCGGCTCCCCTTCCACCAGTTTAAGCATCTACCTCCTCCACCATTGGTGTAGCATATGTGCTATCTATAGGATGCACTGTAGCAAGTCACTGGGGTTTCTTCGGCAGCACCTTTCAAATCCACGACCTCCACCACCTAGAAGGACAAGGATAGTAGGTACATGGGAACACCATTACCTCCAAGTTCCCCTCCAAATCACACGCCATCCTGACGTGAATGCCATTTCTTCATTGTTGCTGGGTCAAAAGCCTGGAACTCTCCACCCAGCAGCATTGTGGGAACACCTTCACCACAAAGGCTGCAGCGGTTCAAGAAGAAGGCTCATTACCACCTTCTCAAGCTAGGGATGGGTGATAAAATGCCAGCCTTGCGAATGATGGAGAATGACTGAAGAATGAAAGAAAAACTATAAAATATGTGGTATTATAAATTGTAAATGTCTGATTAAGAAGGAAGTTAACTGGTTAAAAGATTAAAGTCGTGGAATAATTGAAGATGGAAGGAATATAACTGAATGACTTTGTGGTTATTTTCCAGAAGTTCACCAGGGAGGAAAACCATGGTTAACTATCCAATTATTGTGTTCGGATGAATATCATAGAATAATTTGCAATCAGAGGAGGAAGTACTTGATAAGTTAAAAGGACTGAAGACAAATAAATTGTCAGTGCCAGTTAGTGCAGATTTTAGCATAAAGAAGGACGCTAACAAGAAAATCAGCGGGGTACTGGCTAAATTTTTGAAAGATTCATTGGGTACTGGAGAAGTTCTGCAGGATTGGAAGTGAGCAAACACAGTGGCCTAGAACATGCATGGGGGGATGCAACTTGGCAGCTCACCCTTCCAAAATCTGTGGGGATGGGGGTAGGGGTTTTCAGGATCAAGGAGTTGGATGTTTGCAGGGAGGTGCTTTTGGAGTGCCCACCACCCTGCCCCCTCCCCGCAATCTCCACTGCCACCCCAATCCCCAATTAAACATGGCAGAAATGTTGCTGGACGTTAGCCAGCCTTTAAAGGAGAATACTGAATCCACTCCTATCACAGGAATATTCTCACGGATCCTCTCAACAAGCTGCAGTAACTTCAGTAGAAAATTAGTGGAATGCCCAGATAGATGCCTCCCATGTCAATTCCCTGGGCTTCTGCCTATCAGATGCCCAAACAGAGAATCATTGAGTGAAAACGGGCCGGAAAGATTATGGTCAGCCTCTTCAGGATGAAGGATCTCAGAAGGAGCGGTGGGAAACCTCCAACAACCTCCAAACAGCTCCTTCTTTCATTCTTGTAGGTCAGCAAAGAGGAACAGAGGGGCTGTAGGCCATTTGCCTTCTGACCTCGAAGGTCCAAAGCCAGTGGACCTAAAGGGCTTGATTTTCAATCCAGGGTCAGGAATCCAATGCATGAATAATTTCTGAGTCCTGACCTCATACCTCCACTGTGTTACTCACACGTTACTATTTTTAAATGTTAATTGCCTGAGTGGGCAGGAGGCGAGCTCGGCGCCCAATTAGAGGTGTTGAGTGCCAGGAGACGGGAGCTGCCTGCCTGATGCCAGAGGCAAAGGCAAGTGGCAGCCATGATGGGACCCGCACTGCCTTGCCAAGGACAGCAGGAAGCTCCTCAGAGAGACAGCATCAAATATTAAATGAAACGGAGGTAAAACGAAAAAACAAAGATACTGTGCACAGCCCTATGCAGAGTATGGGAACTCCCAATAATTTTAAACGTTTTGCGGGGAGGCGGTGGCATGGTGATAATGTCACTGAACTAGCAATCCAAAGGCCCAGGCTAATGCTCTGGGGTCACGGGTTCAAATCCCACCATGGCAGCTGGTGGAATTTAAATTCAATTAATAAATCTGGAATTTAAAAAAAAGCTAGTGTCAGTAATGGCGACCATGAAACCATTGTCGATTGTCATAACAACCCATCTGGTTCATTAATGTTCTTAAGGGAAGGAAATCTGCCATCCTTACCTGGTCTGGCCTACATGGGACTCCAGACCAACAGCAATGTGGTTGACTCTTAAATGCCCTCTGAAATGGCCTAGCTAGTCACTCAGTTGTACCAAACTGTTAGAGAAAAGTCTAAAAAAAGGAATGAAACCGGATGGACCGTCTGGCATCGGCCTGGGCACTGGAAACATCTACGTCACACCTAGCCCTGTCAACACTGCAAAGTCCTCCTTACTAGGTTCTGGGGGCTTGTGCCAAAATTGGCAGAGCTGTCCCACAGACTAGTCAAGCAACAGTCTGACGGAATCATACTCATGGAATCATACCTTACTAATAATGTCCTGGAGACCACCATCATCATCCCTGGGTATGTCCTGTCCTACCGACAGTGGTATACAGTCAGGAGGGAGTTGCCCTGGGTATCCTAAACATTGACTCCAGACCCCATGAAAACTCATGGCATCAGGTCAAACATGGACAAGGAAATCTCCTGCTGATTACCACCTACTGCTCACCACCCGCGCCCCCCCCCCACCCCACAGCTGATGAATCACTACTTCTACATCTCTTGGAAGAAGCACTGAGGGTGGCAAGGTAACAGAATGCACTCTGGGTGGGAGACTTCAATGTGTGTCACCAAGAGTGGCTCGGTAGCACCTCTACTGACTGAGCTGGCCGAGTCCTAAAGGACATAGATGTTAGACTGGGTTTGTGGCAGGTGGTGAGGGAGCCAACAAGAGGAGAAAGCCTACTTGACCTCATCCTCACCAATCTACCTGTCGCAGATGCATCTCTGTATGGCAGTATTGTTAGGAGTGACCATGCACAGTTCTTATGGAGATGAAGTCCCATCTTCACATTGAGGATACTCTCCATCATGTTGTGTGGCACTACCACTATGCTAAATGAGATAGATTTCAAACTGATCTAGCAACTCAAAACTGGGCATCCATGAGGCACTAAGGGCCATCAGCAGCAGCAGAATTGTATTCAACCACAATCTGTAACCTTATGGCTCAGTATATCTCCCACTCTACCATTATTATCAAGCCGGGGGATCAACCCTGATTCAACGAAAAGTGCAGGAGGGCATGCCAGGAGCAGCACCAGGCATACCTCAAAATGAGGTGTCAACCTGGTGAATCTACAACACAGGACTACTTGCATGCCAAACAGCAGAAGCATCATGCCACAGACAGATCTAAGTGATACCACAATCAATGGATCAGATCTAAGCTCTGCAGTCCTGACACATCCAGTCACGAATGGTGTTGGACAATTAAACAACTAACTGGAGGAGGAAGCTTCACAAATGTCCCCATCCTCAATGATGGGAGAGCCCAGCACATCAGTGCAAAAGATAAGGCTGAAGTATTTGCATACATCTTCAGCCTGAAGTGCCAAGTGGATGATCCATCTCGGCCTCCTTCTGAGCTCCCCAGTATCACAGATGCCAGTCTTCAGCCAATTTGATTCACTCCATGTGATATCAAGAAATGGCTGAAGGCACTGGATACTGCAAAGGCTATTGGCCCTGACAACATCCCAGCTGTCGTACTGAAGACTTGTGCTCCAGAACTAGCCGTGCCCCTAGCCAAGCTGTTCCAGTACAGCTACGACACTGGCACCTACCCGACAATGTGGAAAATTGCCCAGGAATGTCCTGCACACAAAAAGCAAGACAAATCCAATCTGGACAATTACCACCATCATCAGCAAAGTGCTGGAAGGTGTCATCGACAGTGCTATCAAGCAGCACTTACTCAGCAATAACCTGCTCACTGATGCTCAGTTTGGGTTCTGCCAAGGCCATTCAGCTGCTGACCTCATTACAGCCTTGGTCCAAACGTGAACAAAAGGGCTGAATTCAAGAGGTGAGGTAAGACTACCCTTGACATCAAGGCAGCATTTGACCAAGTGTTGCATCAAGGAGCCCTAGCAAAACTGGAGTCAATGGGAAGCAGGCGGAAAACTCTCCGCTGGTTCGAGTCATACCGAGCACAAAGAAAGAAGGTTATGGTTGTTGGAGGTCAATCATGTCAGTCCCAGGACATCACTGCAGGAGTTCCTCAGGGTTCCCTCCATCATAAGGTCAGAAGTGAGGATGTTTGCTGATGGTTGCACAATGTTCAGCACCATTTGCGACTCCTCAGTTACTGAAGCAGTCCGTGTCCATATGCAACAAAACCTGGACAACATTCAGACCTGGGCTGATAAGTGGCAAGTAACATTCGTGCCACACAAGTGCCAGGCAATGATGATCTCCAACAAGAGAAAATCTAACTATCTCCCCTTGATGTTCAATGGCATTACCATTGTTGAATCCCCCACTATCAACGTCTAAGGGGTTACCATTGACCAGAAATTGAACTGGAGCAGCTATATAAATACTGTGGCTACAAACAGCAGGTCAGAGGCTGGGTACTCTGTGGTGAGTAACTCACCTACTGGCTCCCAAAAGCCTGTTCAGCATCTACAAGGCACAAGTCAGGAGTGTGATGGAATACTCTCCACTTGCCTGGATGAACGGAGCTCCGACAATGCTCAAAAAGCTCAACAGCATCCAGGTCAAAGCAGCCCGCTTGATTGGCACCCTATCCACCACTATAAACATTCACTCCCTCCACCACCGATGCACGGTGGCAGCAGTGTGTACCATATACATGATGCACTGCAGCCACTCACGAAGGATCCGTTGACAGCACCTTCCACACCCGCGACCTCTACGATCTAGAAGGACAAGGGCAGCAAATGCATGGGAACACAACAAGCTGCAAGTTCCCCTCCAAGCCACACACCATCCTGACTTGGAACTATATCACCGTTCCTTCACTGTCGCTGGGTCAAAATCCTGGAACACCCTTCCTAACAGCACTGTGGGTGTACCTACCCCACAAGGACTGCAGCGGTTCAAGAAGGCAGCTCACCACCACCTTCTCAAGGGCAATTAGGGATGGGCAATAAATGCTGTCCTAGCCAGCAATGCCTACATCTCATAAAAGAATGTTAAAATGAAATTTGAATTTTAACAAACACTTTCCCTTTGCCCTGCAGTGCATCCGACAGCTCGGCAATAACATGCACTGGACTATTCGGGTTCACCAAAATCTGCTTCCAAAATTGCGGTGCCCACCTTCCCAGTCCACTAACAAGCTCCTAAAGGAACTTAATGGGCCTTTAATTGGAGGTGAGTGGTTTCACGTTCCCTCCCCCTCCCTGTTCTGACATTGAAAATTGCAGATTGTCCCAGATGCACCGGGTTCCGGAGACGACCTCCAGGACTGCAATCTTCAAATCCCTTCCACACCCGGTCCGACCCTGCAGCTCTTTGAAAATCTGGTCCAAGGCCTTTTAGGTCTGCAACAACAGGAAACAACATCATCCCCCTCTTCAAACCCCACACAAACTCAGGTACTTGTGCATTCTCAAGATTGTTTCTGTGAAGGGCAAGACATGCAAATTAGCTGAAATGACAAATTAATCTGCATTCCTATCATGTGCAGTGCAGTAGTGCAGTGCCTGATAGATGCCAGGGCAGGGTACATGGAGTAAAACAGGCCTCCATGGTGTTTTTCACTTGTCAGATTGAAGCATCCTTCAGATACTGCAGAGTACCCCCAGATTTTTGATGAGGAGAATCATGAAGGCAGCATACATTTAAAATGTTTTTGATTTTCTCCAATGTGCTATTTCCTTTACTACAATGAATTAAGACATTTCTCTTTTGGAGGCGCAGTGGTTAGCACCGCAGCCTCACAGCTCCAGCGATCCGGGTTCAGCTCTGGGTACTGCCTGTGCGGAGTTTGCAAGTTCTCCCTGTGTCTGCGTGGGTGCTCCGGTTTCCTCCCACAGCCAAAGACTTGCAGGTTGATAGGTAAATTGGCCATTGTAAATTGCCCCTAGTGTAGGTAGGTGGTAGGAGAATGGTGGGGATGTGGTAGAGAATATGGGGTTAATATAGGATTAGTAAAAATGGGTGGTTGTTGGTTGGCACAGACTTGGTGTTTCAGTGCTGTATCTCTAAATAAATAAATAAAATAAAGAACTTGAAGAATAAGAATTTACAGACATTCCAGAAATAAGAATAGGACTGGAATTTTTCTGTTGCAAGTAAATAGAAAGAATCTACAAGGTATGTAATGTAAGCTTCATTCCAACATCCTGACATACTGCTGTAGACTGACACAGTAATACCTAGAAAGAGGAGGGTAGCCAGCGCAGACCCAAGGAAACACCTGCAGCTAAAATAGCTGCCAAACTGCAGGCCTTTCTGAATCTAAATAATTATGCTCAATAAACATACAGCAGCTGCTCCTAGTAGTAGCTTTGCAAACAATATCTATAGAAATCATTTTGAGGTTAACCCACAAGGTCAATGCTGACCTCATCAAATGCCGATTAATTTCACCTGCAGCTTTCTTGCTTGTGCAATCATAATACATTCGACCAACCATTTGCCAGTCTTTAGTTCGAAATTGTGTTGACAGAGCTACTGGGTGCATTAAACACAGAAACTTGCTACGTTTTATAAAATGTCCTTGTTCTAGCAATATAATGCACAGAGCTCTCCTTGCATTCACAGTGTAACCTTTGTTCCAAGTCAGACTAATGTTCAGGCAGATCCAAGGAAGGAATATTAACTTGCTGCTGCAAATGAACTCCACTGATCACCTTCAGAAATTTTGAACCACTTGATCCTCACGCCATATGAATTAAATCAAATAGTATTTGAATTATGACTTCCTTCAACAACGAGTCTAATCAAAAATTGCAAAAAAACAGCCATCTCTCTAAGCTCAAACTACCAGTTATGCCGGATAGTGCCACATCAGAATGGCTGGCATTTATGCCAGAAGCGATATGAATGACTTCCCAATCAGTGCCAATGAGTCAAGAAACTATCTCATAATCATAAGTATTGTCCCAAAAGTAAAAAGTAATAATTCACCATATAAACGGTCCTTACTGCTGAGGTTAATGTGCTTTTGCAGAATCTTTTTCCAATATTGGAGGCAGTCATATATGTTTCTTAATGAGATCCTGGTATGGCTGTCATCTCCACTCCTTTAAAGCCAAGGGATGTGGAGCCAGTGGCATAGTGGTAATGTGACTGAAGTAATATTAAGCCCTGGTTAATTCCCTACTGTCACGGGTTCACGTCCCACCAGGACAGCTAGTGGAATTTAAATTCAACTAATTAATAAAATTAATTCATAAAAATCTGGAATTGAAATTAGTCTCAGTAATGGTGCTAGGAAGCTATCGTCAATCATTGCAAAAACACATCTGGTTCACTAATGTCCTGTAGGGAAGGAAATCTGCTGTCCTTACCTGGTCTGGCCTACATGTGACTCCAGACCCACAGCAATGTGGTTAACTCCTAACTGCCCTCTGAAATAGCCTAGCAAGCCATTCAATTGGCAAGGGCAATTAGGGTTGAGCAACAAATGCTGGCCTTGCCAGCAATGCCCATATCCCATGAAAGAATTGCAGACTTGAATAGATATGGCAGGCAATTGGTTTAGCCATTCACTGCCAGATCTGGCTGGACTACATAAAGTGCTCTTGGCTGCCAAAACTGCTCCCTATTCCAGGATCATCCTGGATTGCAAAGGTAACCTCCAACTTAGTTTCTCTACGGCATACTGTCTTTTTAAACTCCTCTACCCTGTTTTTTCCACCCTCACCTCCAACAATAAGTGTGAGGAGCTCATGAACTTCTTTGACAGTAAGACTAAGACTATCTGATCAGCAAAATCTGCCACTTCCCTCCCTTCCACTAGCCCACCAGGCCAAACTTCCTTTAAAGATACCCCTTGCCCTAGTCCTGAACTTGTATCTATCTCTACATTCTCTTCTGTCTGTCCTCATGCCCTTTCCAAGCTCATTTTGTGCAGGAGACCACTTCTACTCCCTTGACCCTATTCCCACTGAACTGCTGCCCACCCAACTTCCCCAACTCTTGATCCCATTGTCCTTGCAAACTACTGTCCCATCTTCAACTTCCCCTTCCTCGCCAAAGTCCTTGAATGTGATTTTGCCTCGCAAATCCATGCCCATTTTTTCTGGAATACCATGTTTGAATCCCTCCAATCAGATTTCCACCCCTGCCACAGTACCGAAACGGCTGTTATCTGAGTCACAAATGAAATCGAATGTGACTGTGTCAAAGGTAAAATATTGTTTCTATGCTTTCGACCTGTCTGCAGCCTTTGATATGGTTGACCACAACATTCTCCTCCAACTGTTGTCCAGTAGGGTCGGGCTGCATTCCCCTGGTTCCATTCTTATATATCTAATCGCAGTCAGAGATATCCCTTGCAATGGCTTTTCTTCCCGTTCCTGCACCGTTACCTTTCTATCCTTGACCCTCTCCTATTTCTCATCCATATCCTGCTGCTTGGCAACATCGGAAAACACAACAGTTTTCACATATACACTGACAACACCCAGATCTATCTCACTGCCACCTATCTTGACCCCACCACTGTTACTAAATTATCAGATTGCTTATCCAACATTCATTACTAGATGAACAGAAATTTCCTCCAATTAAATATTGGGAAGACTGAAGTTATTGTCTTTGGCCCACACCACAAACTCCATTCCCTAGTTACTGACTCCATCCCTCTTCCTAGCAAACATCTGAGGCTGAACCAGACTGTTTGCAACTTTGCTGCCATATTTGACCCCGAGATACGCTTCCGATCATATATCTGCACCATCACTAAAATCACCTATTTCTATCTCCGTAACATTGCCCAACTTCACTCCTACCTCAGCTCATCTGCTGCTGCAACTCTAATCCATGCCTTTGTTACCTCTAGACTTGACTATTCTAATTCCTAGTTGGTCTCCTACATTCTATCCTCCATAAACTTGAGGTCATCCAAAACACTGCTGCCCGTGTCCTTATTTGCACCAAGCCCTGTTCCCCTATTACCCCTGTGCTCGCTGACCTACATTGGCTCCCGCTCAAGCAACACCTCGATTTAACAATTCTCATCCTTGTTTTCAATTCCCTCCAATCTCCACCAGTACCATAACCCTCTGAGATATCTGCATTCATCTAATTCAGGCCTCTTGACCATCGTGATTTTAATTTCTCCACCTTTAGCGGCAGTGCCTTCAGCAGACAAGGCCCTAAGCTCTGGAGTTCCCTCTCTAAACTTCGCTACCTCTCTAGTTCTCTTTCCTGATTTTAGGTGCTCCTTAAAACCTACTTCTTTGACCAAGCTTTTGGCCATCTGCCCTAATATCTCCTTACGTGGCTCATTGGCAAATTTTGCTTTATAACGCTCCTGTGAAGCAGCTTGGGACATTTTATTACATTAAAGGCACAATATAAATGGAAGTTGTCGTTAAGAATCCAAACCAAGCTGACATGCTTTCAGACGAATTAAAACAGGCCTCAGATACTTGTTAGGCCCATCAAGTAGTGGTGAAGGTTCTTTCTTGTGCACTGTTTAATCACATATGGGCCAAATATTCTTAGCAGAACATTTTGTAAATAAAAATGTTGAAAACAAGATGAATATTATTTTTCAATTTATTAAATCATAGAATGATACAGCACACAAGGATTGGTTTGGATTCACCTCATCATGCCTGTGCTGGCTATTTGGTAGAAATATCCAATTAATCCCAGAATCACAGAAATAATATAGCACAGACGGAGGCCATTTGGTTCATTATGTCTGTACCGGCTCTCCAAATCAGCAATTCATCTAGTGCCACTCCCCTGCCTTCAAACCATAACTCTGCACAATCTTCCTTTTTAGATAACAGCCCAGTTCCCTTCTTAATGCCTCGAGTGAATCTGCCTGCACCACACTCTCAGGCAGTGCATTCCAAACCTTAACCACTCCCTGCGTGAAAAAAGTTTTTCCTCATGTCACTTTTGCTTCTTTTGCCAGCCCCCTGATTTTTCCCTATAGTCCTATAATATTTTTCCTTTCAAGTATTTATCCAATTCTCTTTTGAAAGTTACTACCAATTCTGCTTTAACAACCTTAGGGGAGGCAGTGGCATAGTAGCTTTGTCACCAGCCTAATATCCCAGGATATTGTACAGGGGATAGGGGTTCAAATCCTACCATGGATAAAGGTGGAATTTGATTTCAATTAATAAAAATCTGAAATTAAAAGGTTGTCTACTGATGGCTGTGAAGTAATTATTGTAAAAGCCCATCTGGCTCAATAATGCCCTTTAGAAAAGAGCATTGCTGTCCTTACCTCATCCAGCCTACATATGATTCCAGACCCACAGCAATGTGGTTGACTCTTAAAAGGCCTAGCAATCCACTCAGTTATATAAAACTGCTACAAAGTCAATAAGGAATGAAATTGGATAGACCACTCAGCATCGACCTAGGCACCAGCAACGACAACAGCAAACCCAGCCCTTTGACCCTGTAAAGTCCTCCTTACTAACATCTGGGGGCTTGTGCCAATGTTGGGAGAGCTGTCCCACAGACTAATCAAGCGGCAGCCTGACATAGTCATGCTCACCGAATCATCTCTTGCAGACAATGTCCTGGGCATGACCTGTCCCACTGGCAGGACAGTGGTATACAATCAGGAGATAGTTGCCCTATGAGTTCTCAACATTAACTTGGGATCTCATGGCATCAGATCAAACATGGGCAAGGAAGCCTCCTGCTGATTACCACCTACTGTAGCCTCTTGCCTGCTGAAGCAGTGCTTCTCCATGTTAAACACCAGTTGGAGAAAGCATAGAAGGTAGCAAGGGCACAAAATGCTCTTCACCAAGAGTGGCTCAGTAGCACCACTACTGAATGTGCTGGCCGAGTCCTAAAGGACATAGCTGCCAGAGTGGGTCTGTGGCAGGTGGTGAGGGAAAAACATACTTGACCTTGTCCTCACCAATCTGCCTGCCACAGATACATCTGTCCAATACAATATTGGTAGGAGTGAACACCATACAGGCCTTGTGGAGACAGAGTCCTGTCCTCACATTGAGGATACTCTCCATCGTGTTGTGTGGCACTACCACTGTGCAAAATGGGATAGATTTCGAGCAGATCTAGCAATGCAAAACTGGGTATCCATGAGCTGCTGTGGGCCATCAGCAGCAATAGAATTGTATTCAACCACAATCTGTAACCTCACGTCCTAGCATATCTACCATTATCATCAACGTTGGTTCAATCAGGAGGGCATGCCAGCAGCAGCACCAGGCATACCTCAAAATGAGGTCTCAATCTGGTAAAGCTACAGCCCAGGACTAATTGCATGCCAAACACTGTCAGCAGCATGCGATAGATAGAGCTAAGCCATCCCACAACAAACGGATCAGTTCCAAGGCCTGCAGTCCTGCGACATCCAGTCGTGAATGGTGGTGGACAATTAAACAAATAACTGGAGGAAGTGGCTCCACAAATGTCTCCAGCCTCAATGATGGGGGAGTCCAGCACATCAGTGCAAATGATAAGGCTGAAGTATTTGCAACAATCCTCAGCCAGAAGTGTTGAGTGAATGATCCATCTCAGCCTCCTTCTGAAGTCCCCAGCATCACAGATGCCTGTCTTCAGCCAATTCGATTCACTCCACGTGATATCAAGAAACAGCTGAAGACACTGGATACTACAAAGGCTATGGGCCCTCACACTATTCCAGCAATAGTACTGAAGGCCTGTGCTCCAGAACTTGCCACATCCCGAGCCAAGCTGTTCCAGTACAGCTACCCACCAGCATCTACCCGGCAATGTGGAAAATTACCCAGGTATGTCCTGTACACAAAAAGCAGGACAAATCCTGCCTCATCAGTAAAGTAATGGAAGGTGTCATCAACAGTGCTATCAAACGACACTTGTTTAGTAATAACCTGCTTACTGACACTCAGTTTGGGTTCTGCCAGGGCCACTCAGCTCCTGACCTCAATACAGCCTTGGTTCAAACATGGACACAAGAGCTGATCTCAAGAGGTGAGGTGAGAGTGACTGCCCTTGACATTATGGCAGCATTTGACTGAGTATCGCATCAAGGAGCCCTAGCAAAACTGAGGTCAATGGGAATCAGGAAGAAAACTCTCCGCTGGTTGGAGTTGTTTCTAGCACAAAGGAAGATGGCTGTGGTTGTTGGAGGTTAATGATTTCAGCTCCAGAACATCACTGCAGGAGTTCCTCAGGGTTAGTGTCCTAGGCCCAACCATCTTCAGCTGCTTCATCAATGACCTTCCTTCAATTATAAGGTCAGAAGTGGGGATGTCCGCTGATGATTGCACAATGTTCAGCACCATTTGCGACTCCTCAGATACTGAAGCAGTCCGTGTAGAAATGCAGCAAGACCTGGACAATATCCAGGCTTAGGCTGATAAGTGGCAAGTAACATTTACGCCACACAAGTGCCAGGCAATGACTATCTCAAACAAGAGAGAATCTAACAATCTCTCTTTGAGATCCAATGGCATTACAATCACTGAATCCTCCACTATCAACATCTAGGGGATTACCATTGACCAGAAACTGAACTGGAGTAGCCTTATAGATAACGTGGCTACAAGAGCAGGTCAGAAGCTAGGAATCCTGTGGTGAGTAACTCACCTCCTGGCTCCCCAGAGCCTGTCCACCATACAAGGCAAAAGTCAGGAGTGTGATGGAATACGCTCCACTTGCCTGGATGGGTGCAGCTCCAACAACACTCAGGAAGCTCAACACCATCCAGGACAAAGCAGCCCGCTGGATTGTTACCCCATCCACAAACATTCATTCCCTCCATCACCGACGCACAGTGGCAGCAGTGTGTACCATCTACAAGATGCACTGCAGCAATGCACTAAGGCTCCTTAGACAGCATCTTCTACACCCGCGATCTCTACCACGTAGATTCATGGGAACACCACCACCTGCAAGTTCTCCTCCAAGCCCACCCCATCCTGACTTGGAACTATATCACCATTCTTTCACTGTCGCTGGGTCAAAATCCTGGAACTCCCTTCCTAACCACTGTGGGTATACCTACCACATGGACTGCGGCGGTTCAAGAAGGCATCTCACCACCACCTTCTCAAGGGCAATTAGGGATGGGCAATAAATGCTGGCCTGGCCAACGATGCCCACATCATATGAAAGAATTTTTTAAAACCCTTTCAGGAAGTGCAATCCAGATCGCAACAACTCACTATGTAAAAAAATGTCTGCTCATGTATCTCTGATTCTTTTGACAATCACCTTAAATCTCTGCCCTTTGGTTGCTGAGCCTTCTGCCACTGGAAATAATTTCTCTTTATTTCCTCTATCATAACCATTAATGATTTTGAACACTTCTATCAAATCTTACCTTATCCTTCTAATTTAATACATTTAAAAAATTACAGAGCCTGAAATGACCTGATGTTATTCAATGATCAACACTCTTGATGAAAACATATTAAAGGGATGAATTCCCAGTGATTTTCCCAGATTTACCAATCTGGTTTCAACCTTGATACATTTAAAGAAATGAAGAATAATTAAATATTTTATACATTATTATATCTCTGATTACTTTCACCTAAAGAGACTAATGACCGACCAAATAGTAGTAATGAACTAGCAGAATTTGTATTAAGGAGTGATTTACAGTTTTGGCACTTGGCTTTACCTTGTGCTGAAACAAGTATTAGTGCAGCAAGATCCTGATATATAAACAAATGTCTTGTTATTCACGATCATCCAATTGGATTTTGAGCAGACAAAAATTCAAACTGGTTGAAAATCATTGCAAGACCCAGAATAAACCTATGGTTTTATTATGAACCTGCAATTATTCTGCAAGAAACATCAAGTACTGTGGCACTGAGAGATAGCCACAGAAAAGACAAATATGACAAAAAATATAGATAACAACGACAGAGGTTCTGAGTTTAAATATAACCCAAATAGTTGAAAAGAAGGGGTGCTTCCAACACAGACTGGCACAGTGATTTTAACATTTCTCCAATTGGCGAGAATGGAGTTGGGGAGCAGTTAAAATGGTGTGACTTCATTTCTCACTCTGTTCCAACCAATGTGCAGTTTTAATGCCACAGCTGGGAGCCTCATTACTAAATGCAAATTCACCCCGATGGAATTTTAACTCACTCCTGAGCAGGGAGCCCACAGGGGCTACCCTCTCAAGTAAACCTATCAGGAAGCTAGTGAGACCTAGCAAAATAAGTTTGAAAAATCCTTTCCTTATTGGAAACAGAAGAAGCACTACTGCTCCTTCTTGACCCACCACCACAGTCCAGACCTATACTGCCTGAGTGATCCCAATTCTCCCAAACCAGAAGACTCTTGCAACAAGTACCTCCTTTCTACCTTGTTTCTGGTGGATTTCGCTCAATGCTGGCAGGAAGGCTGCATAGAATGGGAAATTAGGGGTGACATGCCCACGATTTCCTTACATGCACTGCTGATAGCTGAGGCTTGTTGCTGGAAACATCTATAACAATAATACTTGTTTTTAGTCTGTCCGGACTGTTTTGATAGATTAGTTTAAGGTGCGTGTCTGTTGGTGGGTTTATTTGGTGGGCAGTGCCTGGCGCACGCAAAGGCACCTGGGGCATGTGGAGGATTGGAGCGCATGCACGTGCGGCTGCCAACTGTTGGTGGCGGCGGTCATGGCAAGGTGAAGGATTGGTGAACTAAAACATGCCACCGCACAAACTTAGACTCAAGGAAGGAGGAGTGATATGACGAAATTTCAATCCTGAACAAGGACTTTGTCATCGAACAAGATTGATAGTTAGGAATCTGTTTTCTTCGATGATAGATGCTGAAATTATAACAGGCAGATTTAAAGGAAATAAAGTGTTTGTTCCTCGAATATTATTGAGCCCATCAGATGAACTCAGGAGAAAACATTCCCAATTAGACTTTCATATTCTATGACTACAAACAAGTCAGAAGGCGAGACTCTTGACAAAATTTGTATTTATATTCCTAGGCCTGTTGTAACACATGGACAGCTTTATGTAACTTTTTCCAGAGTGAGAATTTTGATTCTGTTTAAGTCTTTGTTGACAGAATAACAAGAAATCCTATATTTAAAGAATACTGTTGAAATAAAGATATTAATTTGACTGCAAATGTTTTGCAGTTCTCTGTTAGCATAACATAATATCAGACAAATATTGTAGTTCTGCATGACGTATTCCACTATTCTGAAATTGAGTATTGCATTTGAGTCAACACACTTCAAATCCAAAGACATACAATCCAGTGCTACTTTTGTTGCAAGTCCAAATCCTATGCTTCAAATACAGTACATGCTGGAACATACACAACTGTTATTTGTACTAATTAATCTGATTTTCTACTGCACGAAGCTTAATTTTAAATGTTAACTAGTTTCTTGGGTTCATCTGGAACAGGTTATAATAACAATGTTAATACTGCTGTGTGGTTTAGCCAACAGAAGCCAGTTTACTTCCTGTTTGAGCTGATAGCTACTTCCTTAAGCAAGGCACCCCTGTAAAAAAATGATAAAATCATCACGATCAAAAATTTCAGTATCAGAATATAATTTATTTTTATAGTATGATAATCTTTTTAAATATAAAAATCTAACAGTATAATTGTAATAGCTGTAATAATCCTATTTTCAAAGAAATAGCCATAGGTCATTAAAAAGGCTTTGTACAGTACTAAAGTTATACATCTTGTCCAATTACTATCATTAAATATTGCTATGTGAAGCAATATAAGGCCAAGGACTGATCACTTAATTCTGGCACATGTAATGGTATCACAATTCATTGTATAATATTGTGTGATTCCTTCTTTTTCTCAAATATCTCACCTTCGCAGCTTGTAAACAAAAGCCACCAAATTATGGGTTCCTACTCCATGAAACACACCAGTCAAAATGCATGCTTTCCACAAGACAGGTACAGCTGCACTGAACTGTTACCATGGTCACTAGTCAAAGTGACAGATTCTCTCTGGGCTTGATGATCCACTGTATGTGCTACTTAAAACTTGATTAAATAGATTTGGCGGAAGGGTTGTAAGCCTGCCTTGTGACCCAAATCTGAGACCTCAGAAGTAATAAAGAAAGAAAGACTTGCATTTATGTAGTGCCTTTCATGACCTCAGGACATCCCAAAGCACCTTACAGCCAATTAAGTACTTTTGAAATATAGTCATTGTTGTAATGGAGGAAATGTAACACTGCACCATTTGATTTCTGCTAACATTGCTTCATCTGCTACAATGTTTATATGATTAGGATGCATCATTTCACTTTGAAGTTGAGCATGTTCACTATACAGTGGCTGGCATTATGTTGACTGAGGCCTAGCAGATACTTAGATGCACACAGACAAAAGGCAAACTGTTTTTCTGTTTGGAGTTTGGCTCAGAAACCTCAAAAATTGGGGTTTTGAGGTGGATATCAACCTCTCTCGACCAGCATATTATCTATAGTCCTTCCCTCTGACTAGCAATTCAGAATATGGATATATACTCATTTATACAGAGCAAGGATTGACCAAAGGAGGACCAGAGCAGTCTTTTGACCAAAAGCAAATCAAAAACTGATGTTATGGAGCCTGACAAGAACACAGTCAGTTCTAAAATCAAATCATTTCTCACCTTGCTGGAAGATAAGCCAGATATCTACTGCTGTTTAATTTAGTGAATCCACAAACACTTCCCTGCAGCAAATCTTTAAATAATTTTTCTTCAAAGTGCACCAAGAAAATAGGACCAAACGATATAAATATAAACTAATGAAAAGTAAACTTTAAAAAAGACAGATCAAGAAAAACTGCTTTACTGAATGAATGAAAAATATTTGGCAATGTAGGCAAAAACACTAGGGTTAGTCTAAATACTACTATACACAATGATGTGGGAATTAATGTTCTAGAGTTATGAGCTTCAAAGGGGCAAAGAACCTTTTTTCATCTTCGTCTTTTTTTATGTTCATATAATTAGCATAACTACTTGATCCCACATTTGAAGGATGTGAAGGTCAGAGAATCAGGATTCAATGTTGCAGCCCCAACTCTAATCTACGTTCCTCTGAACACACCTCCTCACTGGGAACATGGGATCACAGACTTAACCTAACATTTCAAGGTGTCATTGAACAATCCTTGTACAATTACAAGTAAGGGAATTGAAACTCAGCAAACCCAGTGGGCTAAAAGGTGCAAAATTAGGTAAAAAACCACAAGTTTAGGAAAGATGTGAAGGTCCTTGAAGGTGCAGAGGAGATTCCACAGAATAGTTCCAGGTGTCACAATCATGGGAAGGGCAGCGATAGAAATACAAAAATAAACTGGAAATGTAAAAGACTGGTACATTTGCCTTCAACAAGATAGAGGACAAAGTCACATGACACCCACCTTCTTCTGCACTGAAATACATATTCATGTCTGCCAGAACTAAAACTCATTAACCCCGTCAGCACTGAAATTGTAAACAGCCCATCACACATGGATGTGAGCTGTCCACAAAAATGAGCGAAAGCAAAGGCACTTGCAAATGCCCATCTCCAGCTACAATCATTATAATAAAGTGTGAAAATACCTCATCTTATCAAAATGGGCTGCAATCAGGGTCAGAGATGTCTCGGATCGAGTCTACGGGATTCTTAAGGGGGAGGGGGAGCAGCCAGAAGTCGTGGTACACATCGGTACCAATGACATAGCAAGGAAAAGGGATGAGGACCTGAAAAGCGAATATAGGGAGTTAGGTTGGAAGCTAAAAGGCAGGATGAGCAGAATAGTAATCTCAGGATTGATACCGGTGCCATGGGCTAGTGAGGCTAGAAACAGAGAGCGAGTGCAACTGAACACGTGGCTACAGAGCTGGTGTAGGAGGGAGGGCTTCAGATATGTGGATCATTGGGATACATTCTGGGGAAGGTGGGACCTGTACAAGAAGGATGGGTTGCATCTGTACTGGAGGGGCGCCAATATCCTGGGCGGTAGGTTTGCTAGAGCTCTTCGGGAGGGTTTAAACTAGTTTGGCCCGGGGATGGGAACCGGAGCTACGGATCAGTGGATGGGGTAGCTGTTGAGCAGGAAGATACAGAGTGCAGAGAGTCTGTGAGGAAGGTTGGACAGTTGATAGGGCAAAGTTGTAGCCAGTATGATGGGTTGAAGTGTGTCTATTTTAATGCAAGAAGTGTCAGGAATAAGGGTGATGAACTTAGAGCATGGATCAGTACTTGGAGCTACGATGTTGCGGCCATTACGGAGACTTGGATATCACAGGGGCAGGAATGGATGTTGGATGTTCAGGGGTTTAGATGTTTCAAAAGGAATAGGGAGGGGGGTAAAAGAGGTGGCATTGCTAATCAGGGATAGTATCACAGCTGCAGAAAGGGAGGTCGTCGAGGAGGGTTTGTCTACTGAGTCATTATGGGTGGAAGTCAGAAACAGGAAAGGAGCAGTCACTTTATTGGGAGTTTTCTATAGACCCCCCAATAGCAACAGAGACACGGAGGAACAGATTGGGAGGCAGATTTTGGAAAGGTACAGAAGTAACAGGGTTGTTGTCATGGGTGACTTCAACTTCCCTAATATTGATTGGAACCTCCTTAGTGCAAATAGTTTGGATGGAGCAGTTTTTGTCAGGTGTGTCCTGGAAGGTTTCCTGACTCAATATGTAGATAGGCCGACTAGAGGGGAGGCTATGTTGGATTTGGTGCTTGGCAACGAACCAGGCCAGGTGGCAGATCTCTCGGTGGAAGAGCATTTCGGTGAGAGTGATCACAACTCCCTGACCTTTACTATAGTCATGGAGAGGGACAGGAGCAGACGGGATGGGAAAATATTTAATTGGGGGAGGGGGAATTACAATGCTATTAGGCAGGAACTGGGGAGCACAAATTGGGAACAGATGTTCTCAGGGAAATGCACGACAGAAATGTAGAGGTTGTTTAGGAAGCATTTGCTGCGACTGCTGGATAGGTTTGTCCCGATGAGGCAGGGAAGGGATGGTAGGGTGAAGGAACCTTGGATGACAAGAGATGTGGAACAGCTAGTCAAGAGGAAGAAGGAAGCTTACTTAAAGTTGAGGAAGCAAGGATCAGACAGGGCTCTAGAGGGTGTTACAAGGTAGCCAGGAAGGAACTGAAGAATGGACTTAGGAGAGCTAGAAGGGGACATGAAAAAGTCGTGGCGGGTAGGATTAAGGAAAATCCCAAGGCGTTCTATACTTATGTGAGGAACAAGAGGATGGCCAGAGTGAGGGTAGGGCCGATCAGGGATAGTGGAGGGAATTTGTGCCTGGAGTCGGAGGAGGTAGGGGAGGTCCTAAATGAATACTTTGCTTCAGTATTCACTAGTGAGAGGGACCTGGTTGTTTGTGAGGACAGCGTGAAACAGGCTGATATGCTCGAACAGGTTGATGTTAAGAGGGAGGATGTGCTGGAAATTTTGAAAGACATGAGGATAAGTCCCCGGGGCCAGACGGGATATACCCAAGGATATTACGGGAAGCGAGGGAAGAGATTGCCGCGCCTTTGGCGATGATCTTTGCGTCCTCACTGTCCACTGGAGTAGTACCAGATGATTGGAGGGTGGC
Source organism: Heterodontus francisci (assembly GCF_036365525.1). Taxonomy (NCBI): domain Eukaryota; kingdom Metazoa; phylum Chordata; class Chondrichthyes; order Heterodontiformes; family Heterodontidae; genus Heterodontus; species Heterodontus francisci. The sequence goes on from NC_090374.1 coordinate 118,921,258, forward strand.
AAATGTTATTCCCTTGTTCAAGAAAGGGAATAGGGATAACCCTGGGAATTATAGACCAGTCAGTCTTACGTCGGTAGTGGACAAATTATTGGAGAGGATTCTGAGAGACAGGATTTATGATTATTTGGAAAAGCATAGTTTGATTAGAGACAGTCAGCATGGCTTTGTGAGGGGCAGGTCATGCCTCTCAAGCCTTATTGAATTCTTTGAAGATGTGACAAAACACATTGATGAAGGAAGAGCAGTGGATGTGGTGTATATGGATTTTAGCAAGGCGTTTGATAAGGTTCCCCATGGTAGGCTCATTCAGAAAGTAAGGAGGCATGGGATACAGGGAAATTTGGCTGTCTGGACACAGAATTGGCTGGCCCATAGAAGACAGAGGGTGGTAGTAGATGGAAAGTATTCAGCCTGGAGCTCGGTGACCAGTGGCGTTCCGCAGGGATCTGTTCTGGGACCTCTGCTCTTTGTGATTTTTATAAATGACTTGGATGAGGAAGTGGAAGGCTGGGTTAGCAAGTTTGCCGATGACACGAAGGTTGCTGGAGTTGTGGATAGTGTGGAAGGCTGTTGTAGGTTGCAACGGGACATTGACAGGATGCAGAGCTGGGCTGAGAAGTGGCAGATGGAGTTCAACCTGGAAAAGTGTGAAGTGATTCATTTTGGAAGGTCGAATTTGAATGCAGAATACAGGCTTAAAGACAGGATTCTTGGTAGTGTGGAGGAACAGAGGGATCTTGGGGTCCATGTCCATAGATCGCTCAAAGTTGCCACCCAAGTTGATAGGGTTGTTAAGAAGGCGTATGATGTGTTGGCTTTCATTAACAGGGGGATTGAGTTTAAGAGCCGCGAGGTTATGCTGCAGCTCTATAAGGCCCTGGTTCGACCACACTTGGAATATTGTGTTCAGTTCTGGTCGCCTCATTATAGGAAGGATGTGGAAGCTTTAGAGAGGGTGCAGAGGAGATTTACCAGGATGCTGCCTGGACTGGAGGGCATGTCCTACGAAGAAAGATTGAGGGAGCTAGGGTTTTTCTCATTGGAGTGAAGGAGGATGAGAGGTGACTTGATAGAGGTGTACAAGATGATGAGAGGCATAGATAGAGTGGATAGCCAGAGACTTTTTCCCAGGGCGGAAAGGGCTATCACCAGGGGGTATAATTTTAAGGTGATTGGAGGAAAGTTTAGGGGAGATGTCAGAGGTAGGTTCTTTACACATAGAGTGGTGGGTGTGTGGAATGCACTGCCAGCGGTGGTAGTAGAAGCAGATACATTAGGGACATTTAAGCGACTCTTGGATAGGTACATGGATGATAGTAGAATGAAGGGTATGTAGGTAGTTTGATCTTAGAGTAGCTTAAAGGTTCGGCACAACATCGTGGGCCGAAGGGCCTGTACTGTGCTGTACTGTTCTATGTTCTATGTTCTATTATATAGCCCCTCAGAAACTGAAACCTAAACCACATAGGCAAAACTAACACTTAATGAGTTTCATCTTTAAAGGTAACCTTTTTGGAGAACAAAAGAGAATCAGGATATCAAGACATCAGCCAGAAATCTCCAGCCACAGAGTAAACATCAAAAGCTATCTTCAATTCCAACACAAGGCTGAGAGAGAGAGATCGATTCCAGCTAAGACAGTTGAACTCTGCTGAGACAAGTTTGCAACCAACTGCAGCAGAGAAATAAGAGAGTGACTTTTAAACAACTGTGAAAATTGAACTAAGAAATACCAGCATTGTTTTCAAACTGAAGTGAAGACTTCAACATCCCAGCAAATGCAAGACAATCAGCAAACAGGGCTATAACTTTAAACACTTACCCTCCAAGAGGATCCCACAGTTTTTTCTTGAAACAGCAGACTTTTAAAACTTGAGCTCTTAATGCCTCTTACCCTTTACCTTCTATCTTTTCTTGATTGTGCATGTGAGAGTGCATGTGTGCATGGGTGGTGTTATGATCATTTTGGGTGATTATTGTTCAATAAATATTTAATCTTCTGTTTCAAACCTGTGAGAAAAACACTATGTATGGTCAGTTGGGAGGTGACAAGTAGAAACCAGCCACCCCATTTCCCACCTGCCCCTAACACAGGGATGTGGTATTTTAGCTACAAGGTTAGGGTGAAGAAGCTGGGGTTGTTCTCCCCCAAGCAGAGGAGGTTGAGGGGAGATTTGATAGAGATGTACAAGATTTACAAGGTGTACAAGGTTTCGATAAGTTAGACAAGGAAAAGTTGTTCCCATTAGCTAATGGTGCAAAGAGTAGGGGACACAGATTTAAGGTTTAAGGTTTCTGGCAAGAGATACAGGGGAATGTGAGAACTTTTTTATACAGCGAGTGGTAATGACCTGGAACTTGCTGCCTATGAAGGTGGTGGAAACAGAGACAATCAATGATTTCAAAAAGAAATTGGATGGGCACTTGAGGGAAATAAAACTTGCAGGGCTACAGGGATAGAGTGGAGGAATAGAACTAACCGGATTGCTCTACAGAGAGCCGGCATGGACTTGATGAGCCGAATGGCCTCCTTCTGTGCCATTATGACTCATGGCATTTCTCACTGGAAATTTCTCCAGATTGCCCATGGGAACCTCAGCAGAAATTCTGAATAAGCCACGTAAATGTGGTTTCTGATAAACTTCTGTTCAAGTTGTCATAATCAATTGAGCGATTCCCCCCAAGCGAATTCCCAGTGCTAATACTGTTAACAAGAAGGGGTTTGCTAATAAACACTGCCAGTGGGTGAGGTTCCCTGCTTCACTGTGTACTCAGAAAATTTTAAACTTGTCGCTTCAATATATGAACCTCAACCTCTGCAGAAAACTCAGGTAGTTGCCAAACATTTGCTTTAAAAATTTGTTGTTTACTTTGTTTTCCTTTGGATTATTTTTCAATTCTTGCACATAAGTTTAATTGGATTTCTAAAAAGTATCTGTTTTTGCTTTCCTCAGGAGGCAGGGAACGAAGAAGTGGAAGGGTAGCTTCTTGGGGACAAAATCTGACAAAAGATGGGGCAAGGGTAAATGGGTCTGAAGACCTTTTCTTGTCCTATGTGTATAACATAACAAACCCAATCAGAAGTTGGGCCTAAATTTAGCTGATTGGACTTATGTTAGATTTGGGATCTATGTTAGATCTGCCAGTTGGGGGAAGATCCCTGTAAATGAGCCCATAATGACATAATTGTTGGAAGCTTCCATCTTTTCTGCGTGTTTAACACTGCTTTATTTCTCCACTCTACAAACTGGATATGCGTTGTATTTCAAATGGAAACCAACAGCTAAACTGAAACATCATCAGGCCTGTTGATGCTTTTTTTGCTTATTTCCTGTTGTTGTTGAAGGTTATTTGAGAGCCTCTGCAGCAATTCTCACAGTGGGCTTTCACTGGGAATTTCCCTATACCTCTCCTTTTTAGAGGGAGAAGATGAGGACCAATAGATGGATGCGAGGCAGCTCAGGCTGCAGTATAGATGTACTGCACTCAACTTCTGATTGCACCACATCAAAATATAATAACAGAGATTCACATGCTTCCACTTGTCTAAGAAACAATGCTTTGATGACGGGGGAGCCAGGATTATGTTATGCCATATACTGCAGGTAAATCTGCAGTCAGCCTCTACCACAGGCGCTACACTGTCAGTGGCTGTAAAAGTCACAACTGCATTCAATTTTTATGCGTCAGTGTCCTTTCACATTACCACAGGAAATATCATGAATATCAGATAATCTGCTCTGCATAGATGTATGGAACAGATCAAAGATGCATTGTTTGCTTGAGCCATGGAGTTCCTCACCTTCCCCATGAAGGACAGACAGTGCATGAAAGGCTATGTAATTTTAAAGCTTGACACATTTAATACACTTTCTAAAGGTCCAGGGGGATACAGATTGTACAAAAATGACACGATGTGCTCCTTGCATCATGTCATGATCCACCTGAATCGGAAAGGAATTCAAATTCTGAAAGTTCAGCTCATTCGCAGCCTCCAACAGCACATTACGCAAGTCACTGCTTGCTTACTAGGCACAACGGTTTCATTTTAGGGCAGTCCATCTGCCGCTGACATGAGTAGGGCTGCCAACTCTGGTTGGACATATTCTTGGAGATTTCATCACATGACCTTCTGCCTCCAACCACCAGCCAAACAGTCTTTCTTCACTATCTCCAAAATTTGTGTAACTAATAGTGAAAACTGCAGATTCCAGTGAGGCAACTACATGCTCCATTGATGTCTCCAATGACGAGAAAGCTTCCATGATGTTACTACATGTAACTGAGTGCTGTACGCCCAAAATTCACACATTTTAAATGCTGCACATCCTAGGAGGCTGATTTCATAAGAAGATATTTCTTTCCAGATGAGTACCCATGATTTCTGAGGCCTACAACACAAAAGCCAAGGGTAGCCTGCTTCTTAGACTCCACTGAGAAAGTGACACATTCTCGCCCGTTCCCTATTCCTTCTGTTCCCTCTTATTCTGTGAATCACCTGGTATCATATCCTTAATATCATTATCTCATTGACCCAGGTGAAAATAGCTAAGGTGCAGTGTGGGAGTGAGAAAGCAAGTGACACAGGGGTTGATAATAAGGAGTTTGTGACAGAAGATCTAGGACCTGGGACATACAGGTGGGCTTGCTCTTCACATCCTCTCCCTTGAGATCATCATAAACTTCCTTAGCATTACTATCATCATTATCTCCAAGGACAATTTTCCTTCTCTCCTGATAATTTTCCCCATCATCATCATATTCCTCCTTTTCTAATTGTCTGCTTTATATTGCTGTGGTGAACTGCAGGAAAGAAGAGCATAAGCTAAGAATGGGTCAGTATGAATCCCTTGGGAACCCAAAATGTCTGCTTACAGGTTACTTTGAACAATCTGTTTTAAAGACAGAACAACGAGTTGTGATGAAATCCATTAGTTTATAATCACAGTTGTTTCACATGTAGTAGAATATATACAACTTACATTTATATAGTGTTCTTTGCATATAAAGGTATCTCACAGTGCATCAGAGGTTGGGGACATCAAAATGGACACTGATCAGGAGAGAAAACAAGAAAGGACTGCAAAAACACAATCGGCAACGGGACCCAACTTTAAATATTGAAATAAAGGACATGAAAACATTCACGTACCATTCCCTGTGATCTTACCAGCTGTCTGCGATCTTCGGTGTGACGACCGGGACTCATGTGCCTTCACTTTCCTGTCCAGGGAAAGCTGGCGCCACCGAAGTAGGGAAGGGGGGAACTTAGGATTTTTATTGTAGTGGGGGGGAAGACAGGGTCAGCTCTGCATTTGTAGTGTGAAGTGGGGGGGAAGGGGTGATTTCTGCACTTTGTGCAGTTGTGGGGCACAGAGATCAAATGTGTTTTACGGGGGGTGGAGGAACAGGACTACCATTTATTTTCTGTGTATTGGAGGCAAGGGGAATGGGTCACACATTTATGCACAATATAGTGGGGGGGTGGCTCCAGGGTTGAACTTTTTTCTCTCTGTGCAGGTCTGGTAGCCCTTTAAAAATGGCGCCTGTGCAGAGGCAGCCCACGGCATTGCCAGCATTGCAGAACCCGCCCCGGCTTGTGATTGGGAGGGGTAGACCGCCCGGCATATGGAAATGAGCTGCCACATGCTAGATTGTGGCGGAGTGGTGGTGTGCATTCCGTACATGTGGGCCCCCATTTTTTCTGCCCGCCACTGCTCCCATGGTCTGGAGTGTGCTGGCTGACACATAGGCTGGAGAGGGAGGTGGTGTTCTCAGGGCCTCAGAGGTACATTTGGAGGCGGCGGGGGTGGAGGGAATCACAAAGAAGGAGGCTGTGCCAATTCCCCGATGTTTTCCTGCCTCCTTGCACTTTTCCCGGAGGCTGCTTCAGTGCAATAACGGCAATGTGCCCGGCAGTGGCAGGAAGCCAATGTAGTCTCATCAGCAACCAATTAGCAGCTATTTTCCAGTGCAGATCAGATTTTACTGACTCACCCTCCCACCTCTACTACCTGCCCACTGTCCAGACCTGGACAACGATCCTGGAGGCAGTCTTTTCATTTGGCGCCTCCTGTAAAGTTACCCCGGGAGGTGTGCTGTTGCTGCGAATGGGGTCAGGACCTGAAAATGGTCCTGACTGCTGAAAATTTTTGAAATCCCTGAGATTCAGCCCACAGCGGCAGGTTTCAGGATAGCTCAGAGTCTGTGTGAGAGGGCGCACAGGTTCACAGCACAACACTGATGCAGGAGGCCCAGAGAAGGGGAGAACGTCCTGTACCTGGTGTGGGGCAAGGCGTTCAGCTCACATCCTGCCCCTCCCTTCTGCAGCAGCTGATGCTGCTCTATCTAGCCTCATGTCCTCCTCCCATTCCGCCAGCAGACCAAGGGGACCAGATGTTGATGCTGAAGCACGCCCTTTCTCTTGGTGATTCCTGTAAGGTCTCCCTTTAAGATACAGTAACACAGCACTCACTCTTTTTCTGTGAAGTCTTTAGAGAATTTCCAAAATAAATGTTGAGGAAGTATACCAGAAAGTCTCCTATTGTGTTTCAAAAGTCTTCATCAAACCTGCAGCCGAAAGTGAGCAGTATAATGTGATATACCATTAAGTAGTGCTCGTTTACTCCCAATCAACCGGTTGCTATTAGGAAAGGATGTTAGGTCAAGCGCAATCCACCAAAATGCTGTGTAGCTTCCTCAATGAGCACTAAAAGGCAATTTAAGTAGCAATCTAATTTAGCCGATTTAAGGCAATATTAATGATCCTCGTGCAAGCTTCAACTCCTTTACCATGGACTAAACTGATGTTTCGGCTTAAGTACCCATTTTGGATGAACCACCTGAAGTATTAACTGTGTGTTTCTCTCTCCACTGTCTGGATGCTGTCTGGCCTGCTCAGTATTTCTAGTATTTTCTCTGTTGATTTTACATTTCCAGCATTTGCAGTATTTTGCTTTAGTGTGCAATTAAAGCAGCTAGTTTTTTTTTACTATTTATAGTTCTTACGTGTCTTCACAGCTTCTTGAACTGGAAGTTCAAGTTATCTGACAGAGATCAAAGAACCAAGCTAGCCCATATGATGGTTTTGATTGAAAACTGTATCACCAATCTAATGAGAAGGGGGTAGGGTCAATGACTGGCTGTAGACCTTTGATAGACTGCTCTGTGGTTACAAGTTTTCTAGTGTAGGCTTATCTATGGTTACAAGGCAAACCAGGGTTATAGCTGGCAGAGGGTCTGGGTCAATTTGATTCAATGGTAGCATTTTGCCATGTAAGAAGGAGCAATTGTTTTCAGGGAAGAAACAAAATACTGCGAATGCTGGAATTCTGAAACAAAAACAGAAAATGCTGAAATACTCGGCAGCTCATGCAGCATCTGTAGAGAGAAAAACAGAGTTAATGTTTCGGGTCTTTGACCTTTCGTCAGAAAACAGTGAAAGGCCATCAACCCGAAACGTGAACTCTGATTCTTTCTCTACAGATGCTGTTGGGTTTGCTACTTCCAGTATTTTCTGTTTTTATAATTATTCTCAGGGTTCCAGTTACATTGAAAGATAACTCAGAGGAAGTGTCTTTGTGGTCTGGATACGTTGTTTTGTATTGACTGCTGTTCATTTATCTTGTCCATGTTAAATAAATGTTTGTTTGTTTGTAACCTCAGCTTTGGCCTGATAGAGTTTATATTAAATCCATTGACCAAAGATCAGAATCACATGTTAGAACACGATATATTCTAATAAACCAACATAAAGTGGCAAGCTTTCTCTGTCTAATTCCTGAGTCTTGCTATTCTTTATCTAAGTAATGAGCAGGTGAATCCACACTCTACATCATAGAGTAGCTGAGATCTCCTTACAGGAATGATTGGTGACTTTGAAACCAAGTAGAATATTGAAGATAAAACCCAAAAAACATAATAAGGACAGAAGCATAGAAACAACAGCTGGCTCATATTCTCCTGAGAATGGGTCAGAAGAAGCTTATGAAGTCCCCCAGCTGTCATCATGGATCCTCTTTCTGACTCACAGGCAAAATCAGCTGTGGTCACAATAGGAGGTTAAATAGTTTCCCGCTCGTCCTGTAGAGTGGATCTACTCCGGCAGGAAGCTTCATGGAGATGAGGTGGAATGTTGTGGCAAGGGAGATGGAAAAGAGCATTGGTGTGATGACACAACCTTGCTTGACCCCAGTTTGCACACAGATTGGGTCAGTGGCAGATCCGTTGACAAGGATTACAGCTTGGATGTCGTCATGCAGCAGGTGGAGGATGGTGACGAATTTCTCTGGGCAGCCAAATTTGAGGAGGATGTTCCATAATCCCTCCTGGTTGATAGAGTCGAAGGCCTTTGTGAGGTCAAAGAAGGTCATGTATAAAGGTTGCTGCTGCTTCATAGATTTTTCTTGGAGTTGTCTTGCTGTGAAGATCATGTCCACTGTGCCTCGTAATGGACGGAATCCACATTGTGATTCCAGTAGGAGCTCTTCAGCAATGGGGAGGAGGAGGTGATTGAGAAGGACTCTTACAATGACCTTCCCTGTGGCAGACAGCAGGGATACCCCTCTGTAGTTACCGCAGTTGGTCTTGTCGTCTTTTTTGAAGATGGTCACAATTACGGCGTCTCGGAGATCCCCTGGCATGCTCTTCTCCTTCCAGATGAGGGAGGTGAAACCATGTATTTGTGTCAAGATGCCTCTCTGCTTTATTTTAGAATTTTGGAAACTATTTAACCTACATCCAGTCCAGAACCAAGGTCACTCTAACCTCTGTCATTGAGCTGCAGTACGCTGACACCACTTGCATATGCACACACTCAGAGGCCGAGCTTCAAACCCTCGTCGATGCATTCATGGAAGTGTATGAAAGAATGGGCCTTAAGCTAAGCATCCAGAAGACCTCTGCCAGCCTGCACCCACAGCGCAACACTGCCCCCCGACTATCAAGATCCACGGCGAACCACTGGACAATGTGGACCATTTCTCATACCTTTGGAGCCTCCTCTCAGCAAGGGCAGACATCAATAATGAAACTCAGCATCACCTCCAGTGTGCTAACACAGCCTTCGGTCATCTGAGGAAAAGTGTGTTTGATGACAAAGATGTCAAACCTGGCACTAAGCTCATGGTCTACAGGGCCGCAGTGTGACCTGCCCTCCTTTGTGCGTTGGAAACAAAGACACTGTACAGCGGACATCTCAAAGCCCTGGAGAATATCACCAGTGGTGCCTCTGCAAGATCCTGCAAATTCAGTGGCAGGTCAGGCACTCCAATATCAGTGTCCTCTCTCAGACCAACATCCCCAGTATCAAGACACTGGTCATGGCTAGTCAGTTACGCTGAGCGGGCCACTTCGTCCGCATGCCTGACACAAGACTCCCAAAACAAGCTTTCTACGCCGAGCTCCGTCACGACAAGAGGCTATAAGTGGTTTTTGCCTGCGTACCGAAAACACATCTCTTACTACAAGTTCAGGAAGATAGGGATTATATGGACAGATCAGACTTAGATCCATGTTTTTCGGGCTCAACCGTATTGTGTGTAATAAGATTAACAATAACACTTGTAAACAGTACAAGACAGTATAACCCTGGCTTGTCCAACAAGCCCTACTGTGCTAAATTACCACGGCCTAATAAAAGAACCCTCCCGTGAAATAAACTAACACAGGACCTCCAGTGCTAAACCCCTCTAAGGTTTGATTGGGACTTACAATCACCCCTTCACACAGTTAAGTGGTCTTGTGGATGTGTAGACGCAAGCAATATGCTCACCCCAATTGCCCGTTGTCTTGCTTGCAGCTTCTTCCTGTCTGTCTCGCTCCTGGTTCCATACCGCCGACGCAGTATCCACGTTCCAGTTTGAGTCGAGGTCCGTTTATGAGGGATGAAGAGCAGCGCTCAGCTTCTGGCAGTGTTCTGCTGAATCGAGCCAAGCCCCACTTGGGAGACTCGCTGTAGATCGATGCCGAAAAGAGAGGAGAGCCAGCACTGTTGCCAAACGGCTCCATATGTATCCAAAATCCATCACTTTTTCTCCCGCCAATATTGATCGATGTATTGACTCAGTTGATTTGGCTGGACGCCCCCGTGGCCACGAGTGACTCATAGAAATCTTTGTGAAAAATTATATTTCGTTTTCCTGCTCCCAGGCTTGGTACCCGGAGAGACAATAAGTGCTGATTACTGGATGTCTGTCATTTCCTGAATTGAAGGCCCCCATTAGTAGGTAATGGGTTTCAATCTCAAACTGATCTTGCTTAACTAGCTTATCTCCTGGAAGACAATGGTCTGGCTATCTCCTGCCTTCCACTAGTTTCGGTTGGGACTGAGTCATGACTGTGCCTTATTGAGTTACCTCTCGGGGTATTGTTCCCAGTAATCATGTTAGATTGTGATGACGTCCAATGGCCTGGGTTCCCTTCCACCCAGCCTGTCAGTGTGAAATGACCATTTGCATATGAATGCACCTTAGTCAGGTTAGCATGGCTCGAAACTCCTGCCAGTCAATCCTATTCCCTAAGCCACTCCACCAAGCTTGCCAAACAGTACAGTTCTTTATTGGGGTTTTGGATTTAAAATATGATTCATAAAAATGGCCAAAAAGCTGATGCTACTGCGCTACCAGGAGGGCAGAGGAAATGCTACAAGGATCTCCTTAAAGCCTCCCTGAAAAAATATGACAGCTCCACCGATTCATGGGAATCTCTTGCGCGAAACCGCCCAAAATGGAGAAGAAGCATCCACGAGGATGCCAGTCAGTTCAAACAGCGTCGACATGCCCAGGCAGCGAACAAGTGTAAACAGCGGAAGGAACGTTTGGAATTTCGAGCATCCCCATTCACTCGCCTTATCAAACACCACCTGCCCCATCTGTGGCAGAGTGTGTAGATCCAGAATTGAACTAAGGACCCACAACCCTGGAGTGGAAGAAAATCATCCTTGTTCCCGAGGGACTGCCTAAGAAGAAGAAGACAATACAAGACAGGGAGCCAGTGGAAACATCCGGAATAAGGGGGCATAATTTTAAGATTAGAATTAGGTCATCTAAGGATTGAAATCAGGAGGCACATTTTCATGCAAAGGATAGTTGAAATTCAGAACTCATTCCCCTTCAACCAGTGCAACCAAGCAGAAAATTCCCCCTGTCATTCTTTATACATTTTCTCTTCAACTAGCTGAAAAATTGCCTCATGGGAATGTTTTCAGCCAATCAAGTCATATTTAGAAATGTGGGTCTGCACTCCCAAAATGAAAAGTGGCAGTTTGGAGAGGAAGCTGTCGGAAGAAGACCTTTTTAAAAAAAAAGCGATAGAAAAGTTAGAAATAAAGTTAAAGTTAGAATAATAACAATAGAAGAGAGATAAATTGGGAAGAACAAAAGAATAGGGCTTCAAAGGGAAAATTCGGCAAGCATAATTATTTAATTCTTTTTATATACAGGTTTTTAGCATTCATTTTAGTTGTATATAGTTAACGCAATAGCAACAAAGCTGTCCCTGACATTGGAGGAGCTTTCTAACTCTGGCTGGCCCATGGATTCCCTTAAAAAAACAGCAAATTGAAGGTTGAGCTTGAAAATTTGGCTTCATCAGCCTATTGTCCATGGGCAGATGCAAGATGATACAGGAGGCAAAATGCCAAGATGTCACCATCTTTAACATTTGGGAAGAATTGTAACCCCTCCCCCCACCTGCAAACATGGATGGGTTTGGGTCGGGTTGGATAGTGGGTGGCACAGTGGCGCAGTGGTTAGCACCGCAGCCTCACAGCTCCAGCGACCCGGGTTCGATTCTGGGTACTGCCTGTGCAGAGTTTGCAAGTTCTCCCTGTGACTGTGTGGGATTTCGCTGGGTGCTCCGGTTTCCTCCCACAGCCAAAAACTTGCAGGTTGATAGGCAAATTGGCCATTATAAATTTCCCCTAGTATAGGTAGGGGAATTGAGGAAAGGTGGGGATGTGGTAGGAATATGGGATTAATGTAGGACTAGGAAATGGGTGGTTGATGGTCGGCACAGACTCGGTGGGCCGAAGGGCCTGTTTTAGTGCTGTATCTCTAAATAAAATGTTAAAAGTCACAAAAACTGTATCCAACCTGCCAACTTCCACTTTTAAGGGAAGTGGGATGGAAGGGTACAGGCAACCAACCTCCTTCTGGGGAGGGGAGGGGGTCACTCATTTGAATATTTTAATGTAGCTGCATGTCTCACATTTTTCACCATTTTAGGTTTAACCCAGCATCTGAACAGAAGTGAGGACTGTTGAATCCTTTATAACACTGCCTGTGGGCTAGCAGGAGTGCTTCCCCCATCCCAGCCCCCAAAGATTACCTGTAAACTAATTTATTTTTTTATTTATTTAGAGATACAGCACTGAAACAGGCCCTTCGGCCCACCAAGTATGTGCCGACCAAGGACCACCCATTTATACTAACCCTACAGTAATCCCATATTCCCTACCGCATAGCTATACTAGGGGCAATTTACAATGGCCAGTTTACCTATCACCTGCACGTCTTTGGCGGTGGGAGGAAACCGGAGCACCCGGCGAAAACCCACGTGGTCACAGGGAGAACTTGCAAACTCCGCACAGGCAGTACCCAGAATTGAACCCGGGTCCCTGGAGCTGTGAGGCTGCAGTGCTAACCACTGCGCCACTGTGCCGCCCTTAATCCTGTGATCATCCGACCCTTCCCCCCACCACCCCCCCACCAACCCCGTGATCAGGTGTCTACCCTTAGCCAGGACGTCCCTCTGAACTTCAATCTCCCATCAAACTGGCCTTTCCGATCTCACAGCCCCCAGCCCACCAGACACCTTTCTGATCCCTCCCTCTGTTCTTTGTGTACCCCAGCTGTAGCCTCTCCCCTCCACCCTTCCGATCTCCCTCACAGCCTTTGACTCCCCCCTCCAGCAACTGATCTCCACCCCACCAGCGCCAGTCTCTCCCAACCTCTCTATCCTCCGATATCCACCCCTCCAGCCTCCAATCTCTCCCCAACTTGTCTGGCCTCCGATCTCTACCACCAGACATTGCCCCCCAACTCCGTCTCCAACCTCCCCCTCTCCGGCCTTTCTGATCCCTCCCTCCCTCCTATCCACTCCCCGCTGCAACCTGGTGCCAAAGCCCTACCCACCCAACAGCCAGACAGCCTCACAATATGGCTGTGGCTGGGAAACTGAAACAAAAATGTAAATCAAGTCCTGCTGTTAAAATTCTGCAGGACTAGAAGGAAATCCATTCTTCAGAGTTTCCCAAACAGCACCTCTGCTCCCTTACCACTTCCCCACAAATATTGAGGTCTTTGAACATGTTCAGTTAATGATTGTCACGTTAATGTTAAATTGTTTTTACATCAAATGGCTAATACTGACCAAACATCCAAATGATTTGTTTATATGTAAAAGAAAGTTGAATATGGTTTGGCTTCACTTTAGGACAATGTAAAATTACCTACAAATGGATAGGCCTTTTTATTTACAGCTTAATTTTTTTTAATTCCGTGACTTTAATTTTTTATATATAAATAAATTCTGGTGAAAATTGGAAGGGAAGGCAGAAGGAAGATGTTAATGCTTCGAAGAAAACAACCCAGGAAATACTTTGCAATCAATTTTAAATTCAAGCACACAACAGGCCTATCGCCTGCCTTTTGTTACTGCCATAAGGCCTGAGACATTTTGAAGCCCGAGCTGCATTTACTTGCAGCCGGTGTGCTGCTGGTACCAAACTGGTGCACTGAGTGCCAGTTGGTGATGACAGGAAATTGGCTGGTTCACAGTGTCGGAGCTTGGGGAAGGTAGCCAATTGTGCAAGCCACAATAGACTGAATTTTTTTATGTGGGCCCAGGAGAAGCACTCATGGTCCCACAGAAATAACAATTAAAAAACAAATTAGCTCTTTCTTCAGCAACTTCCAGTGGTCACTTAAGAGCTGCTGATTCGGCCACTCAACACCAGTACAAATGGACAGAATAGGCACCATACCTTAAAATTGCAAGGGGATCCTATGTACATCATAGGGCCACAATTTGCAAATTACAAGTAGCCTTCAGCTGAAACCAATGGGTACTCTGGCCTTTCACATTAGAACATAAGAACTAGGAGCAGGAGTAGGCAATTCAGCCCCTCGAGCCTGCTCCGCCATTCAATACGATCATGGCTGATCTCATCTCGACCTCAACTCCACTTTCCTGCCTGTTCTCCATAACCCTCCAACCCATTACTAGTTAAAAATCTGTCTATCTCCTCCTTAAATTTACTCAATGTCCCGGCATCCACCACACTCTGGGGTAGTGAATTCCACAAACTCACGACCCTTTGAGAGAAGTAATTTCTCCTCATCTCTGTTTTAAATCTGCTACCCCTTATCCTAAAACTATGACTTCTCGTTCTAGAGCGTCCCACCAGAGGAAACATCCTCTCTATGTCTACTTTGTCTATCCCCTTAATCATCTTATATACCTCAATTAGATCTCCTCTCATTTTAGTTTAGTTTAGTTTAGAGATACAGCACTGAAACAGGCCCTTCGGCCCACTGAGTCTGTGCCAACCAACAACCACCCATTTATACTAATGCTACACTAATCCCATATTCCTATCACATCCCCACCTGTCCCTATATTTCCCTACCACCTACCTACACTAGGGGCAATCGCTAATGGCCAATTTACCTATCAACCTGCAAGTCTTTGGCATGTGGGAGGAAACCGGAGCACCCAGAGGAAACCCACGCAAACACAGGGAGAACTTGCAAACTCCACACAGGCAGTACCCAGAATTGAACCTGGGTCACTGGAGCTGTGAGGCTGCGGTGCTAACCACTGCGCCACTGTACCGCTCATTCTTCTAAACTCTAGAGAGTAAAGGCCTAAACTGCTCAATCTCTCTTCATAAGACAAACCCCTCATCCCTGGAATCAATCTAGTGAACCTCCTCTGAACTGCCTCCAACGCAACTACATCCCTCCTCAAGTAAGGGGACCAAAACTGTACGCAATACTCCAGGTGCGGTCTCACTAATGCCTTGTACAGTTGCAGCAGCACCTCCTTACTTTTATACTCTATTCCTTTAGCAATAAATGCCAAAATTCCATTTGCCTTCCTTATTACCTGCTGTACCTGCTGTAATAATTATAATAATTAATAATAATTAGGGCCCTGTCTAAGATAGCAGCAGCTGAAGAGCCAGAGTAAACAGGGTGGTGAGTGACGTGACAGCATTTTCAGGCCACTACCTACATGTTTACTAAAATAAAAGCAAAATCCTGCGGATGCTAGAAATCTGAAATAAAAAAATGAAGTGCTGGAAATACTCAGCAGTTCCGGCAGCATCTGTGGAGAGGAAACAAAGTTAACATTTGTTTCTCTCTCCACCGATGCTGCCAGAGCTCCTGAGCATTTCTAGAACTCTCGGTTTTTATTACCTACATGTTTACATCCGATGGGAGTATTTAAGGTATCATTTTTCAACTTCATGTCTTTGTTGGGAAGCTCTGCCCAATAGAAGTGCATATTAAAGTTTGGGCTATGTAGGGTACCCAATTTTCCAACCATTAATTTAAATGAACTTCAAACGGCAAGTCATATGACCTCAAATTTCCGGTATTGTGTCCCAGAAGACAAATCATAAAATCATAGCACAGAAGGAGGCTATTTGGCCTGTCATGTCCATGCCTGCTCTCTGCAAGAGCAACACACCTAATTCCACTCCCCTGTAAACTTTTTCTCTTCATATAATTATCCATATTAAATATCCTCACCTGATATTAAAGTTTAAAAATTTTCCCTTTATTATTATGCTTTAACCCGTTATTTCATTGTTTAACACTATTATGACATTTTATTGAATTAAATTTAGCTTCTTTTTTCCTGGTGTGTTTGACATGACTCTCCCTATATACACCTGAAAGATGTATAAAATTGCACACAACATGAAATATCAAGAAGGACAAAGTTGTGTCTTCAGCACTCCCAGCGGTGAAGCTTCAACATTGGGAGTGCATAATAGGAATGTGGCAGTGTCACAGAGTTTGGCAACTTGGCCCAGTGAAGCTGATTTCTCAAAGATTTTTCAGCAGCCTCGGTGTTAAAATCTGGGAATTTTACAAACAAAAGTCTCAGGAACTCAATGGTTTCCTTCAACACTCTGTGCTGATAGCAGTCCAATATTCTAATATTGAACATGCTGAACACTGGATCATGTGTGGATGGGTGGAAGGATGGATGAATGGATAAATAGCAGAGCACCTGGCTTTAATATTACTCGGAGTTAAATGCCATAAGTCACAATATCTGGATATTAGTGAAATTAAGATGGATTTACATACTTCACTACTGTCTATTACTTCAAAACAAACAAATATAGATTCTATGAATAAGATTTTGAAAAAGCCAAAGCAGTTAAAAAATCTTGTTAAACAGCATGGTTTGTGATGTAGTCACTGCAGAAAATTACAGTCACCTGATTCAGGAGCAGGTACAACAGAAGTTATAAAGCAGAATTTTATGGAAATTAAGAGCCTAATATGTTCTATGAGTACAATGAAAGGCATGAATTGGTGAATCATGTAAAATAGTTTCTGAATTGACATGTGCAAGAATAACACATGACACAAAGGGTGAGTACAATGGCCTTCATTACAAAGAGATTATTTTACATATTCCACAACTTTAAAACCATTACACCATTTCTATCACTCCTACTCTAATGAATCAAATTGTGCATAACATAAAAGTTGTAAATGTACTTTGCTTGTTGATAATTTTGCCTAGTTCCATTTTTTAGACCAAATATTTTGCTAAAATTGGCAAGATGAATTTCAACCCCTTTAACGCCACACCGCCCCAGCACCCACACCGAGGTATCACTACATGGCATCAACGTAAGTATCTGAACTATTGGTATCCAAGGTATTGTCAACATAATTAATATGTGTTTGTTATGAGTTTTCTATCTGTGCATGTATGTGCAGCCTTAAATAAATTGCACTGAATCGAGATAATGTGCAATGAAGATAAGTCTGCTTTATTTTCAACTCTGTTATGACCTGGAACAATTTGCAGCAATTTCTGTGATATGCAGACAGAGGTAATGGCTTTTATGCTACATTTTAAACCACTTAGAAGAAAATATTCTAGAAGAAACTGCACCACATAACAATTTGTGTCTTAGTCTCTCATCAGTCATTATTTTCTCTTGCATCAACTGATATGGCATTACAGCACTGTTTATTACTGCTGGTCATTTAAATATCATTATCATAAATAGGGGAACCTCATAGCTATGATGTGAGAATGACATAATGCTAAGATTAAAAACATCGAAACTGGTTCCTTGAAAATGGAAGCTGCATTGAAAAAGATGGAAAACTCAGGGCTCAATTTTATCAGCCCGCCGCGACATGGAAATAGCGCCGCTGAGCCCCGTGATATTATGCATAGAGGGGGCGGCCACCACGTCCCCGGCAACGGCGTCCGGTGCCACCGCACAGGCACTGCCACCATTTTTAAAGGGCTTCAAGCCCTTCACTTACATTTAAAATTTTTAAGTGGCAGGTTTTTAAATAAATTGCAATAAAATGTTATGCACACTTCCAATTCCCTCTCCCACCCCCTCAATGAATAATCCATGTATTATTTGTCCTATGCACCCCCCCCAAAACATTAAATTTTCCATCATAACCTTTCCCCCCGAACTTTCTTTCCTTTAACCTTCAACCCTTTCCCACCATTCCCTCACCCAATCGCATTCGTTTGTGCCACCGCCCCCCCCACCCTGATAATTTTACTCCTTCCCCCTCCCCACCAGTATCTTGCCTCCGAAAGCTCACAAGTTGCATTCAGCGGCTATAAAATCAGCATGGGATGGCTGCCACCATCAGGTAAGTTCATCTGCATCTAATTTTCGTTAATTTAAATATTCAAATGAAGGCCCAGCCACCAGGCAGCAGGGAGGACGCATCGAGGTCCCCCTGCCACCGGTAATATGTGGCGGGTCCTTCTTGACTTTGGGGGTCGAGGTGAACCTCTCCCCGCAGAATTTTACTGGCCATCCTGCCGCGATCCACGGTGTCGAGGGGCTGGTAAAATTCAGCCCTTATTGTTTATGTATTGATTTTAATTCAGATAAATGGGAAAGCAGAAATTGTTAAGTTAAATGTTCAATTACATTGATGAGAAAGCCTACTCAGTGTTTCATGTTTCTGAAATAAATAGACAATACTTATCCTCCAAAGTCATTCTTGCATTAAAAAATATGAATTATCCAATAATTTAAATTAAGCAATGTTAAAAGCACAGCAAAATGTGAAATTGTATGATGTTACAACCACGTGGTGTGATGTGGTTGGTCCCACTGTTCAACTCACCACCTGACTGTAGCAGGTGTATTTGTATTAGCGTTTTGGCCCTTGGTGTTTTATTTTTCAAATAAACAGACAGTGACAGGTTTCCTTGTAGGTTTAAAAGGAACAGAAAGTCAATTGTTTATTGATCAATACGGCTTATCCTGAAAACCGCATCTACTCACGCATTTGCTTGCACACACACCTAAAAGAGACAGATAGAGAAGGGAAAAAGGAAGGCGGCTTTTAGTGGGGGAAAGGTTACGATAAACCTGTTGAATTCTCTTGGAAATCAAGTTCTCGATGAATGCAGGCCTGAGATGAGTGTAGATTTCTCTCTTGAACGAAGGTTCAATTGAGGATGATGTTTTACTTCTAGCTCTCACTGTTCTATAATGTAGATGTCAGATTCTGCAGCATGGCATGTGCTTTCTGGCTTGGTCAGAACACGAGCTGTTAGGATGTTGCTTCATGCTCTCTCTCCTTCTTTCTCTCTCTGACGTTTCAATTCCTGATAGGAGACATTCTCATCTCTTCCGCATGGTGATCGCACATTGGCCCAGGACATGGCTACTTCGCACCTTCTTTGTTTCAGAAGAAGACATTCAATTCTGGAATATTTTTAGGATGGCATGCAAATGACACCTCTTAGCTTTGAAGATTTGTCATTTGTCTTTGTCAGACAATTTGAATACACAAAAGGCCAATCCCTTTTTCTTCAGAAGCTATTTTGGACCATTGTTCACTTTTTGAAAAAAAAATTCTTTTTTTGAAAGACAAAGTCCATTTTTCATAACTCTTCAGAGTTAGTCCATGATTGTTGTATCAACACACTTCCAGTGTGTATGACAATGACAAAAACATTTGAATTATCAGGTAATTCGAATTAAGTGACTTTGAATTGAGAGTAACAATTGATACACAAATATGCAATAATAGAGCAACTGCATAGTTAAAGGAGTTCAAACAGCATGATAATCTATTAGAATACTTTAAAAAGAGAACAATGAAGTGGTTTGGCTGTCTCGTAATATGATTTTGATCTTTGATTTCTTCAGAAAATGCAATATTTTCTTCATATGTGCAAAACAATATGAGGCCAAAAACCCGCAACCCCAAGCAACCATCATAACTGTGATGGAGCGGGAATCGCAAACCAGTGTTTATTCATATACCTGATCCTACAGGGGTGTCTGGGGACATGGTGGGTTCAAGTTATTTAACTAACTGCGAGAGATGCCCATTCTCATATGGTTGTTTCTCAAGTGCCTACTGATGGTAGAGGGGGAGGTTAGGAGGATGCAGAAGAAGATGTGGAGTTAGGATAGCATGTGGGCAAACAGCCAGTGGGTCCAGCTTTGAAGTTCACTGTTCAATCTTAATCCTTCCCTTTTGTAACAGGCTAGATTAAACTGCTAATTGAACTGTCTTCTTGCGTGCACCAGGCCAAGACCCAAGTTTCATCATCCCTGTGGGCTTCTCGCTCTCTTTCAGTGATCTAACTGCTGCTTTCTTTCCAGTGTCTGGGTCACTGGGTGCTCTGTTGTAATGTCCAAAGGATCTCTTGATGATACTGTGGGTAACCTGACAGGTGTCATTATCTTCTGGATGCAACTTTCTTTCAAAATTGTGCCATTTATGGGGCAGATAGTACTTCTGTCCACCTTGTTCCTGTTTGTGTTTTTCAAGTAGGAGATTCAACCCTCTGGATCCTGCCAGATTTATTGACCTCTCCTCGCTCTTTGAGCCATTTTTACAGATCTCTGCACCAGTCCCCAAACAGATTTCTTCCTTTCTTCATGTAAATGTTGCCTTTTTAGTTGATGACAAAATGGATTGTTTTATTTCTTGCCTCCCCTGCTGCCTACCCACAATTTCTGCAAAGGTATTCAGACGATTTTTAGTCTTCTGGCCATTAACAACAACTGAGGGAATTTGTCCTTTGTCAATTCCACTATAGAACTGGCCTTTAGGAGATGTGAAAGATTGATTGTGATGACAGCTCATTTATCTTCCTGTCTGCAGAAAGTCACTTGGCCTCCAATTGTTGCCTGTCCTGAGCAGTATGGTTGAGATCAGCAACTTAGCATTAAGCCATATTGTATTTTGCCTCCTCATGCTTCCTTTATAAAACGTCTTATTAATGCATATCCCCATGATCTAAACAAGAAATATGGCAGGCCCATTGAGTATATTCTATTTATATACAATAGAGTATAGTCAATGGGATTCGCCACACTCAAAAGAGCAAGAGACAAAATAGTCCCATATTGCCCATCCTTTTTGATGCCTTTATCTATAATATGGCCGCATAGAGACAGCCTCAAAAGTGTAGCAATGTGGTGAGCAAAGAAAGAAAAAATAAAGCACTTACATTTATATTGCACCTTTCATGACCTCAGGTCGTCCCAAAGCGCTTTACAGCCAATGAAGCATTTTTGAAGTGTATACACTATTGTAACAACCAAAGCCTGTACTGATAACTCTCAGAAATTGAGTGATGTTATGTTCTGACATCATAGGACCCACTTATAGCAGTTTTACAGTATGATGTAGGCATACTTTACTTTGGCTATATGCTAGGCAGAACTGATAGGATTTTTGGCAGATGCCATCATCCCATCAATTTTCACATTACAATTTAACATAGTTGATGCCTGATAATTCATGTTGACATTTATATAGAAAAGGACAGGAAAACATTCTGATAGACATTTTTCACTCCCTACCTTGATGTATATGCATGTCTGGATGGAACATTGAGTTTAAACTCAATTTTGTAATGCTCACTTGCTATTGTCAACACCAATACAACATTGGGATCATTTGAGTGGCACCTGCTGCGTGAGAAGCGAGTGTGACAGCTCCACATTAGTGTGCTCAAAGAATTCTTGGAGCACAATGTAGAAGCCTCCTATATTATCCTATTGCACTCTAATTGAAAATTGCTCATTCTCCTTGCTTTTTAATCAGTAGAAAATGGAATGACACTACAGAATGCTGTTTATACTTTGTTATAAAAATAATAATTTTGCACTGGAGTGCATGGAGTCAACGAATCAATTGAAAATAGACTCAAGAGGAAGATGAGCTCAGATTGAGGAAAGCAGTTTGCATCAAAGGCATTCATGATAAATTTCCTGAGCTGCTCCTACCAAAGCAGGGCTTCCATACACTTCCAGGCACATTTATGGAAGGGGAGTAGGAGCAACTTTGAGGAAACTTCAAGCTTTTCCATCTTTTCAATGACTCTGGAAATGTACTATCCTTCTTCTGATAGCATGGTTGACCCATCTCAGTAAACAGCCCTGAGAGAATCAAGCCTGACTATGAGCTTAAGAATTTTATGGTTGATGTGATCAGTTGAACTTGTGAATCAGATAAGACTGTAGAGATTCTGACCCCTTGGACAAAATGGTCTCCATGGATTTATAACTGAGAAAGGTCAGATGGTGGTAAAACGCATTTACATCTGTTTCAATCTTTAAAGCAAACCTTCAATATCTTCTTTAATTACAGAAATATACGCTACAGTGTGTTTACATGGAGCTTTATAAACAAAAACACTAAAGATGCCAAATTTGTTGACTGCAGTGTTAAATAATGGGACCAGAATCTAAATTTGCTTAGCTCATTTATGTATATTCACTAACAATTAAAGTACTAATGAATATTAGATTTGTGAACAAATACTGTTTAATTTAATTTGCATCTAATTTAAAAATTGTCCAAGATTAAGTGTATACATGACACCTGGGGGTGGGGGAGAACCTTAACTCCTTCTGCCTAGAGCAAACTAGGCAGAATGAGAGTTAAAATCGATTGGCACTTTTTCCTGCTCCGATACTATCTCATGATACTATCCCATGGGGTATTAAAATTGAATGGCTGACTCAGGCAGACACCTCATTAATATATGCTACTTGAGATCCTATCATATTTGGTTGCTCTGACTAACAAAACCTGATGGACACCCAGCAGTGACCTCAAAATGTAACTAAAGATCTTTGTGTGGCCAGGAATTATGTAGGGCTAGATTTTAATGCACAGATGTGCTGCGAGCTGGGGCAGGGCAGGTGTCAAAAGCATGTGGGAAACCCAGATGTAAGGGCAGACTGACTGTGGATTTTAACGCAGCCACCTCATTATCATTTTACTTCCAGGTTTCTCATCCAGTGAGCATCAGCGTGCATGATGATGGTGCACATGACACAATTCCAGCTCCAGTATTTAAAGGGACACTGCAAGCATGCAAGTTGAAAGAGTTTGACGGACCTCTTACTTTGGAATCAGAGGGCAAAGATTGTGCCCGCTTCAGCAATGTCTCCCTGAATGGGCTACTGGGAACTGTAATGTTCCAGTAGTAGGTACTCTTCCCTAGTGATGGTAGAAAGAAGCCTGCAGATGAGACGAAGAAGGCATGGTTCAGCAGCAGGAGCATGGTGCTACGCTCCCAGTCCAATGCAGGAAGGAGTTCTATTGTCTAAACAGGGCAGGAAAAGTGAATGCAATGGTACACTGCCCTACATCCTGATATGCCTATCACCCTAACCTCCTCACTCTGTCTCCTCAAAACTACTCCAGCACATCACGCCGCACACTAACTTACCTTACAGGTGCACCCATCCCTCTCTGTCTATGCATTTCCTCACAACCGCAACAATACATCCATAACTGTAAGTCTCACTCATCCTTATGCAATGTCATGCTCCGCACTCATAGTCACCCTAAACAAATGCACTCCATCCATACCATTATTCTCACTCATATGCCTCTCCTTTCCCTCCTTGCAAAAGAGAGCAGAGAAAACCAGGGAGAGGCAGAGAACCAGGGCTGGGTCTCCAGCCATCTTCCAACTAACCAAAGGGTGGCACAGTGGCGCAGTGGTTAGCACCGCAGCCTCACAGCTCCAGGGACCCGAGTTCGATTCCGGGTACTGCCTGTGTGGAGTTTGCAAGTTCTCCCTGTGTCTGCGTGGGTTTTCTCCGGGTGCTCCGGTTTCCTCCCACAAGCCAAAAGACTTGCAGGTTGATAGGTAAATTGGCCATTATAAATTGTCACTAGTATAGGTAGGTGGTAGGGAAATATAGGGACAGGTGGGGATGTTTGGTAGGAATATGGGATTAGTGTAGGATTAGTATAAATGGGTGGTTGATGTTCGGCACAGACTCGGTGGGCCGAAGGGCCTGTTTCAGTGCTGTATCTCTAATCTAATCTAATCTAACAGCTACTGTGCAGAAGGCGCTAGTGATTAGTGGAGTCTTGGCGTGCCTGGCCTTTGGAATGGGGTGATGGGGCATCACAGCTCTCTAGTGACAGAATTAAACATTG
Source organism: Heterodontus francisci (assembly GCF_036365525.1). Classification (NCBI taxonomy): domain Eukaryota; kingdom Metazoa; phylum Chordata; class Chondrichthyes; order Heterodontiformes; family Heterodontidae; genus Heterodontus; species Heterodontus francisci. The sequence goes on from NC_090374.1 coordinate 118,944,930, forward strand.
GTCAGCCACATGGCATCAATATTCAGTCATGTTGACTTTATATCAACAGCCACTGAAATATGATCATGCATAATGATAACTTCAAGCATTTTTACCCTCACAGTACTCATGCATATCTCCGACAGGGCCTTCACATGTCCAGCAGGAAGTGGCGAGGTCACCCATGATGATAACTCCTCAGAGGGACTCACTGCCTCTGAGTGTGCACTGTCACAGAGATCTGCTCAGATACTCGTGCTTCTGTGAGACTAGTTAGAGAGATTGTTCGATTTTTACATAGTGACTCGCACATTACAAGTAAGCCAAAGCACGAATCAGGGACAGCAGTGGAGAGTCCAAGTTGGAGGGCACAGCACTCTCCAAACCCTGCTCAGCTGACATTGACATTGAGCAGCACCAGGGAACATACAGTGTTCTGGCAGGCGTTCCAGGTAGAGGCCTGCTACCCGACCCGAACCCCACGGGACCGGGCGACATGTGTCGGGTTCGGGTCAGGTTCGGACGCATCTTCCAGGGCCGGTTTTCGGGCTCGGGTCGGGTCGGGCCGAGTCCAGGTCGAGTTGGGTCGGGTCGGGCCGGACACACACAGTAAGTGCTCTGCTGGTGAGTATTAAAAATAAAAAACTTACCCGAACTGGGAGTCCGGGCCAAAACTGAATCTGTGCAGTTTGCGAGTGATGTCACTATGACATCATCACGCATGTGCTGCAGCTTCTTGCCAGTTCGGTGTCAGGAAGGTAAGTAAAGGGATGGTTGGGTTGGGCTCAAGTCAGGTTGAGTAGTGGCAGGTTCTGGTCGGGTCTGGCTTGGGGCAAAATCGGAGGGACTCGGGCCGGGTCGGGCTCGGGTCCGCTGTGGTTCAGTCAGATTCAGGTCGGGTTCTTTTTCCCGACCTAAAGCACGCCTCTAGTTCCAAGTGCACTGTGCATGATTGGAGAAAGATTGGAGGAGTCCATCTAAAGCATGAGTGGCATGATGTCACAGGCCTTTGTGATGATGTTTTCTTCAGTGGAAAGAGTGGCCAACTGCATGGAGTATCAAACACGTCAATCGCACAAGTGCCTGCAGGCCTTCACCAATGGCTTTCACACTATTTGAATGCCTCTTTAAATAGGATGAATAATACCCTAGCTTTAACTGTTCATTGCCTCACTGATCTGCAGCAAAGTGTTCTCCAGCTCATTGCTAGCAGTGAAGTACAACTGGGTCATGAGAGGGCTGATGATGAAAAGGGATGTGGAGGTGGGGACTCAGCTCAAAGCACTTCCACTTCTCACCCATTTCCCCCTCCTCAACCAGTAACAACAAGCTGCCTCATGCCCCAATGTCTGCCCCTGCACAGGTGTAGGTGGAACAGTCTTTGGTGGGACCCTCATGGGCTCTAAAACCCAGAAGACGTCAGTCAAGAGTATCGCAGCAGTCAAAGCAGGGACCTAAGCAGCTTGCCTCTGCCTCTGCTAAAGCCACAGGGGTTGAACCATGTGATAGTGCTAGGAAAAGGAAGAGTAAAGATTTGTAGTTGCAGAAGGGAATGTTACATATTGTTAGATTATTAAGTTTATGTTGTCTACTTGACTATAAGTAAACTATCCCTCTTCATCCATCTTGACCTGTCTAGATGGAACTGTACTCACCCGATTCCATTTTTATCTATCTAGAGAATCACCTGCAATGGTTTCTCTTCCCACTTCCACACCACTACCTCCCCTGTTTTCCAAGGGGCCTCTCGATTTCTCATCTACATTCTGCTCCTCATCAACATCATCCAAAAATACGGGCTGGAATTTTACCTTCTGAAATCGGGCGTCCTCCGAGGTTGCCGAGCTGAAAAATGGCAGCCAATGACGTCGGGTCGGGTCCCCAACGCCATGACGCCCAATCCCCACCTTACACAGGTTGGATGGTGGGCGAGATGAAGGCACCGTTGCCATCAGATTTGCAACAATTAAGAGCCAGTTGAACAACTTTAAAATCCATTTGACAGCTGTTTTACGTTGGCTGTCACATTTTACGTCTGGCAAACGGGTCATGGGGGAGTCGGGAACCCGGCAGCTTTAAAAGAGCGGCAACAATGTGTCTGTGAAGGAGTTGGAGGTACTGAATGTTTCATTAATCTCTGTTAGATTTGTGCGCTGTTTGTAAGTTTGGGGCTGCTTTTTTCCGGTTCACCAGGGTTCACCTGAGTGACTGAAACACCTGGTAGGGCCGCAGCATTGCTGATTCATTCTGTGTAGGGGAGGAGGATTGTGTGTGCTTGGCCTTGCAGCAGGCTGCAAATAGCTGTCCACATAACATCTCTGGGACACTGCAGCCACGGGAATTATCCACTCTAGAGGTGGCTCGTCTAGTGAGGAAGACTATGCCACAAGGAGGGACAAGAGGACAGGTGACCAGGGAATTAAGCAACCTGCTGGCCAAGTGCAGCCTGGTAATGGGGGAGGGGCAGAAGGTCACAGACTGCGCTGGGCGCAACCACCTGTGAGGAGACGAGTGTACACAGCAGGCAGGTTTACCACCCACGGCTGAGCTTTCTGCAGATGTCAAAGCGCCAGTGCCGAAGAAGACAGCGCCTGTCCTGAGAGACTGTCACTTCTTTATGTGAGATGTTGGCAGCAGTGGTCACTTCCAACTGCGTGGGTGACCCTCCAGTGCCGGTTGCACTAAAGCTAACAGACTCTCTGAACATCTACGTATCGGGCTCCTTCCAGGCTTCCACAGGAGACATGTGCGGAATCTCGCCGTCATCAGCGCAGCACTGCATAAAGATGGTAACTGATGCCATATTCAGGCATGCCAACCAGTTCATCAAGTTCCAGACAGACTCCACCAGTCAGGCCGAGAGCGCCAGAGGCTTAAGCACCATCACTGGATTCCCATGGTCCAAGGCGTGATTGACTGTATACATGTGGCCATTAGAGCACCTACAGGTCAGTCAGGGGCCTTCATTAATCGAAAGGGGTTTCATTCAATGAATGTGTAACTTGTCTGTAATGTAAGAGTATATTGCAGGTGTGTGCTCGTTATCCAGGAAGCAGTCACGACGCATTCATTCTCCGGAACTCCCAGGTGACAGTATTACTCAGCACCCCCCCACCAAGTGCCTGCAAGGTTGGATACTTGGTGACAGGGGATACCCGTTGAAGACATGACTGATGACACTGGAGAGGAACCCATGGAATGAAGCAGAGAAACACTACAATGAGAGCCATGAGACCACCAGAGTCACCATTGAACAGACTATAGGTCTTCTGAAAATAAGATTTAGCTGTCTGGATCACTCAGGTGGTGCCCTACTGTACTCACCAGCAAGGGTATCTTGCATTGTTGTTGTCTGCTGTGCCAGGGGGGCCCTGGATGATGAGGACATTGTTCTGCACGAGACATCCTCAGAACTGAAAGGGTTGAGGAGGAGGAAGAGAGGGCACAGCTATCTGAATGGTGGGGGGAGGGAGCTGGAGGTTTGCAGGAGTTGAGTGCAAAGGAGGCCTGGGAGGCTCTAATACTCAAACATTTCTCCTCAATGGAGGCTCATCACCCAGTGACTGGCATGTCAGTCTGAAATGAGGCATTCACATCATCTGCAGGCGCAGAAGCACTCACCTGCAGGTGGAAATCTCAGCTGCAACGGCCCACCTTTCCCACAAGGCCCGAATGTGTCACCTCGCCAAGTCTCCATCTCATGCAGGACAACAAGATCGCCTAAAACATCATCATTGACTTGAGACAGATGAAAATGCCAAGTGAAAAATGTAATAGTTTTTGTGTGAAGTATAACAACAAATAAATATTTACAAATTGCACCAGTGACCCCTCAGTGCAGTTATTGTGATTTTTTTGAAAAGTTTGCAAGTGCTCACGCATGTGGACGACCCCTCGCCACCAGCCATGGCAGAGGCAGGTGACTGTTCAGGCTGCCCCGTGACTTTGGATGACCTTGGCGGGCACCCTCTGCCTGCCCTCTGCCATGCAGGCCCCGGCATGTTGAGGTGACCCTGAGCTGTCTCAGGACCACCCTCTGACACCCTGGGATTCTGAGGTGCTGATGTCACTGGCAGAGGGGACAAGGAGCTGCTGAATGCCTCAGGAGCACCCTCAGAAGAGCCCCCTTATGCATCCTGCTACTGCTCCTGTGCCCTCGCGAGGCTCAATTGGACCTCCCTGCTGACCTCAGAGGGATCAGCAGCTTCTGGATGTCGCAAAAGCCTCGTCGACAGCTCACTAAGGCACTGCTCCATCGAGCTCACTTTCTCTGTGAGGTTTTGCAGGGCCTCCAGGATCAGGCCCTCTACAGCAGCTGTCAATCTGTCAATGGAGGAAGCCAGATGCACAGAGGACAGGGACTGTGTGTTACTCATGGCCTGGATGGAGATCTCCAAAGTCCGAGCCAGAGCACGCAATGTCTCTGGTAACTCCGCCAGATCTCCACGTACCGCATGCTGCACCTGCAGCATCTCCTGCCGAATAGATGCCATCAGAGGCTCATCATCAGCTTGGGGCTCAGCACTGGCCTGGCCTCCCACAGTGCTTCGAGTGTCAGAGGCTTCGACCAGTACTGCCTCTGGCAGCTGGTCCGGCACTTGTGCAATGCTGGCGCCAGTTTGTGACCACAAATCCAAGGACACAGACATCACAGCATAGGTGACTGTTTCTGAGCAGGCACTTGTTGCAGGGAGAGGATGTGCCGCTGCACCCTCTGACGTCCCCTTCTCCTCAGTTGTGGACAGACGCGCCCCGGAGACGCTGTCTGGCCGCTGCTGTGTTTCACCTGCAGGGGAAAAAAGAATGATAAGTTGTGATCAGCACTGCTGACTGAAGGACAAATCATTGACTGCAGTGTGGCCACATGTGTGTGACTTTGACCTCACGAGCAACCTTCATTGCTTGAGCCAACTCCACCACCCCACCTCGCCCGCACTCTGGGGGACTCACCCTCCTAGCCAGGTGCTCCGGCCTCACCATCGGCTACTGAGTGTCCTCCCTCCTCCCCTGCAAGCATCAATGCCTCCTCCTCCACACTGGTGAGAAATGCGAGGTTGTCACCCTGCCACCGGTCCGGGCCCTCTTTCGGGCATTCTGTGCCCTCTGTCCTGTGGAAACACATGGCAATTAGTTCAGTCCCTTGACTTGAATGAGCACCCGCTCAACCCTTGTGCTGAACGCTGCCTCTGGAACCATTGCCATTGAAGTGCACGGTTGGTACACCTCTGGACCATTGTGCGTCTCAGATGTGCCTACCATATGGTCCACGACAGGGCTGCAGCTATTCACTGCAGATGGATGGCTTCGACTTTGCAGCATCAGCACCCAGTGATCCTCCTGTTTTAGTTCAAAGCTGCGATGACTGCGGAATGCCCCTTACCCTGGCAGAACGCAGAAGATCATTGACCTGCTTGCGGCGCTGCAGCCATGTTCTCTTCACAACCCCTCGGCTGCTGACCTCCTCCGCAACCTCCAGCCACGCCTTCCTGGTGACTTGGGATGGCCTCCTCCTTCTCACTGCTGGGAAGAGGACCTCCCACCTTGCCTCAGCCGCCTGGAGGAGGACATGCAGGGACTCTTCTGAGAACCCCTAGGTGCCATGCGGTTGCCTCTGTCTGCCATTGCCGCAAGCGGGTTCTGGTCTGTCTCGGGTACATTAATGTTCATTGGATGGATCAGCCCTTTAATTCCTGTTGCACTCCTTTCACCTTCAGCCAGTTCTATTCCTTCTGCTCAGATACAGCTCCTTCCAACGTCCTCCTTGCTGCAGGTAAGCCTCTCAGAGCCGCTGAGGGTGCTGAAAGCCCTTTTAAATGGTTTTCAGCACCTTCTTCTAGCTCTAGCCCCGCCCCCACCAACGCTCACCCTCCCACCCACACGTGCCCTTTTCGGACACTAGTACGATGCCGAGCCGCTAATTGGTTAGTTCGCGCTCGATCGGGGCGGCAGCTAAGCACGAAGCAGGAGCGACTTCGGCACCCACTCTGCCTCCTGGACCGTGGAGCTGCCAAGAGAGGTAAAATTCCAGCCACAGTGTCAATTTTCACCTGCACGCTGATGACACCTAACTGTACCTCACCACCACCCCTCTCAACTCCTCCTGTTGCTAAATTATCAGTCTGCTTGTCCGACATCTAGTACTGGATGAGCAGAAATTTCCTCCAATTTTAAATATTGGGAAAACCAAAGCCATAGTCTTTGGTCCCCACTAGAAATTGTGTTCCCTAGCCACTGACTCTCCCTGGCAACTGAGACTGTCCAGATTGTTCGCAATCTTGATGTCATATTTCACCTCGAGATGAGCGTCTGACCACATATCCGTGCCATTACTAAGAGCACCTATTTTCCCTGCTGTAACATCATCCAACCTTGCCCCTGCCTCAGCTCATCTGCTGCTGAAACTCTCGTTCATGCCTTTGTTGCCTCTAGATCTGACTATTCCAACGCACTCCTGGTTGGTCCCTCACATTCTATTCTCCATAAATTTGAAGTCATCCAAAATCCTGCTGCTCGTGTCCTTAATTGAACCAAGTCCTGTTCACCTATCACCGCTGTGCTCACTGAACTGCATTGGCTCCAGGTTAAGCAATGCCTCAACTTTAGAACTCTCATCCTTGCTTTTAAGCCCCTCAATGGTCTTACCCATCCCTATATCTATAATCTCCTCAAATCCCACAACCCTCTGAGATATCGGCGCTCCTCTAATTCTGGCCTTTTGAGCATCCCCAATTTTAATTACTCAACTATTGGTGGCTGTGACTTCAGCTGCCTGGGCCCTAAGCTCTGGAATTCATTCCCTAAACCTCTCCACCTCCCTAAATCTCTTTCCTCCTTTAAAACACTCATTAAAACCTACCCCTTTGACCAAGCCTTTGTTCATCTTCCATAATATCTCATGTGGTTTGGTGCCAAACTTTGCTTTATAACACTCCTGTGAAGCACCTTGGGGTGTTTTATCATGTTAAAGTTGACATCATTGGGAGCCCTGGTAAACAAAGCATCAGTCACCTGTCTTATGCATTTATTGGCCATTAACTGTGGAATTCTGCAAATATCTCCACCTGGATTCTGCAAATATCTCTGGAAGTATCCAGAGGCAAAAAAATTGAGGGCGGTGGTGACTTTGACAGCTGCTGATAAATCGTGGCCACTGGTCCAGGTGGCAGCAGCTCTTGTTCTAGCAGACTGCAAATGTTCTGCCACCACTTGACATGACACCCTGAGCCTCCTGAGACACTGGTATTCGAGGAAGCTTATCCTTTGCCTGACGACTCTGTGTGTTGGGTATTGCTATCTGTGAGCTGTATGTTTCTGGTGCTCCTATTGCTCCTGTGGAGCTGGAGGTATATGAACAGTAGACTGCTGCTGCTCCTGCTGCTGCTGATCATCTTTTGCTTTGGATGTACAGTCCTTGATTGGAATTGAGGTCTTGCAGTTTTCACTGGGGCCCGGTGCACACTTTCAAACTGCTTCTCTGGTACAAGAAGGCTGAAGAGGTCCTCTGTCTTGAGACTTAAGCATTGGTTACCTCCTTGATACAGTGGTGGGCTGCAGCCTGGGAGACCCCACACATGTCCCCTGTGGATCCTTGGAAGGATCTAGATGTGTAAAGGTTTAGTGCCACTGTGATCGTCAGGGCCACTGGCACAGGATGACCCCCAAATCCCATAGATTGCAACTTGTCCTGCAGCATTGGCTGATTCTGTAGATCCCTGGGCCTTTGCTTGAAAAAGAGAGAGACATGGAGAGACCTTCCTTCTCTTTTGTTTACAAATTGCAGTCTGCCGAAACATTTCTGTGAGGCACAATTCAAATGGTTCCCAGTCTGGCCAGCAGGTAAGTCAAGTGACCAGCTTTTTGTTTGAAACAGCATCGTCTGTGAGGGTTGTTGATTCTCAAAGTTCTCCAGTCACTCCAGTCACACTTGGTGGGGTGTGGACTCTGGCTGTTACAAAGACAAAGAAGGTTGATTATTATGATTGCCCAGACCAGTCTTGTTAATTGAATCACTTCCATTGTCTCTCTATTCAATTGTCTCTCAGAATGCAAATATGCAGCCATGTTACAGCTGTCCAACTCTGTGGTCTTTTTAAATAAAGATCTGTGCAATGTCCAGCAAAAAGGTTCAATTAGTGTTCCAATTGATGAAATTAATATGTTTCCATTTGGCAGGTGTGGTTTCTGTCACAATATAAAGTTTTTTTTGTTCCAGCAATCAACCTTCATTGTGTAAAAGTGATTATTCCGTCATGCATTACTTGTGGTCTGCTGACTTCACCCTTCACCCTTAGTGGATGCTGATGTAGGCACAGCCCTCATTTGAATAGCATCTCCCATGGGCCATAGCGTGTGGTTAAGCTGGGCGCTAGGCATGGAAGACAAATAGAAAGGAGGTGACAGACTACAAGCATTGAGATGAGTCTATTATTTTTACTCTGAGTGGCCATCATGGTGGCTGGAAGCAGGTAAGTATGAAATTGTCTCTTGCCTCCTTGGCCCATCACTCAATCTGCCTGGTTACCGCTGCGAGGGCTCCAACATGCAGTAATGCTTGCTCATTACCCTCCTTCACATCCTCCTCATCGGTGTCATTCAATCATGTCCTCGCCATGCAAGACCTCGCCCCTCTGCAGTGCTGGATTGTGCAGAGCAAAACAGACCATAATAATATGCGATACCCTTGCCAGGTCATATTGCAGGGCTCCACCAGATTGATTCAGGCAGAGGAATCTCATCTTCAGTAGCCCAATGGCCTGCTTGATGGTCTCTCAGATGCAGCTGTGGCAAGTGTTGTACCTCTCCTCTGCTGCATTGAGAGGGTTCCTCACAGGCATCGGTAGCCAAATCTTCAATGGGTACCTTTGTCTGCAGAATCCATCCCTGAAGGCAAGCAAGGGACCTGAAAAGCTGTGGCACCTGGGACTGTCAAAGTATGTAGGCGTCATGGCTGCTTCACAGGAAGCGGGAACACACCGGCAGGAAACGCTTTCGGTCGCAGACCAGTTGAACTTTGACGGAAGGAAAGCCCTTCCTGTTGATGAAGGTGGCTGGCTGGAGCCTTGATGGTCACATGAGTTCAATCTATCCATTGTTGATTGTTGTAAAAACCATCTGGTTCACTAATGTCCTTTAGGAAAGGAAATCTGCTGTCCTTACCTGGTCTGGCCTACATGTGACTCCAGACCCACAGCAATGTGGTTAACTTTTACATGCCCTCTGAAATGGCCGAGCAGGCTACTCAGTTGTATCTAACCGCTACGAAGTCAATAAAAAGGAATGAAACCAAACGGACCACTCGGCATTGACCTAGGCACCGGAAACGACAACGGCAAACCCAGCCCCGTCGACCCTGCAAAGTCCTCCTTACTAACATCTGGGGGCTTGTGCCAAAATTGGGAGAGCTGTCCCACAGGCTAGTCAAGCAACAACCTGACATAGTCATACTCACGGAATCATAACTTACAGGCAATGTCCCAGAAACTGCAATCACTATCCCTGGGTACGTCCTGTCCCACCAGCAGGACAGACCCAGCAGAGGTGGCGGGACAGTGGTCTACAGTCGGGAGGGAGTTGCCCTGGGAGTCCTCAATATCGACTCTGGACCCCATGAAGGCTCATGGCATCAGGTCAACAATGGGCAAAGTAACCTCCTACTGATTACCATCTACCGCCCTCACTCAGCTGATGAGTCAGTACTCCTCCATGTTGAACATCACTTGGAGGAAGCACTGCGGGTGGCAAGGGTACAAAATGTACTCTGGGTGGGGGACTTCAATGTCTATCACCAAGCATGGCTCGGTAGCACCACTACTGACCGAGCTGGCCGAGTCCTAAAGGACATAGCTGCTAGACTGGGTCTGTGGAAGTTGGTGAGAGAGGCAACAAGAGGGGGAAACATACTTGACCTTGTCCTTTCCAATCTGCCTGCCGCAGATGCTTCTGTCCATGACTCTATTGGTAGGAGTGACCACCGCACAGTCCTTGTGGAGACGAAATCCCACCTTCACATTGAGGATACCCTCCATCGTGTTGTGCGGCACTACCACTGTGCTAAACTGGATAGATTTCAAAGTTCTAGCAATGCAAAACTGGGAATCCATGAGGCGCTGTGGGCCATCAGCAGCAGCAGAATTGTACTCCACCACAATCTGTAACCTCATGGCGAGGCATATCCCCCACTCTACCATTACCATCAAGCCAGGAGACCAACCCTGGTTCAATGAAGAGTGCAGGAGGGCATGCCAGGAGCAACACCAGGCATACCTCAAAATGAGGTGTCAACCTGGTGAAGCTACAATCCAGGACTACTTGCATACCAAACTGCATAAGCAGCATGCAGTAGACAGAAATAAAAACAAGAAATGCTGGAACTACTCAGCAGGTCTGGCAGCATCTGTGAAAAGAGAAGCAGAGTGAACGTTTCGGGTCAGTGACCCGAAACGTTCACTCTGCTTCTCTTTTCACAGATGCTGCCAGACCTGCTGAGTGGTTCCAGCATTTCTTGTTTTTATTTCAGATTTCCAGCATCCTCAGTATTTTGCTTTTATGCAATAGACAGAGTTAAGCGATCCCATAACCAATGGATCAGATCTAAGCTCTGCAGTCATGCCATCTCCAGCCATGAATGGTGGTGGACAATTAAACAACTAACTGGAGGAGGTGGCTCCACAAATATCCCCATCCTCAATGATGGGGGAGCCCAGCACATCAGTGCGAAAGATAAGGCTGAAGCATTTGCAACAATCTTCAGCCAGAAGTGCTGAGTTGATGATCCATCTCGGCCTCCTCCTGAAGTCCCCAGCATTACAGATGCCAGACTTCAGCCAATTCGATTCACTCCGCGTGATATCAAGAAACGACTGAAGGCACTGGATACTGCAAAGGCTATGGGTCCTGACAATATTCCGGCAATAGTACTGAAGACCTGTGCTCCAGAACTTGCTGCGCCCCTAGCCAAGCTGTTCCAATAAAGCGACAACACAGGCATCTACCCGGCAATGTGGAAAATTGCCCAGGTATGTCCTGTACACAAAAACAGGACAGATTGAACCCGGCCAATTACCGCCCCGTCAGTCTACACTCAATCATCAGCAAAGTGATGGAAGGTGACATCAACAGTGCCATCAAGCAGCACTTGCTTAGCAATAACCTGCTCAGTGATACCCAGTTTGGGTTCCGATAGGGCCACTCAGCACCTGACCTCATTACAGTCTTGGTTCAAACATGGACAAAAGAGCTGAACTCAAGAGGTGAGGTGGAAGTGACTGCCCTTGGCATCATGGCAGCAATTGACTGAGTATGGCATCAAGGAGCCCCAGTAAAACTGAAGTCAATGGGAATCAGGGGAAAACTCTCTGCTGGTTAGAGTCATACCTAGCGCAAAGGAAGATGGTTGTGGTTGTTGGAGGTCAATCGTCTGAGCTCCAGGACATCACTGCAGGAGTTCCTCAGGGTAGTGTCCTTGGCCCAACCATCTTCAGCTGCTTCATCAATGACCTTCCTTCAATCATAAGATCAGAAGTGGGGATGTTCGCTGATGATTGCACAATGTTCAGCACCATTCGCGACTCCTCAAATACTGAAGCAGTCCGTGTAGAAATGCAGTAAGACCTGGACAATATCCAGGCATGGGTTAATACGTGGTAAGTAACATTTGCGCCACACAAGTGCCAGGCAACGACCATCTCCAACAAGAGAGAATCTAACCATCTCCCCTTGACATTCAACGGCATTACCATCACTGAATCCCCCACCATCAACATCCTAGGGGCTACCATTGACCAGAAACTGAACTGGAGTAGCCATATAAATACATTGCCTACAAGAGCAGGTCAGAGGCTAGGAATCCTGCAGTGAGTAACTCACCTCCTGACTCCTCAAAGCCTGTCCATCATCTACAAGGCACAAGTCAGGAGTGTGATGGAATACTCTCCACTTGCCTGGATGGGTGCAACTCCAACAACACTCAAGAAGCTCGACACCATCCAAGACAAAGTAGCCCGCTTGATCGGCACACCATCCACAAACATTCACTCCCTTCACCACCGACGCACAGTGGCAGCAGTGTGTACCATCTACAAGATGCACTGCAGCAACACACCAAGTCTCCTTAGACAGCACCTTCCAAACCCGCGACCTCTACCACCTCTAAGGACAAGAGCAGCAGATGCATGGGAACATCACCACCTGCAAGTTCCCGTCCAAATCACACACCATCCTGACTTGGATCTATATCGCCATTCCTTCACTGTCACTGGGTCAAAATCCTGGAACTCCCTTCCTAACAGCACTGTGGGTGTACCTACCTCACATGGACTGCAGCGGTTCAAGAAGGCAGCTCACCACCACCTTCTCAAGGGCAATTAGGGATGGGCAATAAATGCTGGCCCAGCCAGTGATGCCCACTTCCCATGAATGAATAAAAAAAAAAAATCTATCACACCTTGCACCCAGGGGAATCTTGCGATGGCCCGAAATCCAATAACCCTGTCGGTCTGACTGTCGGGGTCAATCTGGTAGTGCAGATACTCACCGGTCCTCTTGAATAGGGCATTGGTCACCTCCTTGATGCAGTGGTGGGCTGCAGCCTGGGAGACCCCACACATGTCCCTGGTGGAACCTTGGAATGAGCTAGATGTGTAAATGTTTAATGCCACTGTGATCGCCAGGGCAGCTGGCACAGGATGACCCCCAAATCCCATAGGTTGTAACCTGTCCTGCAGCATTAGCATATGTTGGTGAAGGCCTCCTTGGAGTGCCAGAGTCTTCGCTGACAACGCAGTGCAGACATTTGGAGGTAGCTGAGTCGGGTCTGGTACACTCTCTGACGTAGATGGGCCCTTCTTGGCATTGTCGGCTGCTGCTGCTCTTGTCTTGGAGCTTCAAGGGCAGGCACAACTGCTTCCTGGTCCTCCCTCTGTCAGAGGCACTGCAGCACACCACGGGGGTCCACAAAGACAAGGTGCATGAGACCCATGCCAGGTGGCCAGGGGTCATCCAGAGCTGTGCCATTGCAGAGACAGCCCCGCCAGGCAGCTGTGATTTTTCTACTTCTCCCAGCAGATTCCCTGTTGGTCCTGTGCCCATCCTTGCTGATAGCCAACCCTTTCAACCAGCAGTATGGGCAGCCAATTATCTCATCCAACAGTTTGGTCACCCGATATAGCCACCTAAACCCAAGACCATGCCTTGCAGACCACCTGAGACCCCACTCAGCTGGTACCCCCACCCGAGACCCTGCTCAGCCGGTACTCCCACCCGAGACCCTGCTCAGCCGGTACTCCCACCCGAGACCCTGCTCAGCCGTTACTCCCACCCGTGACCCTGCTCAGCCGGCACTCCCACCCGAGACCCTGCTCAGCCAGTACTCCCACTCAAGACCCTGCTCAACCGGGACTCTCACCCGAGACCCTGCTCAGCCGGCACTCCCACCCGAGACCCTGCTCGGGCGGTACTCCCACCCGAGACCCTGCTTAGCCGGCACTAACGCACGAGACTCCAACCCATTTTGCAAAGCACCCAAGACCCTGAACCCCTTGCAGAACACACAGCACTGCAGGCTGACAATGGCCTCTGCTCCCGCCTCTTCCCCTATGCAGTGCTGGTCATGGCTTCCTCCCCATCATGGTACTGAGGCCTTACTTTGGTGCCGCCAGATTTTAACAGTCAGAAATCCAAAGGCATGTGAGGGCTGCCCATCAATCACTTAATCCCTAGCCTCCCATTGAATCACGGTGAATTAGATGCTAATGGATTGAAAGTAAATGTTCTACAGTTTAAATTACATTCCAACGCGTTTTTACCTTGGTGCTTTTCCGCTGCTGACTAAATCCGGAAGCGACATCACGATGCTGGACTTCCGGGCGGACGCTTCCAACGTGATTCTCTGGTCACCCAAGCCTCCATTCCTGCTCAAAACAGCCGGACTAAATTCATTTCAGTGTCTGCAAAGAAATGCAGACAGGTTATGTGAGTGGGCAAAAATTTGCCAGTGGGAAAATATGACGTCGTCCACTTTGGTAGGACGAATAGAAAAGCAGAATATTATTTACATGGAGAGAGATTGCAGAATGCTGCCTTACAGAGGGATCTGGGTGTCCTTGTACATAAATCACAAAAAGCTAGCATGTAGGTACAGCAGTAATTAGGAAGGCAAATGAAATGAAGAGTTGAAACTGAAACCAAAAAGGCAAGACTAGAATATTCTACATTAAAAAAACAGAGACTGTTCTGAGAAGACATGTACTGAGATCTTGTATGGGCTAAGATATTTTAAAGTGCTATAAATAAACTAGTTGGTGATTTAATACAAGTGTTATATCTGCATTGCTCTGAGATAAATCAGATATACATAATATATCCAGCAACCCCGCGTAAACATAACAAAAACATGGCTACGAGGATGATTCAACAAAATCAAATGATATCAGCTCCAGAACCTTTTCTATCAATGCCAGGAAATCCTCCCTTGTGCTGGAAGCGATGGATTTCAGGTTTCAAGACCTACTTGCTCGTTACGGGGATGGACAGCCCTGATATAGCAGTGAACCATAAAAAAGCGATCGTGGTACATTGTCTCGGAGCAGAAGGTCAGCAGTTATTCGAGCTGCTCACAGAAGATAGGTCAATGTTTGATACAACGGTAAGTGCTCTCGAAAAATACTTTGAGCCGAAGAAAAGTGTGATGATAGAGCAATACGCATTCCTCCAGAGATCCCAGGAACATGGTGAGCCCATTAAACAATATGTAACAGTATTGCAGCAATTGGCGGATACATGTAAATTTGGCACACTAACCAACGAACTAATTCATGATCAATTAATTGTAAAGAGTTCAAATCCAGGAATTAGGGAATGTCTCCTCATGGAGGATGAGGATTTAACCTTGGAAAAAGCTATGACCTTGGCAGTCCAGATTGAATCTAGATTCATGCTAGATTTGAAGAGGTTACACACACATGCACTCTTAGACTCAGAGTTGCAGATACAGCTTGCCTAATCAGCTTCAGTGCAAGAGTTAAGCACAAGAAGACCTCTGCAACCTCATCAAAATATGCCCTATCGCGGTCAGTTACCTTCAAAACTGTGCCCAAATTGTGGAAATGTTCATTGAGTCACAACCTCATGTCCAGCTCAAGGAAAAGTTTAACTCATATTTAAAGTGAATCACACTGGAGCTTCTCTGCATTCTCCTCACAGCTCACACTCCCACCCAGCTTTGTGTCGTCTGCAAACAAACAAAATATTACATTTAATTCCCTCATTTATATAATTAATATATATTGTGAATAGCTGAGGTCCTAGCACTGATCCCTGCGATACCCTACGAGTCACTGCCTGTCACTTGGAAAAAGACCTGTTTATTACTGCTCTTTAAGTTTAGAGATACAGCACTGAAACAGGCCCTTCGGCCCACCGAGTCTGTGCTGACCATCAACCACCCACTTATACTAATCCTATATTCCTACCACATCCCCACCTGTCCCTATATATTTCCCTACCACCTACCTATACTAGGGGCAATTTATAATGGCCAATTAACCTATCAACCTGCAAGTCTTTGGCATGTGGGAGGAAACCAGAGCACCCGGAGGAAACCCACGCAGACACAGGGAGAACTTGCAAACTCCACACAGGCAGTACCCAGAATCGAACCCAGGTCCCTGGAGCTGTGAGGCTGCAGTGCTAACCACTGCGCCACTGTGCCGCTTTGTTTCCTGTCTGCCAACCAGTTCTCTATCCATGTCAGTACCTTACCCCCAATCCCATGTGCTTTAACTTTGCACGCTAATCTCTTATGTGGGACCTTATCCAAAGCCTTCTGAAAGTCCAAATACACCACATCCACTAGTTCTCCCTTGTCTATTCTACTAGTTACATCCTCAACAAATTCCAGTAGATTTGTCAAGCATGATTTCCCTTTCGCAAATTCATGTTGACTTTGTCTGATCCTGTCATTGACTTCCAAGTGCTCTGCTGTTACATCTTTTATAATGGACTCTAGCATTTTCCCCACTACTGATGCCAGGCTAACTGATCTATAATTCCCTGTTTTCGCTCTACCTCCTTTTTTAAATAGTGGGGTTACATTAGCTACCCTCCAATCCATAGGAACTGTTCCAGAGTCTATAGAATTTTGAAAAATGACCAGCAATGCATCTATTATTTCTAGGGTCACTTCCTTAAGTACTCTGGGATGTAGATTATCAGGCCCTGGGGATTTATCGGCCTTCAATCCCATCAATTTCCCTAACACCATTTTCTTACCAATACTGATTTCATATAGTTCCTCCTTCTCACTAGACCCTATGTTCCCCAACATTTCTGAGAGGTAATTTGTGTTCTCCTTTGTGAAGACAGAACTAAAGTATGTATTTAATTGGTCTGCCATTTCTTTGTTCCCCATCATAAATTCCCCCATTTCTGACTGTAAGGGACCCACATTTGTCTTCACTAATCTTTTTCTCTTCACATATCTATAGAAGCTTTTACTGTCAGTTTTTATGTTCTCTGCAAGCTTACTCTCACACTCTATTTTCCCCTTCTTAATCAATCCCTTTGTCCTCCTTTGCTGAATTCTTAACTGCTCCCAATCCTCAGGTTTGCTGCTTGTTCTGGCCATTTTATATTTCTCCTCCTTGGATCTAATACTATTCCTAATTTCTTTTGTAAGCAATGGTTGAGCCACTCTTCCTGTTTTATTTTTGCACCAGACAGGAATGAACAATTGTTGTAATTCATCCAAGTGCTTTTTAAATGCTAGCCATTGCCTATCCATTGTCAACCCTTTAAGTAAAGTTCCCTAATGTATCATAGCCAACACGCGTCTCATACCTTAATAGTTTCCTTTATTTAGATTCAGGACCCTAGTCTTGGAATCAACTCTCTCACTCTCCATCTTAATGAAGAATTCTATCATGTTATGGTCGCTCTTCCCCAAGGGACCCCGCACAACAAGATTGTTAACTAATCCTTTCTCATTACACAATACCTAGTCTAGGATGGCTTGTTCTCTAGTTGGTTCTTCAATGCATTGGTCCAATATACCATCACGTACGCACTCCAGGGATTCCTCTTCTACAGTATTATTGCTAATTTGGTTTGCCCAATCTATATGTAGATTAATGTCATCCATAATTACTGTTGCACCCTTATTGCATGCGTCTCTGATTTCCTGTTTAATGCCATCCTCTACATCACCACTGCTGTTTGGGGGGTCCATATACAACCCCCACCAACGTTTTCTGCCCCTTGGTGTTTCTTGTCTCTACTCATACAGATTCCACATCAGGATTCTCTGAGCTAATATCCTTCCTCACTATTGTATTGATTTCCTCTTTTACTAACAATGCTACTCCATCTCCTTTGCCTTTTTGCCTGTCCTTCCTAAATATTGAATACCATCAGTCCCAGAGGTCCACAGCACCCCAACAATGGAAATGGAATACTAACAGTTACCGCAGCAGCAAGAGGTGACACGGGAATGACACTCCCCGGAGAAGGAAAATCACCCAGATGAACAGCCAACGTCAATGCGCACACACACCATTAAGAGACGAGCATGAGTTAAAGACTATGTG
Source organism: Heterodontus francisci (assembly GCF_036365525.1). NCBI lineage: Eukaryota > Metazoa > Chordata > Chondrichthyes > Heterodontiformes > Heterodontidae > Heterodontus > Heterodontus francisci. The sequence continues at coordinate 118,962,488 of NC_090374.1, forward strand.
TGCAATGCATGTGCAGAGACTGGCGAGAATAACGAACTCCGAATGCATGGGAACAGTTGTGTGCATACTGGGTAAGCTGGGCAACTCACTGTGTAAATGATAAAGCATGCAATTCTATTTGTTTATTGTATGAAAAGGATGTTTGGTATTGAAATGCAATACTGTACTAATGTGCCTCCTGGCTTGCCATAGTCATGTGACCTCTACCATGAGGCACTCACTGCAGGCATCCATCAGCTGGCAGTTCAATAAAGACAATGTACAAACCAGTTGTCCTGTGAGCTCATAACAGACTCGCTTGCAGGGAGAACCGGGCCTGCGACTGATTGCTCTTCAGCTGGGGTGCCACAAAATGACACAGTTCAATAGCTGGATAATCATGAGGTTGCACGTGCTGCATTGCAGTCATATCCAAGTAATTGGTCCTGTGTCAGTAGACATGTTAGTATGGGGATCTGATGCCAGAAATCATGATGGTTCCAGTTGGCCTGTGTTTCCTTTCAGCACTCTGCCTTCTATACCTATGGACTGCATTGCCGTTTATTGCATTAAATGTGCAGTATTTGCTACAATCCCTGTTATTTTAATTTCAGATGACAGTAACAGCAGATTGTAGCTTGAATATTTAAATAGAAATTAGTGGGGAACAACACTTATTGAACAAAAAATGTAACAAGCAGACCATTAGTACTCTTACCAAGCATGATGCCAGCAAAGGAAATTTTGCTACAGATATTGGGCCCAAATTTCCAATTGGCCATGAGACAATTTTCCTGACTGGGGACTGGAAAATTGGGTAGAACCAATTTGTGCTTAGAGTTTACATTGTGTTTTTTGGTCCAATCATTTTTCAATCAGGATGCCATGGGCAAATTTTCTGACTGCCCTCCCTACATCAAGGGATGTGTTGAAGGGAATTCTCAGGCTAGCCTGGGACTTTCACCCTTTGCACACTTAAAAGACCTCAGCAGATCTCTCACCAGCTGAGAGCCACTGTGAATCATGTGAAGGCTTTGGAAAGGTCATGCCAGAGGTAAGTTCATTGTTCCCAAAAGGGGATCAATGCTTCCAGCGTCATAACTCCTGTTGGAGCTGAAGATCCTTTATGACAGCTTTATCTTTGGCTTGAAAGGGCTTTGGGGGTAATGCGGAGCATACGAATTAGGAGCAGGAGTTGGCCATTCGGCCCCTTCGAGCTGGCTCTGCTGTTTAATAAGATCATGGCTGATCTGATTGTGGCCTCAACTCCACTTTCCTACCTACCCACCTGCCTATGACTCCCTTGTTCGTCAAGAATTTACCCCACACTCTGGATCTCGATCCACCTTCTAGCTGATGCCTCTGGCAAGGCAAGGGCCACACATCCCAAACATGCTGAAGACCCCATCCCCACAGTTTGGGAAGGGGTTGGCATCCTGCAGTTTGAGTGGCTATAGGTTACGCTCCACTTCATTTGCAGCTGACAGAGCAGATCACATTTGTCCTTTTGAAGCTGACAGAGAAATGCAGCTTTTGTGAGCGGTGACAGTTGCCACTGCTCAATCTTTCCTTCTTTTAATTCCTCCGCTTTTAATGCTTCTGGCAGATTTGATCCACTTTTGGGATCGATTACATAACTTCGGGGCAGGGTTGGGACCTTTCCAAGACCCAGTGTGAGTCACCTCCCATGAAAGTAGAATGCTCAGACTGCTTACAGGAGTGGCTAACACCATTGGAGATGAGATGGTATATACGGCAGATCTATAACTTGTAACACCAGGGTAAACATTGCTCAAAAATCCATCAGCAATTTGATTTCATTTCCCTGATTATATGATAGAAACAGGAGCAGAAAGGAATTCATGGGCTGATCAGGCTCTCTGTTTTTACCATTGCATTGACTATGTTGAATGATTCTGACTAAAGTGATTCCTTAATTGAATAAGCTTGCACTTCCATCAAATGGTGACATTTTAGTATTTACATGTTAAACCCTGTTAATTACTGTAGCTGATATTAGCAGATGAGCACTTAACGTATTCGTATCACTTGTCTCCATCTGCTAGATTTTTAGCACCAGTATTAATCCATTTATTGCCCTTGTGAAGTTCCTTTCATACCTTTCAAAACACAGCCAACATAACTTCAGCAATGACTTACCTTCCTGCTCCTATACTGTCTCCTCTAGAATGCCCAAAGCATCCAGCCTTGGTCCTTTCCTATTCCTCATCCCCAAATTGTACCTTGGTGATAGAATACACAAAGATAAATATTAGCTAATGAAGTAAGTGAATTCAATCGTACCTGCGTGTTCACCTCACTATGAAATAAAGCAGCTTTGTGATTCTTAGAAAACCTCACCTCACTTAGTCATGAGCCAGTCTGCTATTGGAAAGATTGAAGAAATGTCGATGTGAAAGACATAAGTATCCAGTCCAGATCATATATACTTGTATTGTTATATTCCCAGGTTATACTATCGCATAAGTAACCATAGGACAGCGTGTGTCATCTCCCATGAAAGCAAGATGTCAGACTGCTCACAGGCATGACTGACACCACTGAATGTGAGAAGATATCTACTCGCCACACCAGGTAAGTTTACATCTTCTGCGCCTGGGCAGTAATCTAGTGCAATAAAAGCAAAATACTGCGGATGCTGGAAATCTGAAACAAAAACAAGAAATGCTGGATTCACTCAGCAGGTCTGGCAGCATCTGTGGAAAGAGAAGCAGAGTTAACGTTTCGGGTCAGTGACCCTTCTTCGGAACTCGAGTTCCGAAGAAGGGTCACTGACCCGAAACGTTAACTCTGCTTCTCTTTCCACAGATGCTGCCAGACCTGCTGAGTGAATCCAGCATTTCTTGTTTTTGTTTCAGTAATCTAGTGCGTCTGTTGTGGAAGCTGCCCTATTTTTATTCACTCTCAAACAAAGGAAATCCCAAGAACAACCTATGATAGAAAATTGTTGGTGTCACTCTGTTGCTGCTCTGTGGTCTATTTAAGGTCTGGAAAAGACTAAGTGAAAAATAAAATTATTGCACTTAGCAAAAGAGAAGCTACTGGTGTCTAAGTTCAGATAAGGAAATGGTGCAATGTGGTCTGGTCATCAGATACGCTCTCTAAACAACGAATCATAGGTATCCAGATCACTCCATTGAGTTACACAAACATTTTTGTCCTGTAAAAGATTTTCTCCCACATTTAGAAGTATCAATAACTAAAGTCAACTGGCACAACTCAGTGATATACATTAATCCAAACGTAGTAGAATTTTCTGAACAGCATTGCCAATATAATCTAGTTAAAAATGAGATGGGAACTCTTACAATCAATTTTTTTTATTTGTTCATGGGATGCGGGCTAGGCCAACACTTATTTTCAATCCCTAATTGCCCTTGAGAAGGTGATGGTGAGCTGCCTTCTTGAAACTGCTGCAGTCCTTGGGGTGTAGGGATACCCACAGTGCTATTCGGAAGGGATTTCCAGGATTTTGACCCAGTGACAGTGAAGGAACGACGATTTAGTTCCAAGTCAGGGATGGTGTGTGGCTTGGAGGAGAACTTGCAGGTGGTGGTGTTCCCATGCATCTGCTGCCCTTGTCCTTCTAGGTGGTAGAGGTCATGGGTTTGGAACATACAAACATATGAACATACAAATTAGAAGCTAGAGTAGGCCACTCGGCCCCTCGGGCCTGCTCTGCCATTCAATAAATTCATGGCTGAACTGATTATTCCACATTCCCACCTACCCCCAATAACCTTTCACCCCCTAGTTTAACAAGAATCTATCTACCTCTGCCTTAAACATATTCAAAGACTCTATTTCTACTGCCTTTTGAGGAAAAGAGTTCTTGAGGGAGGCGCTTTTGAAAGAGCCTTGGTGAGCTGCTGCAGTGCATCTTGTGGATGATACACACTGCTGCCGCTGTGTATCAGTGGTGAAGGGAGTGAATGTTGAAAGTGGTGGATGGGGTGCCAATCAAGCAGGCTACTTTATCTTGGATGGTGTTAAGCTTCCTGAGTGTCTTACCTCCTGTGCTAGTTCAGCAACCCTGACATGAAGAACGACTGAATCAAATATCATATATATGACACCTTTACAGACTCGTCCCTTGCTATGAAACCACACTGCAAAGAAAAGTGTAAAATTAGACAAAATTAATTGTTTAATCATGTAATCAATAATTGCACCAACATAATTTTTCATCCATGTGCCAACTCATAGTGCCTTTCTTCAATTTCTTGTTAATAATTCAGTCACTCCTACGAAGAGGCTTCAGCATAGATGGTGGAAAGCTGCTGTTATTCCTAAGGATTCTTGAGGTGCTTGTGGTCAGAAACCTCTGGGAACTCTGATCTGAGAAGGCCTGACTGCAGACTGGCCCAGCAGGCTTTCAGGCACCATGGTGAATATTTTAATTTTTTAAATTTTTTTTTTAAATTTAGCGATACAGCACTGAAACAGGCCCTTCGGCCCACCGAATCGGTGCTGACCAACAACCACCCATTTATACTAACCCTACAATTATCCCATATTCCCTACCACCTACCTACACTCGGGGCAATTTACAATGGCCAATTTACCTATCAACCTGCAAGTTTGGCTGTGGGAGGAAACCGGAGCACCTGGCGAAAACCCACGCGGTCACAGGGAGAACTTGCAAACTCCACACAGGCAGTACCCAGAATCGAACCCGGGTCCCTGGAGCTGTGAGGATGCGGTGCTAACCACTGCGCCACTGTGATTGAGGGAGTTGTCATTGCAATCTCGCACAATGGCAGCACATGTGCTACTCCCATTGTGCCATTGCCAGTTTGATAAGGCTACAGATGATCACACCCACGGTCTCTGAGAGAGCAACTTTCAGGAGCTCAATGATGCCTTTAAAGCCCTATCCATGTGGTGATTCCAAGGTGGTGCAGACACTGGGCCTAATTTGAGCCCCCCGCTAGAGTCAGGAACGGAGGCAGGTAGGCACTAAATATAGCGCTGCCAGCCTGCATACTGGTTCCCTGGCACCATCCCACTCCGGGCCATTTTCCCTGAGGTGGGATGGGGGTGTCAGCAGGCCTACCCAACCGCAAAGGACAGGTAGCTAATTACACTAATTAATGGTCACTTAAGGCCAATTGAAGGAGGCTGACTGGGATTTTCCAGTCAGCTCCATGTTCCTAGAGGCAGCAGGAGCCATTTTAGCTGCCTGGAAGCGCCCTCCCAGCAACAGATCAGGGCCCAGCACTCCAGGCAGGCTTAAAGGCCCTCCTTGCCTGGCTGGGTGCAGCAGCAGCCACAAGCCGCCCTGTAGAGGGGGTTCCCCCCACCACCATAATGGTGGCCCAGCTGCAAAGGCCAGTTTTTATTTCAAATTTATAAAGTTGGAGAAGGGGCTTCCATTTTGAAGTGCCTTCTCCCTCACTTACCTGTCATGGCATCCTGCTGCTGCTTTCAAGCTGGAAGGCCTATGATTGGTCCTCCAGCTTCGATAGCCCATTCACTATCCTTAATTGGATGTCGAGCCTGCCCTCTGGTCATGAATTGGCCATCCCAGGGAAAATCACATTGAGGGGCTGTTACACAGTGCGAGCTTTTGACCCCCATTTGAGCCTGATGATGGCGTTCAGAAGCCAACTGGGAAAATCCAGCCTGGAATCCAGAGTCTGACTGATAGCAGTTTAAGCTTCCATCAAAACTGCAAAAGCTGGTGACAATGAAACTTTATGGCAGACTGCAGAATCCTGATGCCATGCAACAGAATGCCACCCAAGCTGGACACAGATCCAGCAAATTTTCATACTTAGTAGGGCACATCTTTGGCAGGCTTTTCAATTCATTTTACAATTATGTGCCAAAAGGAGCTTTCAATGGAAGACTCAGCCTCTAAATTCAGCATCTCTGTCTTTCTGAGCAGAGTTTGAAGCTGAGCTTGCCCTCTGGTGAGCCTCATATATCACTATTATATCTAAAAGTTACAAAGTAGTTAAAAATATAAAGTGAAATATATTCTACAGATAAACATAGATCTGATCCGCAATTCCCTGACTCACAGTAATGCAAAAAATGCTCTAAAATGTACACTTATTTCTGCAAATGTAGTCCAAATTTCCTGCAGAGATCATTTTCTTATGTAAAAACCCAATGTAATACAAGTGTGACTGTAGTGGTAGTATCTTGCATTCTAATTGATTTTTTTATAAATGGCTAAACCCTTGCTTAAATTAATAGGTGGCTGCAAAAGATCCCGTGGCACTATTTCAAAGAGCAGGTGAGTTATCCCTGGTGTCCTGGCCAACATTTATCCCTCAATCAACATCACAAAAATAGATTATCCGATCATTATCACATTGCTGTTTATGGGAGCTTGCTGTGTGCAAATTGGCTGCCACGTTTCCTACAACAATGACTACACTTGAAAAGTACTGCATTGGCTGTAAAGCACTTCGAGACGTCCAGTTGTTGTGAAAGGTGCTCTATAAAAGTAAATCTTTTTCTTTTTTTCGGTAGTTCAGTAGTTCCAATAAATTTGATCAAAACCATACACCCATAAGCTATCACTTTTACTTTACTGTAATCACTTACATTACTTTAAATAATCAAACTTGCATCTAAATTAAACTTTGTTCTTCACTATGTCAATCTTTGACAAGTGGAACCAATTCAGGAAGACTTGATGTGAATGTGTGGAAATCAGATTTGATTGGTAGCTACAACTGGATCACATGGTTTCATACAATAATCCTTATAATTGTATCACTGAATTGGAACTGTACTTAATTAATTAGATAAATATTTGCAAAATCTCTTCCATCCAATGCATCGATCCTTCATTTAGCAGATCACATGATAAGCAATTCTAAGAACTGTAGTTATTTACAACATTTAAGCACTAGCATGAAACTTCATGACCTTGAGAAATTACACATTTGCACTAACAAAGTCCTATGGAGAATGCTCTGGATCTTACAATTTATGCATTCAGGTTGAATGCTAATTTAAATAGGTTGATGGTGCACTAAAGAGAACATGAAAAATGTATTTGAATCTCTAGGGCAGCCACTGCAGTTTCTATTTAATAATTTAAAAATAAATTCCTAAAGCTTCAGACCTGACAAATAAAGTTACTCCTCCAGTTGCATCGATACCAGGTGACTCCAGATCCTGCTGTGCCTAAATTTTGGGATGTAAATCAATGCCAGTGGTGCAAACAATTATTTGCAATAGCCATTTCAGATTGAGTCATGAGAATCTTAGCAGCATTCTTATCTCCTTATTGGTTACTGATGAAGCCTTCATCTCTGTCTGCCATCGCATCCCCCACACCACCCCCCAACCCCGCCCCCCCCCACTTCCAGGATCTGAGACCATAACCCCCAGATTGGAGATTGGAATTTCCCCTCACCCCCGGATCGGAGATGACCCCACTACCACCGGAATTGTACTCCCTGGATTGAGTATCACCACCTCCTACTCGTGATTGGACACCCCCGGCATCGGCAACCAACCCCTTCCCCACATCCACCCCCACACTACCACGAACCCAGTTGCAGGCTCCCTTCCTGCTCCTGGGCTGTGGCCTCCTTCACCTGACAGGGAGACAAGCCTCTCAATCAGGCTGGCTTCCAGGTGAGGAACCTGATGGAAACAAAGGATGCACACTGTGACATTAAAACTGTACAACGTGCAGTGTGACCAAAACTCCATTCCCGCAGCACAGTGGCGCAGTGGTTAGCACCGCAGCCTCACAGCTCCAGGGACCCGGGTTCGATTCTGGGTACTGCCTGTGCGGAGTTTGCAAGTTCTCCCTGTGTCTGCGTGGGTTTCCTCCGGGTGCTCCGGTTTCCTCCCACATGCCAAAGACTTGCAGGTTGATAGGTTAATTGGCCATTATAAATTGCCCCTAGTATAGGTAGGTGGTAGGGAAATATATAGGGACAGGTGGGGATGTGATAGGAATATGGGATTAGTGTAGGATTAGTATAAATGGGTGGTTGATGGTCGGCACAGACTCGGTGGGCCGAAGGGCCTGTTTCAGTGCTGTATCTCTAAACTAAAACTAAACTAAAAACCACCCCAGTAAGTATTGGGGCCACAGCACCTAACCGTTTCAGTGTGGAAAGAACATTGGAAGAGACCTGTTTTGGGCCTAGGCACTGCAGATCTGAAGCAACTACAGAGGAGGAGGGAGTGGGCCACAAACTACTGTGCAAGATTTACAATACAGCTGTATTCTTAAACCCATCTCCCCTGGCCCCTCCACCCTCACCTCCAACAATATGTGTGAGGAGCTCATGCACTTCCTTGTCATTAAGATCCAGACCTTCTGATCAGCTGCCTCTACCGCATCCCTCCCTCCACCAGCCCACCTGGCCAAACTTCCTCTAAGCTCCCCACTGTTCTAGCCCTGAACTTGCATCTTTCTGTAGTTTCTCTCTAATCTCCTCTCATGCCCTCTCCAAGCTCATCCTGTCCATGAGACCCACCTCCTGCTCCCTCGAACCTATACACACTAAACTACTGACCACCCAACCTCCCTTCCTAGTCCGCATGTTAGCTGATATTGTTAATGGTTCTTTCTCTTCAGGTGTTGTCCATCTCTTACTTAAATCTGGAGTCATCACCCCTCTCAAAAAACAATCCTTGACCCCATCGGCCTTGCAAACTATCACCACATCACCAACCTCCTTTTCCTCTCCAAAGTCCTTGAATGTGTTGTTACCTCCTGAATCTGTGCCCATTTTTCCCGGAACTCCATGTTTGAATCCCTCCAATCAGGTTTCCGCCCTTGCTACAGTACTGAAATATCTCTTATCAAAATCACAAATGACATCCTATGTGGCCGCGACAAAGGTAAACTTTCCCTTCTCATCCTTGTGATCTATCTGCATCTTTTGACATGGTTGACCACACCATCTTCCTTCAATGTCTCTCCACTGTTGTCCAGCTGGCTGGGCCTGCTCTCACCTGGTTCCATTTTTATCTATCTAATTGTAGCCAGAGAATCACTTGCAATGGCTTCTCTTACTGCTCCCACACTATTACCTCTGGTGTCCTCCAAGGATCTGTCCTTGGCTCCCACCATTTCTTATCTACATGCTGCCCCTCAACAACATCATCCCGAAGTATGGTATTAGTTTTCACATGTATGCTGATGACACTCAACTCTACCTCACCAGCACTGCCGCTCTCCACTCCTCCACTGTTGCTAAAGTATCAGACTGCTTATCCAAAATCCAGTACTGGATGAGAAGAAATTTCCTCCAATTAAATATTTTGAAGACTGAAGCCATTGTTTTTGGCCCCCACTCCAAACTTTGATCCCTAGTGCCAACTCAATCCCTCTCCCTGGCAACTATCTGAGACTAAACCAGTCTGTTTGAATCCTTGGTGTCATACTTGCTCGCTGACCTATATTGGCTCCTGGTCAAGCAAAGACATAATATTAAAATTCTCAACCTTGTTTTCAAATCTCTCCTTGGCCTCGCCCTCCCTATCTCTGTTATCTCCTCCAGGCCCTCAACCTTCTAAGATATCTGAACTATTCTAATTTTGACCTCTTGAGCATCCCCGATTTCAATCGCTCCACCATTGGTGGCTGTGCTTTCAGTTGCCTCAGCCCTAAGCTCTGGAATTCCCTCTGTACACCTCTCTGTCTCTCTACCTCGCTTTCCTCCTTTAAGACTCTTTGTAAAACTTGCCTTTTTGAGCAAGGTTTGGGTCATCTGACCTGATAATCACTTTATGTGTCTTGGTGTCATGTTATATTTTATAATGCTCCTGTGAAGCACCTTGGGACATTTTATGATGTTAAAAGTGCTGTTTAAATATGTTGTTGTTATTGGAGCATCATAGGGAGATAGGTAGAGATAGTGGTAATGTCACTAAACTAGCAATTTAGCAGGTCCAAGCTAGCTCTCTGGGGACATGGGTTCAAATCCCACCATGGCAGGTGGTGGAAATTGAATTCAATTAATTAGCTTACAAAAAATCTGAAATTGAAAGCTACTCTCAGTCATGGTGCTATGAAACTATCATCAGTTGTCACAAAAACCCATCTGATTTACTAATCCCTTTTAGTGAAGGAAATCTGCTGTCCTTACCTGGTCTGCCCTACCTGCAATTCCAAATCCACAGTAATGTGGTTGACTCTTATCTGCCCTTTGAAAAGGTCTAGCAAGGCTCTCAGTTCAAGGGCAATAAATGCTGGCCTTGCCAACAATGCCCACATCCTCTCAAAGAATTTTTTAAAATGCTGGACAGCATAGTTGTGCGAATAGACAAAGTTTTTTTTAGCAGGGTGACCAAATTAGAATTCTCAATTGCTCGTGGTTACAGGAACATGGGGGAAATCTTGTAAAGTGTTTTGGCTATATCTATATCTGACACAGGTCTACTTTTCAAACAGCTCTGAGAATATAGATTCCAGATCTTGGAACAAAATTGCAGTCATCAATAATGAAAGGTTTCAGAGGTCAGGAACGTCATTCAATCTGGTCACAGCAAGACTAATGACAGCATACAGCTTCAACAATATAGTGCACAGAGTCAACAAAATGATAGAGAGCCTATGATACTGCAAAATGTAAGCACTATCCCACTGCCGGGCCTCATCAGCGACACTGAGCCCTCCCTTGAGATAGATCATGACATTCTGTGGACCAGGCATCAGCATGCTGCTGATGATCCGCAGTCCACATTTTACATTGACCCGTTAGATGTAACTTCTACTTTCAATGGCATTGTTACCAGGAAGAATCACAAAAGACACAATCAAAAACACATTTATTAGCAAACGGAAGCTCTATACTATCCAAGAGAAGTATTATTCCCTTTATTTTAATACCTACTTACTTGAAACAGGTTACTAGCTCTCTTAGAATAGAATTAATTTGTTTATTTTAAACTGGTTAGTGGCACACAATCCATCCCTTTCATTTTTTTATAGACCTCTATCAGGTTGTCTCTAAGTCTACGCTGCTCTAGAATGAATAGACCCAGCTCTTTAACCCTATCTGAGTCACTAAGGTTCTTTAAGCTAGGAATCATTCTTGTAGCTTTCCTCTGAACCTTTTCCAAGGCCATGATATTAACCAGCATGTATGGGGACCAAACTGGCCACAGCAGTTTAACCAAGGATCTGTATAATGACAGAATAGTGTCCTGTGACTTCCACTGAATGGTTCTATGAAAACAACTTGGTTTGCTTTAACTACAGATTCTCTGCATTGGTCATGGAACTTTAGTCACCTTTGCACAATAGCACCTGGAGCCTTTTCTCTCATATCTGCTATCAATATTGTTCCTGTAAATGATCGATATTCTAAAAAGAAAGATTTACATTTATATATTGCCTTGAATGACCTCAGAATGTTCCAACATACTTTACAGCCAAAGAAATACTTTTGAAATATAGACACTGTTATCATGTAGGAAATGCAGCAGGTAATTTTCACACAGAAAGGTCCCATAAACAACAAAGGGATAATGATCAGATAATCTGTTTTTTAGTGATTTTGGTTGAACAATAAATAATTGCCAGGACACCAAAGAGAACTCCCCTGCTCTTCTTCAAAATAGCTTCATGGGATCTTTTACAGCCATGAGAGGGTAGACAGGTCCTCAGTTTCAAATCTCATCTGAAAACTAGCACCTCTAACAGTGCAGCAATTCCTCAGGACTGCCAGCCTACTGCATCCTACAGGCCAACTGCCACTTACAGGAAGACCAGAAGGTTGGCAGGGAGACATGGAAGCTGAATGTGAAACTATTGACCCCAGCAAACATGGAGGAACTCATCAGGAATTACAAATTTTGGGGAACCATGAAACCCCTCTTTGAGTCCCTGACGCACTGGTGGGAAGGGATTAAGTTGAACATCAAGCAGTTCTTCATCCTCAAAGATGTTCAGAAGATGGAAGAGAAACAGAGTCTGACTCCAGAAAATCATGCAGTATCTGCTTCTGCTGAACTGAGCCCTATTTTGGACAGCACATCCATCATGTAGGTGTGTGATATTCTGTCGAAGGCTTTCTCCCTGTCTAATCTGATGAGGCAGGTGTCCTGCCCTCTGTCCCTTACATAGGCGATTGTATCCCTGAGTAGTGTGAGGCTATCAGAGATCTTCCTGCTAGGTACAGTACAGATCTGATTGGGGTGAATCACCAACTGCAAAGCATAGCAGGCCTTACTCTTTGCCGCAGAGGCCTCCAAGACCATCAGAGTCTGCTCCTTGGAGCAGGATGACACGAGCTCACATTTCTTCTTCCAAAAGGTATACAGAGAGAGCTCTGTGATCAACATCTGAAGGAAAAAGACAGCTCAATAACATCATCTCAGCCTGACATACTAAGGCTCAGCAAATCCTTCTTTGCCAGGCTGTATGACGTGAAGCCCACAGATAGCACGGCCTCCCAGTCCTTCCTGTCCTGTATCACAAAGGCCTTAGATTACAGAACATGGGAGAATGTGGACCAACCACTACTTCATCAATTTTAGTTTCAGAATAAAAATCTGCCAACCAGGTTTCTTTGATAAACAGCGAAATTATGAATTTATTACAAAACAAGACTTATTCAATAAAGATGCAAAGCTTATTAACAAACAGGTTGAAATATGAAAGTATAAATATATTCCCTTCTAAATAATCCAACACACACGCGCACACACACACTGGTTAAAGAAAAAAACAAAGAAGCTTTCTCAGCAGAGATCAACTTTACAAAAATACTTTGGCCAAATATTTGTTAATTCTTGAAGAAAAGGGATAAGATATGGAATTTCCAAAGGGTTCTTTGATCTGGTGTCCAGGTATACATGGTGGGGGGCGCACTAGAAACAGGCGGTGGTCACTGGGATCTTTTCAGAAGCAGCTCATTCAGGAGATGTTGAGAGAAAGTCTTGCAGAAACCTCTCAGGAGAAATGCTGCATCAATTTCTACAGTTCTCACAATGGATTCTCAGGGTTTCTCAAAAAGGTGGAACAGGATGAGCTGGTTGCCTCTCTCTCTTAGCAGGCTTACACCCCCAATTGCCCATTCAAAACAGTTCAAAAATGAAACCAACTCCTGACCACAATAAATCTAGACATGTCACTTCTCTGTAAACAACTCCAAAAGTCAGCAAGCCTCATGCTGTTTACTTAGCTTAAGATATGTGACTTTCAGTAAGTGTTTGTGTTTAAGCAAAGTCCCAAGTGTCCTTCCAGTGACCCTTTTTAAAAAAACATGTCCAGCATCTCCTCAAATATTTTCCACAGTCTTATATGCACAAGTCCTCAAAAAATATTAAAAATGGAAGCACCTTCATGACACCTCCATCCTTGGAGAAATGACACAGCATTTTTAAATGTGTTTCATTACAACGTGTGGACAAAAAAACAGAATATGAAAAAAAATTAAAACACATTTACACACTCATTCTCATTCTCTATTTACTTGTAATTAATACAGTTATGCCCTGTACCATCTTTATACTCAGATAGCTCAAAGCAAAGTTAAATTCTAGACAAAGCATCGGCAATTGCATTGCTTTTCCCTGCAATATAGATACTCTTTAAGTGATAAAGCTGCAATAGTAAACTCCATCAAAATAATCTGGCATTCTGGTTTCTGAATTTTTCCACAAAGTCTAGGGGTTATTATCAGTATATACCAGGGTCTCCTTGTAGCCATGGCGGACATATACTTCAAATCCTGTGGTATGTGGGAAGTCATGGACGCACCATGTGTCCTAGACGAGCAGATCTGCAGGAAGTGTCACCGGCTGCAGTTTCAGAACTCGACCGGCAGCTGGAGTCACTGTTATGCATCCACGAGGCTGAGGACTATGTGAATAGTATGCTCAGGGAGGTGGTCACACTGCAGGTTAGGAGCATGCAGGCAGAGAGGGAATGGATGACCACCAGGCAGTCTAAGAGAATCAGGCAGGCAGTGCAGGGGTCCCCTGAGTCTATCTTGCTTGCTAATCGATTCTCCATTTGGGATACTGGTGAGGGTGAACGTCCCTCAGGGGATTGCAGCCTGAGCAAAGTCTGCGGCACCACAGGTAGCACAGCTGCACAGGAGGGAAGGAAAAAGAGGGGAAGAGCAATAGTGATAGGGGATTTGATAGTCATGGGATCAGACAGGCATTTTTGCAACAGTAAAAGTGACTCCAGGATGATGTGTTGCCTCCCTGGTGCTAGGGTCAAGGATGTCACGAAGCGGCTGCAGGACATTCGTCTGGGGGAGGGTGAACAACCAGAGGTTGTGGTCCACAAGGTAACAATGACACAGATAGGAAGAAGGATGAGGTCCCGAACACAGGTTTTAGGGAGTTAGGAAGGAAATTAAAAAGCAGGATCTCAAGAACAGTAATCTCAGGATTTCTCCCAGTGCCACGTGCTAGTGAGCATAGGAATAGGAGGATTGATCAATTGAACACGTGGCTAGAGAATTGGTGCAGGAGGGAGGGCATCAGATTTCTGAGGCATTGGGACCAGTTCTGGGGTAGGTGGGACCTGTACAAGATGGGTTACACCTTAACAGGATTGGGGCTAATATCCTCGCAGGGAGATACGCGAGTGCTGTTAGGTAGGGTTTAAACGAGCTTGTCAGGGGATGGGAACCTGATGGATAGCTCAAATTGGAAGGAAGTAAAGCCTGGTAGCAGGAAGTAGAAAAGTAGTAAGTCATATTAGAAGGCAGGTGAAACAAAGACGACTATCAACTAGGCTTAGAATGCAGAATAATGTCAAAAAGACAAATTTAAGGGCATTCTACTGGAATGCACAGAGCGTTCACAACAAGGTAAATGATTTAAAGGGACAAATGGAGACAAATGGGCATGATCTAATTGCCATTACAGAAACATGGCTACAGGGTGATCAAGACTAGGAACTGAATATTCAAAAATATTCGACATTTAGGAAGGACAGGATAAAAGGAAAAGGAGGTTGTTTGACACAGATAATAGGGGATGGGATCAGTACATTGGTAAGGGAGGATCTCAGATCGGAAGAACAAAATGTGGAATCTGTTTGGGTGGAGCTAAGAAACAGCACGAAACAGCAAACATTGGTAGGAGTGGTTTATAGGCTATCAAACAGTAGTGGTAGTGTGGGGCATTATATTAATCAGGAGAGTAGAGAAGCATATTGCATGGGTAATACAGTAATCATGGGTGATTTCAATCTGCATATAGACTGGGTAAACCTAATGAGCACTAATGCTGTGGAGGACAAGTTTCTGGACTGTGTTAGGGATGGTTTTCTAGAGCAGTATGTGGAGGAACCGACCAGAGAACAGGTTATTTTAGATCTAGTCTTATGTAATGAGAAAGGGCTAATTAATAATCTTTGTTGTGAAAGAACCTTTAGGGATGAGTGACGATAATGTGATAGAATTTTACATTATGTTTGAAAGTGAGGTAGCTCAATCTGAAGCTAAGGTTTGAAATTTAAACAAAAGAAATTATGAAGGCATGAGGGGCAAATTGGCTGAGGTGGATTGGGAAAATATATTAAAAGGTATGGCAGTACATAGGCAATGGATCGTCTTTCAAGAATTATTACATAGTTTACAACAACTATACATTTCTGTAAAGCACATAAACCCAAAAAGAAAAGGCACTCAACCATGGATAACAAGGGAAGTTAAGAATTGTATAAGATTAAAAGACCTATAAAGTTGCCAGAAATAGTAGTAAACCTGAAGATTGGGAGGATTTTAGAATACAGCAAAGGAGGCCAAGAAACTGACAAAGAAGGGAGAATAGAATATGAATATAAACTTGCAAAAAACATAAAAACGGACTGTAAAAGCTTCTATAGGTAAGTAAAAAGGAAATGTTTATCAAAGACAAATGTGGGACCATTACAGGCAGAGTCAGGAGAATTTATAATGGGGAATAAAGAAATGGCAGAGAAGCTAAATGATTACTTCGTGTCTGTCTTAACTGAGGAAGATACAAGAAATCTCCCAGAATTAGAGATCCAAGGCATTAGGGGGGAGAATGAGGAATTGAAAGAATTGAAATGTATTAGAAAGAAGGGTGTATTGGAGAAATTAATGGGGCTGAAGGTTGATACGTCTCCGGGACCTGATATTCTACATCCCAAAGTGTCGAAAGAGGTAGCTATGGATATAGTGGATGCATTGGTGATCCAAAATTCTATAGATTCTGGAATCATTCCTGCAGATTGGAAGGTAGCAAATGTCACCCCACTATTTAAGAAGGGAGAGAGGGAGAAAACAGGGAGCTACATACCTGCTAGCCTTACATTAGTCATAGGGAAAATGCTAGAATCTATTCTAAAGGATGTGATAAATGGACACTTGGATAATAATGACCTGATTGGGCACACTCAACATGGATTTATGAATGGGAAATCATGTTTGACGAACCTGTTGGAATTTGTTGAGGATGTTACCAAACAAATTGATAAAGGGGAGTTGGTGGATGTAGTATACTTGGATTTTCAGAAGGCTTTTGATACAGTCCCCCACAGGAGGTTGGTTAACAAATTTAAAGTACATGGGATAGGAGGTAATTTACTGGCATGGATTAAGTATTGGTAAACAGTAAAAAAGAGAGTAGGTATAAATAGGTCATTCTTGTGTTGGCAGGCTCTGACTAGTGGGGTACCGCAAGTATCAGTACTTGGGCCCCAGCTGTTCACAATATATATCAATGATTTGGATGTAGGGATCAAATGTAATATTTCCAAGTTCGCAGATGACACAAAACTTGGTGGGAATGTGTGAGGAAGCTGTAAAGCGGCTTCAAGGGGATTTGGATAGACATAGTGAGTGGGCAAGAATGTGGCAGATGGAATATAATGTGGAAAATGTGTGGTTATCCACTTAGGTAGGAGGAATAGATGTGCAGTGTATTTCTTAAATGGTAAGAGATTAAAAAATGTAGATGTACAAAGGGACCTGGGTGGTCTCTTCAATAAGTCACTGAAAGCAAACATGCAAGTACAGCAAGAAATTAGGAAGGCTAATGGTATGTTAACCTTTATCGCAAGAGGGTTTGAGTTCAGGAGTAGTGAAGTCTTGCTTCAATTGTATGGATATGATTGCCATAGATGGAGTGCAACAAAGGTTCACCAGACTGATCCCTGGGATTGCAGTATTGTCCTATGAGGAGAGGTTGAGGAGACTGGGCCTATATCTCTAGAGTTCAGAAGAATGAGAGGTGATCTCATTGAGGCATAGAAAATTTTTACAAGGCTTGACAGGGTAGATGCAGGAAGGATGTTTTCCCTGGCTGGATGGTCTAGAACCAGGGGACACAGTCTCAGAATAAGAGGTAGGCCATTTAGGACTGAGATGAGGAGGGCTTTTTTCACTCAGACGGTGGTTAGTCTTTGGAATTCTCCACCCCGAGGGCTGTGGCAGCTCAGTCATTGAGTATATTCAAGACAAAGATCAATTTCCAGATATTAAAGATATTAAGGGATATGGGGATAGTGCAGGAAAATGGTGTTGAGCTAGAAGATCAGTGATGATCTAGTTGAATGGCAGAGCAGGCTTGAGGGGCCAAATGGCCTACTCCTGCTCCTATTTCCAATGTTCCTACGTCCTATGTCCCTATGAATTTAAGTGAACCTCACAATAATAAGGGCATCCCAGGCAGCAATATGCACCACTGGTGGTGTGTGGTGTATTGCCCTCTTCACCTTCCACCTCCTCATCTTTCTCCACTTCCTCCTCGCAATCCTCCAAGGAGGCTCTGTGCTCTGCGCCTTTGTCCTCCTACAAGGTCTAACCTTTGCAGCCAAGCTATGTTGTGCAGAGCACAGCAAACCACAACCAGTCTGGAGACCTGATTGGTGAGTGCTGAAGGATACCTCCAGATGCATCTGAAATGCATTTTTATCAGGCCAATGGTTTGTTCAATGGCTCATCTGGTGGTCATATGGCATTCATTGTATTGCTCCTGCGCCTCATTCCTCAGGTTTCTGGGAGGTCTCATCAGGCTCATTTTAAGTGGGTATCCCATGTCACTGAGCAGAAAGCCAGTAACGATGCTTCAAGGTCTGAAGAGATCAAGGAGAGTGGATTGCCTCAGAACAAAGGCATCATGGCTGCTGCCTGGGAATCTTGCGCATACCTGCAAAAAGATCTTTTTGTGCTTGCACACCAGCTTCACATTGATGGACTGGAAACCCTCATGGTTCATGAATTCTCCTGGGTGATCTGGGGGTACCTTAATTGCCACATGTGTGCAGTTGATGATGTCCTGCACCTGAGGGAAGCCAGGCAGAACCACATACCCGCGCGCCTGTTTGTTCTGACTGGTGTCATTGCAGGCTAGGTTGACATAATTGACAGTCCTGACAAACAAGCCATCAGTCACTTGTCTAATGCATTTGTAGACTGTTGTTAGAGTATCTGGGGGACCTCCAGTATATTCACCAGTTCCTTATTCGGATAAATGCTTAATTAGAACGTGTATCTGTTTAACTACTACTGCCCTGTAATTCCAAGAATATCTATGTACATATATATGTATTGTTTAACTTTTGTATTAACCTAAGAGACCGTAATGCCTTGGAGGTGAGGATAACATCAGGGAAGGGGTAATAGAAGAAGCGGGACAATTAGAAGAGAAGTAATGGATAATATGGTTAATTAAATAAAATTAAAAGAACAATGGAAATAAAAAAACAGAACAGCAAGCAGAGACTTGCAGAGGGACTTTAGATTAAACACCTCAATTGGAATGTATTAAGGTGTAAAGGGAGGGTCTCTCCAGCCAGAATCAATAGGTCATCAAGGCCAGGGTAAAAGATGCCCCTTTGTATTACTGATAACACCTTCAACAAGTGATGTCAGTGGTTATTAGACTGAAACCTTAGCAAAAACAGGAGCCTTGTATGGGTACGGGTTCTGAAGAAGGGTCACTGACCTGAAATGTTAACTCTGCGACTCTCTCTACAGATGCTGCCAGACCTGTTGAGTATTTCCAGCATTTCTTGTTTTTATTTCAGATTTCCAGCATCTGCAGTATTTTGCTTTTATTTTAGCCTTGTATGCATGCTATCCCTATAATTGGACAATAAGATGATGGCTTTAAGCCAATGTTTGGCCAAGTGAAATTTAGTGGTTTTGCATTATAGAAAGGGGCATGTAAAGTGAGCCAAAACAGACAGAAGGTGTAGAAGACTTCAAGAGACACTTGGAGGACAAGTCAGGGGTTCAGGCCACGGGGGTGCAGGCACTTGTTATTGCAGCTTTTACCCAAGGGGTAAAATAATTGGGATAATATAACTCTCAATTATACCTTGTAAACTACTGCTCAGATACTGTAATGTATCAAGTCTCACTTATGCTGAATAAAGTTTGATCACTGCCAGAAATATGTGTCAATGTCACATCATTGGCTATTAAGGTTTATTTAAAGGAAAGCTTAACACTGCGGACTGTGAGATCCTGCAACTGTCTCCAGTAGAACCCTGAAAGACTCCAGAAGTAAAAATGTTGAGGGTGTTGGGACATTAACAGCCACTGGTAAAGCATGGCCACCAGATCCAGTTGGCAGCAACTATTCATCCAGCAGGCTGCAAATGACTATTACTATCTGAAGCGACACCCTGAGCCTCCTGAGATAGTGGTGTTCAGACATCTTGAGGTAGCTTAGCCTCTGCCTGTAGACCCTGTGTGCCAGGTAGTGCTGCCTGAGAGCTGTACCTCTCTGCTGCTCCCCCTTCTCCTGTGGAGCTGCAAGTTATGTGAACAGCAGGCTGCTGCTGCTGGTGCTGCTGCTGCTGTTGTTGGTCATCTTGGTCCTCATCTGACATCCAATCAAAAGCAACATAAGCAAAACCCATGTTGATCTGATAGATCAGAGCACCAAAATGCAGACGAGACCACCAAAACCTCCAAGGTGCAGATGAACCTCCAGAGTGTTGAAATAACCTCCAGTGTGTAAAGTAAGCTTTCATCAGAAGTACTGTGAGCAAACCCTTTTCCCGCAAGCAGGTAAGAAAACAGCTACCAGTAGTGAGTATTTATTGGCATTGTCATGCTGGGCCCCCACCTGCCAAGAATGAGGCACATTAATTTTGTCATGAACATTGATTTTAAACTGTTACTGGGGTGAAGAAAGGGCTTGTTAAACTGATCAGCAGTGGCTGGAAAAGACACTTGCATATTAACAGACGTTGATTGGAAGGACAAAGGACCATTCCCTGACACATTCAACCCACAATGGACCTTGATCACCAGGTATTGTATGTAAGAGGAGCATTCCAGAGACTGCTAAGGTGATACAATCCAAGACGTGGTCAGATCAGTTAGTCACATGACTAACCTGTTTGGCAATCTGAGTTTTTCTGAATTGTAGAGAAGCTCTCTCCTGTCTGCTCCCATCTCTTTATCACAAACCTTTGAATCCATTGAAGACACATGAACCCCAAGAGAGAAAAGTCTCCTATAGCGAACAAGGTTCCGAAGAATACTGGGCCCCAACAAAAAGCAAGAACTACCTACAATCAAGGACTCTACAGTGAGCTCAAAGAACTGTAACAAAAATTCTTCAGATATTGCTTCAAACATTTCACTTTATTTTTTCTTCTGCTCTTTTCTGTCTCTATTTGCATGTGTGTATTACGTATGCATGCAAATGTGGCCGTGTCGTGTATCTGTAGGTGTTAACCGAATTAGAGTTTAAGTTTAATAAATTTCAGCTTTTCTTCTTTAAACCTAAGAAAGCCTGTTTGTGCTGGTTCCTTTGCCTTATAATTGGAAAGCGGTGAACAAGGATTCACCAAGGGGGAGCTAAAATCACGATCTGTTTAAAATTAAATCCTGTTACGGTAAGACCAGGTGAAGGCTGAGAGGGACCCCTTGACACCTTTCTCACCTGGTCATAACAGCATATTTCCTTTAGATTGCTTCATTCCCTCAATAGTCATTGTGTACTCACCTTGCTTTAACTGGTGAGTTCCAGGAAGCCCAAGAAACCCATGGACTTGAAAGCCCATGTCAATATTGCTCTAATTGAGCGATTAACATATGCTAAGTGGTAACCCATCCCTCCCTCAAGGGTTGCTCACACATAGGCTAATGAGATTTGGAGCTGGCTTTGTGATGTACGGTCAATTTCACCAGTTTCAACATGCTACCTGTACCCAAACCTACACACACCTGCACATTAAACTCAAGGCCTAAGTATAATTCCAGCACTAGGTTCCCTGATGCTACATGTTCACACTCATAGAAGCTGGGCATTTGGGTAGCACACAAGTCTCACATTCCTCCTTCCAACACATGTTCACCTTCTATCTGACTGAAGGAGAAGGCTGCACATAACAGGAGGCAGAGCATGCAGACAGGGGAAGGAAGTCAAAAATGCTGCAATTCTTAACTCCGCAAGAGAAGAAACCCATGGGAATTATGGGACTGGAGGCAATAGGGAGAGTTGGAGAGAGGAGATCAACAACCATTCCCCAAGCTTTTAGCTAGTTTTTTTTGCTTTTCAGTGGTAGCACTCACGTGATAGGTGAGAATCTGAAGTGGAAATGTACCTGTCTGGCATGCCTCTTCTGATTCTCTTCCTCTTCTACAACCTGCAAATAGAGAGGTATGCCCAGAAGGATACCTATTGCTGCACACAAATGAGTTTACTAACATTATCAGCTATATAACCAGGCACAGATAAGAGGCACAACGTAGCTGCAAAACACCATCAGTGATTGCAGCTTCAATATCTGGTCATTTTAGCAGCAGGTGAGGTACCTGCCAAACTCAGGTGAGGTTCTTCAGTGGACACCACTCTCACCCTTGGGTGAGAAAGTTGTGATTTCAAGTCCCACTCCAGAGATTTAAAAAAAATCTAGGCTGACACTGCAATGCAATACTGAAAGAGTGCTACTTTGTCAGATGTGGCATCTTTCAAATGAGACATTAAATCCAGGCCCCAACTGCTCTCAGGTGGATGCAAAAGATCCCATGTCACTATTTTGGAGAAGAGACAGGTAGTTATCCCCGGTGCCCTGACTAACATTTATCCTTCAATCAACATCATTAAAAGAGGTTATCTGTTCATTATCACATTGCTGTTTGTGAGAGTTTGCTGTGGGTAAATTAGCTGCCACGTTGTCTACATTACAACAGCGATTACACTTCAAAAAGTACTTAATTGGCTGTAATGCGCTTTGGGACGTCCTGAGATTGTGAAAGGTGCTATATAAATGCAAGTCCTTTTCCTTTTCTTCTCATGAATGAATTCATGTTGCAGGGGTACATGAAATTACTGGCACTCCAATCAAATTCTAACCTGAGCCTGAGTAGGGAAGCCTCCATAGTGAACCAGGTCAGCAGCCATTGGGAAGATAAAAAGGCCTCCCAAAGAAAATTAAAACTTTGTTGGGTCAGGAGGTGCATGAACGCTCTTCAGGGAAAATCAAGGTCTCCCCTGCCCAGGTCATCCCTCCCTTTCCAAATCCTCTACCCGTGACCTACACGCTTACTGGTGATGTCGGTTCTGGCCACTGGACTCTAGTTGCCCGAACCTCTGCTCCATTGGAACTTCCTGCCCATTTGGTGTGGACGTCCAGATGAGGCCTGTGAGTTAAAATAACTTGGGCCTCTACACGTGCACTTTGCACTCGCCCTGCACTAGCCCCTGCTCCCACCTCAATCTACCCCTAAGTCTGCTATTTTTCAAGTGATGTTTGGGAATAGCAATTCCTCTGTGTGTAATACTTAAAAATTGGTTAACATAGTTGAGTGAAATTTGCATTGTTTGTAAGTTTAACAATCTATAACCTGTTTACGTCAAGTGGACGAACTGTTTCATTAAAATAGCATAATGATGAATTACACCTAAACTGCTAGTCCCAGATTAAGTCCAAATACAGCCTTCTGTAGCTCAGTTTTGAAAGTGTGCGGTGGGACTTGGGTACCCCGCATGACACCAATGCACTAGCTGCTTATAAAGCTCCTCCACCTAACACCGAAAGACTTTTAAAAATCTGCGCATGAGAAGTTTACAGCAGCACCAATTCTTATGGTTCTTAGCCAATTTGTTGTACATTTGAACGGAACTTTCCCAGCCAGCCTGGTAAATTGGTTTTCAATTTTTCTTTTCATTTCCAGTTGGATGTCGCTTCCAGGAATAATGTACCAAATGTTTTTAATTGCTGGTAAACTGCAAACTTTCAAAGCTTGAACACATAATTACAATGATTGCTGTATGTTTCAATTTTAAATTGTACCAAGATTAGATGACTTCCGTCAATCACACCCACTGTTTGCGGGAAGCAAGCTTCCCTTGCAAAATGGGCTGAGTTAATCTCCTCATGACACTTTGATGAACTGCAATTATAGTAACCCAACAGCCACAGTGTTGCCTTAGTGCACAATTACACAAACAGCAGAAACACAGCACATAATAAATTTGTATATATGTGGAACTCACAACACCTTCGCAGTCATCACAAAGTCATAGCCACCCAGGTCTCAGCTGGAACAGTGAAAGGTGGTATCCTCACGAGGTATACAGCTGCTTGCTTCCTCTACCTACAATAAAGAACAATGTTTGCTATTTATTTAGAAATTCTTTGTCCAGTCTGTAGGCAAGAATTTCTTCATAAGAGTTTCCTCCTAAAACAGTTTTTTATCTATTCACTCCAAATCTATCATTGTCACAAGTTATGGCAGGAGATTGGGAGAACCCTATGGAATTTTATGGTCAGTGTTTGTTCCATGCATGTTTTATCCTCTTAGTAAAAGCCTTTCCAAATTTGGGTAGGTTTACCTTTACACTCTCCTAATACCTGAACATTTCTTGCACATTTGCCCTTTGGTCATATGGACTGGGAGGCTGCGTTCATTTTCTTAATGACCTCCATCCATGCATTTGAACTTTAGCTTTAACAGGAGAGTGCCCATCAGCACCTCCTTCAGCAGGAATCATGGAATCATTATAAAAAGGGAAATTTCCTCCAAATCACTTCTCATATTTATTCCTTCTGCTAGCAAAAAATGATCCTCCCCTTTAGTGGTAATGCCCCTTTAAAAGCCTCTACCGTGTTGGATTTTTCATTTCCTGCGTTATACTACCAATACTCATTCATAGCCGCTAAGTGCATTGCACTGTTGAACTACAAGAAAGCCCCCAGCGAGTTAACATCCATAGCACTTAAAGCAGCCAGAAGCACTGCACAAAGAACAGCCAGGCGCTGCGCAAATGACGACTGGCAACACCTATGCAGTCATATTCAGCTGGCCTCAGACACCGGAAACATCAGAGGAATGTATGATGGCATTAAGAGAGCTTTTGGGCCAACCATCAAGAAGATCGCCCCCCTCAAATCTGAATCAGGGGACACAATCACTGACCAACGCAAGCAAATGGACCTCTGGGTTGAGCACTACCTAGAACTGTACTCCAGGGAAAATGTTGTCACTGAGACTGCCCTCAATGCAGCCCAGCCTCTACCAGTCATGGATGAGCTGGATGTACAGCCAACAAAATCGCAACTCAGTGATGCCATTGATTCTCTAGCCAGCGGAAAAGCCCCTGGGAAGGACAGCATTACCCCTGAAACAACATCACAAACCACTGACCACCTCCAGGCGCGTATCCATTGTCTCTCGAGATAAGGAGCCCCAAAAGAAGAAAGAAGAAGAAAAGAATCAAGTGTGCCAAGCCTGCTATACTCTCAGCACTACATGAACTGCTTTGCCTGTGCTGGGACGAGGGAGCAGTACCTCAGGTCATGCGCGATGCCAATATCATCACCCTCTATAAAAACAAAAGTGACCGCGGTGACTGCAACAACTACCGCGGAATCTCCCTGCTCAGCATAGTGGGGAAAGTCTTTGCTCGAGTCGCTTTAAACAGGCTCCAGAAGCTGGCCGAGCGCGTCTACCCTGAGGCACAGTGTGGCTTTCGAGCAGAGAGATCGACCTTTGACATGCTGTTCTCCCTTCGTCAGATACAGGAGAAATGCCACGAACAACAGATGCCCCTCTACATTGCTTTCATTGATCTCACCAAAGCCTTTGACCTCGTCAGCAGACGTGGTCTCTTCAGACTACTAGAAAAGATTGGATGTCCACCAAAGCTACTAAGTATCATCACCTCATTCCATGACAATATGAAAGGCACAATTCAACATGGCGCACCTCATCAGACCCCTTTCCTATCCTGAGTGGCGTGAAACAGGGCTGTGTTCTCGCACCCACACATTTTGGGATTTTCTTCTCCCTGCTGCTCTCACATGCGTTCAAGTCTTCAGAAGAAGGAATTTTCCTCCACACAAGATCAGGGGGCAGGTTGTTCAACCTTGCCCATCTAAGAGCGAAGTCCAAAGTACGGAAAGTCCTCATCAGGGAACTCCTCTTTGCTGACGATTCTGCTTTAACATCTCACACTGAAGAGTGGCTGCAGAGTCTCATCGACAGTTTTGCGGCTGCCTGCAACGAATTTGGCCTAACCATCAGCCTCAAGAAAACGAACATCATGGGACAGGACGTCAGAAATGCTCCATCCATCAATATTGGTGACCACGCTCTGGAAGTGGTTCAAGAGTTCACCTACCTAGGTTCAACTATCACCAGTAACCTGTCCCTCGATGCAGAAATCAACAAGCACATGGGAAAGGCTTCCACTGCTATGTCCAGACTGGCCAAGAGAGTGTGGGAAAATGGCACACTGACACGGAACACAAAAGTCCGAGTGTATCAAGCCCGTGTCCTCAGTACCTTGCTCTATGGCAGCGAGGCCTGGACAACGTATGTCAGCCAAGAGAGATGTCTCAATTCATTCCATCTTCGCTGCCTCCGGAGAATACTTGGCATCAGGTGGCAGGACCGTATCTCCACCACAGAAGTCCTCCAGACGGCCAACATCCCCAGCTTATACACACTACTGAGTCAGCGGCGCTTGAGATGGCTTGGCCATGTGAGCAGCATGGAAGATGGCAGGATCCCCAAAGACACATTGTACAGCGAGCTCGCCACTGGTATCAGACCCACCGGCCGTCCATGTCTCCGCTTTAAAGACGTCTGCAAACGCGACATGAAATCGTGTGACATTGATCACAAGTCATGGGAGTCAGTTGCCAGCGTTCGCCAGAGCTGGCGGGCAGCCATAAAGGCGGGGCTAAAGTGTGGCGAGTCGAAGAGACTTAACAGTTGGCAGGAAAAAAGACAGAAGCGCAAGGGGAGAGCCAACTGTGTAACAGCCCTGACAAACAAATTTTTCTGCAGCACCTGTGGAAGAGCCTGTCACTCTAGAATTGGCCTTTATAACCACTCCAGGCGCTGCTCCACACACCACTGACCACCTCCAGGCGCTTACCCATTGTCTCTCGAGATAAGGAGGCCAAAGAAAGACTCATTCCAGGCACACAGGGAACCTATTGAAATGAGAACAAAATCCAACAAGGTCAGTCCTACTGGCTCCTAGCCTGATCCCAACCACTCTCACAGCAGGGCTGGCAACAAATAGCAATGCACTCCCAAATTTAATAATGGAGGTAAAACGCAACTTTGGCAGTGGTGCAAAACAGACGGTAGTGGATGAGCCCCCTGTTATACCAATTGCAACACTATCCCCACCCACCAGCCCAGCTACCATACACCAACCCATGATGTCAAAGCATCATAAGGCTTTGGATGGATTTGAATGAGTTGTACTTGGATGAGTTTCGGAAGGGCCAATGTAAATCCACTATCCACATCCTCAGTAAATTTGGGAACAACGCATTCCATGCTCATTTGGTGTGCAAATAAATCCTAAATCAAATCAGATCAAAATAAATCACCATCTAATGGATGATTGACAATGCTAAGCAAATTCAGGATTATACAGAGCACAGAGAAAATTCCAGGCCAACATAAATTAGTATTACAAATTTACAGAACAATGGTAAGAACTCAATGACAACAATAGCAAGAAACAATGCCAAGGGTGACAGGGTAACTCCAGCAATCCAATCCTTTCAGTAAGGAATGGGACTCACAGGGAGTGATTTATTAAATTAAAATTAAGTTACAGTAAATCAAAGCTTAATGTCTACTTTTTCCCAAGGTACATTCCCTGCAATTATAGAATCACTTCCTAATATAGTCAACTACAATGCATAAATTGCTAACCACTTTGTTTTCACTCCCATTGCATAGAGTTCCTTGTCCAAGCATTCAACTATTTCAGATAATACAGAATCTTGATCCAAGAACAAAATGTATGCCAGTTTCTGGATTTAATGCAATAAACTGCTAATCTACTGCCAAGTTTCCCCAACACAGCAGCGCATTGAAGTGTTATCACTCTTATGCATGACTTATGCTTCGTGAAATGTTTTCAGTTGTTGTTAGGATTGAATTGGTTAAATAATGATTAAATTGACTCTGGTGCAAAGCTTTGCCAATTGGCCATTTTGAACAGTAATCTATGGAAATTTTGATCCAAAACCAAACTACTTATGTGTTTAGTAGAATTCAACTCTTTTATGAGGTACCAACCAAATCCAAAAGTTGGAGAATAATATCCACAAAAATACAGAAACATAACACCACAAGAAAGAGGAAACTTGTTACGAAAATTGCTGAGCAAAGTATCCCTAAAAACTCAAAAAGGCAGCTCGAAAGATTATCCATAACAGGGAAAAGATTGTAATCTAGATTTTAGCTATTCAAGCACACAGTAACAAAAATAAGACCCTGGTACACAAATTGGCACCCCACCTGTCAGTCAGCAGATCAGTTCATAGCTTTCAATAACACAATTATACATTGAGAAATAATAAAATCTCTCTGTACCCATTTGGCACATTGAATTTTATTGCAGCTGGTGAGGTCAACTCATTCCTCCTACTCTACGTTATGTGGTTTCTTCAAAGAAGAAATTGAAGTCAGTGAAAATTGAACAAAATAACTTTGTGGGATGCCTATTTGAGAAACCAAATTCATTGCAGAATTGCTAACCTTTTAAAATAGAGAATAGCTTATAAAATTAAAATAATCCAAGTGCTGAATAAAACTAACTTTGGAAAAGAAACAAACTTTTATGTAAAAGCTGGTAGATTATAACCAGCTGTTTAATGCTTAACTGTCGTTCCAATGGAAATTTAAGTAGAATATTTGAAACGAGATAGAATAATAGTGGGAAAGATTTTAAAAGGCATGTAGAGTTGGAGTCAAATAACAGAATGAATAACAAATTACCTGCAAAACAAAACAGAAAATAGGCTTAAAGGTAGTTACTCAAACTTGCGGAAGATAGGAAATTGTGTTCCACAGGTATTGGTGCCGGGACCGCTATTTTTTAGCATTCACATAAATGATTTGAACTCAGGAATCAGAAATACAATATCAAGATTTGCAGATGACACTACATTGGTTGGGGGGTGGGGGGAGGGGGGAGTTGGGAAGGTGCATACAGTTAATACTGAGGAAGACTGCAACTCAATACAAGAAGATTTTAACAAAATTGCAGAATGGGCTTTTAAAAGGTAAATTATTTTCAATACAAATAAGTGTGAGGTGATGTATTTTGGTAATGTAAACAAGTTGTAATCTACTCCCAGGAAATTGATAGTATAAATGATGTAGAAGCACAGATTCACAAATCATTACAAGTAGAAGTGCAAATTAGCAAAGCCAAAAAAGTGCAAGCAAAGCACTGGGGTTCATTTCTAGAAAAAACAAATTCAAAAGTAGACAAGTAGACAAAGCAAAATAATGCAGATGCTGGAAATCTGAAATAAAAGCAAGAAATGCTGGAAATACTCAGCAGGTCTGGCAGCATCTGTGGAGAGAGAAGCAGAGTTAACGGGCTGGATTTTACCTGAGGCAGATGGGAATTTGCCACTGACATAAAAGTCGGTGGCGAACCTGTTTCTGCCTAGCCCAGGGATCTGTCCCCAGGCTTTAATTGTCTAGAGGCGGGACTTCTAACCGCTTGAGGGAGGAAGTCCCCCTCATTGAGCTGCCGGCCAGTCAGCGGGCCGGCAGCTCTTAGTCCCAGCAGTGCCATCGGGAGCGGTGGGTAAGTTGGGCATGCCTCACCAGGGAGATCGGTCATGCCCTGGTGAGGCTAGGGTGGTCGTTTTGGGGGAGGGTAGGGCGTCTTGGGTCCCGGAGGTGGATTGGGAGGCAGGGCCGGCTCTCAATCAGGCACCCTGTGCCCGACTGACATGGCACCACAATGGGGCTGCTGGAGGCGGGAGCGGGGTTGACCGGAGGTGGGAGTGGGGCAGGTAGGCCTCATGGAGCCTCCTGCTCAATTTTACGTTGTCCCCAAGCCACCATCCGACCCGCTGGGGTGGCGTAAAATTCAGCCCAACGTTTCAGGTCAGCGACCCTTCATCAGAACTGGCAAAGGTTAAAAATGTAATAGGTTTTAAGTAAATAAAGCGGGGGTGGGCAAGAGATAACAAAAGTAAAGGTGTTGATAAAACAGGGTCACAGAGAATAACTGACCAAAAAGTCATGGAGCAAAGGCAAACGATATGTTAACGGTGTGTTGAAAGCCAAAGCGTTAGTGCAGAGAGGGTGTTAATGGACAGAAAAATGAATGGCCCTGGGCCAAAGCACAATCATGAGAAAAACAGTGGGCAGGCACATGGTAAGAAAAATGAATGATGAAACAAACTAAAATAAAATAAAAATAAAATTAATATTGGTGGTGTCGTAAATAGTGAGGAGGAAAGCCTTAGATTACAGGATGATATAGATGGGCTGGTAATATGGGCAGAGCAGTGACAAATGGAATTTAATCCTGAGAAGTGTGAGGTGATGCATTTCGGTAGGACTAACAAGGCAACGGAACATACAATGGATGGTAGGACCCTAGGAAGTACAGAGGGTCAGAGGGACCTTGGTGTACTTGTCCATAGATTACTGAAGGCAGCAGCACAGGTAGATAAGTTGGTTAGGAAGGTATATGAGATACTTGCCTTTATTAGCCGAGGCATAGAATATAAGAGCAGGGAGGTTATGATGGAGCTGTATAAAATGCTAGTTAGGCCACAGCTGGAGTACTGTGTACAGTTCTGATCGCCACTCTATAGGAAGGATGTGATTGCACTGGAGGGGGTGCAGAGGAGATTCACCAGGATGTTGCCTGGGCTGGAGCATTTCAGCTATGAAGAGAGACTGAAAAGTCTAGGGTTGTTTTCCTTAGAGCAGAGAAGGCTGAGAGAGGACCTGATAGAGGTATACAAAATTATGAGGGGCATAGATAGGTTAGATAGGAAGAAACATTCTCCCGTAGCGGAGGTGGCAATAACCAGGGGGCATAGATTTCAGGTAAGGGGCAGGAGGTTTAGAGGGGATTTGAGGAAAAAAATTTCACCCAGAGGGTGGTTGGAATCTGGAACACACTGCCTGAGGGGGTTGGTAGAAGCAGGAACCCTCACAACATTTAAGAAATATTTAGATGAGCACTTGAAATGCCATAGCATACAAGGCTACGGGCCAAGTGCTGGAAAATGGGATTAGGATAGGTACTTGATGGCCAGCATGGACATGATGGGCCAAAGGGCCTGTTTCTGTGCTGTATAACTCTATGACTCTATGAGAACCATAGTTAGACCACACTTAGGGTATTGTGCATAGTTCTGGTCTCTATATTGTGAAAATGATACAAACGCACTAGAAAAAAGTACAAAAAAGATTTACAAGGATGATACCAGGACTGAGAGGGTCCAACTATCAGGGCAGACTGAACAGACTGGGGCTCTTTTCTCTAGAAAAGAGAAGACTGAGAAGCAACCTAATAGACCTTTTTAAAATTATGAAAAAGTTTGATTGGGTAGATGTAATGATGCTTCCACTTGTATAGGAGTCTAAAACTAGAGGTCATAAATATAAATATAAGATAGTTATTAATCAACCTAATAAGATGTTCAGGGAAATAGCAGCCTGAATTTTTTGTTGCTGGGAGGCCCCATCCACCGGCCAAAAAGTCGGTGGCGAGCCTGCCTCCACTGGGCCTGCGGAGCCAGGCCAGGATTTTTCGCTCCCTAGGCCCTTAATTCGTCTTGGACTGGACTTCCACATCCTTGAGGCAGTAAGTGCTGCCAAATAGAGCTGCCAGTCAAACAGTGGGCTGGCAGCTGTTATCCCAGCAGCTCCACCGGGAACGATGGCCACTGCTGGGACTACACCCAGCCATCGCAAACAAGGTGAAGTTTTTAAGGCCTCGCTGATGACAGTCGGCCGGTTAGGGGTGCGAGGGGAGTTCTGTGCGTTGGGGGCGGTTGGTGCTTCGGGGGCGGCACAGGTTGCCCGATCAGGAGGGCCCCCCCAGCCCGCAAGAAAGCCTCCTGGTTTTACCAGGCAGGATTCTTGAGGCTTTTGGTTTACGGCCGCCAATGGTAAAATACCCGTGGTGGCGGGAGGAGGCCCTTAAGTGTCAGGTAACTGGCCAATTAAGGGCCTTGATTGGCCTGGGGCAGGAGGGCCGTTGCAGCCCAGCGTAAAATTGCAGCGGGAGCGGGAGCAGGTTGGGAACGGGCCCCCTGCCTCCCACTCAATTTTATGCTCCCCCTCCCACTCCCCCACCCCGCCACCAGCCCATTTGATTAGGGGCCATAAAATTCTGGCCAGCTTTACTCAGAGTGGTGAGAATGTGGAACGCATTAAAACACGTTGTAGAGGC
This sequence comes from Heterodontus francisci, assembly GCF_036365525.1. NCBI lineage: Eukaryota > Metazoa > Chordata > Chondrichthyes > Heterodontiformes > Heterodontidae > Heterodontus > Heterodontus francisci. The sequence continues at coordinate 118,994,069 of NC_090374.1, forward strand.
AAATAGCAGAGAACTATTTATGTTTTTTTTAATTCATTCATGGTATGTAGGCGTCACAGGCCAGGCCAGCATTTATTGCCCATCCCTAATTGCCCTTGAGAAGGTGGTGGTTAGCTGCCTTCTCGAACCGCTGCCATCCATTTGGGGTAGGTAGACCCACAGTGCAGTTAGGAAGGGAGTTCCAGGATTTTGACCCAGCGACAGTGAAGGAACGCCGATATAGTTCCAGGTCAGGATGGTGTGTGGCTTGGAGGGGAACTTGCAGGTGGTGGTGTTCCCATGTATTTGCTGCCCTTGTCCTTCTAGTTGGTAGAGGTCGTGGGTTTGGAAGGTGCTGTCTAAGGAGCCTTGGTGCATTGCTGCAGTGCATCTTGTAGATGGTACACACTGCTGCCACTGTACGTCGGTGGTGGAGGGAGTGAATGTTTGTAGTTGGGGTGCCAATCAAGTGGGCTGCTTTGTCCTGGATGGTGTCGAGCTTCTTGAGTGTTGTTGGAACTGCACCCATCCAGGCAAGTGGAGAGTATTCCATCACACTCCTGACTTGTGCCATGTAGACGGTGGTCAGGCTTTGGGGAGTCAGGAGGTGAGTTACTTGCCTCAGGATTCCTAGCCTCTGACCTGCTCTTGTCGGCACGGTATTTATATGGCTACTCCAGTTCAGTTTCTGGTCAATGGTAGCCCCTAGGATGTTGATAGTGGGGGATTCAGCGATGGTAATGCTGTTGAATGTCAAGGGGAGATGGTTAGATTCTCTCTTGTTGGAGATGGTCGTTGCCTGGCACTTGTGTGGCGCAAATATTACTTGCCACTTATCAGCCCATGCCTGGATATTGTCCAGGTCTTGCTGCATTTCTACACGGACTGCTTCAGTATCTGAGGAGTCACGAATGGTGCTGAACATTGTGCAATCATCAGCGAACATTCCCACTTCTGACCTTATGATTGAAGGAAGGTCATTGATGAAGCAGCTGAAGATGTTTGGGCCTAGGACATTACCCTGAGGAACTCCTGCAGTGATGTCCTGGAGCTCAGATGATTGACCTCCAACAACTACAACCATCTTCCTTTGTGCTAGGTAAGACTCCAGCCAGTGGTGGGTTTACCCCCTGATCCCCATTGACCTCAGTTTTGCTAGGGCTCCTTGATGCCATACTCAGTCAAATGCTGCCTTGATGTCAAGGGCAGTCACTCTCACCTCACCTCTTGAGTTCAGCTCTTTTGTGCATGTTCGAACTAAGGCTGTAATGAGGTCAGGTGCTGAGTGGACCTGGCGGAACCCAAACTGAGTGTCACTGAGTAGGTTATTGCTAAGCAAGTGCCGCTTGATGGCATTGTTGATGACACCTTCCATCACTTTACTGATGATTGAGAGTAGGCTGACGGGGCAGTACTTGGCCAGGTTGGACTTGTCCTGCTTTTTGTGTACAGGACATACCTGGGCAATTTTCCGCATTGCAGGGTAGATGCCAGTGTTGTAGCTGTACTGGAACAGCTTGGCTAAGGACGCGGCAAGTTCTGGAGTTCAGGTCTTCAGTACAATTGACGGAATATTGTCAGGGCCCATAGCTTTTGCAGTATCCAGTGCCTTCAGTCGTTTCTTGATATCACGCGGAATGAATTGAATTAGCTGAAGTCTGGCATTTGTGATGCTGGGAACTTCAAGAAGAGGCCGAGATGGATCATCAACTCGGCACTTCTGGCTGAAGATTGTTGCAAATGCTTCAGCCTTATCTTTCGCACTGATGTGCTGGGTTCCCCCATCATTGAGGATGGGAATATTTATGGAGCCACCTCCTCCAGTTAGTTGTTTAATTGTCCACCACCATTCACGGCTGGATGTGGCAGGACTGCAGAGCTTAGATCTAATCCGTTGGTTATGGGATCGCTTAGCTCTGTCTATCGCATGCTGCTTACGCAGTTTGGCATACAAGTAGTCCTGGGTTGTAGCTTCACCAGGTTGACACCTCATTTTGAGGTATGCCTGGTGCTGCTCCTGGCATGCCCTCCTGCACCCTTCATTGAACCAGGGTTGGTCTCCTGGATTGATGGTAATGGTAGAGTGGGGGATATGCCGGGCCATGAGGTTACAGATTGTCGTTGAGTACACTTCTGCTGCTGCTGATGGCCCACAGCGCCTCATGGATGCCCCGTTTTGCATTGCTAGATCTGTTTGAAATCTATCCCATTTAGCACAGTGATAGTGCCACACAACACAATGGACGGTATCCTCAATGTGAAGGCGGGACTTCGTCTCCTCAAGGACTGTGCGGTGGTCACTCCTACCAATACTGCCATGGACAGAAGCATCTGTGGCAGGCAGATTGGTGAGGACGAGGTCAAGTATGTTTTTCCCTCGTGTTGGTTCCCCCACCACCTGCAGACTCAGTCTAGCAGCTATGTCCATTAGGACTCGGCCAGCACGGTCAGTAGTGGTGCTACTGAGCCACTCTTGGTGATGGACATTGAAGTCCCCCACCCAGAGTACATTTTGTGCCCTTGTCACCCTCTGTGCTTCCTCCAAGTGGTGTTCATGGAGGAGTACTGAGTCATCAGCTGAGGGAGGGTGGTAGGTAGTAATCAGCAGGAGGTTACTTTGCCCATGTTTGACCTGATGCCATGAGACTTCATGGGGTCCAGAGTCGATGTTGAGGACTCCCAGAGCAACTCCCTCCCTACTGTAGACCACTGTGCCACCACCTCTGGTGGGTCTGTCCTGCTGGTGGGACAGGACATACCCAGGGATGGTGATGGCAATGTCTGGGACATTGTCTGTAAGGTATGATTCCGTGAGTATGACTATGTCAGGCTGTTGCTTGACTAGTCTGTGGGACAGCTCTCCCAACTTTGGCACAAGCCCCCAGATGTTAGTAAGGAGGACTTTGCAGGGTCGACAGGGCTGGGTTTTCCGTTGTCGTTTCCATTGCCTAGGTCGATGCCGGGTGGTCGGTCCAGTTTCATTCCTTTTTATTGACTTCATAGTGGTTAGGTACAACTGAGTGGCTTGCTAGGCCATTTCAGGCATGTAAGAGTTAACCACATTGCTGTGGGTCTGGAGTCAAATGTAGGCCAGACCAGGTAAGGACAGCAGATTTCCTTCCCTAAAGGACATTAGTGAACCAGATGGGTTTTTACAACAATCGACAATGGTTTCATGGCCATCATTAGACTAGCTTTTAATTCCAGATTTATTAATTAAATTCAAATTCCACCTTCTGCTGTGGTGGGATTCGAACCCATGTCCCCAGAGAAATACCCTGGGTCACTGGGTTACTAGTCCAGTGATAATACCACTATGCCACCGCCTACCCCTACGTGAAAGCTACCTGAGGATAGGAGAGAGAAAGGAATAGAAGAATATGTTCGTATGTATATGGGAGGATGGTGACTGCATCCATGCTCTAGTCAAGGTGATCTACAGAGACTTCTGTTTTGACTGAATAATCAGGATTGGACTTCAGCTTTATAAAGACTAGAATTTTACTGACTCTGAAACTCTCCTCAAAGAACCACCTTTAATGGTATAGTAATTTGAATGAAATATCTCAATTTCTCTATTCCTATCTTTGGCCATATTATTTCTTTCTTTTTATCTTATTATTGTGGCATATCCTTTGATCATTTGTTTCCCTCAGCACCCAAAGCACCAGCCCTTCTTCCTCCTCCTAGAACCTAACTCTTATTCTAAAAAGGGCATACAAATTATAGCACAGAATCAGGCCATTTGGCCTAACAGGCCCATGCTGGTGTTTATGTTACATGTGAGCCTCCTCCCACCCTACTTCATCTAACTCTGTCAACATATCCTTCCATTCCTTTTGTCCAATCTGCAACCACTTTGATTAGTTTATGATATTGGGTAGATTACATTTAATCTCTTAGCTTTGATAAGCCACAGTTACATTCATTCCTCTAACTAAATTACTAAGGAGGACAATATTTTTACACTTGATTGCAGTCAGTAAGGCCATTAGTTTCAAGGTTTGTAGGATGGGCCATTAATCCAGAGGCAACAGAAGCTCATGATGAAACTGAAGACAAAGATAAGGGGGGTTCCAAGCACCACCCGTGCCTATACATAAATCAATCTAATTGGGTAGGTTGGGTGGAGTATAGGGAGAAAATGTGATTAGAAGAATCAGACTGGCCCAGAGACATGGTCATGGTCTATAAGCTTACTTCCAATCTATCTCCTATTGCCTCCAGGGCTGTGCTCTGAACTTCCATGGAGTAGGAGATCCCAACTGGTCTCTGCCTGCCTCTCTCCTAGGAATCTGTTGTAGATTCCAATAGCCCTGCCACTTGTTGCATTGTTGTCTTTAAGGAAGAGAAACCTTTCAAGATGCTGCCACAAAGGAGAGATTTTTACAACAGCCACACGTGTCAATTGTTGTACATCCTGGGAAATTGTCCTCAGAGCCTGAATGTAGGTTTGATGTGCCTTCAATATCCGTCTTTTAAGGTGAGTACCCATGGATTCTGAATGCCACAAATGAAGTAATCAGCAGCCTTTTCCTTCACCTTGCCATATCCGCACACATCTTTAACTCTTCCAATCCTCACGTGGTTAGTGACTTACCCTGATTTCAATTACTTACTATCACTATGCATGTCCTGTTGGGTGAAAATCCTTGTGCTTTTGCCTGGTTGAGAGGAAGCCAGAATGGCAGTGGTAACCTGAGGGAGGGGTTTGGGTCAGGCATGGAGCTGTTGGGATAGCTTAGCTTTCCCTGTTTCCCCATCTTGTCCTCTTTTATTAGGACAAATCAAGGGCCAAAGGTCCTCTTGCTCCTCCTTTTTCTGTAGTCCCTGTGGCTGTACAGGAAAGCATAGCACATTTTGAGAAGGGGAAAGATGAAACCCCTCAGGATGAAGGAGTGAAAGGCATGGAAGTTTGCATGTGTGCACATGTTTTTAGTACTGGTAGGGTGACATTGTGGTTGTTGAGTTACTCACTTGGTCCCAGCAAGACCATGCTAACCTCTGGCACATCTACAATGGAGGGTTTCCCCCTGAGGACTATGGCCTTCTCCTCATTTGGTGGTGGGGGGTGGGTTGAGGAGGTATAGTATTGGGATACCCCTTCCAGTGGCCTGCCTCTGTCAAAAATGTATGGCAGTTTCCCCTGCAACAACTTGATTAAATAAGGATATGGGTGGCAGTGGGAAATGTGCGACAAGCCTGATGGGAAAGGTGAAGTGAGAGATAGGGATATGAAGATGTGTTGCACAAGGTGGTGTTTGTGTGTTGGGGAGATGTGTAGCATTGATGCTGGCTAGGGAGTTAGTAGGTGTCCTTAAACGGAGTGCAAAGTGAAGAGTTAGTAGTGTGAGTCTTGCTTTAAAATGGTGAGGAGTATGGTGGTGCCTCAGGTGGGAAAAGAAGAAAGCAAAACCACTGTTAATTCATTGCATAGCCAGATGTGGTGAAAGTAATGCATTTTTCCTGCATAACTCTGCTGTTCTGGCAGCGAGAGAGTTGATCAAGTGTCAGAGTACACCTCCCTCCAGGTAGTGCGTTTACTGTGTGCTCGGCTTGTACAAGCATAGTCCTAGGAGGCTATGTCTCCTCTCCTCCATCCATTGAAAGAGGTCATCAAGGCCTTCCTTGAGAATTTCATTATTTTCCTCCCACCGTGCTGTTGCCCATTGGGCACAGATGCCATCTGAAGAGCCAGGCTGTTGCCAACATAGAATAAGGATGTGCGTTAGAGGTACAAAGGGGAGATTTGAGCAGGCCTGTTCTGAGAGGAAACAGTTGCTGCAACTGTACCTGTCAGTCTCCCAGGATTGTGATGAAGACAGGAGTATTCAGAGTGTTTTTAAACAGTTAAACCGTTATTGTACCCAAGTTTCCTGGTGGTTCAGCTGTTTACAATTGTTTTACATCATGCCAGGACCTACAACTGTTCATATGCAAATTAACTTATGCAGGAAACGTGCATGTAACTCCATCATAACTTTCCTGAATGCCCATAACTTTTCAGCACGATAATGGTGCAATGGATATCATGGAAATTCAGGGGCTAGGCAAACACTCTAGGGTTTATCTTGACTTTGCGCAATACAGTAAAATGGGTGATAGCAAGTTGGCAGCCAATTCTATATGTCCCCCAATTTTTATTTCCATGAACATAAAATCAGGAGAGATATAAAAGGGATGCTGACTCACTGTCACCTGTTTTACTCTCTCGCACAAAGTCAAGATCTAACCCATTAGTGCCAGTCCTGCACTCACAGCAGAGAGCAGCATTCACTGGGGAAGTATCACCAGAATTTGCTTGGAATGCAGAATCGGCCCATTTAATTATTATCACTTTTCCAAATCCTTTTACCCACTACCAACTTTTACCTGTCTCTATCTATAATTTTTATTTCCATTTTACTATTTTCTCCATACATCATTTAATCTTCATAATTTTAAAGCGACATAATCTTTTCTTACTTTCTTCTGACCTCCACTGTCCATTTTGGGTGCCAGAGTAATTAAAAATAAGTGTTGTGATTGCCTAAAAGACAAATGCAACAGACTTTTTTTTCAGATTTACGACAGTAATGATCACTATAGTAGAATTATAGCTCTGTGATACCCCCATGTCAATCATCAAAATTCTGTGTCATATTAAGAGTTATGTCCTTTTATTCTGCAATTCATTTGTCTTCTTTTGCTCCATTATTTTTGCTGGTCCAATGGTGGTCACATTTGTTCCATGGTTTTCCAGGAATGCTCCCATGCTGATCCCTGTAATCCTGTGGTTTGTCACGAACAATTATTTTGCCAATTAGACGGAGCACACAGTTTTTCAATACGGGTTTCATGCTAATTATTCTGGATTAAGGGTTTCGCACTATTAGTGCCTTGTTGGTTGTTCTTGTCTGTGGTTTCTCCTTGTCAGTGATTCACTGATAGGTGTCTCATTGGAACCTGTGAGATAGGAAGAACCAGTGAATCAGTTCAAAAAACATTGACCAATCACGATAAGAAAAAAGTGAAAAGTCTTCTTAATCATCACTCCCAATTACTGCAGAATTGGATTTGTGTCTTTTTTAAATCCAGTAGATCAGCATCTTAGTTAGTTAGTTAGAGATACAGCACTGAAACAGGCCCTTTGGCCCACCGAGTCTGTGCCGACCATCAACCACCCATTTATACTAATCCTACACTAATTCCACATCCCCACCTGTCCCTATATTTCCCTACCACCTACCTATACTAGGGACAATTTATATTGGCCAATCTACCTATCAATCTGCAAGTCTTTTTGGCATGTGGGAGGAAACTGGAGCACCCGGAGGAAACCCACACAGACACAGGGAGAACTTGCAAACTCCACACAGGCAGTACCCAGAATTGAACCCGGGTCGCTGGAGCTGTGAGGCTGCGGTGCTAACCACTGTGCCACTGTGCCACCCCTCACTATTGTAGTATTTTATCTGAACAGTTTCACCTCTAGATCACTTTGCAGTATCACCTCTTTTTAGTTTTGTCTTAGCTGAAGAAATACTTGTTGAATGCACAATGCTCACTTGGTTATATGTTGTAATGAATGTACACAAAAGATGATTTAGATGAGCATAAGAAAGATCAGAAAAATATAAAACCATTTACTCCATCAAGCTCACTCCTTCCACAGAATTCAGCACAGTGAGGGAAGAGGTTTGGTTCTGGTCTTTTAAAAAGCAAGGAACAATCCAAGTGAGGGAGCGGGAGACAGCAAGACCTGAGAGCTGAAGTCTAGAGGCATTCATTAGGTGAGCAGGTAGGCGTTTATCTATATTACAGAATGACTTACTGGCAGCAGCGGCGGCAGCGACAGACCTGGGTGGAGACTGAGAGCAGCAACCAAGGTGTTAAAGCAGGGGAGAGAGCCTCCAGCGAAATCTAGAACAACAAAAGCACTATGGGTGGCACAGCTCCACAATGGGAGAAGAAGAAGCATGGAAGAGTAATAGTGGCAGGGGATCAATAGTGAGGGGAACAGGCAGGCACTTCTGCGGCTGCAGACATGACTCCAGGATGGTATGTTGCCTCCTTGGTGACACCTCAAGGATGTCACTTAGTGGCTTCAGGACATTTTGAGGGGGGAGGGTGAACAGCCAGAGGTTATAGCACCAATGACATCGGCAAAAAGAGGGATGAGGTCCTGCAGGCAGAGTTTAGGGAGCAATGAGAGAGATTGCAAAGGAGGACTTCAAAAGGAGTAATCACAGGGGGTTTTGCTAGTGCTGTTGGGGAGAGTTTAAATGAGATTGCCAGAGGGATGGGAACCCAAGAGTAGATTCAGAAGGGAGAGAAGAAAAGTTGCAAATGGAAGTCAGAAAATTTGTCAGCATGTTTGGAAGGCAGAGGAAATGCAGGCTAGAAAAATAGACAATGAGGGAGTTTGGCAATGCTAAATGGTGCACACTTCAATGCAAGAAATCTAGGAAATAAGGCAGATGAGCTGAGAACACAGATTGGCACATGGGAATATGATATTCTAGCTTTTACTGAGACAAGGTTGAAAGAAGGTCAGGAATGGCAGCTCAACATGCCTGGTAACAGGGTTTTCAGACAAGTTAGAGGGGGGATAAAAAGGGGGGGGGGGTTACAATATTGATTAAAGAAACAATTATAGCTGTAAGGAGGGATGATACTGTAGAAGGATCATCAAATGAGGCCATATGGGTTGTACGGAAGAACAAAAAAGGGACAATCACACTATTGGGAGTGTAGATACGAGAGCAACTATGCAGGCAAATCTCTGAGAAGTGCAATAACAATAGGGCAGTAGTAGTGGGAGATTTCAACTATCCTAATATTAACTAGGATAGAATTCATGTGAAATGCACAGAGGGAGCAGAATTCTTAAAATGCATTTAGGATAACTTTTTTAGTCAGCATGTAGCAAGCCCAACAAGAGAGGGGGCAGTTCTGGATTTAGTTTTAGGGAATGAAGCTGGGCAGGTAGAAGGGGTATCAGTTGGGAAGCGCTTTTGTGGAAGTGATCATAATTCAGTTAGATTTAGGGTTGTTATGGAAAAGGACAGAGATAGACCAGGAATAAAAACTCTTAATTGAGGAAAAGCTAATTTTACCAAGCTGAGATACGATTTAGCTAAAGTGGACTGGGATCAGCTACTTTAAGGTAAATCAGTGTCAGAGCAGTGGGAGGCATTCAAGGAAGAGATAGTGAGGTTTTAGAGCAAGTATATTCCCTTAAAGAAAAAGGTTGGGACTAACAAATCCAGAGCTCCCTGGATACCAAGAGGCTTAAAGGAGAGGATAAAGAAAAAAAGGGGAAGCTTATGACTGTTACCGAGGACTCAATGCTGCAGAAACCGAGAGGAGTATAAAAAGTTTACGGGTGAAAGTAAAAAGAAAATTAGGAAAGCAAAGAGAGGGCATGAAAAAATATTGGCAAATAAAGTTAAGGAAAGCCCAAAGATTTTTTATAAATGCATAAAGCGCAAGAGGATAACTAAAGAGTAGGGCCTATGAGGGACCATAAGAGTAACCTGTGTGTGGAGGCGGAGGATGTGGGTATGGTTCTTAATGAATATTTTGCATCTGTTTTCACAAAAGAGAGGGGCGATACAGATATTATGATTATGGAGCAAGAGTGTGAAACATTAGATGAAATTAACATAGTGGGAGAGAAAGTATTAAGGAATTTGACTTCTTTGAAAGTGGGTAAATCCCCAGGCCCGACAGAAATGTATCTGAGGCGGTTAAGAGAAGAAAGAGAAGATATAACGGAGGCTCTGACTATCATTTTCCAATCCTCTCTGGCTGCAGGTGTGGTGCCTGATGACTGGAGGACAGCTAACATTGTGCCATTGTTTAAAAAGGGAGAAAGGGATAGACCAAATAATTACGAGCCAGTCAGCCGAACTTCGGTCATGGGAAAATTATTGGAAAAATTCCTGAGAGACAGAATAAATATTCATCTAGAAAGACATGGATTAATTAAAGACAGCCAACACAGACTAGTTAAGGGAAAGTCATGTCTGACTAGCATGAATTTTTTTAAAGAGGTAACAAGAAGGGTCAATGAAGGTAGTGCATTTGATGTAGCTATATGGATTTTAACAAGGCTTTTGATAAGATCCCACATGCCAGACTGTTCACGAAAGTAAAAGCCTGTGGAATCCAAGTCAAAGTGGCAAGTTGAATCCAAAATTGGCTCAGAAGCAGGAAGCAAAAGGTAATCGTCGATATGTGATTTTGTGACTGGAAGGCTGTTTTCGATGAAGCTCCACAGGTCCCTTGCTTTTTGTGGTATATATCAATAATTTGGACTTGAATGTAGGGGTTATGATTAAGAAGTTTGCAGATGACACAAAAATTGGCTGTGTGGTTGATAATGAAGAAGAAAGCTGCAGACTTTAGGAAGATATCAGTGGACTTGTCAGGCGGGCAGAACAGAGGCAAATGGAGTTTGATCTGGAGAATTGTGAGGTAATGTATTTGGGGAAGGCTAACAGGGCAAGGAAATACACAATAAATGGAACAATACTGAGGATTGTAGAGGAATGGAGGGACCTAGATGTGCATGTCCACAGATCTCTGTGGGTGACTGAATGAGTAAATAAGGTGGTCAAGAAGGCATACGGAATACTTGCTTTTATTAGACAAGGCATAAAATAAAAGAGCTGGGAGGTTATGCTAGATCTGTATAAAACACCAGTTAGGCCACAGCTGGAGCACTCAGTGCAGTTCTGGTCACCATAGGAAGGATGCAATTGCACTAAAGAGAGTACAGAGGAGATTTACGAGGATGTTGCCTGGACTGGAGAATTTTAGTTATGAGGAAAGATTGGATGGGCTAGGGTTTTTTTCTTTGGCACAAAGGAGGCTGAGGGGAGACCAAACTGAAGTGCATAAAATTATGAGAGATCTAGATAGAGTGGATAGGAAGGCCCTATTCACTTTGGTTGAGGGGTCCATAACCAGGGGGAATAGGTTTAGTGTAAAGGGGATTTGAGGGGAAGTTTTTTCACCCAGAAGGTGGTGGAGATCTGGAACTCACTCCCTGAAAGGGTGGTAGAGGCAGAAACCCTCATAACATTTAAAAAGTAATTGGATATGCACTTGAAGTTCCATAACCTACAAGGCTACAGACCAAGAGCTGGAAAGTGGGATTAGGATGGATGGCTACTTGTCAGCCAATGCATACAAAATGGGCTGAATGGCCTCCATCCATGCTGTAAATGTATGTTCTATTCTATTCTATACAGTTATCCAATCAGGAACTCCATTCAACTTTGTTACTCTTCCAAGGTAAAGGGAATATCCACAAGTAAAATTTTCAATGAAATAGAGTGTTGCGATTTCTTCCTGACCCCAAAGACAGCATAGGAAAACACCAAGATAACAATTGAGCATTCCAAAATAATTCAACTTTGTCAGCTATTGTTCACCAAGTAGCACTCTTGCCTCTGAGTCAGAAAATTCTGGTTTCAAGTCCCACTCCAGGACTTGAGCACACAAATTAAAGCTGACACTCCAGTGCAGTACTGAGGGAGCTGCTGTCTTTCAGATAAGACATTAAACCGAGGCCCCATTGGCCTTCTCAAGAGGATGTGAAAGATCCCATGGCACTATTTCGAAGAAGAACAGGGGCGTTCTCCCCAGTGGCCTGGCCAATATTTATCCCTTAACCAACTTAATAAAAAAAATTATCTGGTTGTTATCACATTGCTGCTCATGGGATCTTGCTGTGAGCAAATTGGCTGCCGTGTTTCCTACATTGTAGCTGTGACTACACTTCAAAAGTACTTCATTGGCTGTAAAAAGCTTTGAGATGTCCAGTGGCCATGTAAGGCACTACATAAATGAAAGTCTTTCTTTCGATGAATTCCATGTCTTTTCCATTGCCACAGCTGCACAATAGAATCACAGAATTACAGAAACATTACAGTGCAGAAGGAGGCCATTTGGCCCATCATGTCTGCACCGGCTCTCCGAAAGAGCAATTCCCTCAGTTCCAATCCCCTGCCTTCTCCCCGTAACCCTGCACATTCTTCCATGTCATATAACTGTCTAATTCCCTTTTGAATGCTTCAGTTGAACCTACCTCTGTTCTCAGGCAGCACATTCCAGACCTTAGCCACGCACTATGTGAAAAAGTTTTTCCTCATGTCACTTTTGCTTCCCTTGCCAAAAACTTTAAATCTGTGCCCTCTTGTTCTCGATCCTTTCATGAGTGGGAACAGTTTCTCTCTATCTACTCTGTCCAGACCCCTCATGATTTTGAATACCTCTATCCAAGGAAAACAGTCCTAACTTCTCCAATCTATCTTCATAACTGAAATTCCTCATCCCTAGAACCATTCCCGTGAATCTTTTCTGTACTCTCTCCAATGCCCTCACCTTTTTCCCAAGGTGCGGCACCCAGAACAGGACGCAATACTCCAGCTAAGACCGAACTAGTGTCTTATACAATTTCAACATAACTTCCTTGCTCTTGTACTCTATGCCCCTATTAATAAAGTCCAGGATACTGTATGCTTTATTAACCGCTCTCTCAATCTGTCCTGCCACCTTCAATGACTTATGCACATATAAACCTATGTCCCTCTGCTCCTGCACCCCCTTTAGAATTGTACCCTTTATTCTATATCGTCTCTATCGTCTCTCCATGTTCTTCCTACCAAAATTAATCATTTCACATTTCTCTGCATTGAACTTCATCTGCCACCTGTCTGCCCATTCCACCAACTTGTCTATGTCTTTCTGAAGGTCTACACTATCCTCCTCACAGTTCACAATGCTTCCAAGTTTTGTATCATCTGCAAACTTTGAAATTGTGCCCTGTACACCAAGGTCTAGGTCATTAATATATATCAGGAAAAGCAAGGGTCCCAACACTGATCCCCAGGGAACTCCACTACAAACCTTCCTCCAGCCCGAAAAAACATCCATTAACCACTACTCTTTGCTTCCTGTCACTCAGCCAATTTTGTATCCAAGTTGCTACCATCCCTTTTATTTCATGAACTACAAGTTTGCTCACACGTCTGCTGTGTGGCACTGTATCAAACGCCTTTTGAAAGCCCATGTACACCACATCAACAGCATTGCCCTAATCAACCCTCTCTGTTACCTCCTCAAAAAACTCCAGCAAGTTGGTTAAATATGATTATCCCTTAAGAAATCCATGCTGGCTTTCTTTAATTAACTCGCATTGGTCCATGTGACCATTGATTTGGTCCTGAATTATTTTTTCTAGAGGTTTTACCACCACCGAAGTTAAACTGACTGGCCTGTAGTTGCTGGGCTTATCGTTACACCCCTTTTTGAGCAAGGGTGTAACGTTTGCAATTCTCCAGTCCTCTAGCACCTGAGGCTGAGGAAGACTGAAAAATTATGGCCAGTGCCTCTGCGATTTCCTCCTTCACTTTTCCCTCAGTATGCTTGGATGCATCTCATCTGGTCCTGGTGCTTTATTCACTTTAAGTACAGACAGCCTATCTAATACTTCCTCTTCATCAATTTTAAACCCCTCTAATGTCTGACTTACCTCCTCTTTCACCATTGTCTGGATTGCATCTTCTTCCTTGGTATAGACTGTTGCAAAGTATTCATTTACTATGTCAGCTATGCTCTCTGCCTCCATGTGTAAATCTTCTTTCTGCCCCCTAATCGGCCCCACTCCTCCTTTTACCACCCTTTTACTATTTATATGTCTATAGAAAACATTGGGATTTCCTTTAATGCTAGCTGCCAGTCTCTTTTCATGCTCTCTCTTTGCTTCTCTTATTTGCTTTTTCACTTCCCCTCTGGACTTTCAGCCTGGTTCTCAATAGTATTTTCTACCTGGCATCTATCATAAGAACACTTTTCCTTCTTTATCTTAATCTCTACCTCTTTTGTCATCCAGGGAGCTCTGGATTTGTTTGCCCTACTTTTCCCCTTTGAGGGAACATACCTTGACTGTGCCCAAACTATCTCTTCTTTTGAAGGTAGCCCATTGTTCATCTATCGGTTTTCCTGCCAGCTTTTGACTCCAATTTATTCACCCAGCTCCATTCTTACCCCATTGAAGTTGGCCTTCCCCCAGTTAATTATTCTTGCCCTGGATTGCTCTTTGTCCTTTTCCATAGTCAGCCTAAATCTTATGATACAATGATCACTATCCCCTAAATGCTCTCCTACTGATACTTGATCCACTTCATCCTCATTCCCAAGAACCAGGTCTAGCAGTGCCTCCTTTCTCGTTGGACTAGCAACATACTGTTGTAGAAAATTTTCCTGAACACACTGTAGGAACTCTTGCCCTCACTGCCCTTTACACTACTATTATCCCAGTCTATGTTTGGATAATTAAAGTCCCCCATTATAACTACCCTATAATGTTTGCACCTCTCTGCAATTTCCTTGCAAATTTGTTCCTCCACGTCCTTCCCACTAGCTGGTGGCCAATAGACTACACCAAGCAATGTAACTGCACCTTTTTTGCTCCTTAGCCCTAGCCAAATTGATTCTGTCCTCGACCTCTCTGGGACACCCGTTTTCTCCAGCACTGCAATGCTCTCCTTAATCAATACTGCCACCTCTCCCTCTTTTTTCTGTTTCCTATCTTTGCTGAACACTTTGTATCCAGGAATATTTAAAACATCATATTTCCACCTGGCAATCTGCGCCTATAACTTACCAGTCTTATTAACCATACTCCGTGCATTCACATGCACATTAACCCTGATTCAAACTTTATTACTTTCTCCCTTACTCTGACCCCACCTAATAACCTACTATTCCCTACTCTCATGCTATCTAGCTCCCCCTGTGTTCAGTGCTTCTTGGTATTCCTCTCTGATACTTGTTCCTGGTTCCTACACCCCTGACAAGTTACCAGTTTTGCTTCCCTCCAATCTGAGCTCCCTCTCAGTTTCTCACTCCCCTGACAATTTAGTTTAAACCTCAACCACCACCCCCCCCCCCACCCCCACCCCAACAGCACTAGCAAATCTCCCTGCGAGGATATTCATCCCAGTCTTGCTAAGATGCAACCTGTCCATCTTGTACAGGCCCCACCTGCCCTAGAACTGGTCCCAATGTCTCAGAAATCTGATGCCCTCCCTCCTACACCAGTTCCCCAGCCACATGTTCAATCGCTCAATTCTCCTATTGATATGCTCAGTTTAGTTTAGAGATACAGCACTGAAACAGGCCCTTCGGCCCACCGAGTCTGTGCCGACCATCAACCACCCATTTATACTAATCCTACACTAATCCCACATTCCTACCACATCCCCACCTGTCCCTATATTTCCCTACCACCTACCTATACTAGGGGCAATTTATAATGGCCAATTAACCTATCAACCTGCAAGTCTTTTGGCTGTGGGAGGAAACCGGAGCACCCGGAGGAAACCCACGTAGACACAGGGAGAACTTGCAAACTCCACACAGGCAGTACCCAGAATCGAACCCGGGTCGCTGGAGCTGTGAGGCTGCGGTGCTAACCACTGCGCCACTGTGCCGCCACTTGCACATGGGACTGGGAGTAAACCTGAGATTACTGCTCTTGAGGTCCTGCTTTTTAATCTCCTTCCTAGCTCCCTAAAATCTGCTTTCAGGACCTCATCCCCCTTCTTACCTATGTCATTGCTACCAATGTGGACACAACATCTGGCTGTTCACCCTCCCCCAGAAGAATGTCCTGCAACTGCTCCATGACATCCTTGACCCTGGCACCAGGGAGGCAACACACCATCCTGGAGTCACGTTTACTGCCGCAGAAATACCTGTCTGTTCCCTTAACTAATGAATCCTCTATCACTACTGCTCCTCCCCTCCTCTTCCTCCCCTCCTGTGCAGCTGAGCCACCTGTGGTACCACAAACTTGGCTGTGACTGCACTCCTCTGAGGAACCATCACCCTCACCAGTATCCAAAATGGAAAACTGATTAGTGAGTGAGATCATATCAGGGGACTCCCGCACTACCTGCCTGGTTCTCTTAGACTGCCTGGCGGTCACCCATTCCCTATCTGCCTGCATGCTCCTAACCTGCAGTGTGACCACCTCCCTAACCGTGCTATTCACGTAGTCCTTCGCCTCGCGGATGCACAGCAGTGACTCCAGCTGCTGCTCGAGTTCCGAAACCTGGAGCTCAAGTTTTATGCAATGTAACTTCCTGCAGATGTGTTTGTCTAGGACACATGGTACATCCGTGACTTCCTACGTGCCACAGGCTGTACATTCCACTTGGCAGAGCTGCCCTGCCATACCTTAACTTTACAGACTATTTATTATAAGTAGAATAGCTTACCAGTTACTCACCAACCAGTTGGTTGGTTCATTTATTTATATTCATTTATTTTCATACATATTTGAATATTATCAAGTTCTTTTTTAGACATTTTGATCAACATAGCTATATCTAGCTTGCTTTCTACACATTATTTGCCTCAAATAACTTGAACCTCAGTAATATTATGGGCTCTGATATGGTTCCTCTATAATAACCTAATGATATCTATCCTTTTGTGCCAGTGTTAAATTGGTGCATTGACCAAGCATATTAACCAGATTGAAAGTATAGATTCAGTATAGTTATCATATAGATTAGAGTCATCGTATACTTTTTCGCCATTTGCAGATCTGACCTTTTTAAATGTTTTATATATTTTTGTCATTTCTGGGCTCTCTATCAATAATAAAGCATCTCATTTGTTGATAGATAGCAGTACTTCAAAAAGTACTTGAAGTACAGATCAAATATGCTTTTAAAACATTAATTATTAATTAAAGATAGAACCATTAAAATGAAACTGGTACCCATGATTGACTGCTGTTAATGTTTAATAAATTACAGGAACGTGCTCGCAACTAGTTTAGTGAATAAGAGGAAAGATAACAAAATTCCCACTGCTGTTTTGTTATCTGGATTGTAAATCAAATGCCAGTGCTTTCATTTAATGCTCATCTGACTACCTACATCTATTTCATAAGAACTGGATAAACATGTTACAATATTATGATGTACATTGAAACTGCTCTATCCAACTACTGGCTAAGCAGATGTAACATGTGTGCTTCTATTTTCTCTTAAACATAGTACTACATATATGCAGGAACAAAATACTTGACACAGAAGGAAAAACCAGGACATTAGAGCCTGCCTGGCTGCATGAAAGCAGTATTGCTGAAGCTAAGAAGCTCTTGCTTAAAATAAACATTTGGAATTAGCTTCTCCAATTACTTTGTGGGTAAAGGTTCCACTGGCCATACAGATCAGAATGCTTCAGAATCATCATTGGTTTATGCTGAGGTAAATGATCTAGCAAGGATGGCATTTGCAGTGCCCATATTGGCTTATTCCCAAGGGTTAGGAAGGGGAAAATTCAGCCTCTATTCCTGCTCCTGTTCACTATCCATTGACCCATGCTGGAAGATGCATTTGTGTGTGTATCAGCTGAGGACAGAGTCAGGCCTGCTGCATAACCATCTATAGTTGAAGCCTGCACAAATTTAGGGAGTCATTTTCCGAGCTTGTGCCATAGGTGGGAAACTTTTCCCATTGACTGCACATAATGGAAAATCACAAGCATGCTGTCCACATTTTCCATCCATTATGAACCCACTGATAGGTGCAGGTGAAGCTCTAACCCTTTGCAGTTTAGGTTCACACATAAAGAATAGTTACTTGGGAAAGTTACAAGAGGGTTGCCAGTGCCTATGGAACCAGTTCCCAAGAGTCAGGGCATGCAACAGAAAGGGAGATGAAATAGGGGAGGAAAATTGGAATAAAATAATACATCTTAAAAAATTTTGGAAGTGGACGTATTCCAAGTTGGCAAAAATGTTAAGGTTATCAGCATTATATATATGTCCGAGTAAAAGTTGCACAGGAGATGGACCTAAAGAGCTATTGAATGTTTTATAAATATGGACCTTGTTATCTTAAGGTATGATCGCTCTGTCAAGGCAATCAGCTAGATAACCCTGAACAGTAGGGTTTTAGGCTGCTGCTTTAAAAATGCAGGGCAAGCAGATTTGATTCCAAATATATCATCACACTGTCAATTTTTACAGTCCTCAGCCTTAAGTTAGCTTGAAATAGGCCTTTTGAGTCCATTACAAACTAATGAGAGACAGCCTGAGAAGATTTGGATCCCAATTGCAGGATAGTTGATGGTATTTCAGAAGCTCAGGAAAACAGTGCAGTAAACAAAGAATTTACATTTATTCAGAAATGTCCCAGTCATGGCATGTGAACAAGGTCACTATTTTGAATGCTGAAAGATCTAACAAACAGCAATGAAATAAATATTCAAATAAGTTGTTTATTTGGAAGTAATAGTTGAGGGAGGCCATTGGCTATGAACCTAGCAGAACTTACTACACTTCTTTGAAAAGTGCCACAGTATCTTTGATGGCCACCTCAGTTTAACATCTCATCTGAAGAAGCTGTGTATGAAATTGCAGCTCCCTCTCACTATTGCACTAGACTGTCAGCCTCAATTATTTACTGGAGTGGGGCTTGAACTCATAGGGCTGGATCTCGGCGGCGAACTTCAAAAATGGAGGTTCTGTGCAGACCACACGTCGTGAAGCCGCCGTGATATTCAGTGCAGTGGCTCATTTAAATGGCTGGGGTGGACTGCTCACCTCGATGATGTAGAAGGGGCGGGCTGTCCATCCCCAGCAATGGCGTCAGGTGCCATTGCGCAGGCACCGATATCATCTTGAAGAGCTTCGAGCCCCACATCTCAATTTACATATTTAAAGGAATAGTGATTTAAAATAGATTTGAAAAGATTAAATAAATGTTTCTAGCCCCTCTCCCACACCCCCAATAACCACATAATTTATTCCTTGCCCTCTCCCTCCCAAAATTCTTACCTTGAGCACCTGACCATCCCCCCACAAAGTTCATAAACTATGCACTTTACCCCTTCCCACCAACCCCAGCACCAATCCGATGAGTTTGATCCTGCTCCCCCCTCCGCACTGAAACACTTTCTGCTCCCCTCTCTCCACCAGGGTCCCGCAGCGGATCCCCGAAAGGGTATCCGAAGGCACGTGAGTACCAGCCACTGGCAGCAATATCGCTCTGGAATGGATGGTGGGAGCGGGTAAGTAATTAATTCATTTATTTAAATGCATTTAAATATTTAAATTTTGCGGGAGGGGCCGCCAAGAGGCCTCGCCGGCACCGGCAGTATCGGGCCGGTCCTTCCTGGCATTGAGGCCCGTGGCAGGCCTCCACTAGAGGCACTTTCTGCCCCCTCCCCTGCCATGACCCCCGATGTCGGGGATAGGGGCTGTAAAATCCAGCCCATGATCTTCTGAATTAGGTGTAAGCAAGCTGACATCAAGCATTTGAACATAAAAGCCCCAAAATTCCTCAGGGGATCCTCCGGGCTCCTAACTTTTCAGTGCCGGGAGTTCAATGGAACACACCAGACAATGGTAGAGACCCAGTTGTACTGTTTTCTGAATCCCCTGGACAGCCCGGTAAGGGATGGAACATCCACCCACCCTTAGAAGGCAAATGACGACAAGGGGGTGACTCCAGGGGCATGGACTTCCAACAGCGGGAGTGCCAGCTTCCCCAGCTCAATCATGGAATTAAACACTGGTACATGAGTAAGATGAGGCAAAGTGGCTTCCAGTGAGTGGTAATGGGCTCCACTGGGGGTTCCAGGCTGGGGAGAGGTTTGGACCCTGAGAGATAGCAGTTCCCTTACACAGAGGAATGTAAAGGATCACAGGTGGTGGTGGTTGAGAAGGTGAGGCTTCCTAGGTGGCCCAGACGTTGCCAGGCCACCAGGAACTGCTGGCCATATGCAACTTAGTGGTCCTCTCACTGAGCAAAATTTTCCCAGTGCCACCAAGGTGGGTTTCAAGGTGGAACTAGGAGCAAACTTGCAGGATAGGGAGTAAGGTCAGCTACACAAAATGAACCAGCCTCCAAGCGATCTTGCCGGAGGAGGGGGAAACATACCAGCACCGGCTGCCTGCCCAGCAGTGGTGGGTAGGCTATTAGTGGCAATTAAGTGGCTACTTTGGGGCAGATTGGGGATCCTACCAGTGACGCGACCCCTGCTGAGGCCAAATCCTGGCAGATGGCTGGAGGCGACCTCCTGACAGCAAACCGGGGGTCCAGCGCAGCCTGCTCTATCTCCCCCCACCGAGACCCCGAAGCTGCATCTGCCAAAAGGTCACAGCTGAAGCTGCAGGCTGAGGGATTTGCCCTCTACAATGACGGCCTGGCAGCTGTGGCCAAAATTATTTTTAAAGATTTTTTACGTCTTCAGAGAGTGCCTCCATCTTGAGGTCACTCCGCTGTCTCCCACCTACATCAGCACTGCCCACGTCTCCTGGTGGGGCTGCCAATTGCCCAGAGCCACGGGCGCCCCCCCATTGGCCCTCCCACCTGTGGAGCCCACCCAACATTCCTAATTGGACTGGGCTCCAGGAGGCAGCCGCTTAATTGGCTGTGTCCGGGAAGATTGCATAGGTAGGCGGGTCTCACAGATCATTGGGGTGGTATGAGTCCACCCACTGACTCTACAACTCAGTGGAATCACCTTCTGACTATTATTGGGGTCAAAAAAATCTAAAAATACAAAATAAAACATAAAAACATAAAATAAAATGGCTGACATGTAACTCCAGACACACAGAAATGTGGTTGACTGTTAAATGTCCTCTGAAATGGCCTAGCAAGTCACTCAGTTGTATTAAACCACTACAAAGTGTAAGAAAAGGAATAAAACTGAACTGACCACCCAGCATCGACCGAGGCACTGGAAATGACAAAGGCAAGCCTAGACCTGTCAATCCTGCAAAGTCTGGGGGCTTGTACCAAAATTGGGAGAGCTGTCCCACAGACTAATCAAGCAACAGCCAGACATAGTCATACTCACGGAATCATACCTTACAATTCTCTGACACCACCATCATCATTCCTGGGTATGTCCTGTCCCACCGGCAGGACAGACCCACCAGAGGTGACAGCACAGTTTTATACAGTAGGGAGAGAGTTGCCCTGGGAGTCCTCAACATCAACTCTGGACCCCATGAGGTTTCATGGCATCAGGTCAAACATGGGCAAAGAAACCTCCTGCTCATTATTATCTACTGCACCCCCTTGGTTGATGAATCAGTGCGTCTCCATGTTGAACACCACTTGGAGGAAGCACTGAGGGTAGCAAGCGCACAGAATTTAATCTGGGTGGGGGACTTCAATGTCCAGCACCAAGAGTGGCTCGGTAGCGCCACTACTGACCAAGCTGGCTGGGTCCTAAAGGACGTAGCTGCCAGACTGAGTCTGCAGCAGGTGGTGAGGGAACCAACAAGAGGGAAAAATCTACCTGTCCTCGTCCTCACCAATCTACCTGTCGCAGATGCATCTGTCCATGGCAGTATTGATAGGAGTGACCATCGCACAGTCCTTGTGGAGA
Organism: Heterodontus francisci; assembly: GCF_036365525.1. Taxonomy (NCBI): domain Eukaryota; kingdom Metazoa; phylum Chordata; class Chondrichthyes; order Heterodontiformes; family Heterodontidae; genus Heterodontus; species Heterodontus francisci. Next base: position 119,015,468 of record NC_090374.1, read on the forward strand.
CAATGTCCTGTCTTCACATTGAGGATACACACCATGTTGTTTCATGGCACTACCACCGTGCTAAATGGGATAGATTACGCACAGATCTAGCAACTCAAAACTGGGCATCCATGAGGCGCTGTGAGGCAACAGCAGAAGCAGAATTGTATTCAACCACAATCTGTAACCTCATGGTCTGGCATATCCCCCACTCTACCATTACCATCAAGCCGGGAGACCAACCCTGGTTCAATGAAGAGTGCAGGAGGGCATGATTGGAGCAGCACCAAGCGTACCTCAAAATGAGGTGTCAGCCTGGTGAAGCTACAACACAGGACTACTTCATGCCAAATAGCAGATGCAGCATGTGATAGATGGGGCTAAGCTATCCCACAACCAATGGATCAGATCTAAACTCTGCAGTCTTACCATATCCAATCATGAATGGTGGTGGACAATTAAACAACTAACTAGAGGAGGACGCTCCACAAATATCCCCATCCTCAATGATGGGGGAGCCCAACACATCAGTGCAAAAGATAAGGCTGAAGCATTTGCAGCCATCTTCAGTCAGAAGTGTGGAGTGGATGATCCATCTCGGCCTCCTCCTGAGGTCCCCAGCATCACAGATGCCAGTCCTCAGCCAATCTGATTCACTCCACATGATATGAAGAAACGACTGAAGGCAATGGTTACTACAAAGGCTATGGGCCCTGACAACATTCCGGCAATAGTACTGAAGACTTGTGCTCCAGAACTAGCCACACCCCTAGCCAAGCTATTCCAGTACAGCTACAACACTGGCATCTACCCAGCAATGTGGAAAATTACCCAAGTATGTCCTGTACATAAAAAGCAGGACAAATGCAACCCGGCCAGTACTGCTTTATCAGTCAATTCGCAATCATCAGCAAAGTGATGGCAGGGATCGTCGACAGTGCTATCAATGCAGCACTAACCTGCTCACTGATGCTCAGTTTGGGTTCTGGCAGGGCCACTCAGCTCCTGACTTCATTACAGCCTTTATCCAAACATGAGCAAAAGAGCTGAACTCCAGAGCTGAGGTGAGAGTGACTGCTCTTGACATCAAGGCAGCATTTGACCGAGTATGGCATCAAGCAGCCCCAGCAAAACTGGAGTCAATGGAAATCAGGGGAAAACTCTCCGCTGGTTGGAATCATACCTAGCACAAAGGAAGATTGTTGTTGTTGTTGGAGATTGATCATCTCAGTCCCAGGACATCACTGCAGGAGTTCCTTAGGACAGTGTCCTAGGCCCAACCATCTTCAACTGCTTCATCAATGACCTTCACTCCACCATAAGGTCAGAAGTGGGGATGTTCGCTGATGATTGCACAATGTTCAGCACCATTCTCAACTCCTCAGATACTGAAGCAGTCCGTGTAGAAATTCAGCAAGACCTGGACAATATCCAGGCTTAGGCTGATAAGTGGCAAGTAACATTCATGCCACACAAGTGCCAGGCAATGACTATTACGAACAAGAGAGAATCTAACAACCTCCCTTTGACATTCAGTGGCATTACAATCACTGAATCCTCCATTATCAACATCCAGGGGGTTACCACTGGCCAGAAACTGAACTGGAGTCACCTTATAAATACCGTGGCTACAAGAGCTTCTTTATTTTTCTTTAACCAGTGTGTACGGGTGTGTGTTGGGCTAAGTTAGAAGGGAACTTTTATATTTAAATCTGTGTGTTAGTGCTTTGCATCTTTACTGAATCTGTCTTGCTTTATAATAAATTGATAATTTTGTTGTTTATTAAAAAAACCTGGTTGGTGAATTTTATTCTGAAATAAAAAGAGTATATAATTGGCCATATCGGTAACTGGGTAAACATTCAAATATATGTTGTGACCTGTGGAGAAGTGGAACTAGAGAAAGACAGTGCATTCCTCCCACCTTGGTCATAACTGTATTATGATGCATTGGAAAGGTATTTGACTATAAATTGTATCAAGTTAATCTGGTCACACTCAAATAATTTAGGAGGCCCCTGTATTAAATCTTGAGGAAAATAACTCTTTCTGTGCTGGGTGTCGCAGAATCATAAACCCATTGGAAAAATAACGTTTTTACAAGTTTACTACACCCAGTGTATAAAGCAATCTTTCTGTTGAGTGCATTTTCAATGTTAAAAGAACATTGATGTTGGGAATGATTCAGAGAATGACAAGCATGATTCTAGGATTTCGGGCTTCAAGTTACAAGGAGCAAATGACAGAACTCAACTTGTTTTCTTTGAAAAAAGTAAGATTCATGTTTTAAAATAGTGGAATTAATGGATAATATGGTTACAAATATGATATGTAACTTGGACTTTGAACCTCACAATAAAGGGCACAGGATTGTGCATAAAATGAAATAAACTAAAGTAGTAAATTAACACTTAAAAATAACTATTCAAATATTGGATTATGAATAGGATTGAGGATTAGGGAATAAAGGCAGTGTGGAGTATGATTATTCTGAAGATGCTTGGAGCGTGGAAATCTAATGCCATGAAAGGGAACTAGTCAAGAATGAAAGATGTAAAATCAACGGTTAGATCATTTCTGTATTTAGCAAAGTGAACAAGAAGAAACTTTCTAGAACCTTTCCTCAGGAGATTCAATGCAATGCAATCCATGCAAAGAAAGGACTTGATGGTCAAATGGTCTTTTCTCATTGGCATTTCTTGTGTTCATAATAAGTAAGTTTTACTGTATTAGACTAACAATTCAGTGTGCTCTGTTTGTGGAGTTTAGCATTGAAATCTGGTACTTTAAAAACATAATGAATGATAGGAATAAGGAAGCCTATTCCTATAACACATTAAGCTCTTTCAGACTTGCTCAACAAAGACGAGAATGACCAATTGAGTGCGCAGTGACTCACTTATTGGTGGCCTCATCAAAATTAGCAGCAATGAACATTTGCCAGTCTCCTTGGTAACAGCCTTAACAGCTTGCTGGTTGATTTTTCTTTATTCTAGTAGATAAAATATGTGTGCATGGGCCTGGGAAATAACTGAGAACAAGTAAACATTATGCTGAAGAGTTCTCATCTTATTTGTTAATGAAATGTGGTAGATTCTTTCTTTCCCTGCCTTTCTTTTTAAGCTGTAAAACCAAGCTGCAAAAAATTCCCCACAGAAGTAATGAACAGATATCATCATGCATTGAGCAACAGAGGTCAAGCTACTTTGAGAGGGGTTTGAATAAACAAAGCTGAACAGTCCCAGCACTAGTACTTGTTTTGGAGCCTGGCCACAGCACATCATTTAGAGTTTCATTAGCTCACTAACCCATTTATGTCTGGTACATCTGAGGTCTACCTGTTTCAAAAGGGTTTCGAATTTTCCAGAAATGAAAAGTGGTTTACAAAGTTGGCTGACATCTTACTATGACAAAAAGATCAGAAATATTCTGACAACCAGAGAAATAGCATGAGTTTTTGAATAAAAAAGCATGGCAACTGTTCAATTAATTCATCAAGTGTAACAACTTGGTAACTAAAATAAGCTGGTGCATGCTCACAGCAAAATAACAGAAACTAATGAACTAAATTGTTGAATATTAGAAATGAATTATCAAATCGGCCATTTTAGTGGCTCAGGCTTTAATACAAATGAGCCAATGGATTATTTTTGTTGGCCGGTGTTCTGCCTGATTATAAATATATATAGATAGTGAAAAAGAAGTTAACACATTAGTGCCTTTAGCCTTTGTTTTCTTGGTATAATGATTATGAGGGAAAAAAGAAGAGTAAAATGGGATTACTTTTCATAAAATGCCACACATTGGCAGCATAGACCATCATTCCGTTTCCGTATCCCACTTGTATGGTATTTAATGTTAAATGATCAATTCTTTTAAGTATACTATTACTAATATGTAGCTCACTGATAACATGTAATCTGGCGTGCATGGCATGTCACCATCTACAATCCCAACCACCTATACCATCTCTGGTTATTGTGACCAGTCATTTATACCGAGCAACGACATTTAACCATTTACCATTCCCATAAAAGTCAATAACAAACGTACACTTAAATTGCATTAAACACTCCGACTATTTCAGGCAGACTTAGCTGTTCATTAGAACATAAAAACATAAGAAATAGGAGCAGAAGTAGGCCAAAGAGCCCCTCCAGCCTACTCCACCATTCAATAAGACCATAACTGACCTTTGACCTCAATTCCACTTTCCCACCCAATCCCCATGTCCCCGATTCACCTTGAGTTGAAAAATCTTTCTATCTGTGTCTTGAATATACTCAATGACTGAGCATTCACACTCTCTGGGGTAGAGAATTTCAAAGATTCACAAACCTCTGAGTAAAGAAATTCCTCATCATCTCAGTCTTAAATTATTGACCCCTTATCCTGACACTGTGACCCTTACTTCTAGACTCTCCAGCCAGGGGAAAACCTTTCAGCATCTACCCTGTCAAGCCCCCTCAGAATCTTACAAGTTTCAGTGAGATCACCTTTCATTCATCCAATCTCCAGAGTATATAGTCCCCGTCCACTCATCTTCTCTTTATTGGACAACCCTCTCGTTCTGGGAATCAATCTAGTGAGTCTTGGTTGCGCCACCTCCAAGGCAAGCATATCCTTCCTTAGATAAGGAGGCTAAAACTGTTCACAGTTCTCCAAGGGTAGTCTCACCAAGCCCTGTATAATTGTAGCAAGACATCCTTTCTCGTGCACTCCAGCTTCCTTGCAATAAAGGACAACATGCAATTTGCCTTTCTAATTCCTTGTTGTGCCCGCATGCTAACTTTCAGTGTTTCTGGTATGAGAACACCCAAATCTCTCAGAACATCAAATTTAAAAGTTTTTGCTTTTCTTGATATATGGTAATGTCCTAGGCGTAGGCTTATAGGGCACAATTTCAAAATTTGCAGGTGACACAAAACTTGGAAGTACTGTGAACTGAGAGGAGAATAGTGAAAGACTTCAAGAGGACATAGTCAGGCTGCTGGAATGAATGGACACGTGGCAATTAATGCAGAGAAGTGTGAAGTGATACATTTTTGTGGGAAGAATGAGGAGCTCTGCATTACCAGCTCAGTGACATTACCACTATGACACTGTCTTCCCAATTAGACTGTCTTTTTCTATGACTATAAACAAGTCACAAGGCCAGACTCTTGACCAAATTTGTATTCATATTCCTAGGCCTGTTTTTATACATGGACAGCTTTATGTAGCTTTTTCCAGAGTGAGAAGTTTTGATTCTGTTCAAATCATTGGTGAAAGAATGACCTGAAATCCTGTATTTAAAGACGTACTATTGCTATAGCGATATTAATTTGACCACAAATGTTTTGTGGGTCTCTGCTAGTATAAAATAAAGAGTACTTGTATAAAGGGAATGCAGAAACAGAGAGACCTGGGGGTATATGTGCACAAAGTGTTGGAGGTGGCAGGACAGGTTGAGAAAGTGGTTAAAAAGGCATACAGGATTCTGGAATTTATAAATAACAGCATAGAGTGCAAGAGCCAGGAAGTTATGATGAAGCTTTATAAAACACTGGTTCTGTCTCAACTGGAGTATTGTGTCCAAGTCTGGGCACCACACTTTAGGAAAGATGTGAAGGCTTTAGAGAGGGTGCAGAAAAACTTTACAAGACTGGTTCCAGGGATGAGGGACTTCAGTTACGAGGAGAGATTGCATAAGCTGAGGTTGTTCTCCTGAGAGAAGAGAAGGTTAATAGGAGATTTGATAGAGGTGTTCAAAATCATGAGGGCTCTAGATAATGTAGATAGGGAGAAACTGTTCCCGTTGGTGGGTGGGTTGAGAACCAGAGGACACTGATTTAAGATGAATGGCAAAAGAACTAACGGCAAAATAAGGAAAAATATTTTTGTACAGCAAGTGGTTAGGATCTGAAATGCACTGCCTGAGACTGTGGTGGAGGCAGGTTCAATTAGGGCTTTCAAAAGGAAATTGGATAAGCACCTGAAATGAAAAGATTTGTCGGTATACGGGGAAAAGGTGGGGGAGTTAGGGAGATTCTATGGCCAGAATTCTACTGGCAAGAGTGAAGATGTTGGGGCATCCCGATGCTGGTAAAGTGCCGGAAGGGCCATAAAGTGGCCACTAATTGGCCAGTTAATTGAATTAATTGATCTCCTACCTCCAGTCAGTGGGCAGTCGGGCTGCTGCCGTTCCCACTTCTGGGACTATCCATGGTGGTTGGCAGGTGCCATTTTACCAGCCTTCCTGCATCCCAGCCATTCCCATTCTGGCCAATGATTCTAAAAGTTTCTCAGCATTTAAAATATATTCTGCTATTGTACTCTTCCAACCAAAGTGAATACCCTCACATTTCCCCACATTATACTCCATCTGCCACCTTATTGCCCACTCACTTAAACTGTCTATATTCCTTTGCAACTTCTTTCTGTCTTCCTCATGGCTTACTGTCCCATCTAGCTTTGTATTGCCAGCAAACGTAGATATATTACCCTTGGTCCATTCATCTAAGTCATTAATATAGATTGTAAATAGCTGATGTCATGCTATTGCTTTAATGGAATATGTAAATAGTGAGTGTGCATCATTACTGCAGAGAGTAATACTATACAGCATGTAACACAGGAGTAGGAGTTGTGTTGATCCCCTAGTAATATGTGCATGTAGAGCTCTCCTGTAACTTGTATATAGCATTCTGAGTCTTCAATAAAAAGAAACCCAAGTATTTGTTACCATTCATCAGTGTGTGTTGGGAAGTTTGTTTGAAGAACTCAGTAACACAATAAGGTGACAGCTATGCGTTTTTGAAGACCACGTTGCAGAAATAAAGTCGAAGCGCAACTGTGAAGATCAGAATCATGGTGATTCGTTTCAGTGCCGAGATCATGGAGTGGGACTAGTCTGAAAATCGGGAGAAGCCAGAAAAAAGAAATTGAGGCAACACAAGCAGTCTGCTACAAAAGCAAAAGCAATACAGTAAGACACTGAGAGGTAGAAGTACCCTTGAAAATCACTGCTCGAAAAAACAGTGAGTAACTGACTAGGAGATTAACCAGATCTGTGGTCAGTAAGAATATTAAGTCGGTTCAGGATCGGGCTGCAAACGTCGGTTTGGAATTGGGCTGAAAGGTTGCGAAGCCATTGGGGTATCATGGTGCAGTTCCGGTGGAAACAGCTTTGTGGGCGGGGACAAAGAAAAAGCGTGCAATACAGGCTACAGTGCCATAGAGCTACTGCTATACACAGCCTGGGACTGGGTGTGACAAAGACTCAAGTTGCAGGCACAGCAGTACTGTTTATTATTTCCATCGATGGGAACCCAACCCACAGTAAACCAAAAGGATCCTTGAGAAGCATAGAGCATTGGAACGATGACTATTAATTTTCCCGTCACGAATTGGAAGGCTGCAGAAGTCTTATCCGAGTTTAAACTTTCTCGCCAGAGGATGTTCCTTGGATTTATCCATTGTTGAACCTGGGAGACAGGCAGTGAAGATTAAAATAGCCATTGGAAATGAGGGACTCCATATTAATACATCAGGTCTAAATGAGGAGGATCAAAAAGACTGGGTGTAGCTCTAAAATACACTGGAAGATCAACTCAGCGTAAAGGTGAATTTCAGGATCCATCGTTTAGAGTTGATGGCATTCAGACAACAGTCTAAGGAGTCAATTGATCAGTTTGGAATCCGTTTCCATTATAAGGGCAAAGACTGTGATTTCTCCAAAGCCAAGTTGTCGGAGAGAATCGAAGGACTCATTATTGCTTCAATGCCAATTGAAGCCACCCAGAGAGACCTATTGGAAAAAAAGAAAAGGAATGATATTGACACCTTGTTGAAAAATGGTAGAGAGTGTGAAGCTATTGTGGCAGGATGGTGACACTTGCAAGCATTGTGTCTGGTTATGACTATTGGCAAAACAGCCAAAGCGCCAAACAGAATAAATCCTGTGGGAGGTGCAGTGTCCTACACCAACTGCGGAATTGTCTGGCATTTCAAGTCCACTGCAAGATGTGCGGCTTATAATGGCATTGGGCACATCAGTGCAGGAAATCTGGCTATGACAGTGTGATCAGAGGCTACAATGAACCATGGTCAAATAAAAAGTGTATGCAGCGTACTGGCAGCAGCAACAAGGAGTGTGCCAGAAGTTAATGCAAACACAGACACATACATGTGGTTAGTAACAGGACAGACCAGGTGGAAGATGCCGTGAAGAAAGCTTTTCAACATGAAAGCTAGCAGGCTTTCCACACTGTTAATGTGACATGATGTGTCGATGTGATCACACAGCTAAAGGCTTTTGCTACAATCAACATTATGGGCTGAATTTTATTAGCACGCTGCCTTTCTCCACCCGGTGATGTGGGGGGGGGATGGGCGCTTTGCCCCCGGCAATGGCATCCGGCGCCATTTTTAAAGGGCTTCAAGCTCTGACAGCTAATTTTAAAATTTTAAAGAGTACTGCACTTGGAATTTAAATTGAAACATTCAATTAAAGATCAAAGCCCCTCTTCCACCCTCCAAATGACCAAACAAGATATTTATTTCCCTCCCGCCAGAAATTTTTTTTTTGCCAGTCCCAACCTTTCACCCCCAAACTATTATTTTTGCACTTCAACCCCTTCCTGCCTCAGATCTCCGAACAGAGATCCGAAGGCATGGCACTTCCGGCAAGTGGCTGGAATATTGGTGTGGGATGGCCGTCGTTGAAAGGTAGGCTAATTTGCATTCATTAAGCTTTATTAACACATGTAAATTAAGTTTTTTTGGCCGAGCAGCAATGGGGGGGGCCACCCCAAGGCCTCGCTGCTGCCAGTAAAATTGGGTGGGCCTTCCCGGCGTCGAGGCCCATAGTAGGCCTCTCCTTGAAGGATTTGCCGGGCCCCTCTGCCACGACCCCCAATGTTGGGGGTCAGTAAAATTCAGCCCTATATGTATGAACAAGAATGGCAAACACACCCTTCTCAAAGCCTAGATAGACACCGGAGCTAGTACCAACATTCTGCCATTAAGAATCTTAAAAGACATGTATCTTGACCAATGGGAGTCAATGGTACAGCATACGACAGCCCAGCTGACAGCTTACAACAGGTCACCAATCTATTGTATTGGTACACCGACATTAAAATGCAGCTATGGCAAGTCTGCATGGTCATCACAAGTTTTCTACTTGGTAGACACGAATGGTCCGGCAGTAACAGGATTACTGGCATGTACGGAGCTCAGAATTGTGTCCAGACACAAAATCAACAATGCACTATTGGTGGGAGATTTGACTGTGAAATCTAAAGGAGAATTGAGATAACCAAGACCAGCTTTGACAGAATAAAGGACTTGTTAACAACAAAGAAACAGACCCTGAATCTTAGGAAAAGAATGCTGAGGTGAGACTTTTTGTCATCTGTGTTATATGCCTCGGCGACATGGACAATCAGTAAAGAGACTATTGATACGCTGAATGCATTTGAGATGTGGACGTATTGGAGGATGTTCCACATACCTTACACAGGCAGAAAGACTAATGAGGAAGTGCTGAAAATGGCTGAGAAAAGAGGAAATTAGTGCACAACATCAAAGAGAGAAAGATACAATACTTCAGTCACATAATTAGAGTGGAAAGTAGACAGAGACAATTATTGAAAGGAAAGATCAATGGAAAACGTAGGAGAGGGAAGCAGAGAAGAAAATGGATGACAGATGTTGTATGATTGCCTTTAAGAGTGATGTCCCTTTAAGATCTGAGTATGCTAATGAGCTAAGTACCAGGATGTAGTCATGTAACTCAAAGACAGAGTCACTCTGTAATTGTAACACCTAAAGGAAGGTTCTGTAAATAGTTTGCTCTATACTGTTGTTACGACTGACCACTCCAGTCAAAACCTCCAAACAAAATATACGATTCTGATTGTGGTGGGAGAAACGCACTGTTAATTCAATCCCCTCCCTCCACAGATCACCTAACATATCATTTTTAAACTTTCCAAATTAAAGAAAGGCAAAGCCAAATTGTCCCATCTATTAACCCCAAATGAGGCTAACCAAACCAGGTGTCTTTAAATCAACAAATTAACTGTTTAATTAAAAAAAAACTAAATTCTTTAACATGATGAAGATACAAGCAACATTCAAGTCAAGATGTTGTGTGGCTTAGAGGGCGAACTTGTAGGTCCTGATGTTCTCATGCACCTGCTGCCCTTGTTTTTTTGTTTGGTAGAGGTCATGGATTTGAAAGGTGTTGTTGAAGAGTTGCTGCAGTACTGCCACGGTGAACTGGTGATGGAGGGAGTGAATGTTTAAGGTGGTGGATGGGGTGCCAGAGAAGTGGGCTGCTTTGTCCTGGATGGTGTCGAGCTTCTTGAGTGTTGTTGGAGCTGCACCCATCCAGGCAAGTGGAGAGTATTCCATCACACTCCTGATGGACTGCCCAACACAGACCACATCAGCAAACTTATATAGAGAGACAAAAGTGATGAGCATCAGCAAATTGACCTCCTAAAGAAGATGGCTGACCTGCCAAAGTTGAGCCAGTGTGGTCCACCTAAAAGAACAGCATTCCCATAAAGAGCTAAACTGGGACGTGCTAAGGAAGGTGGAAAAAGTTTTGTGCCCATTCTTCAGAAAAAGATAGTGTAGATGCAGATCACAGAGCTTTTTGCCAGAGATGAATACATGAACACACCCACTGGTCCATCCAGCCTATCCCATAAACTTGCAAATCCCTATGCATCACGATATAGCCATGTAAGCTCCTGGGAGAAGTAACAAAACAGCTGGAAACCCAGGCCAATTAGGGAAAAAAAATCTGGAAAATTAACAAGTAGGACTACTGTGATGCAAACTGTAAAATACACTTACATGTCCTGTAATGAAATGAGAAATTACTATTTTATGACACTTTTTAACATATTGCCTTAAAAAAAGCTTGTGAACCCACAGACACTCTGGATTATTTTGTTTTCTGGTGATTTGGTGGCATTTTAAATGCCAGGCTAATGTTTGAGAAGTGCTAATTGTTTCACCGCCCATCTCAATGCAGGCAAAACGATACAAGCTGTTTTCCTGAAGTAGATTTCAGAACATCAGAACAAGGTATTAGCACACGATTCAGAAATGCTGCATCAATCTCAGCTGCATCATTAAAATCATCCCCACAGAATATGTTTAAACCCGTAAGTAGGCCTTTTACACTTTTAAGTCACCACCATGTGCTTGTTACATTTCCCAGGGCAATATGTAGCACAGAAGATTGGTTAATAACAAACTAAAAAGACATTGATGCCAACTAGAAGAGCCAATTAAAAACATTAACTGCCTCTCTGTTTCATAGTAGATAATATGTAATTTTGATGACTCAATGGGTAAACGCTCACAGGCACCTAAGTAACTATTCTTCATTGGTGAACTTAGGCAGTAAGTGGAAGTTCATTACAATCAAATGGCAAAAAAATTAAACATAACATTATGTAACACAGTACAATTGCAACTTGGTAATGTATAATTAAATAATAGAATTTTGCACTGTATCGTGGTTCCCTCACTAAAAAGGAAACACATGAAATTGTCCCTATGTAACGTACCTGCACCAGTTTTACAATATGCTTTTGTATTGTAAACTTCAAAAAAAACAGTTTTGATGCCTGGGGCCTGGCTACAGCTGACATCCCAAGCTAAGAATAAGAATAAGGATAAAGAATAGGGGTGGCACAGTGACGCAGTGGTTAGCACTGCAGCCTCACAACTCCAGCGACCCACGTTCAGTTCTGGGTACTGCCTGTGTGGACTTTGCAAGTTCTCCCTGTGACCGCATGGGTTTCCGTCGGGTGCTCTGGTTTCCTCCCACTCCCACTTGCAGCTTGATAGGTAAATTGGCCATAGTAAATTGCCCCTAGTGTAGGTAGGTGTTAGGGGATATGGGATTAATGTAGGAGGGGATGTGGTAGGGAATATGTGATTAATGTAGAATTAGTATAAATGGGTGGTTGATGGTCGGCACAGACTCGGTGGGCCGAGGGCCTGTTTCACTGCTGTATCTCTCTATGTCTATGACTAAATGAATCATAGAATGATCACAGCACAGAAGGAGGCCATGCGGCTGTCGTGTCCATGCCAGCTCTTTGTAACAGCAGCCCAGATAGTCCCACTTCCTACCCCTTCCCTGTAGCCCTGCAAATTTTTTCTCTTCAGGTACTTATCCAATTCTCTTTTGAAAGCCCAAACTGAATCTGCCTCCACCACATTCTGAAGCAGTGATTCCAGATCCTAACCACTCGCTGGGTAAAAATGTCCTCATGCTGTCGTAGGTTCTTTTGCCAATCACCTTAAATTGGTGTCCTCTGGTTTTTAGCCCTTCTGCTAATGGGAACAGTTTCTCTCTATCTACACTGTCTAGACCCCTCATGATTTTGAATACTTCTCCCAAATCTCCTCTCAACTTTCTCTTCACTAAAGAGAACAACTCCAGCTTCTCTAATCTATCTAGATAACTGAAGTCTCTTATCCCTGGAATCAAAATTCAAAATCTTTACTGCACTTTCTCTAAAGCTTTCACAGCCTTCCTATAGTGTGGCGCCCAGAATTGGACACAATGCTCCAGTTGAGGCTAAATCAGAGTTTTATAAAGAGTCATCATAACTTCCTGACTCTTGTACTCTATGCGTTATCTATAATGCTCAGGATTCTGCATGCCTTATTAACCACTTTCTCAAACTGCCCTGCCACCTTCAACAATTTGTGCACAAAAACCCACAGGTTTCTCTGTTCCTGCACCCACTTTAGAATTGTGCCGTTCAGTTTATATTGCCTCGCCTCATTCTTCCTACCAAAATGTACCACTTCACTCTTCGCTGCATTAAATTTCATCTACCGTGTGTCTGCCCATTCCACCAGCCTGTCTATGTTCTTGTCATGCAAGCCCCCACCTTCCAAGAAAGAGGCACATTGGTTTTGTTATGAACATTGATTTTGAATTGTTGCTGGAGTGAGGAAATGACTTGTTGAACAGATCAGCCATGGCTGGAAAAAACATTTGCATGCTAACAGACGGTGCTTGTGTAGACAAAGGACCAGTCCCTGACACATTCAACCCACAGTGGATGTTGATCACGGACAGTGAGGGGATGGGGAAGTGCATTCCAGGGCCTTCTAGGGTGATGCAATCCACAGGGGCCAGGACTGGTTGGACCAGCTGGTCACATGCCTAACTGGCTGTTCCAGGGTTTTTTGAGTTTGAACTGAAAAAAGACTGTTTGCTCCTGGACTGCAAAGATCTCTCCTGTCTGCTCCCATCTCTTTCTCACAAGCCTCTGAATCCACTGAAGGCACATGAACCCCAAGAGAGAAAAGTCTCCTACAGCGAACAAGGTTTAAGAAGAACACTGGGCCCCAAAGAAAAGCAAGGACTCTACAGTGAGCTCCAAAAACTGTAATAAAAACTCTTCAGATATTGCCTCAAACTTTTCCACTTTATTTCTTCTGCTCTTTTCTGTCTCTATTTGTATGTGTGTATCGTGTATTCATGATAGCGTGGGCGCGTCGTGTATCCATAGGCAACTGAATTAGAGTTTAAGTTCAAGTTTAATAAATTTCAACTTTTCTTCTTTAAACCTAAGAAAGCACTTGTGCTGGTTTCTTTGCTTGATAATTAAAAAGCTGTGAACAAGGATTTACCAATGGGGAGCTAAAAACACAGTGTGTTTAAAATTAAACCCTGTTACAGTAAGACCAGGTGACGGCTGAGAGGGAACCCCTAAACACCTTTCTCACCTGGTCGTAACAGTTCTCTTGAAGTCTATCACTATCCTCCTCACAATTCACAATACAACACAATTGTACTGGTGTAATAAAGCTTAGATCTGTCAGTTGCAATCGTGGCCATTTCATTAGTTCTTCTTCTTGCCACGAGGTAGGATGTCACTTGTTGTTGACTAATCTTAACTGGTGGGAAGGGCAACCTAAATATAGCCCATGACAGTTGCATCATGGAGACAAACTTGGCAGAGTGGCAGGAAACAGGGAGTAGTGATGAAAAGTGGTTTTCAGCTATGGCCTCCTGCCACCCAATTTTAAAGGCCTCTTTGCCATGTTGCCCAGGAGTTAAAATTGAGCCCTATGTTTCAATAATTCCGGTCCGTGGGTTATACTTCAGCTCAGAGATCTTACAACACAGGGGAGGCCATGGCCTTGATTTTCCAATTGGAACAGTTCATTTTACCAGCATAAATTGGGCTGTTGGAAATGAAAAATGGACAGGAGCTCTGTTCCACTCAGGGTTCCCTGTAGCTGTGGCCCAACTCCTGCTGCTGTCCCTGCAAATGGTAACTGAATTCTCTTTTTCTACACTTTTTATAAGGTGTCTACCTCTGACCACGTTCTGAATGATATGATCTGGCAAACCCTCATCCTCACTCATGCTGTGAAGTGGAGCCAATTGTTTTCTGAGCACAGAAATCCTCTGCTCCAGGGTCTCAAATTTAGGACATTTAATGAAAATATGATGGCCACAAATAATCTGAGGTTCCATGATGGCCGATATATCACAAATCACACACAAAACCAGGGTTGCCTAAAATTTGTGTCCAACTAAATGAAGAGTGTGGATTATGTTAGCCTGAACTAACACTAGCTCCAAACTCTCACAAGAATCAAACTCTACTTACATACTTTTCACAACCATTAATTGTGTAAAAATAAAAGTCTCGCACTTACCAGTCCTGGCCAGTATAGATTCAGATTAAATGTCCCCACAGCACTGATTTACAAATGGCAAAACCTCCCTTAAATTCACACCTCTGTCCTTCACAAAAAAAAGGAGATCATTGTTTTATTGGTGGGTGGGAGAATACAAAACTCCGAAAATGAATAGTTGGGACTTTAGTTTCAGCAGAGAGCCGGCATGGACTCAATAGGCCAAATGACCTCCTTTGTTGCCGTTATGGCCCGATGACTCAAGTGAAGAAAATGGTTACATTTCTCCTCACCTATTTGAATGGCTCCTTATGCAAATTATTCAAATGAAGTGTTAAATGTTTGGGAAAAATCCCAACATTCATCTATGGTTAACTCCTGTTAAACTTCTCTGCTGCCACCAGAATCCTCACTAATGCTAGCCAATCAGTTTGTCACAGATGCATCAGCTAAGTCAGATACATTGCTGCCTAAAGCAAGCATTTCATCGTTTTCCCCAGTGACTACACTATCACAATTCTGTAGAGTAGCACATTTTCCGAAGGTCCAAGGGACCACAGGTTGCATCTATGAGGCCCTACATGCTCCCTTGCTCAATGACCCCAGAAACACCTATTAGTGACCAGTGGTACCACACTAGGAAACAAAATACTTGCTTCCCTTGGAGTTGTTATAATGCCTTCATTATAAGGCCGTCAAATGTGCCATCACTCTTTCAGTATCAAAGGAAAATCTCAGAATAGTTAAGAGAAGATCAAGACTAGGTCATGGAACCAGCTTTTAAATGCCCTGCTTTATTACAATGGAAGCTCCAGCTCTCCAGGTCTCCAGCTCTCACTCTTGCTCACACCACCTTCCTTTTTGGCTGAAGGAGGGCCTCCTGTGTCTTCTGCTTTCCTTTTTCTCCCAAGACTGCCTGGGCAGAGATCATTTTCCTACCCTTTGTCCTTTTCGGATTTGTGGGGTTGATTAGGAAAGGTTCTCCCTGAGAAACCGACTTATAAATTAAAGCAAACTCATCGGCCAGAACAGCCGCTTGCCGGGCTATCTGAACCCGCTGCTCCTCTACATGGGTCTTTATTAAGAATGGGGGACAGTTTTTAAATTCCTTTAACAGAACCACTTCCCTGAGATTATCATAGTTGAGCTTTATTTTAAGAGCCCTCAGTCGCTTATCAAAAGCCAGCTGCTTACTTCTTTCAAAATCCAGATAAGTTTGATTAGCTTGCTTTTTGAGGGTTCTAAACTTTTGGCAGTAGGCTTTGTTTACTAATTCATATGCCCGAGGATAACATTTTTGGTCAGTTCATGATTTGATGAACTCTCATCTGGCAACAAGGAATAAACCTCATGGGCCTCTCCAGTTAGCTTGCTTTGTAGTAAAAGAGACCAAGTCTCAGTTAGCCATTTTAGCTGCCTTGCCAGTTTCTCAAAAGACACAAAAACTGCTTCTACATTTTCGTCATTGAATTTTGGAATTAGTTGAGCGAATTTTAGCAATTTTGTACCTAGCCCTGAATTCATCTCCTCCATATTGGCCATGCTTTCACTAGGGTTACTCTGTCACCCCCTAGTTAACTCGAGCCGCTTCAGCTCTCTTTCTTCACACTTCCATGATATTCTTTCTCTCTCTCTCTCCTGCCTCTCTCGTTCTGTACGTTCCTTCTGGAAGGCTCTCTCTTTCTCCCTCTCCTGCCTCTCTCTTTCTTTTTCCTCAAATTCAAGTTTCCTTTGTTTCAATTGTAACTTTGCTAGCAGTACCATGTCTGGATCTGCTTCTAACCCTGCTTCTGTTTCTTCAGATTCAAGGGAAAAATGGTTGGCCACTAGCCTTAGGAGTTCAGACTTCCTGGCCTTGACACATACAGTGATCCCACTCTGCTCAGCCATTTTTCTCAACGCCTCCATAGACAGTGCTTTTAACTTATCCCAAGCTACTTCACCCTGGCTTGGAGAGTTAGTATTCAATCACACACAACCACAGGAAATAATGTATTAAAAACTCGCTTTTTTGGATTGGGAACAATTTGGCTTCCCACTTCCAATTTTTTTCATTTGTCTGTGGTCAATTCCGGACACGAGCACCCAATTTCCTGTTACGACCAGGTGAGAAAGATGTCTCGGGGTCCCTTTCAGCCTTCACCTGGTCTTACTGTAACAGGATTTAATTTTAAACACTCCGTGTTTTGACCACCCCCTTGGTGAATCCTTGTTCACCACTTTCCAGTTATAAGGCAAAGAAATGAGCACAAACAGGCTTGCTTAGGTTTAAAGAAGAAAAGTGAAATTTATTAAAAATTAGACAAACTCCAATTCGGTTAATGCCTGCCGATACACACCGCGCCTCACGCTAGCGGGCATACGTGATGCGCACATGCAAATAGAGACAGAAAAGAGCAGAAGAAAAATAAAGTGGAGAGGTTTGAAGCAATATCCAAAGAGTTTCTTGTTACTGTGTTTCGAGCTCACTGTAGATTCCTTTTGTGGGTAGTTCTTGCTTGTAGGTAATTCTTGCATTTCATTGGGGCCCAGTATTCTTCTTGTTCACTGTAGGAGACTTTTCTCCCTCTTGGGGTTCCTGTGTCGTCAATGAATTCCAAAGCTGGTGGGAACGAGATGAGAGCAGACAGGAGAGAGATGTTCTCAAGCCAGGAGCCAGGAGCTTTTTGTCTTCAAAACATTGTTTCTCCAATTAAAAACTCTCAGTTCAAAACTCTGCAACAGCCAGTTAGTCATGTGACTAAACTGGTCTCACCACATCCGTTCTGTGTATTGGGACTGGGTTCTGGGCAGGGACTGGTTCTTTTGTTCCAGCACTGTCTGCTAGTGTGCCAAAAATGTCCTTATGGCTAGGGGCCTGGCAATTCCTGATAATAGGCCCTTTTTTCTTCCCAGCAACAATTTGAAGTTTAATGTCCATGTCGCAAAATTAATGTGGCTCATTCTTGGCAGGTGGGGGCCTGCATAACGAAAGCAAGTGTTGTACTTCTCCTCTGCTGCAGTGCAAGGGCTCCTCACATGAGTGAGTAGCCATGTCTTCAATAGGTAGCCCTTGTCCCTGAGAATCCATCCCTGAAGGTTAGCAGGGGAACCTGAAAAGCTATGGCACCTGGGACTGTCAAAGTACGTAGGCATACTTCCGGGAAGCAGGCACACACCTGCAGGAAACTCTTTCGGTGGTCGCAGACCAGTTGAACATTGATGGAATGAGAACCCTTCCTGTTGATGAAGGCGGCTGGCTGGTCCATTGGAGCTCTGATGGTCACATGAGCGCAATCTATCACACCATGCACCTGGGGGAATCTAGCGATCGCCCCAATTCCAACAGCCCTGTTGGCCTGACTGTTAGGGTCAGTCTGGCAGAACAGATAGACGCCGGTCCTCTCGAATAGGGCATTGGTTACCTCCTTGATGCAGTGGTGGGCTGCTGCCTGGGAGACCCCACACATGTCCCCAGTGGATCCCTGGAAAGATCCAAAAGCAGCCACAGTGAATCTCAATGCCATGGTCATATGATGCCCACGAAATCCCATCAGTCACAACTTATCCTGCAGCAGGATGCATAAGTCGGTGACGGCCTCCTTGGAGAGCCATAGTCTTGGCTGACAATGCTGCTCGGACATTTGGAGGTATCTAACTCGAGTCTGGTATGCTCGCTGGCGCAAGTGGCCCTTCTTGGTATGGCAGGCTGCTGTTGCTCTCATTATGGAGCTTCATAGGCAGGTGCAGCTGCCTCCTGGCCTCCCTCTGTCAAAAGCACTGCAGCACGCCACAGGGGTCCAAATACAGGGTATACGAGACCCATGCCAACTGATCAGTAGGCCTCCAGAGTGTTGTCCTTACAGTTATGAACCTATCTTGCAGCTTTCCCTTTGCTACTTCTCCCAGCAGATTCCCTAATAGTTCTCAGTGCCCGCCCTTGCTGATAGCTGACCGTCTCATCCAGCAGCATAGGCACAAACCTCTCACCCAACAGTTTGGGCATCCAATACTGCCACATGAAACTAATCCTCCACTTGCATACCACCCAACACCCAGCACCTCCTTGCAGACCACCCAAGACCCCGCTTACCTGGTACTGCCACCTAAAACCAAGCCCACCCATGCAGAGTGCACAGCACTGCAGGCCTAAAATTGCTTCCGCTCCCCCATCTTCTCCTATGCAGTGCTGGTCATGGCTGCCTACCCATCATGGCACTGAGGCCTTGCCTATGTGCTGCCAGCTTTCAATGGCCAGGGTTCTGAAGGCACATGAGGATCGCCCGTTGTACACTTAATTCCAAGCTCCCCCATTGAATCACTTACAATTACATACAAAAACATTAAAACTAACTGTTCTACAATTTAAATTATACCCCCATCGTTTTGGGACAGTAACACTACCTTGGCGCTTTCCCACTGCTGACTAAATCCAGAACCGACGTCACATCAGATTTCCGGGCGGACTCGTGCAACATTATTCTCTGGCCTCCCCATGCCTCCATTTCCACTCCAAACAGTAGCGCTAAGTCCAGCCCAGTGCCTGCACATTCATTGCCCAAATTTGGAATCCTGGCATCACAACTGGTTGGGCTGTGTGACATCAGGGCAGTGCCAAATCAATGCCTTCTGGTGCACACAAGGGATGTCCCTGCGTACATCCTCCAGCAGCTCTGAGCGGGTTGAGCAGGAAGTGGATGGCAGTGCTTCCTGCGCTCAGAAAATTGAGGTAGTCATCCACAGGCGCACTGCGCAACTGAATTTTGTGCCCTTGAGTTCAATCTTATGCTCCTCTTACTTGAATGACAAGGGTACGTGGAGTACTGCATTCCTGGGATTGAGATTACCCTCATCTCAAGGCATCTACATCCTGAGATGACTCTGGTGCAATCTCAGTGCTACTGTATGGGCAGCCGGGCCTCTGCCTTTTCTGCCATAGGTGTGCAAGTATCAGAAAAAGTTGCCAAGGGGTCTGCATGTATTGCTCCTGAGAGAAGGCACCATCATCGCATACGTTCCATCCATCCCACTAGTCCATTAATTCAGCATGGCCACTGAGCTACAGGAAAGTAGACTCAACTGCGTTAAGTGAAACTGGTGAAAAAACTCACACTTTGGATTTACCCACTGTTCTCAGTTCTACTACAAATTGGTGGAATGGGAGAGTGGAAAAGTCTGAAAATGTGGCAATTATCTTTGGCCTCCTTGCCTTGAGAGACAATGGGTAAGCACCTGGAGGTGGTCAGTGGTTTGTGGAGCAGCGCCTGGAGTGGCTATAAAGGCCAATTCTAGAGTGACAGACTCTTCCACAGGCACTGCAGATAAAATTGGTTGTCGGGGCTGTTACGCAGTTGGCTCTCTCCTTACATTTCTGTCTCTTTTCCTGCCAACTGCTAAGTCTCTTCGACTCGCCTCTCTTTAGCCCCGCCTTTGTAGCTGTCTGCCAGCTCTGGCGATCGCTGGCAACTGACTCCCATGACTTGTGGTCAATGTCGCAGGACTTCATGTCACGTTTGCAGACGTCTTTAAAGCGGAGACATGGACAGCCGGTGGGTCTGATACCAGTGACGAGCTCGCTGTACAATACTTCCTTGGCGATCCTGCCATCTTCCATGCGGCTCACATAGCCAAGCCATCTCAAGTGCCGCTGACTCAGTAGGTTGTATATGCTGGGGATGTTAGCCGCCTCGAGGACTTCTGCGTTGGAGATACAGTCCTGCCACCTGATGCCAAGGATTCTCCGCAGACAGCGAAGATGGAATGCGTTGAGACGTCGCTCTTGGCTGACATACGTTGTCCAGGCCTCGATGCCATAGAGCAAGGTACTGAGGACACAGGCTTGATACACTCGGACTTTTGTGTTCCGTGTCAGTGCGCCATTTTCCCACACCCTCTTGGCCAGTCAAGACATAGCAGCAGACGCCTTTCCCATGTGCTTGTTGATTTCTGCATTGAGAGACAGGTTACTAGTGATAGTTGAGCCTAGATAGGTGAACTCTTGAACCACTTCCAGAGCGTGGTCGCTGATATTGATGGATGGAGCATTTCCGACGTCCTGTCCCATGATGTTCATTTTCTTGAGGCTGATGGTTAGGCCAAATTCATTGCAGGCAGCTGCAATCCTGTCGATGAGTCTCTGCAGACACTCTTCTGTGTGAGATGTTAATGCAGCATTGTCAGCAAAGAGGTTCCCTGATGAGGGCTTTCCGTACTTTGGTCTTCGCTCTTAGACGGGCAAGGTTGAACAACCTGCCATCTGATCTTGTATGGAGGAAAATGCCTTCTTCTGAAGACTTGAACGCATGTGAGAGCAGCAGTGAGAAGAAGATCCCAAACAGTGTAGGTGCGAGAACACAGCCTCGTTTCACACCACTCAGGATAGGAAAGGGGTCTGATGAGGCACCGCTATGCTGAATTGTGCCTTTCATATTGTCATGGAATGAGGAGATGATACTTAGCAGCTTTGGTGGACATCCAATCTTTGCTAGTATGTGGCAATTATTCTGCTAATATTGCCTACAGAATGGAATGGAAGATTCATTACTATAGCTGTTGCTCCCCTTAATTGTACTACATTTTGCAGTGAAATTTGAATTGCTTTCTATGGTTGCTATTGTCAGTGTAATTAATGTATGTTTACTGTATTGTAATTGGAAGTCTCCTTAAGATACATCAATCGCCTAAAAGTTTTGTGTTGGATTACCCCTGCTACACTTTGTATAATATTGTAATTATGCCATGGACTATTTAAGAGCACTGTCTGAAGAAGTGAAAGACACTGCTCCTCAGCCAGCTGAGATCAGCAAAAAGGTAAAGTGCAGCCATTTATTTTCAAATAAATATTTATGATGTCAGGTATTTAACCTTGACTTGATGGTAAGAGAAATCTTTGGTAAAAACTGCTGTTCAATACGTGGAAATCTTTATTTCATCTCCAATCATTTTCTGAGGTGCTTTTCTCTAATGTTCTGGGAACTGTGATGTAACTGCTGTGTGGAGTGAATCATTACAGTATTTAGCTATGACATATTCTTGGAATAAATACAATGCATTAGCAAGAAATCTGTAGAGCAATGTGACATTTTTTAAATATATATCTATAATTGCAAATTAGCTGTCCAGGACTAACCTGGGAGGTGCAATAAAGCATTTGTTTCTGTGGGTCCGTCAGTCCAGGGTTATGGGGAGAAGGCGGGGAATGGCACTAAGTGAATTGCTCACTCGGAGAGCCAGTGTAGGCACAATGGGCCGAATAGCCTCCTTTTGTGCTGTAACAATTCTGTGATTCTGTGATTCAGCCTGTCTATCTCTATGTCCCTCAATCTGTCTTTCTTTTGTTACAGTTATGCCTGTTTCCTAACACTTTTATGGCAGATGTTATGATGTCTTTTTTTTTCAAATGCTAGAATCCATTAGCTTCAATCAATAATGCACAAAAATTGAAATTAGTTACTGACAGCATCTGCAGATGGGGACAGGCAGACCTTGATCAACTTGAAACTGCTCTCAAGAGTAACCCAAGATTTTTACTGAAGTATTGATCCATTTAGGGGAGTTGTTAGACAGTTCAAAGAAAAACATCAAGATACACCATCTGAATATCCACAGCACTTCGAGAGTATTCTCAGGCAGGTGTTGGGTGGAAGAGGTGTGCATTAGGCTGGGATCTAGATATAATTGGTCCTGTCTTTATCCAATACTTGCCACAAGGCCGTGTTTGGGGTAAAGCCTCTGCACACACCAAACAAAACCAGCAGCAGGGAAAGGTTTTTGGAGAGTGGGGGCAGGGGGTGCGTGGGGGGGAAGGATTCCCAGGCTGGAGTTCCTGCATCCCCAACCTTGTAGTATATCTGCAGACCAGTACACCAAGAGAAAACCGCCATATTGACCTGCCAGTTAGCAGAACTGGGCCCATCTTGGGAGTCCAGTCCTGTGATGTGGCCTCTGTTTTGAAAGGTTTTCTGGGATCCCTTACAAAGGGTGCTGATACCACTGTTTTGGAAGGTTTCCAGGTAGGTGGGTGCCTCCTTCCTCTTGGAATGGGCACCTAAAACCACTGTTGCAATCTCTTCACCACAGAGTGCCCAAACTTAAAATGTTTTCAGATGGTCCAATGGGCCTCACATGTTTTAAAACTTTGCATTGAAATATGTTCATAAGCAATGGGTGCGAAGCCAAGCAGTGTGGGACTTTCTTTTGGAGGTGATTTTACACTTCTTTCAGTGCTTTCCATGTAACTACACTGTTTAGCCTTAATTCCTTAAGGCTGCGCGAGCAGCATGCAGCCTTTCTGAAGGAGAATGAGGGCCGGTGGGTGTTGGGATGGTGCAGATTAGAAAATCCAACCAGGTTGGAAAATCCAACCCCCAACATTGTGTGCAGCTGATACACAAACTACCGCATTTTATGATGTCCGATTTCAGGGAACATTAACATCGATTACTTACTTAAACTTGGTCCCACAGCAAATATCTTTAGGCAATGCTCTGCCTGCAACAACACCTGTGGCGTATAGTCTAGATGCATTAAGAGGAGTCTAGATTTGACGTTGAATTTCAGTAGGGTCTGCCAATCTCCTGTACCTTCAGTGGGCAGTCAGCAGAACCTCTAGAAAAGCGACATAAACAGACACTTTTAGTAGTTTCTTCCAGAGTTCCACCTATCTCCCACTAGGCCACATATGGATATCCCAGATGTATGTTTGCAAAGGGAATAATTTTCCCTGTGAAAAGCTTGACAGGACACAGACCTTACACTGGATAACAGGGTTCCTTTGAGTACAAAATGAACATCTGGACTTCTCATAGCAACCCCACGGCCTACATAAACTGAAAAGGTTTGCACTCCAATAATGTTTAAGTGCTACCTCACAATTGAAATGTCAAAATGCACATGTATGGCTGTTATCCAGGAAACAGCCATGACATCTTAATTACTTTGCATTCCAACCTCTGCGTCCATGGCTGCTCACCCAACTGAGACATCCCCCAATGACAAAAGTAGGCTAAGGGATAGAAGTCTAAGCATCTGTTTGCTGTTTCCTGGCTACCACCTCCAGCTGGAATAAAGTGCATCATCTTTTGATGCAATGAGAGAATGTATGCAAGAAAGTAGAGGTTGCATCCAATGCTTAAAATGATATTCCCCTCCCCACCCCTATAGGTTTTTGCCATGCGTGATGGAGACTACAAGAAATATTTGAAAAAGTGAGCAGCATAGTAAGCATCACCTTCCTCCTGATACCAGCAGACTTTTTCTTGTAATAAGTATTTTCTATTCAACAAGGCCATAATACATCCCTTACGGTTATGCAAAGGATAAACTGAGTCATCAATTTGATTAAGAATAATGGAAGGTATAATAACTGACAGGATTGACAGCTGGCTTGAAATGAACTAAATGCAAAATTTTTCTTAGTCTTTTTCTATTCAAGATGTTTCATCCTTTCCTAGTTCATTTTCTTTCAGACTACACATTACTTCCGAACTGTGTTTTGTTTTTCTGTGAATTAATGTATCTTAATCAGTATATAGGCACATGTCATTCTATAGTAACATTTTGTGAGATATTGCCTTAGGTGTGAGTAAGAGGTATTTTCCAATTGAAAACAGCATATTTAGTATGTGGGAAGCAGAGTTGGAAGCCAATTCATAGTTAATGTTTTTAAAAATGTGGGCTGGAATTTAACGCTTCCTTCCCGGGAGTGGGCTCGGAGGCAAGGGGGGACATAAAATTGGGTAGGATGGCGAGGAGGTGCTGTGCCAGTTGCCAACCCACCTCTGCTGGTATTTTACCAGTAGCGGGGGAGGTGGTGGGCTGCCTACCCAACCTTTGGCCAATTGAGGCCCATAAGTAGCTGATTAATTGCCACTTAAGGGCCTCTTCCTGCTGCCACTTGTATTTTACTAGTGGCAGATGGGCACTTCACCACCAGGGGAGGCTTCCCAGTAAAACCTGTTGGCCTCCTTGTGGGCTGATGGGTTGGGTGGGGGGTGGGGGGGAGAGTCCCTCCTGATCGGGAGCCCCCAATTTTTTGCGACCTCAATGGGACCGCAAACATTAAAATACTCCCCAGACTAATTTAAAGAATTACACAAGATTTCACATAATAAGACTTTTATTATAACAACTAAACTAAAAGAAATCCCCATTAACTAAACAGTACTCTGTAAGTAGCTGATACCCCAAATTACTGAGAAAGGTATTTTCTTCACTTATTAAAACACTTGAAACCCTCACACCACACTTAGACGTTACACAGTCCTCAATGGCAAAACCTTTGCAGTTAAAAGTCCCAAACTCCTCCCAGTTGCAATGGGTTGGATCTCCCAGACCTTTCTCAAAGTCAATGTCCTCTTTGCTCACTTCTTCCAAGCACTTTCGACCTGGACCTTTGTAAATTAGGCGATCGCTGGTGGTCCTCTTGATCTTTTACTTCTCTGCAAACCTCAACTTTCAAAACAGGTTCAAGACTTTGCAGCCTTTTGCTGTGTCAGTCTTCTGTGAGAGAGAGTGTTATCTCTCTCTCTTTCCTCTCTGAGGTTGCCACTGCTGGTCTTCTTTCGGTCTTCTTTACAACCTGCTTGCCTTCTGAAAATCCGTTGAATTTATCCAGAATCAAAAGTCAATAGCCAGTTGTCTTTTCCAGTATGCAAAGTCCACAAGTCTGGCTACCACAGAGCCTCCCAGGCTTTCTATTGTTTCCAGGTGTTAGCAACTGCCATTCATATTTAGATTTTCAGAACCACTGACTCCTTGTTTACGATCTGAAAGTCTGGGAGGGTGAAACCCATTGTCCTTCATTGTTAAACACCTGCAGTCTCTGCATTTCAAAAACGTCTTTGATCCAGGTTCTTTGTTGCCCTGGTAAACAAGATTCCTGCCTTGTCTTTAAGCAAAGTTGATGTGAGGTCACCTGACTTCTCTGACTCCATCTTAATCTACATTTTAAAAAATTATAGTTTTTAAAACATAATCATGCCACAAGGTCCAGTGTTCATGCCAACTACTCTTCCCATTTTGTCCTCTGTTAATGTGAATCATTCCCAAATCAGGTTTAATGTTTACCATAGTTAAATGTAAAGCAAAGCTTTTTTAATCCATAATGACAAAAGAATCTCTTACTGCATCAGTGGGGTTTTTCCACTTCCAACATCAACTATCCTTATGATTTTACTAAGTGAAATTGACAACTGTTGGGCACTTTTCCACTGTGGGGTCAAGGAACCAGATTGGGATCACTTTGGTCTCATTTCAGATCACCCCTTACAGCCAAGAGAGGGAAGAAACATTTGTGCTATCATTCAGGGTTCGATTCAAACATTGGTTGAAGAAATGAAAAGGTAATGGGTTAACAAGCTTTACCATGGAGCAGTGACCATAATTCCATAAGTTTTAAGGTACTTGTGGAGAAGGATAAGAGTAGTCCTCGGGTGAAGGTGCTAAATTGGGGCAAGGCTAATTATAACAATATTAGGCAGGAACTGAAGAATTTAGATTGGGGGCGGCTGTTTGAGGGTAAATCAACATCTGACATGTGGGAGTCTTTCAAACGTCAGCTGATTAGAATCCAGGACCAGCATGTTCCTGTGAGGAAGAAAGACAAGTTTGGCAAGTTTCGGGAAGCTTGAATAACATGGGATATTATGAGCCTAGTCAAAAAGAAAAAGGAAGCATTCGTAAGGGCTGGAAGGCTAGGAACAGATGAAGCACTTGAGGAATATAAAGACAGTAGGAAGGAACTTAAGCAAGGAGTTAGGAGGGCTAAAAGGGGTCATGAAAAGTCATTGGCAAACAGGATTAAGGAAAATCCCAAGGCTTTTTATACATATATAAAGAGCAAGAGGGTAACCAGGGAAAGGGTTGGCCCACTCAAGGACAGAGATGGGAATCTATGTGTGGAGCCAGAGGAAATGGGTGAGGTGCTAAATGAGTACTTTGCATCAGTATTCACCAAGGAGAAGGACTTGGTGGATGATGAGCCGAGGGAAGGGAATGCAGATAGTCTCAGTTATCTCATTATCAAAAAGGAGGAGGTGTTGGGTGTCTTGCAAAGCATTAAGTTAGATAAGTCCCCAGGGCCTGATGGGATCTACTCTAGAATACTGAGGGAGGCAAGAGAAGAAATTGCTGGGGCTTTGACAGAAACCTTTGCATCCTCATTGGCTACAGGTGAGGTCCCAGAGGACTGGAGAATCGCCAATGTTGTTCCTTTGTTTAAGAAGGGTGGCAAGGATAATCCAGGAAATTATAGGCCGGTGAGCCTTACGTCAGTGGTAGGGAAACTATTAGAGAGGATTCTTTGGGACAGGATTTACTCCCATTTGGAAACAAACAAACTTATTAGCGAGAGACAGCATGGTTTTGTGAAGGGGAGGTCGTGTCTCACTGATTTGATTGAGTTTTTTGAGGAAGTGACGAAGATGATTGATGAGGGAAGGGCGGTGGATGTTGTCTATATGGACTTTAGTAAAGCCTTTGACAAGGTCCCGCATGGCAGACTGGTGCAAAAGGTGAAGTCACACGGGATCAGAGGTGAGCTGGCAAGATGGATACAGAACTGGCTCGGTCACAGAAGACAGAGGGTAACAGTGGATGGGTGTTTTTCTGAATGGAGGGATGTGACTAGTGGTGTTCCGCAGGGATCAGTGCTGGGACCTTTGCTGTTTGTAGTATATATAAATGATTTGGAGGAAAATGTAGCTGGTCTGATTAGTAAGTTTGCGGACGACATAAAGGTTGGTGGAGTTGCGGATAGTGATGAGGATTGTCAAAGGATACAGCAGAATATAGATCGGTTGGAGACTTGGGCGGAGAAATGGCAGATGGAGTTTAATCCGGACAAATGTGAGGTAATGCATTTTGGAAGGTCTAATGCAGGTGGGAGGTATACAATAAATGGCAGAACCCTTAGGAGTATTGACAGGCAGAGAGATCTGGGCGTACAGGTCCACAGGTCACTGAAAGTGGCAACGCATGTGGATAAGGTAGTCAAGAAGGCATTCGGCATGCTTGCCTTCATCAGTCGGGGCATAGAGTATAAAAATTGGCAAGTCATGTTGCAGCTGTACAGAACCTTAGTTAGGCCACACTTAGAATATTGCGTGCAATTCTGGTTGCCACACTACCAGAAGGACGTGGAGGCTTTGGAGAGGGTATAGAGGAGGTTTACCACGATGTTGCCTGGTCTGGAGGGCATTAGCTATGAGGAGAGGTTGGAAAAACTCGGATTGTTTTCACTGGAACGACGGAGGTGGAGGGGCGACATGATAGAGGTTTACAAAGTTATGAGCGGCATGGACAGAGTGGATAGTCAGAAGCTTTTTCCCAGGGTGGAAGAGTCAGTTACTGGGGGACATAGGTTTAAGGTGCGAGGGGCAAAGTTTAGAGGGGATGTGCGAGGCAAGTTTTTTACACAGAGGGTGGTGAGTGCCTGGAACTTGCTGCCAGGGGAGGTGGTGGAAGCAGATACGATAGCGACGTTTAAGAGACATCTTGAATAATATATGAATAGGAAGGTAATAGAGGGATATGAGCCCCGGAAGTGCAGAAGGTGTTAGTTTCGGCAGGCATCAAGATTGGCGCAGGCTTGGAGGGCCGAATGGCCTGTTCCTGTGCTGTACTGTTCTTTGTTCTTTGTTCATATATGCGCCCAAGTTGCAAAGCATATATTAAGATTTTAAAAGATTAATGTTATTACAACAGGATGTGAAATATAAACCAAATTTCAGATCATTGACATTTCTCATTTATATTTTGTTTTGTCCTGGCCAATATTTAGCCCTCAATCAATACCACAAAGCCAGATTATCTGGTCATTATCACATTACTATTTGTTGGACCTTGCTGTGCATAAATTGACTGCCACATTTCCTACATTACAACAATGACTACAGTTCCGAAGTACTTCATAGAATGTAAAGCATTTTGGGACGTTTATTAATGATATTTGTTCATGGGGCATGGACCTTTGCTGGCAAGGCCAGCATATATTGCCCATTCCCAATTTCCCTTGAGAAGATGGTGGAAAGCCACTGCAGTCCACGTGGTGTAGGTACATCCACAGTGCTGTTAGGGAGGGAGTCCAGGATTTTGACCCAGTGATGGTGAAGGAATGGCAATATGGCTCCAAGTCAGGATGGTGTGTGGCTTGAAAGGGAACTTGCAAGTGATGATGTTCATGTCTGTGTCCTGCCCTTGTCTTTCTAGATGTTAAGGATCATGGATTTGGGAGGTCTGGAGGCCATATGAAAAGTGCAAGATAAATGAAATTTTTTCTTGCTTTGCTTTCAAGATGATAGGAGAATGCTTCTATCTTAAAGAGGGGGGGGGTGTGGTTTAGCTGCCAAAGGTAGGAAAATGTTGATATCAGTTAGTTTCCCATCCAACCTTGACAGGATGAGGACATGTTGATTTTAACTGCCAGGCCTTACAGACATGTCTCCTGTTCAATTCCTGCCCTGTATAGGCAAGACATGGCTGGCAGGTGGCTGCTAGCCTCCCACTGGCACTGAGATAAGTGTGAGGAAGAGAATTCCTGGAGGTCCCAAGGTGCAGAAGGAGGGAACTTTGAGGCAACAGAGGCCTAAACATTTTGTGTGCATCCTGGGGGAGCAGAAGTGCCCAACATCGGAGAATAAATGCTTATCTGAAGGGCCTCTTCAGCTTCCCAATCCTCTTCATGCCGACCTTCACCTGGAGGAAATGCCACAGCGGCTTTACTTTCAGCTCGAAGTTACAATGGCTGTTGGACCCTGATGATATCATTGGACTGTGAATTAGGACCCTGCCAGCTTTGGGCTCAGGCGCTTGTCCATAAAATGGGTATGAGCAGGATCCAGGGTGGCTTTCTAGTGGTCAAGTAACCTGGGGCAATCGATCCACAACTGCCTGGTGGTAAAAGTGAAAATTCAGCCCAGAGAGAGAAAAATTTGGGAGAAATTAGTCCCTGTCATGCCTGATTTCTGGGTGAACAATTGAAGTTGATTGGACCAATTTTCATACGAGCATACAATATTAGGAGCAGGCACGAGTAAGGCACTCGCCCCCTCGAGCCTGCTCCGCCATTCAATAAGATTATGGCTAATCTGATTGTAACCTCAACTCCACATTCCCACCTACCCCCGATAACCTTTCACCCCCTAGCTTATCAAGAATCTATCTACCTCTGCCTTAAAAATATTTAAAGAATCTGCTTCCACTGCCTTTTGAGGAAGAGAGTTCCAAAGACTCACAGCCCACTGAGTGAAAAAAAAAATCTCATCATCTCTGTCTTAAATGGGTGACCCCTTATTTTTGAATAGTGACCCCTCATTCTAGATTCTCCCACAAGGGGAAACACCCTTTCCACATCCACCCTGTCATGAACTGCTATTCCTGATCCTTTTGGAAATGCCCTGCCTTCCAAATTGGTAGCCTGCAACTTCTGTGTGAACTGGGTGCCTGCCTAGAACTACCTAAGCACCTTGAATATGTTAATCAGGAGCCTATGCATATTTTAGGGCCCTGATGCCACATTCACTGTGAATGCTGTTCTCAGTTAATCTGGCTCGAGAGCAGCCTATCCAATGGTACTTAAAGGGACCACTGGAGGCTGCTGAAGAATGGGTAAGTTTATTTTTACTTACCTTAACGTGAAGTAGAAGGAGTAGGCTGCTACTCCTGGCCCTACAGCAATTGGCTGTTTGGGAGGATGGTTTGTCTCCTTCAAGATTACACTCCACTGCTTGGGTAGGAGGAACAGCAGACATCCAGCCTTTTGGCTAAGATCAAGTGTAGTATCTGTTCTTATCAGTACTTATTTGGCAGAGGAGAAACCATGATCAGTGGCTTTTGATCCTGGGTAGGCTTTGAGTAAAATGGCTATAACCAATCTTCGGGCTTCAGGCCAGGGAGTACGTAACACCGTTTGGGTGGTGGTGAAGGACAAGGAAGGAGATGCACCAGTTGATCGCACCTTCTTCATCAAGAAAATTGTCATTGATTGCTGTGGATTCCAAGTTACGGACATCTTCTGCTTGCAGGATTTCCCCAGCAGTGGATATTTCAACGTGACGTTCAAGAATGTGGCGGGATGCATCAAGTTCCTGAAGGCGTTGAAGGAGATAGGGGACCGGGCGTCACTGTCCATCCTCACAGCGGAGCCGCTCTTCACGCTTCCGTCACAACATGACCGGGTGGTGATGATTCACCTCTACAACCCCCATGTTCCTGTGGTGGATGTACACACCTTCCTCGCCAGGTACGTCGAGGTGGCCGGCAGCAGCACTGATGTCAAGGACCCCTTTGGGATTTGGACCAGCAAGCGGCAGGTCAAGGTGACCTTGAAGGTCGATGCCAATGGAACCGTCATCCATCCTCCCTCTAGCTTCACTATCGGGGGAAGTCGAGGCTTCTTGGTCTATGCGGGGCAGCCCAGAGTTTGTCGCACCTGTGGCAAATCTGGTCACGTGGCAGCCAACTGCAGCACAGTCGTCTGCAAGAACTGCAAGAAGGAAGGCCATCAGACCAAGGACTGTAAGCAGAGTAAGTGCTGCAATCTGTGCGGTGAGGCAGGCCACCTCTACAAAACCTGCCCCAAACGCTGCCTCAGTTATGCTCAGACGGCAAGGTCCAAGGAAAAGCCGGGAGAAGGTACGACGAAGGCGTCCGGTGCTGGAAAGGAGAAAAGCAACCCTCTCTGCAGTGAGGAAAGTCTACTTGAGAAGGAGAAGGAAGGGGAGGCAGCTGAAACCAGCGACCCAGCACCTACCCTGCGCCCAGAAACCCCTCCTCCACAGACAGAATCAATGGAGGACGAGGCAGCAGATGGACAGACAGGTCAGTGGCAAGTGGTACAAAGGAAAATCACAAAGAAAAGACCTCCAAAAGCGGAACAGGCCACCACCCAAACCAGTGGCAAGAGGAGGCTACCGTCTGAGACAGATTACAACAGCTCCTCTTCACTGGACGAGGAAGTGCCGGAATGACAGCCCCTTCAAAAGAGGCGGCAGAACTCAAAGGAGCTGGAAGATAAAGCCCCCCAGCCCCCGGGCACTGGAAGCTGTGATGGGCCCGGCGTGCCCCAACCCCAAAGCGCCACACGTAACAACATGGCCAGCGCATCCCAGCTCCGGGACACCGAGAGCAAAGACACGTCTGGCGCACCTCAGCTCTGGGAAGCCGGGAGCAGTGATGTTTTCGAGAAGGAACAGAGGGGAAAAGCAGAGGATAACCCAATCCTTGCTGCCTACAAGACCCCCCGATGTCACCCCAGCAGAACAACCCCTGCATGAAAAACCAGGAGGGGTTTCTGAGCCCAGCGAATGTGAAACAGCTTGCTCACACGATGGGTATGCAGGAACATCCCGAAGGACTGGGACTAGCAAGGACAAATGGTATGGGAAGCAACAACTAACTTTTAAAAAATGGGTATAAGGATTGCTTCAATTAATGTGCGTAGCATTAAATCGTCTACGCGATGTGTTTCAACCTTGGATTACCTTGCCAAGGTCAAAGCCGACCTACTGTTTCTGCAGGAGTGTGGAATACCACACCTCAGCACCTACAGGCAATGGTTGCGATGGTGGTCCCACGGGCCATCGATCTGGTCAGGGGGAAATGATTGCCGTTCCTCCGGCCTGGGTATTCTGCTGTGGGGAGGTAACTTCACCATCTCCGAAGTTAAGGAGGTGGTGGGCGGTCGCCTCCTCGTAGCCGATGTAATGTACAACTATGCTCCACTCCAGTTGATCAACGTGTACACCCCGGTTCAACGCAGCGAGCGGCTGACCGTCTTCCAGCAGCTCCCACTGCTGCTGGCGACATCCAGGCCGGTCATCCTAGGCGGTGACTTCAACTGCATCATTGATGCAGCTGGATGATCCGGCAGAGACGACAGAAAACTGGACGCTACGTCCAGATTGCTAATAGAAACAGTTAAAGATGCCAAACTGCACGACGTCTTCAGCAAACCTGCAGACGGAGCGCAGCGTAGATACACCTGGTCAAGATCGGATGGGTCTGCCCGTTCCAGGATTGACTTCCTGTTTGTGTCCCGTGCTGTCACGGTCAGATCCACCGACGTCAAGCCGGTGTTCTTCTCCGACCATTGCCTCTTATTGGCTGACTGTCACTTACAGGACGACCAGCGGGTTGGCAGGGGGACGTGGAAGCTCAATGCTACGCTGCTAACCCCAGAGAACGTTGAGGAACTCAAAAGTGATTACAAAGGTTGGAGAGCGGTGAAACCCCTCTTTGAGTCTCCAGTTCACTGGTGGGAAGCGATCAAGGAGAACATCAAGAGGTTCTTTATCCTCAAAGGTTTTCAGAGGGCGAGAGAGAGACAGAGGGAAATGTTTCGACTCCAGAAAAGTATGCAAAATATGCTCCGGTTGCAGTCGATGGGGGTCGACATCAAAGAGGACCTCCATGAAGTGAAGAGCCAGCAGGCCTCGGTCTTTGCCACGGAGGCCTCCAAGATCATCTTCCGGTCCAGAGTCCACTCCATTGAGCAGGATGAGATGTGCTTACGTTACTTCTTCCAAAAGATACACAGAGAGAGCTCTGTTATCAGCAGCCTGAAGGAAGAGGATGGCTCGGTAACGTCTTCGCAGTCTGACATACTAAGGATCAGCAAATCCTTTTATGCTGGGCTGGATGACGTGAAGCCCACAGACAGCAGTGCCTCCCAGTCCTTCCTGTCATCTATCACGGAGGTCTTAGATGACAGCAGGAGGGAGAAACTGGACAAGCCGTTAACTCTGGACAAGCTGACAAAGGCCGTCCAGTCCTTCGAGACGAGTAAAACTCCCGGAAGTGATGACTTGCCGGTTGAGTTGTATTCGGCTCTGTGGGACTGGGTCAGCCCGGACCTCCTGGAAGTATACGAGAGTATGCTCCTGGCCGGCAGCATGTCAGAATCCATGAGGAAAGGCATCATCACCCTCATCTACAAGCGGAAGGGGGAGGGGGCAGAAATTGGAGGCCCATCTCACTGCTTAATGTTGACTACAAAATTATATCCAAAGTCATAGCCAGTCAAGTCAAGTCTGCTCTGGAGTTGGTGATTCACCCTGATCAGACCTGTACTGTACCCGGCAGGAAGATCTCCGATAGCCTCGCGCTACTCAGGGATACGATCGCCTATGTACGGGACAGGAGGGTGGACAGGTGACTCATGAGACTGGACCAGGAGAAGGCTTTTGACAGGATATCGCACACCTACATGATGGATGTGCTGTCCAAAATGGGGTTTGGGGAGGGAATCTGCAATTGGATCCAACTGCTCTACACGAACATCAGTAGCGCAGTCTCAATCAATAGGTGGGAATCAGAAGGTTTCTCGATCCAATCTGGAGTCAGACAGGGCTGTCCTCTCTTCCCTGTCTTGTTTGTTTGCTGTATTGAACCCTTTGCTGAGTCTATTAGGAAGGATGCGAGCATAAGAAGGGTGACAATCCCAGGCAGTGGAGGCACTCAGGTTAAAACCTCCCTGTACATGGATGACGTCACCGTCTTCTGCTCAGATCCGCTGTCCGTGTGCAGACTGATGAGCATCTGCGACCAGTTCGAACTGGCCTTGGGAGCCAAAGTTAACCACAGCAAGAGCGAGGCCATGTTCTTTGGGAACTGGGCTAACCGATCCTTTGTCCCCTTCACCGTCAGGTCAGACTACCTGAAGGTGCTGGGGATATGGTTCGGAAAGGCCGGGGCGTGCACCAAAACCTGGGAGGAGCGAGTAGCCAGGGTACAACACAAGCTGAGCATGTGGGAGCAGCGATCTCTCTCGATTGTGGGTAAGAACCTGGTCATCAGATGTGAGGCGCTCACGTTGTTGCTGTACGTGGCGCAGGTCTGGCCCATACCCCGTTCCTGCGCTGTGGCGGTCACCCGAGCCATTTTCCGCTTCATCTGGGGATCCAAAATGGACCGGGTCCAGAGGGACACGATGTTCAAACCTCTGGATAAGGGCGGGAAAAATGTACCCAACGTTGCCCTCATCCTGATGACTACCTTCGTGTGCGGCTGCATCAAGCTGTGTGTAGACCTCCAGTATGCAAACTCCAAGTGTCACTACATGCTGAGGTTCTATCTGTCCCCAGTGTTGCGAAGGATGGGCCTGGTCACATTGCCGTGGAACGCTCCATGCGGTTGGACCGTGCCGTACCACCTATCCTTCGTGGAGCAGTTTCTGCGGAAAAACTCCTTTGACCACCGATCCATCAGGCAATGGTCTGCACGGAATGTCCTCAAGGCCCTACGGGAAAAGGAGATGGTGGATCCTGTCAGATGGTTCCCCGAGCAGACCGCCAAAGTCATTTGGCGGAATGCCTCATCACCAGAACTTTCAAACAAGCACCAAGATGTAGCTTGGCTGGTGGTGAGAAGAGCCCTCCCCGTCAGATCCTTCCTGCACGCCCGAAGTCTCACTCCCTCTGCACAATGCCCTCGAGCTGGCTGTCGTGGGGAAGAGACAGTTGCCCACCTCCTTCTGGAATGTGTCTTTGCAAAACAGGTGTGGAAAGAGATGCAGTGGTTTTGGTCGAAGTTCATCCCAAGCAGCTCTGTAACACAGGAGTCTGTGCTCTATGGGCTTTTCCCAGGGACGCACACCGAGATAAACATCAACAGCTGCTGGAGGACTATCAATTCGGTGAAAGACGCTCTTTGGTCTGCCCGAAACTAGCTGGTCTTCCAGCGCAAAGAGTTGTCCACGACTGAATGTTGCAGACTGGCACATTTCAAGGTCCAGGACTACGTGCTGAGGGACGCACTAAAGCTTGGGGCAGCCACAGCAAAGGCTCAATGGGGAAAGACCACTGTATAAGGTCCCCCCACCAAGCTGAACGGGGGGGGGCTGGATCCATGGAAAACCCCTCGAACTGTATCGGGAAAATTTTCGATTGCTGTAAAATGTATATGGCATGAAAAATGAAATAGAAGGGTTGTGAGGCAACTCACTCCTGCATTGAAGGAAACTGACCTCCTTTGCACTGTTTGTAATTTTTGATTTGGTGCTGTTTAGAACTGTTTTGTCATGTATTTTTTACAGATTTTTATGAATAAAGTATATTTTGGAAATTAAAAAAAGGTTTGTCTCCTTCCATCCTCTAGGACTTACCTGTGGCCCCACTCGTTGCCGAAGCTGGTCAGTTTTGAGAAGGCCCCAACCAGTGAGCTGTATCTGGGGGCCCAGGGCCCAATTTTCAGTGAGCCTTGGGCCTTGGAGAGTGTGCTACAGGCCGGTTGTCCACTCTGCACCGGTTTCTGCCACAAGATCAGACCCATTTCCCAGCTGTTACTATTGGCAGTGCAAATTTTTAGATTTAATGTTTTCCTGTGCATGGCACTTAGAAAAATAGGAAAAATGTTATTCTTTTCATATTATCTTCTGTGTGTCTTTGCACTTTTGTCAACAGCAGCAACAAAGTCCAAAACAAACTGTGCAAACAGTCATGGCAAATCTTGATTATGTTCCTGAAGCAGTTGAAACTTCAGTTGCTCTAAACATTTCCCCCCTGTTTGTTCACTGCCTCCATTTCCCTCCCTTGCTGTTTCTTCAGTTGTTTAGTGCAATGTCCCTGCAATAGTTTCAATGACCCTAAAAATGAAAAGGATGCATTTGAATTCAGCACCTAGCAGCTGCAGCACCAACAAATTCCAACGGCAGCAGCAACACGAGGAAACATTCTCTGTTTGGCATCTTCTTTGGCCGAAGCTAAGAATGTATTGGGAAATATGGGCTGAATTTTTATTGCTGTTTCAAAAAGATCTGAACCATCTCACTTCTTCACCAGGATGCTTCATCCTGCTTTCTAATGTAAACCATGTGCACTTTATTATTTCTTAAACATATTGGTATGTTTTCATACTGTTGTTGTCAACCAACTGGGATGGAACATCCAAAACATAACCAGAGTAAATATATTTTATGACCTAATCAATGTGATCCACATTTTTAAACAGGCTTCTATTACATTACACAGCAGTTAAGCAGAATACATATATGTTCATTCCCCGCTATGATGCAGCTGTTAACATGTCCTTGGTTCGAATCCAGATTTTAATACAGTTTCAATATGTATTACTGTCCCAAATGCTTATAGCGGAGACCTTGGTGATGACATGATTGTTCCACTATACACGTTGCATGGTTTTTATGAACCTAAGACATTTGTTCATAACCCAGACTGGAACACTGTTCCCTTAATGAGTATTTCAAAGAGTTCCATTTAAAGCCCGGTAAACTTCTACATTGCTGACTGTACCTGAACTATTCTGTCCTAATCAGGTATATGGGAGGTGCTGCTGGAACTCTGTGCTCTATAATTCAGATTCACTCATACTTTTCACTGGAGTTCTGCGTGATTCTCACACTGACGGGACGTGGCAAAGATCCACAAACTCCTCACTTGCATCTCCACACTGATGCTGTCCGCTTCTCTTCAGCTGGAGTCTCCATGTGGCTCCGTGCCTGAAACAGCCAGCATGCTTCATTGAGAAGTATGAGCAGTTGATTGCACCTTGAGGTACAAGCTACTCACCAATTTCTACCTGGAATAGCCAGTGAACTTAACACACTGTCAGCAGCAACTTTGTAATTGACTATAATGGTAACAGCGAATGATTTGAGCTATTTGTCCAATTTCAACGATTGCCCAATTTAAACATGGGCGGTTTAAGTGGTGGAGACTATTTCGAAACAAGTTGCCAGTTTAATTCTTAACAAAAGAAAGAAAACTGGAAAATGGCATAGCAATGTTTCTAGTGGCAACAGTGAGACAGATCTGTACAAACTGCCTTGGCAGAATAACAACTCCA
Source organism: Heterodontus francisci (assembly GCF_036365525.1). Lineage (NCBI taxonomy): Eukaryota > Metazoa > Chordata > Chondrichthyes > Heterodontiformes > Heterodontidae > Heterodontus > Heterodontus francisci. The sequence continues at coordinate 119,052,905 of NC_090374.1, forward strand.
TGAATCTGTTGGCTGCAGTGTCCTCTGACACTCAGACCCAGGAGTCTCTATAATGGTGACTTCTGTCATTTCTCTAAAGGTTCATAAGGTGGTCAGCGTCAATGGAAGAAAAGACAGGTGTTGCACATCATATATAGTAAGTGCACTTACTGCAGGTAACACTAAGGAGCACAGCAGTCACTGAGAGGTTCTTGGCGGGCCTGGCTCTTATTCCCCTGAAGGAGCTTTGTGGGCATATGGAAAACAAAATTTTTTAAAAATGAATATTTCACACCGATTACTTTGGGGTGATTCTTAGTTCATCTTGGAGAGCAGCACAAAATGTGTAATCTTGCATCAGCTGCCCAATTTCCCAGATGAATTTCACCCCATTATCTCTCATATATCAACACAATATGACTGTGTACACACCCTGTCCATCATATTTCATTCACCATGGTGCACACACATTTCCATCACATCTAATTGTAAGTAAATGTTAGCTAAACCACAAGCAGATTCTGTGTCAAACTTCAATTTGATTATCTGAAATTATGTATTCACAAAAACACAACACATCTGATGTGCCATTATGCAAATTCCTTGATTACAATTTACATTTATTAATAGTTGTGCAAATTTATTAAAAAGGAAAATCAACCAAGCCAATTAAATTATTCAAAATACATTACTCATGATAATTGCAGCCATCTATTTTTCCTGCCATTATGGAAATTTCAAATGTCCTGAAAGGTCTACAGCTGGATTTCGACCACCACGTTTCTGGGCTGAGGTTACTGCCAGGGACAGCCCTGCATATGGACATAGAATCACAGAATCACAGAATAATACAGTGCAGAAGAGGCCCTTCGGCCCATCGAGTCTGCACCGATGCATTAAAACACCTGACCTGTCTACCTAATCCCATTTGCCAGTACTTGGCCCATAGCCTTGAATGTTATGATGTGCCAAGTGCTCATCCAGGTACTTTTTAAAGGATGTGAGGCAACCTGCCTCGACTACCCTCCCAGGCAGGGCATTCCAGACCGTCACCACCCTCTGGGTGAAAAAGTTCTTCCTCAAATCCCCCTTAAACCTCCCGCCCCTCACTTTAAACTTGTGACCCCTCGTAACTGACCCTTCAACTAAGGGGAACAGCTGCTCCCTATCCACCCTGTCCATGCCCTACATAATCTTGTACACCTCGATCAGGTCACCCCTCAGTCTTCTCTGCTCCAGTGAAAACGACCTAAGCCTATCCAACCTCTCTTCATAGCTTAAATGTTCCATCCCAGGCAACATCCTGGTGAATCGCCTCTGCACCCCCTCCAATGCAATCACATCCTTCCTATAATGTGGCGGCCAGAATTGCACACAGTACTCCAGCTGTGGCCTTACCAAAGTTCTGTACAACTCCAACATGACCTCCCTGCTTTTGTAATCTATGCCTCGATTGATGAAGGCAAGTGTCCCATATGCCTTTTTCACCACCCTATTAACCTGCCCTTCTGTCTTCAGAGATCTATGGACAAACACGCCAAGGTCCCTTTGTTTCTCGTAACTTTCAGCGTTAAATTCCATCTGCCACTTTTCTGCCCATTTGACCACCCCGTCTATATCTTCCTGTAACCTAAGACACTCCACCTCACTGTTAACCACTCGGCCAATCTTTGTGTCATCCGCGAACTTACTGATCCTACCCCCCACATAGTCATCTATGTTGTTTATATAAATGACAAACAATAGGGGACCCAGCACAGATCCCTGTGGTACGCCACTGGACACTGGCTCCCAGTCACTAAAACAGCCGTCTGTCATCACTCTCTGTCTCCTACAGCTAAGCCAATTTTGAATCCACCTTATCAAGTTACCTTGTATCCCATGTGTATTTGCTTTCTTGATAAGTCTCCCATGTGGGACCTTGTCAAAGGCTTTGCTGAAATCCATGTAAACTACATCAACTGCACTACCCTCATCGACACACCTGGTCACATGCTCAAAAAATTCAATCAAATTTGTTAGGCATGACCTCTCTCTGACAAAGCCATGCTGACTATTCCTAATCAAATTTTGCCTCTCCAAGTGGTGATAGATTCTCTCCTTCAGAAGTTTCTCCAATAGTTTCCCTACCAATGACGTGAGACTCACTGGTCTGTAGTTCCCTGGCTTATCTCTACAATCTTTCTTAAATAGTGGGACCACATACCTGTTCTCCAGTCCTCTGGCACCTCCCCCCCTGGCCAGAGAGGAATTAAAAATTTGGGTCAGAGCTCCTGCAATCTCCACTCTCGCCTCCCACAGCATCCTGGGTCACAAATCGTCCAGACCTGGAGATTTGTCCACTTTTAAGCCTTCCAAAACCTCCAATACCTTGTCACTCCCTATGACAATTTGCTCAAGAATCTCACAGCCTCTCTCTCTAGGTTCCATATCTACATCCTCTTTCTCTTGGGTGAGGACAGATGTGAAGTATTCGTTCAACACCCTACCAATGTCCTCTGGCTCCACCCACAAATTTCCCCCTTGGTCCCTAATGGGTCCTACTCTTTCCCTGGTTATCCTCTTCCCATTGATATACTTATAGAATATCTTGGGATTTTCCCTACTTTTACCAGCCAGAGCTTTCTCATATCCCCTCTTTGCTCTCCTAATTGCTTTCTAAAGCTCCATCCTACACTTTCTGTACTCCACTAATGCTTCCGTTGATTTGCTCTCCTTGTATTTGCTAAAAGCCTCTCTTTTCCTTCTCATCGTACCCTGAATGTTTCTGGTCATCCATGGTTCTCTGGGCTTGTTGCTCCTATCTATTACCCTAGAGGGAAAATGTTGGGCAGGTACCCTCCCCATTTCCTTTTTGAATGCCCCCCACTGCTCTTCTGTAGATTTCCCGACAAGTAACTCTTTCCAGTCTACCTTGGCCAGATCCTGCCTTATTTTACTAAAATTCGCTCTCCCCTAATCCAAAACCTTTTTTTGCAATTTGTCTATTTCTTTCTCCATAACAAGCTTAAATTGTACCATGTTGTGGTCACTATCACCAAAATGCTCCCCCACCAACACATCAACCACTTGTCCGGCTTCATTCCCCAGAATTAGGTCCAGCACTGCACCCTTCCTTGTTGGATCCTCTACATATTGAGCTAAAAAGTTCTCCTGTATACATTTTAAGAACTCCACTCCATCTAAGCCTTTAACACGATGACTATCCCAATTAATGTTGGAAAAGTTGAAATCACCTAATATAATTACCCTATTATTTTTACACACCTCTGCAAATTGCGTACATACTTGCTCTTCAATTTCCCGGTGACTATCTGGGGGTCTATAATAAACACCTAGCAATGTGGCTGTCCCTTTTTTTATTCCTAAACTCTACCCATAAAGCTTCATTTGATGCCCCCTCCAAGAAATCATCTCTCCTTACTGTAGTAACTGACTCCTTAACTAATATTGCAATGCCCCCTCCTCTTTTACCCCCTCCTCTGTCTCGCCTGAAGATTCTATATCCCGGGATATTGAGCTGCCAATCCTGCCCCTCCCTCAACCATGTCGCCGCGATGGCTACTATATCACAATTCCACGTGTCAATCATTGCCCTTAACTTATCTGTTTTACCTGCAATACTCCTGGCATTAAAGTACAGGCCATCCATCCTGGTCTTACTCCCTTGAAACTTACTTCCGCTGTATTCCCTCTGACTTGTTCGCTTTCCTGTGTTTAGCTGTGTCCCTATTCTGCTCGGAGTCTGCATCCCCTCCCCCTGCCAAATTAGTTTAAACTCCTCCCAACAGCACCAGCAAACCCGCCAGCAAGGATGTTAGTCTCCCTCTGGTTCAGATGTAGACCGTCCCGCTTGTATAGGTCCCACCTTCCCCAGAAACGGTCACAGTGGTCCAGGAATCTAAAACCCTCCCTCCTGCACCAACTCTTAAGCCACGCATTCATCTGTGCTATTCTCCTATTTCTATACTCGCTAGCACGTGGCACTGGGAGTAATCCAGAGATTACAACCTGAGAGGTCCTGCTTTTTAGTGTACTGCCTAACTCCCTGAATTCTTGATGCAAGACTTCATCCCTCTTTCTACCTATGTCATTGGTACCAACATGCACCATGACCTCTGCCTCATCACTCTCCCCCTTCAGGATGCCCTGCAGCTGTTCAGTGACATCCCAGACCCTGGCACCAGGGAGGCAACACACCATCCTGGAGTCACGTTGACGGCCACAGTCGCACCTATCTGTTCCCCTGACTATAGAATCCCCTCTTACTATTGCTGTTCCTCTCTTTCCCCCTTCCTGTGCAGACAGGCTGCTTGCGGTGCACAAGCTTGGCTCTGTCCGCACTCCCTGGAGGAACCAGCCTCATCAGCCTCCAAAATGGAATACCGATTTGCAAGCAGGACCCCAGGGGACTCCTGAACTACCTGCCTGATTCTCTTGGACTGCCTGGTGGTCACCCATTCACTTCCTTCCTCAAGTCCCTTCAGCTGTGGTGTGACCACCTCTCTATATGTGCTATCCACAAGGCTCTCAGACTCGCAGATGCTCCACAGTGTTTCCAGCTGCCGTTCCAGTTCTGAAACCCGAGCTTCTAGGAGCTGCAGCTGGACACACTTCCTGCACACATGCTGGTCCCTCACTCTGAGGACAGGTAGGAAATGAAAGGAGCTCCTCACTCCGTCCTCACCAAACGTCCTCAGTTACCAAACTTCCACTTTAACACTTTAATGCAACCCAAGTCAGCACTTCAATGTGAACAAGGTCAGCACTGTAAGATGGCCCACTTTTATACTGACTGACTCTCGCCCCTGAAAACTGGTTTAAGCCAATTTTCTAATTAACAAGGTGCAGCTGCAAGCAGAGCCTGAGTGAACTCTGTTTAAAGCTGGTCTAAAACTCACCTTCTCCAACCCAAACAGCAACTGTTAAGTTAATCTGCTAAATAAAAGACAGACTAGACTTAAGATAAAATTAACCCTTAATTATCCTCAGTCACCAAACATCCACTTTAACGCTCTAATGCAACCCAAGTCAGCACTCCAGTGCAAACAAGGATAACATGTTGGGGCTGTGTTATTGACCCAAACTAGGAACCAAGGGCGGGATTTAATGCTCTTCCCCATAGCTAGTTTGAAGGCGGGGAGAGCATTTAATAGGGCGAGATGGTGGCAGGTGGGGACTGTGCCATCTTCCCGCCTCCACTCCAATGAAGTCCATGGCAGGATGGCCTGTGGATGTCCTTCCTGCCCCACTGCCAATTGGGGCCCTTAGGAGGGCAATTAATGCCCAATTAAGGATCTCATCCTGCTGCTGCTAGTATTGCCACAGAGGTTGCTTGCTGGCTCTCGGAGGGGTGTCCCTTGTTCAACGGCACAGTGCCTGATCAAGGACCCAGCACGGGAAGGGGAAGGCCTGCTGACAGCACCCCCCTGCCCTTGCTGCCAACCCCCCTACAACACCCTCCCCCACCCTGCAAAATCCTACCCGCCATGACTCACCTGTAGTGTGGGTCCCTCGACGATCCTCGGTCTTGGATGGGTGCATTTCCGGTAGCAGTCACTGCCTCCACAGTGGCGCTGCTAAGTAAAAGAGCTGCTGACTTCTGATTGGCCAACAGTTCTCAGCAGGCGGGATTTCCGTCGCCGGAGTTCATAATGCTGGAGAAGGCCCGCTGCTCCCCAGTTAAATGCCTGACTTGCACGTGATGCGGCAGGCCTTCCCGAAAAGAGGAGATGCAGGGCTCTCGCCAGCCCTTCAGCTGATGGCTGAGATCCTCGTTGCCTACATAAAATACCACGCCAAAGGTGGGATTCCCCTCTGATGCAGTTTAATTCAGCCTGTATCCATGACTAGTGCCTGTGTGTGGGAAGGACAGATATCCAGGCCAATATCTCCTCACATTCTTTCTGTTTTTAAATTATTTGATAACAAGCTCCAAAATAATTTTTTTTTGGTCAGAGAAAGTTTTGAAGTTGCCAACTGTTAATTTTTTTGGCTTAAGTAAATAGATGTAAGTCAGAGACAGCTAGGAGAGAGAGAGAGAAAGCGAGCAAGAGAGAGAGAAATGCAAAGAAACACTGTGCTGGATTTTCGTCTGATTGACGGGTTAGTAGTAGTACAGGATTTTCTCCTGCCCATGTGACACCACTGCTAACCCATGGTTTCTTCCTGGAACAGCTCTAATTGTATGTGTGGAGAGGGTTAGAGTGGTAAAACTGCTGATCACGGGCTTACCACCATTGAGAAGAAGGGAAATAGGTGATCCCACTGCATTTAAAATGCTGAAGCTGATTAAAGGGATATACACTCATTATGAATTCACTCACTCCCTCACACAGAGAAGGTAGAAGGCTGTGTCTGCGGGTGCTTTACAAGGATGCAAGGATGACAGTGTAGCCACACAGTCAATATCCTGGAGTTGGCACAATTCTGTTAACCTCTCCATCTCCCACAGTGAGAGCTCAGTGCCTTCCCACGAGCTGCATGACCTTTTCCGTAGAGAGGGAGATGGTTTTAAATATGGGGATGCCCCACCTGGTGCCCTTCCTGTGGTGGGCATTGTGCGCTAATTTGTCCTGTAAGAAAAGAATGTAAATGAGGATAAGGCTAACATTTGAAGAGTGTATGAATAAGAGGCATGGGAGAGATGAAATAAGAGATGTGGGGGTATAAGGTTATTAAAGTGGATTACAACAACAACCTGTATTTATCTCGCGATTTTAATGCATTATTTAATATTCAAAGGCACTTCACAGGAGCATTAGCAGACAAAATTTGACACTGGGCCAATTAGGGGATATTAGGGCAGATGCTTGGTCAAAGAGGTAGGTTTTAAGAAGTACATTAAATGATGAAAAAGGGAAAGAAAGGTGGAGAGGTTTAGGGAGGGAATTCCAGAGATTAGGGCCTTGGCAACTGAAGGCACAGCCGTCAATGCGAAGGATTAAAATTAAAATCAGGGATTTTCAAGAGGCCAGAATAGGAGGAGTGCAGATATCTCTGAGGGTTGAAGGGCTGGAGGAAATTACAGAGAGAGGGAGAGACGAAGCTTGGAGGGATTTGAAAACACGGATGAGAATTTTAAAATCGAGGAAGGGTTTTTAGAGTTGCACATGTAAGTACTTGCTGGGAAAGGAGCTGGGCAGCCATAATACAAGCTGCTAAGTTGTAGCCCCTTTAAGCAGAGAGCACTGTGAAGCATTAATTAAACAAATGCTGGTTTATGAGGATGAAGAATCTGCTGGTGCCCAGGGTGGACATGGAAGGTAAAGAAGAAGTGTGCTGTGTGTTACCTTACTGAGGGAACTTTTTGCGACACTGTTCAGCAATGCTGGATGGTCAGAGAGTTGCTATTCAGTATCATTACCCTCCAGGTGTCATCAGTGATAATTATGGGTAACTTGGTGTCACCCACACCCAGACATCTGTTAGACCTGCCTTCACATTACCGAGATGGAAGTAGGTGATCTTTGTGATGAAGAGAACATGGGGTCAGATGCTCAGCTCCAGGTCAAACAGGGTGCAGAGACTGTGATCGGATTGCATCCTGAGTAGGATGGAGTCAATGGTGTGGGCATAGAGTTTGTAATGAGGGCTGAAGACAAAGCCAGACTTATATTTTAAAAGCATTTAAACATCAATGGAATAAATCACAACAACATTTTATACTTCTAAAAATATTTTGGCTTTTATGTAAACCATTATTTAATACAAAAAATTCCTCTCTGCGGTGCCTTAATAATAAAATTCATACCCCCCAGTGGAATATTTACGAGTCTATAAAAATGACAGCAGCTTGTAAGAACATAAAAACACAAGAAATAGGAGCAGGATTAGGCCAAACAGCCCTTCATTCCTGCTCTGCCATTCAATAAGATCATGGCTAAATTTCTACATCAACTCCACTTTCGCTTTATCTCCATGTCCCTTGATTTCTTTAGTGCCTAAGAATCGTTCAATCTCAGTCTTGAATATACTCGATGACTGAGCATCCACAGCACTCTGGGGTAGAGAATTCCAAAAATACACAACATTCTGTGTAAAGAAATTTCTCCTCACTTTTTATTTTGCCAGTACTGCCTTACTATTTCAGTTTTGTAGATTGAATTTAATTCTAGACCTGAGTGTGTGACTGAAAGGCAGGGGGTGGGCAATATGTATCTTTTTTCTTGGGCAGGAATGGGGCGGTAGCATGATGAAAATCACAACACAGCACTGACCACCCCATTCTCAATGACGTCCAGGCTGCCACCATTTTGGTGAGGTCCTCCACATTGGTGGCCGAGGTGCTCACTGAAAACAGGTGAGTGCCTATTAGTCAATGCAAATCAGGGTCCTATTGTGTATGTAGGACCCTGATGCAATGTTGTTCTTCTACTGAGTGGAATGCAGGCAGCGCAACTGTACATAGAACAGCCTAACTAGCAGTGCATAAAAGAGACTGAAAAAGTAGGCTTTTCGAATGATCCTGCCCACTGTTAATCCCTCTACAGATCCCTGAGCCCAGCAACCCCCATCATTACTTGCCCTCAGCTTAACAGAATTTGGCCACCTTGGCTCTGTAGGAAGATGTCTGATTTCTCACCTCCCACCCTCCACCCCCTCTCTGATTGTTGACCTGCCTGTCTGCACTCCAAGCATTTGGGCAGCTTGTTAATGACACATTAATGAAGCCAGACCATCAAATGGGTGGCTCTGCTCAATGCCCACCTTGATAGCTGCCCAAACTGAAAATCAGCCCCAGGATGTTCGAGACAGACATTGAGAGAGAGGTAGCGAGAGAGAGAGAGAGAGAGAGAGAGGTGAAATACCTCTGGTTACAAGTCTGTCACTGGTGGGAAAAATAAAATGGTCAGAATGTTACCAGCATGCTGTGGGTCCCTTCGTGAGAACCAACCACGGGTCCCGAGTCCACGTGGGTGAACAGCAGGATCGCTGAGGGGATTTTACCAGTGGAGGGACCCACAATTAAGAGACTGCCTCCCGGATGGCAACCGCCCCTCAAAGCTGCTGGCCCAATTAGAGGGCCTGCAGCTTGGCAGCTTCTGCACTGCTATCTATAGAGGTGGCCGCTGCGGAGGTTGCAAGAGGAAGGAGAGGGCACCTCCACATTGAGGTGCCCTCGGAGGCCCGGAAGAAATTTTCTTAATGTACTGGAACCAGGCAGGCAGGCCCCGGCGAACGCAGAGGTGAACCTTCCAGTAGCGGCAGAGGTGCGGGGTCGGCCATTGCCATTGGGGGGGCTACTCCATGGGCCATCGGACATCCAGAAAGGAAAGCCCCCACCATCCCCCTCCCCCAGGAAGCTGCTGGGGGTACATCTGCCTCAATGTAGCTGGCAGTCTCCCCATGCGGCGGGGGGCCATTACAATGGTAGTAAAATACCGGCAGAGGCATGTAGTGGCCGTTTATATGCCAGTTAATTGGGTTAATTCGCTGCCCGCAGACTGAAGCCACTGCCGTTCCTGCATTTTCAAATATTCTGCGGTGGCGGGAAGACATCGAGCTTCCCTCCCAACACCATGTTATTAACACTCCCACTGCCCAGCCCAACTCCTGAGGGTTGGTAAAGTCCCAGCCTAAATTAAAGCTTAGGTACCATTTTCCCATTGTGTAATGGTACTAATATGCTAAATAAGAATAGTGACAATACTGAGTAAGAGAAAGAAATAACTTACATTTTTATTATTTAGTGTAATGATGTTCAAGAAGGACTGAGACTATTCCATTATGGTATACAACGAATTGTCAGTACAGTAGAGCTTAATCATCGCACTGTTTAATACTATAAATGAATCAAGTTTCTAAATGTTACATATCAATTCTTTCCCTCCTGGTTATCATTTTTTTTCTAATTTTGATTTTCTGAGTATTTGATATATCATAACTATTGATCCTGCTTTTAACTACTTGGTAGCACAGGGTCTCAGAAGCCTGTGATACTGTGGAGTCATAAATGTGTTTTATTATTTCACACCCAGGTGTTGAATAATTCAATTTAGTGCTTTGTGTTAACTATCCAAAAATGCATGAATAATACATCAAAATGATCCATGTGGCATTATAAATGGGCAGAGATGTCTCTGTGCCAAGAGAATATTGACTGTATGCAGACATGGACAACTTAATTGCAAACCTGAAGAGCCCAGAAATAGTTGAGATTTAAAGGATAAATGGGAGAAGAAAGATATACTGAGTCTCACTAAATGTAAACTAAATGTAGGTCATTGCTCAAATGTCTGGTTCCGAGGTTCAGAATAACATGTGACCTGTGTTAATCATTCGTAACTTAGTAATGACACTGGTGGTCATTTTGACTTTGTGTGAAAGCATGTAACAGTGGATGGAGCCAACTGCATTCAGGGGAAACCATTTTGTAAAGGGGCATCAAACAGGCATTAGGCCTATTATTTGCATATGCCTCTTTTGATGCCTGTACTAATATGTTGGGCGGACCACTCTCAGTTCAGAATTTGTATGCACATATGGCCTGCCATTTTGAATGTATTTGTGCCCATTTTAGACCTGTAAAATTGGTGCAGTATCATCAAATTTCTAAGTGCTGGTTTCTAGCATTGCTAAGGAGGTGGAAGAAAAGCTCCAAAATGAAAGCGTTGCCTTGTCTATTGTAATTGATTATTCAGTCCTGCCAGTGTGATCAATCGCAAAGCAACTAATTTCACTTGACAACGCAGGAGATTTTAAATACATTTTACGGAAGGATTTTTTAAAATTTCAGCTTGTATCACTGGCCATGCTGCACTGTGGCAAGCGCTACAGTGAATTTCCTTCCCCTCCTCTCCACGCCCACCCAAGGTTGCACCAAAAGGATTGCCAAGCATTGTCACCAGCATTCAAGATGACCCTCCATGGTCAAGGTGCTAGAAGATGGGCAGGTGCTAAGGCTGCACTGCCATCAATCTCACCCATGTTCATGCCTGATATTCTTAGAAATTTTATAGTCAATATTAGGAACATGAATAGGCCTGTCAGCCCTTTGAGTCTGTTCCACCATTCAATTAGATCATGGCTGTTGTGCATCTTAACTCCATTGACCTGCCTTGGTTCTATAACCCTTACTATCCTTGCCCAACAAAATTTTTGGCTGAATTGAAGTGGTACACAAATGCAGCAGGAGGTGTTTTTCCTAGCATTGGGTTATGATGTCTTCATCATACTAAACTTTCTTCCCAGGAGGAAGCTCATTGAATAATGACTATATGATATTCTCACTTTCTCCAAACATTTTACGACCACTCTCCGTGGATCTGTACACAGATAATTAGTTTTAGAAGAAGCCAAAGTACCTGTTGTATGCTGTAAGCCTACCCCGGCCTTATTAATTTCACTGGTACGTCATCGGCAATCTGAGGGGTTCCGCCATGCCATTAATTTGGTCCAATGCATGTTGTGGTGTCAAGACGCATGTTGCATTGTAAGACATTGCATCAGCCTCCCTGCTGAACTGTCAGATCTCAGTGAAGTCTCTACATTTAAAACCTCTTTGGGATTAATTAATTTTAGCAGAAGAGAGGCATTAGATATTGGAGTAATGTGGAAGTTGCACTGTATTCATTATTTACTCTGGCAATGTTTGAAGAAAATATTGCTGAAAGCATGCTTGTTATGTCTGACACGGATGTGTAAAACACAAGACAAAAATAATTATTTCACAACACATGTTAGAAATACTCCTATGTTTGTTTCTTGAACACATAATGTAAAAGACCAATTTCCTCCTTCTCAAACACGAGCACAAGTCAGGTGTAGTGCATTCAAAGTGCACTCTGCCAGGCCTGACGATTCGCTCAGCACAAACCTACCCCTTGCCAGGGACCTGTACTTGGAAATAGGGTCGGAAAGCCAACCTGACAGGCCTGCAGCAGTTATAATAGTTACTTTATTTAGGATTTTCGGACTGTTCTTCAAAAACAGCAGTCAGAATGCCTTCACACCAATGCATTTCCTCCCTGAAAAGGAGGAATTGCCTTGTTTCTGCCTCAAGGATTTTGTTGCCTGCCCCTCTCAGATCCTCCAGTCCCGTAGGACCTGAGCACAAGTGTTAGGGTTCAGTAATGTGGTGATCATTTTCCGCAGGACTCCCCCACGTGGAGACCCAGGAAAATGAGGCAGGAGATGTGGTATTGCCACTGTTATCTCGTTTGCATGGCCTGTGAATATTTGCATGCACTCCAGCTGAAAGTAGTTGACCCGCATTCTGAGGAAACCTTGGAAATAAGAAGTCAAAGCAAAGAGACTGGTTCTTTTCTCATGCTGTACTCCAGCTATGAGCTTTCCCTGAGTGAAATTTAGAGGCCCTTTAAAGTTGTTTTCTCGAAACATACACTTAATTGTGGAACAGGTTAATTGTACAAAGGAATTTATCAACAGGAGATTGGGGATGAAAGAACTGGAATTGCCAAATAAGGACAATCCAGATGACTTGTAACAGAGAAATCACCTGTTTGGAAAGCTGGACCTATTGGGCCTCACATTTACCCACTGCGTTATTACAGTTATGGCAAAAAGTAAGAAATCTCCATTTTACATAAAATAATACATACAAATTAGGAGCAGGAGTAGGCCACTCGGCCCCTCAAGCCTGCTCCGCCATTCAATAAGTTCATGGCTGAACTGATTACTCCACATTCCCACCTACCCCATAACCTTTCACCCCCTTGCTTATCAAGAATCTATCTACCTCTGCCTTAAAAATATTCAAAGTCGCCTTTAGAGGAAGAGAGTTCCAAAAACTCACGACCCTCTGAGAGAAAAAATGTCTCCTCATCTCTGTCTTAAAAGCGCGACCCCTTATTTTTAAACAGTGACCCCTGGTTTTAGATTCTCCCACCAGGGAAAATTATTATTATATTATGAATCATGCTTGTAATTTATCCAATTAGCTGAAGGTAATGAATGGTCAATTCCCCATTGACTTAGAAAAGCAAAAATTACACAGATGTTTAATAGGAGGTGAAGGTATCTATATTAGGCCAATTGTACCAGGTTAGGATGAAACACGAAATAAAAACAAGAAATGCTGGAAATCCTCAGCAGGTCTGGCAGCATCTGTGGAGAGAGAAGCAGAGGTAACGTTTCAGGTCAGTGACCCTTCTTCAGAACTGACAAATAGTAGAAATGTAAAAGGTTTTAAGCAAGTAAAGCAGGGGGTGGGGCAAGAGACAACAAAGAGAAGGTGTTGATAGGACAAGGTCACAGAGAATAACTGACCAGAAGGTCATGGTACAAAGGCAAACGGTATGTTAACGGTGTGCTGAAAGACAAAATGTTAGTACAGAGAGGGTGTGAATTGACTGTAAAGCACAAAGCGCTCAAAGCACAACATTAAAAAAAAGTTTTAAAAACAGAAACAGTGGGTAGGCACAGTAGAAACAAACTAAACACACTAAAAAAAACTGAAATAAAATAACCAAAGAAAAAAGAAAAAAGAGAAAAAGAAAAAAATAACTAAACATAACAAGGGGGGGCCCGTCATGCTCTGAAATTATTGAATTCAATGTTCAGTCCGGCAGGCTGTACTGTGCCTAATTGGTAAATGAGATGCTGTTCTTCGAGCTTGCGTTGATGTTCGCTGGTACACTGCAGCAATCCCAGGACAGAGATGTGAGCATGAGAGCAGGGGGGGGTGCTGTTGAAATGGCCAGCAACCGGAAGCTTGGAGTCATGCCTACAGACTCCACTCAGTTCGTTAATTTCATAGGATCAAGATTTAATAAGTGCCCCAATAGGAATAGCTACTGCCCCTTTAAAAGCTGCAACTCTTTAAAATCTATTAAGCTGTAGGACCATGTTTCAAACTAAATTAATAAAACCTTAGGGTCATTTCATATCTTACTTATGGTCTGCAGAATGCATGATGAGGCTTTCCACTATGTCAGGGAGACCAAATGAACAGTCTGGAGATGAGGTGGTTATTTTATTGACAGGTTGGGTTCCTTAGAGATGCCACAAAATATGTCTTTGTCTGAGGATTCATCAGGCCTTGTGATTTGTTTGCAATTAAATTTAGTGGGAGTGAAAAAAAATCAATAGCAGAGAAGGAAAGCATGAGGAATAACTAATTGTAGGCCATTGTGGGTAAATGGACCTTGTAGTGTTCCCTGTGATATTTCAGATATTCCAGAAACACACTTTGTTTTGGTGAAAGTATCAGTGGACTTGGTACTGCAATAATTATGGCAAAGGTGAGCAGTTCAGGCCAGGTGAACAATCCTTGGAAATTTATTTCTGCATTATACATGTTGCCTCTGATTGGCAACTAGCATGCATGTTATGTAGTACACATTACACAAAGGTGTTTTTCTCCTATTATTAAAAGAAAGAAAAGAAAGCTAAGAACATAGGAATGGGAGTAGACCATTCAGCCGCCTCGAGCCTGCTCTGACATTCAATTAAACAATGGCTGGTCTGTACCTCAACTCCATTTATTCACCTTAGTTCCATATCCCTTGATACCCTTACTGTACACAACTGTATCGACCTCAGTCTTGGGGCTGAATTTTATTCTCCCGCCGCCGGGAGAGGGGGTGGGCGAAAAATATGGTGGACCGCATATGTGTGCCACATGCTGCCATGCCGCTGCGATCTTCCTTGCGGCAGCCCAAGATAATACGCCAGACATGCTGTTCCCCCCCCCACTCCCCCACCAATCACGTTGAGGGGGCTCTCCTGCACCGGCAATGGTGTCAGCTGCCTAAGCGCAGGCACTGGCACCATTTTTAAAGGGCAGCCAGCCCTGCTGGGTCATTTAAATTTTTAAAGGGCTGCTCCCCACAATATACCGCCAATAAATCTATCACGTCATCCCGCCAATAACAATTAAATTCTACATTTGCCCTCTCCCCCAAAACACTTACCTCCAACACCTGACCTTACCCCCTGCCAAACCGATCAAAGTGCAGAGGTCTCCCCTTCCCACCCTCCCCTACACTAATAATTTGTGTTAGAGCCTGTTCCCCCCACCCCCCCCCGCCCCACCACCACTGCACTAAAAATCATAAGTTCCCCACTTTGCCACCACGGGGGTGCCTGCTTTTCCTGGACGGGAAAGGGAAAGTGAAGGCACGTTGAGTGCCGGCTGCTGCTCGGAAGATTGTGGCCTGAAGGTAAGATTGCTGTTGCTTTTATTTAAATGGATACATTTCATTAATTTAAATATGTTTATCCGGTCCCATCACCCAGCGGCCGGAGTTCCACCACGGAGCCTCGCCGCCACCGGGAAGATCGGGCCTGGTACTCCCGGCGTCGGGCTCCGTGGGGAGCTTTGGCACTACAATCTTCCATCTCTCCCCCACCATGGAGCCCGACGTCAGAAGCTCAACAAAATGCAGCCTTTGAAAGCTCCAACTGACAAAGCACCCACAGCACTTTGGAGGAGAGGATTCCAGATTTCCAGTACCCTTTGCATGAAAACATCTTTAATTTCATTTCTGAATTGTCCAGATCCAATTTTAAAATTTTTACCCCTTGTTCTTGATTCCCGTACCCGAGAAAATAGTTTCTCTGCCTCTAATCTATCAGTACCTTTTAACATTATAACACCTCATTAAAACACCTCAATTAGGTCACTCCTCAATCTTCTACACTCAGGAATACAAGCCAGGTTCATGCAACATGTCCTCATAATTTGACCCTCTAAACCCTGCGATTATTCTGGCGAATTTTCTCTTTATCCCCTCCAAAGCCTTCCTGACAGTACTCCAGATGGGATCCAACGAAGGGTCTATGCAACTGAATCTTTAGCATATGAAGTTGAAGACGTGAAGAAAATTCAGGATATGTTTTCTTATTTTTACCAATAAAGGTTCATTGTCCTCCAGTGTAGAAAATAATAGCCAGGAAATTCTTCAGAGCCACTCCTGTTACGCACATAAACAGGGACTCCACTGGATCTCTGACAAAGTAATGCCCGTGGGGGCATAAGTAGCTGTGAAGGATTGCCTAGCCAATATTTGCCAATCAAGATGATGTCTGCAAGTGATTTTTCTAATTAAGTTTCAGTGCAACCCTAATTTGTAGGGATGGAATTTTAAGCACCAGCGACACACACCCCCCCCTCCCCCCCCCCCCCCCCCACCCCACAGAGCCACCCTGACAAGAACAGAGCAGGCCAGGATTAACATGGTGGGGATTGGGGGAATCGCACCATGTTCCTGGACCTCACCATCGTACCTGGCATGAAAGCAAGCATGGGAAGACTGCCTGTTCCAGAGGAACAATGGCCTAATTTAAACAGGTCAGTTATGTTCTGATGCCATTGTCCCCGATACGCTCACTATTTTAACTAAAGATCACACGGTCCCAGGTCTCAAACCTGCCCGTGAAGGTTGGCAGCAGGCCAGAGTAGTTATTTTTACTCTTTAAAGGTTCCTTGTAGGTCAGGAGGAGTAAAATGCTCCTTCTGATTGTAGAAGGATTTTTTGGGCCTCCCCTTCCCTGGGGTTTCTGCCCTTCCTCCGATCATGGACTTTATTGATCACCATTCCCCTTCCTTGCTTACCTTGCTGGGGAATGTTTCTGTGGGTCCACTTCAGTGGTCTGACACCCCTCCCCCATTTCCAACTCCCATCCACCATAGGTGACATTACAGTCACCAGCTTCAGGTGGGTGGCAGTATCAGAGCATTCAAATGAGGTTCAGCAGTTAAAATCTCTCAGACCTCACAGTCTGGCGGGACAGTGGATGGTTTCCACCCACCTCGGCTTTTGCAACTCCTTGATTTCCACCCTGTTTAGAATTGGCCCTTGTTATTGGAAGTGAGAAAAAAGTGCCAATTATGGTGCACCAATTATAAACCTCTTAAAAAGGTACATTTGCATTTAACCAATATAAAAGTTAAATATTTCATTTAGTCAGGAGTGGAAAACACATCTTGTTGAAAATGTCACAAGAAGATTTGGGAAAGGCCATTATAGAGACAAGGAAATGGGAAAATAGAAAGTTGCCTTTATATAGATCTGATGATGTCAAAGTGCCAAATTACCTGCTCCTACTCCTATTTTGTATCTCAATTAATCACTTTTGCAGTGACTATTGTTATGTTGGTAAAGATATAGACAATGATTGTAAACGCAAGTGAATTTCTTGTGGCATGGTGGTAAGGAAGCTGTCTCGTAAATTTGCAATAGACTCAAACTTGACAAGATCAACTTGAGACCAAACACAAATGAGGACCTGCAAGGATCTATGGGTCTTCCATGACTTGAAAAAGAGCAATATGTTAAGGGAAAAATATGGGGATAAATGATCCATGTGCATGAGCTTTAACTTTAAATTGTTCGAGATACTAAACATATATTAGTGAAATATCTCAGAAATACTCAGCCAGTCAAATCAGTGAAAGTATGCAAGTGGTACATTAACATATCTTAGTAATTTACCCTGCTTTTACATCTATTGGTCTTGGGTAAAAGAAAAAAGACTTGTACTTAGAGCACCTGCATAACCTGAGGACATTCAAAAGCACTTTATAGCCAATTAAAAACTTTGCAGTTTAGTCACCGTCATAGGAAAGGCAGTAAACAATTTGTGCACAGCAAAGTCCCAGAAACAGCAATGTGACAATGACCACATCATCTGTTTTTAGGTGTTGGTTGAGGGATAAATGTTGGCCAGGACACCGGGGAGAACTCCTCTGCTCTTCTTCAAATAGTGCCTTTGGATCTTTTATGTTCACCTGAGATGGAGCCTTGTTTTAACAACTCATCCAAGAGACAGCTCCTCCACCAATGCAACACTCCCTCAGGACTGCACTGGAGCGTTAGCCTAGATTTTGTGCTGAAGTCCCGGAAGTGGGATTTGAACCCACAACCTCTGGCTCAGAGGCAAGAGTGCTGTCATTGAATCATGGCTGACACTAGTGCTGGGTAGCAAGGCAAAGAGTGAAGTGGGCAGTGATGTGTCCAGGAGATAACATAAGCAGCATACAAGACAATTAACAGGGATGGAAGTTCAGGAAGGCTCTGGTCCTTAGGCAGTTGGAGGGCTCTGAGGACCTTTTTCTATGGTTTGTACTATGTGCTACACCAGCATCTGCCAACACTGTGCACAAGTGGTTTATACTAAATATAATGAAGGCACAATATTCAAATAGATAATTATGCTAAGGGACTAATAATGTGCCATCTGCCCTCTTGAAGCAATCAGATACAGGCACTTCATGTATGTAATTAACTGATATGAATGAGGCAGCACACACAGCATTGGTGGCAAAAGGTTAGCAAATAATGCAGCTGCTAACAGCTGCAGGCTGAAGACAGATTTTAATTGGCCTGCTTTCCAGCAGAAGATGTAGGAACACTTGGACTGTGTGGAACAGGCACTGGATTCGTTGGCTACACTGCAGTCTGTCACACAGAGGGAAGCGATATTACTGGCAGCTTCAGTGATGATTGTGGCTATGCAGGTCATTGACACAGTAGTTGCCAACTGTGTAACAGCCCTGACAACCAATTTTTTCTGCAGCACCTGTGGAAGAGTCTGTCACTCTAGTATTGGCCTTTATAGTCACTCCAGGCGCTGCTCCACAAACCACTGACCACCTCCAGGCGCTTACCCATTGTCTCTCGAGACAAGGAGGCCAAAGAAGAAGAAGAAGACACAGTAGTAAGAGCCTCATTCACAAATGCTACCAATGCTATTAAGGATACTTTGGGGCCCAAAATCCAAGAAACTATCAGGGGCTAATTGAAAGGCTCACTAAAAACTTTGGTGAATGAGAACCTCATGCACTTACCTGCAGTTGCTTGTATGTTGCTGCTAGCTCCTGTGCACCATTTTTTCCCTGCTATTTCACACTTTGATAGTATTTCACATCAAAATCAATGCTGAGGTCTCTGTCCATAGATATTTTATATCGCATGAAACAACAGACTGATAAAATTATCCAAGGTGTTGCTTTAGAACACCAAGTACTTACACAGTGAAGGTCCTGATCGACAATGTGCCTTACTGTATTTGAACTCTCCTTGTGTTAAGGGATTGTTTGGAGGTGTCATCAGCTGTGGATATATCTCATAGGGCTGGATTTTACCTGCCCAGTAGGAGCGGCCGTGGAAGTGTGGGGGTCCGGAAAATCAGGGTGGACGTGCTCACACGGAAACCGGAAGTTGTGGCATCGGTTCTGGAGTTTGTCAGTGATAGAAAAGCTCCAAGGCTGCGTTGCCGCCCCTACGCAGCAGGACTGCAATTTGAATTGGTGAAGTGCTAGTTAGAATGCATTTGCATTGAATTGAAGCCAATTTTATGGGGTGGTTTCAGATTTAATCAACGGCACACAGGGATCACGTGCCTTCAGATCTCTGAATGTTTAATAGTGGCGGACCAAGGCGAGGCCTCAGTGACACCATGGGAAAGCAGCCTTGGGGAGCCAATGTGGAAAAGGGAAGGGGGGGGAGTGGACGCCATTGTCAGCTTGTGGTGCTGGAGTCATAGATGGGTGGACTCAATCTCAAGGTGCAAGGGTCAGGTGGGCTCAGTCTTGGGTGCAAGGATTGAGTGGGTGCACTCTCAGGTGTAGGGCTTTCTGCAAGGGTGGGCGCCGAGGGGAGTTGGCATGTACTCAGAGGGGAGTAGCAGCAGGAATGTCCCAAGGCAAGTTTGTCTCTGCAAAGAAAGTTCACGGGAGAGATAAAAAGCTGGCATGGATCTCACACACCTGTCTTTCTGAACCTCCGTGGCATGCAGCAGCGGCTAAGGGGGAGGGAGAGCCAGGATCTGGCAGGGCCCGCCCATGAAGCTGCAATAGGAGAACAGCAGCAGCTGGCTATGCCAAGAAGGTCCTCACCATGCCAGTGTGTCACGGACTTGCCTCAGCTATCTGCAAATGTCCGAGTGGCAGTGTCAGTGAAGACCATGGCTCTTCAGGGAGGCCGTCACCAACATATGCGCCATGTTGCAGGACGAGCTGCAACCCATGGGCTTTGGTGGACACCCAATGCCCGTGACCCTCAAGATCACCGTTGCACTCAATTTCTACGTATCTGGCTCTTTCCCAGGCAATAGCCCATCACTGCATCAAGGAGGTGACAAATGCCTTGTTCAAGAGGGATGGCAACTATGTGTGTTACCGGACTGATCCTGACAGTCAGGCAGAGAGGTCATCGGCTTCGGAGGCATCGCTGGATTTCTCTGAGTGCAAGGTGTCATCGACTGCACACAAGTGGCCCTCAAGGCTCCTACAGAGCAGCCAGCCACCTTCATCAACAGGAAGGGCTTCCTTTCGCTCAATGTTCAACTGGTCTGCAATCACCAGAAATGCATCCTGCAGGTGCGTTTGCACTTCCTGGGATGCAGCCATGATGCCTACATACTTGGGCAGTCCCAGGTGCCACAGCTTTTCAGGCCCCCCATTCACCTTCAGGGATTGATTATCAGGGACAAGGGCTACCCACTGAAGAGGAGAGGTACAACACTTGCAATGGCCAGGTCCCATGCTGAGTCCCAGGTTGATGATGAGCCTCTGGTGTAGGCAGCACAGAACATGCTGGAGTTGCAGAGAGAGGATAAGGGAACATTTTGCAGATCTGCCAGAGGCAATACGCAGCCAAGAGCAGACAATGGAGGAGTCCATTCATGTCATGAATGTTGCCATATCTCAGGTGCGTGAGCACATGGCTTCCTCCATCGAGAGGTTGGCGACCCTTATGGAAAGTCAAATTCCACAGATGTGCACAGACCTACACACCATCAACTTGCCATGAGCTCAATGCAGCAGCAGCAAGGTGGGAAAAGGACCATTTAACAGGCCATTGGTCTGCTGAAGATGAGATTCCGCTGCCTCAATCGATATGCCCCAGTGAGGATCTCGCATATTGTGGTGGTTTGCTGTGTTCTGCATAATCTAGCTCAGCAGATGGGGAAGGCCTTGCAGAAAGAGGACATGATTGATCACCAGTGCTCATCTGACAAAGAGGATGTGGAGGAGGCTACTGAGCAGGCAGCACTGGATCTTGCTTCCCTTGCACTGGAGGCCAGGGCCATTGAGAGATGCACAAGGGAGACATGGCATAATCTCATACATACCCACTTCCTGCCACTATGATGGCCTCTCAAAGTGAACTCACTAAAGACTCACTTCACTATATTCCGCCTGTCGCCTCCTTCCTATCTCACTGCAGTGCCTCCCGCCTAAGTTCACCACGCACTCCGAGATGCTGACCAAATGCGGCCTGTACCTACATTGGCAGCCCATTGAGGGAGCAAGGGTGAAATTTGCATCTCACAATTTAGCAATGCAAGAATGAGCCATTTACGGCAATGGATCTGACATCTATTTATTCCCACAATTGCAAGAGCCAATGCAAAGTCCACAATTAATACACCTGTGAAGTCCCAAGTGTGTCTAGATACTCTTCTTTACACACTTCTGTATGCTTCTACGCGGTGTGACTCCTGTGCTGACAGCTGAGGTGGAGGCAGACTGCTTATCGGGCTGTCCCTTGGCCTGGGATGATTTTGACAGGTGTTCTCTGTGTGCCTGATGCCTGGAGGACCCTAGCTCAGTCGTCGTGGAAACTGGAGTTGGGGTCACTGGCTGAGGGGCTGAGCAGCCACTGTCCACACTCAGAGCGCCCTGAGGGGATCCCCCAGCTGTGGAGGTCAGCCTCTCCTCCTCCCTTTCAAGGCTCATTTGAACCTCCCTGCTCACCAGAGATGGACGAGGGGCTGGAGAAGACTTCAGGTGGTCCTTTTCCCACCTTGCCGCTGCTGCATTCAGCTCATGGCAAGTTGATGGTGTGTAGGTCTGTGCACATCTGTGGAATCTGGCTCTCCATGAGGGTCGCCAACCTCTCGATGGAGGAAGCCATGTGCTCACGCACCTGAGATATGGCAACATTCATGACATGAATGGACTCCTCCATTGTCTGCTCTTGGCTGCGTATTGCCTTTGGCAGATCTGCAAAATGTTCCCTTACCTCTCTCTGCAACTCCAGCATGTTCTGTGCTGCCTACACCAGAGGCTCATCATCAACCTGGGACTCAGCATGGGACCTGGCCACCCACAGACCTCAGAATGTCAGTGGCATCAGCTGTCACAGCTTCTGCCAGCTGCTTGGGCATGTGTGGTGCTCTCACCAGTTTGTAACCCTGGTTCTAAGCCTGAGTGCGTACCCACCAATGTGAAAGGATCTGTGCTGGTGGGTGGTGCAGGGGAATAATGTCATGGTGTATCCTCTGACTGTTCCTCCTCCTCCTCAGAGGATGATGGCAGGTCCCTGTCCTAGCAGCTGCATTTGCCTCTGAAGTGCCATGACCTGCATGAGAGAACACAAAGATTTGAGGGTTAGGTTGTACAGATCTCCTCATGCCACCCATGCATGATGTGGATCTCCAGAAGTGTAGTGGCAAACACATGAACACAATGTCTTCTTGCTCTCTTGTACGGACATTCCAGTCTCACTGTTTCCCTGGTGTTATGGGCCTGTTTCGTCTGCCAGCAGAAAGAGGGACACAGTTAGACTTCCCTTGAGTAGCCACAGAGCACTTATGTTTGTGGCAGCCCCATGTCCCCTAATTGGGTCTCCCAAATGGATTCTCCAGACGCCTGCTCTCAGGGGATTGGGGGGGGGTGGTGAACTTTGAAAGAAGGTGGTCTGTCACCGAGATGCAGCCATGCATTGTACAGGATGTGGTAATGCCTCACCCCTTGCCATTGCCTTTGTGGTCATTCCCTCCCCATGTCGCGCTCCCTCCTGTGTAGCCACATGCAAGCCCCAAAGAGGAGAAAGGCATGGAGGAGTGATCTTGGCAGAGCGAAGGAGGTCATTGACCCTCTTGCGTCATTAGACCCAGTTCCGAGGGGGCAATCACACCACTGCTGACCTCCTCTGCCATTTCCATCCAGGCGGAGGATCTCTTCTTGTCATAAATAAAAACAGAAAGTGCTGGAAATACTCAGCAGGTCTGGCAGCATCTGTGGAGAGAGAAGCAGAGTTAACGTTTCAGGTCTGTGACCTTTCATCAGAATTCTGATGAAAAGTTACAGACCTGAAACGTTAACTCTGTTTCTCTCTCCACAGATGCTGCCAGACCTGCTGACTATTTCCAGCACTTTTTGTTTTTAAATCAGATTTCCAGCATCCAGAGTATTTTGCTTCTCTTCTTGTCATCCCCTGGAAAGAGGACCTCCCACCTTTGCCTTGCAGCCTAGAGGAGAATCTCCAGGGAGATATCGCTAAA
Source organism: Heterodontus francisci (assembly GCF_036365525.1). Taxonomy (NCBI): domain Eukaryota; kingdom Metazoa; phylum Chordata; class Chondrichthyes; order Heterodontiformes; family Heterodontidae; genus Heterodontus; species Heterodontus francisci. The sequence goes on from NC_090374.1 coordinate 119,076,083, forward strand.
CCATGAGGCCACCTGGTGTCTTGTCTCAGACATGGTTAGTTTAGCTTTTGACATACTGGTCCACATGCACTTTGTGCACTGAATGAGCCACATATATAAAATGTCAGCGTTAATTGTGCAAAGGAAGAAACCAAGATTGAAAATTTAAATTTAGGTCAACATCATTTCAGAAACATTTTTACAATAACTTGCATTTCTATGGCACTCCACATACAGAGAATTGTCTCAAAGCACTTTACAGGATCGTCTACTCAAGCAGATCAGAAAAAAGTGAAAAGCAAAGTTAAGAGGGGGAAAAAGCATGCTGGAGGAAAAGGGACTTTAGGAGAGTAAGAAAGCAGAGATGTTGGGGGAGGTTTCAGAGAGCAGGAGAATAGATATTAATGGAGTGGCTACAAATAGAACAGCCACCAAGAAGGAGGACAATATCAAAGAACCAGAGAATGCATGAAGGGGCGTATGTTGGAGGAGGTTATTGAGATAAGAAGGAGCAAGCCAATGAAGGAATTTGGAGGGAAGGATGAGAGCCTTACATTCAGTTCTCCAGGACATAGGAAACCAGTGGGTTGGTCAAGGATTGGGCTGATGGGAATGTAGGTCTATGTGTGAAGGAGGTGGAAGTAGTAAGTCTGGCAAGGAAAGGTTTGGAGATGTACAGTTTTGTGGTAATCAATGCTGCTTTAGGGTTTTTGGCTGCAAACGGGAAAATTTGGGGATAGAGGCAGCCAACATTTCATAGGTGAATGAAAATGGTCTTGGTGATAGATCATATCTGGGAAAGGAGGATGAGTTCAGAGTCGAACAGGGCACCAGGATTCGGCACCTCTGACCTTAGCTTGAAGTAGCAGCCAGGGAGGTTGGTGCAATCTAGGTTCGAGACATGTAAGTGTTTATGTGGCCAGTTAGATGGTTAAGGTTTTTCCAACAGTTAGCTGGAAGAACCGTTATCTTATTGAAAGAATATTGGGCATAGGAGTAAAATAGGCCTTGCTTAGTCATGTCCACCATCCGACAATACAAATCATTCAAAGTGATAAAGTTTAAACCTAAAAATTGCGGATGTAAGTCAGAAGACAATCACATCATGAGGTCCTGAGCATATCACAGAATCACATATAATTGTTACAGCGCAGGAGGCTGCCATTCAGCCCATCGTGTCTGCACCAGCTCTCCACATGAGCATTTCACCTAGTGGCATTGCCCTGTCTTCTCCCCGTAACCCTGCACATTCTTCTTTTTCATATAACTGTCCAATTCCTTTTTGAATGCTTCAATTGAACCTGCCTCCACCACACTCTCAGGCAGTGCATTCCAGCAGGCTCGATGGGCCGAATGGCTTAGTCCTGCTCCTATGTGCTATGTTCCTGTGCTCCTATGTTCCTATGAGTGAGTATTTTGGCATGTATTCACCCAATGAATGGAGTACATTTGGTGAGAGTGAGTATCAGGGTAAGGCATGAAATTGCGTAAGGATGAGGATGATCGGGGATGGTTGTTGGATAGATGGAGGATATGAGGAAGTGCTTGGAAAGAGAAGGATGGGTGGGTGTGAAAGGTAAATGAGTGTGAGAAGTGATATGATGGAGAAAGCTTGATAAGACTTAGTGAGGGGATGAGGTAATGCATAGAGCAGGATGTAGGTGACTGTGAAACCATACTCATCTTTCCTGATCTTGTTAGGTCACTAAAGTTCTTTGTGCACTGAATTCATGAGCTTGCCACTACACTACACTATTGCTGACCTCCTGCTGACCTCCAGTCACACTTTCTTGGTTTCACCAGTAGATTTCTTCCCCCTGTTGCTGAGGAAGAGCATCACTCTGCGGCTCCTCACAGCCCCCAATAGCACATCAAAAGGAGGAGTCATTGAAATGCAGCACAGACTTTGCATGTCTCGAATCCATTCTGGAACTTCCTGTGAATTACCTTCCAGGCAGCTTTGGCCAATTTGCCTTTGCTAAATTTAGTAAATTGCACCGGGCCATCTGTTTGGCACCCTGCAGCTTGTCTGACAAATGTAAATGAGGCCAAAGCCTGAAAATCATGGGGCCTGCAGCCACAAGTGCACTCCGCCAGTCACACGCCCAAAAGTCCAAAACCAGTCCCAAGCTTCAAAAGAGCCTGAAACAATTTTGAAAGTTTAAAGAGGATGGAATCATTCATAAAAGTCCACAACAGACTCATCCTTCAAACTAGAAAAATTGTTTGTCTCAATTCTATGACATGCACTCGTAGAAAAGCTCCTCTCACTACCTTGCCCTTTGTGTAGAATCAGACCACAATCAGAATGTGTCTTCCACTGATATTGGCAAACTTCCTTAGTTAAGCTCATAATCTGATGTAAATGCAAATACCCATTGAATTTTCTATTCAAGTGACAAGTGTAAACCAGCACTTAAGTAATATGTGAAAAGTGCCAAATATACATAGCACCTGAGTTTGCTTTCAGACGAGAATGAACAGCATAGCCATTCATTATACTGACACTTGCCAACAGACTTTTTGTGGGTTTTATACTGCCTTGCTGTGATGAGAAAGCCATTTCAGTGCAGAATCTGCTACAGGCAATCTGGGACCTGTGTGAACAGGGTAAACAACTGTGTATCTCCTTAGCCAATCAAATAGAAGAATCATTAATAAGCAGCACAGAGTCCATACCAGGAAGTGTACGTCAGAACATTTAATTCAAAGTGAAATCAGGTACAGAAAACAAAATAAATAGAGGGAAAGAAAAATGCGATTAAAAGAGAGATAAATGAGACAGAAAGAAAAAGTAAAAATAACATTTTCTTAAAACTTTCAATAATAGCTAAAATCTAAAAGAATGAGACTCCACATTTGTTAAAGTTAACGTTCAGGGCCAGAGAGGTTACTTGGCGGTAATTAAGACATAGCATGCTGTTAACAATTTACTTGCACTGGAATTGATAAGCTTTAACTTTTTCTGGTGAGTTTAGTGTGCACATCTATCAAGTAAGTGCAGCAACTTCATGCTGTTTCACATGTTTCAATGCTGAGTCTCTTGATGAGACTCCAGTGTTTGCTGCTTCTGGAGGAGTGGATCTTCTGGAGGATAACTATGCTGACTACTTGGACAGCAACTTCCTGATTTCCGCATTTAACTGTGCATGTGCAGTCAGCAGAGGTTGCTGTCCATGTGGTGAGTGCAGTTATCCTCACCATTCTTTCTACAACAAACTCCAGCCCAATGTTAAACACACCTTGGTGGTAATTTTGAATTGTGCATTGATGGAAAATGGGCGATAGTGAATCAGCAGCCCTTTTACACCCATTACATTGAAGTCCGGGGAATAAAAATCAGGAGGGAAGTAAAAAGGGCTGCCAATCAACATTTTACACTAATACATCAAGTCAAAATCAACGCCCTTGAAAATTAAATATCAGGTACCACAATGAGTGTACACAATGTAAAAATCTAAAGGAATCAAACCAAAACAATGAAATTGTCATAGAGGCTCGGTTTTGCTCTTGTCAATTGCAAACTACTTCTTAGCCGTAATTTGGTAATGACACTATGACCTTGTTGTTGTCAGGCAAGCCCCCACACCTGCCAAGAATGAGGAAAATTAATTTCGCCACATCAACATTGATTTTAAACTGTTGTCGGTGAAGAAAGAGCTCGTTTTAAAAAACAATTGGAGACTTTGGCGGAAGAGAGACATTAGCATATCAACAGACAGTACTTCAAAGGATAAAGCGGTTATTCCCTGCCCCAATTTAATCCACAATGGACTTTTGAAGCATTCAAAAGTTGAAGCATTCCAAGTTAACCACTCAGATGGCCAAATATACAAACAGACGTGGTCAGGCCAGTTTGGTCACATGACAGGCTGACTGTTGAAGTTTTTGAATTTGAACTGGCCACAGGTTAAATCTTAGAAAGCTGTTTTCTCCTGGACTGAGAACACCTCTCTCCTGCCTGCTGTCAACTCACTCTCACCAGCTTCAGAAACCATTGAAGACACATGAACCCCAAGAGAGACCCATGTAGAGGAGCAGTGGGCTCAGGGAGCCCGGCAAGCGACCATTCTGGCCGATGAATTTGCTGTAATTTATAAGTCAGTTTCCCAGGGGAGAATCTTGCCTAATCACCTCCACAAATCCAAAAAGAACAAAGGGTGGGAAGGTGATATCTGCCCAGGCAGCTCTGGAAGAGAAAGGAAAGCCGGAGAAAGGAAAGCCAGAAAGGAAAGGTGCTGTGAGCAAGAGTGAGACGCAGAGACCTGTGTGCTTCCATTGTAATAGAACAGGGCATTTAAAAGCTGACTGCTGGAAACTAAAGGGAAAACCGGTAGGGTTAATCAGGGCACAACTGCTCAGTGAAGATGGAAAACACAGAACAAACTGTGGCTTTAACTGCAGTAAGATTGCAATCCAGGAGGCTTACTACAGCCAGTGCAAGAAAAGTTAATAGGATTCCTGAAGGTTATCAGGGTTTTGTGTTTGAAGGGAAAGTAACCCCATATCCCTCGAGTGGGGCAAGCAAGCCCTTAGTGATTTTTAGGGACACAGGGGCCACTAGATCCCTTTTAGTGGGAAAAGGCCTGACCTTTCCCCCAGAGTGCAGTGAACACCAGAATGGTGGTGATTGGTATTGGAGGGCAGTGTATGCCTGCACCTGTACATTGGGTGCACCTGGAGTGTGACCTAGTTTCGGGACTGGTGACCGTAGGGATTGTCCCTAGTTTGCCTGTGGACGGGGTTGACCTGCTCCTAGGTAATGAAGGTTTGAAGGTGGTAGTGAAAGAGGTCAGAGAGACAGGGCGGTGGCAGGAGACGGTCCCCTGCAGAGTCCATGATCATGGATCAGGCCACGACCAAACCAGTTCCCCCAGAGGAGACTGCATTAGCACTGCAGGCAAATGACCATGAGGTATGCCTATTAGAGACTTTCTTTGGAAAGATAGGAGACCCAGGGAATGAATTAAATGGATTTTCCCTAGCTGAAGCTCAGCGAGCAGACCTAGTATTGCAAAAGTTACCACAAGCTGCCCAGTCTGAAAGTGAAGCAGAGGGAGTCCCTGATGCTACTATTTAAAGAATGAGGTACTGATGAGGAAATGGAGTTCTCCTCACAGTCCTGAGGGCAAGGAGTGGACAGTAGTTCACCAGCTAGTTGTGCTACAGAGGTACCAAGAAGAAATATTAAGAAGGCCACATGAGACTACAGTGGTTCTACATGCCGGTATACGAAAGACCAAAGCCCACATAAGACAATAGTTTGACTGGCCAGAACTCCACAAAGATGTGGTACAATACTGCAGCAGTTGCCACATGTGCCAGGTTGAGGGGAAACTCCAATCTGCAGTGAAGCCTGCACCCCCAAGTCCTGTAACGGTGTTAGAAGGACCCTCCAGCAGAGGGCTGGTGAACTGTAAGGTACCCCCACCGAGAACAAAAGGGGACAGGCACCTGGCTGGCAAACGTTTAGAAAGAGAAGGGGAAAAAGTGACCAAGAGGGCGGGTTAAAGGAAGTCCGGGAGGAATCCCCAATAAAAACCATTACTGTCCGGTCAACCAGCCCCGTAAAATGTGAAAAGTTAGACCCCACATCCTCCTATGTAAATGCAGACTATAGAAGCACCCCACCAGAGTTGCTAACAGCATTTACAGGAACCTACAAAGACAAAGAGAGACCTCTAGGGGGCACAGAAACCATGAGGGTGATGCCTCACCTAGCCAAAGACTCACAGGAGAGTGCAGTCAAGTCTGCACAAATACCTGCAGGTAAGAGTGTCCCAGAGAACAAAAGGTAGATTAACAAAGAATCCTCCCCCACAGTCAGAGGAAAACCACCTATCCCCTGAAGTCAAAAGTCTTTGCATGACTCAGAGAGTTCAGGATAGACCCACCCACTACTAACTCTCCTGAGAAAAAAAAGGGAAATTAAAGCAGCCCTGGCACCCAGAAAAGATCATTTTTCATAAGCTTTAAGATGGGTGAATGAATGGAAATGAATGAGAGAAACGCATGGTTTTTCTTATCTTATCTTTCTCTCAAATCCTGTAATGAAATGCGCTGTTTTTTAAAAAAATCGCATTTCATTCCCCTGGGTGTGGAGGTGTCAGGCAAGTCCTTTATCTGCCAAGAATGAGGAAAATTAATTTCACCACATCAACATTGGTTTTAAACTGTTGTTGGTGAAGAAAGAACTTGTTTTAAAAAACAATCATAGATTTTGGCTGGAGAGAGATATTAGCATATCAACAGACAGTGCTTCAAAGGACAAAAGGGCTATTCCCTGCTCCAATTTAATCCACAATGGACTTTTGATTACCAGACATTGAAGCATTCCAGGTTAAATACTCAGATGGCCGAATACACAAACAGATGTGGTCAGACCAGTTTAGTCACATGACTAGCTGACTGTTGGAGTTTTTTGAATTTGAACTGATCACAGGGTTAAATCTTAGAAAGCTGTTTTCTCCTGGACTGAGAAGACCTCTCTCCTGTCTGCTCTCATCTTACTCTCACCAGCTCCAGAAACTAGTGAAGACACATGAACCCCAAGAGAGAAAAGTCTCCTACAGTGAACAAGGTTTAAGAAGAATGCTGCACCCCAACAAAAAGCAAAAATTACTTACAAAAGGACTACAGTGAGCTCGAAGCACAGTAAACAAGAAACTCTTCTGATATTGCCTCAAACCTCTCCATTTTATTTTTCTCCTGCTCTTTTCTGCCCCTATTTGTATATGTGTATCACACGTGCATGCTAGCATGGGTGCATCGTATATCCATAGGTGTTAACCGTATTAGAGTTTATGTTTAAGGTTTAATAAATTTCACTTTTCTTCTTTAAACCCAAGAAAGCCTGTTTCTGCTCATTTCTTTGCCTTATAATTGGAAAGTGGTGAACAAGGATTCACTAAAGAAGCAGCTCAAAACACAGTATGTTTAAAAATTAAACCCTCTTACAATAAGACCAGGTGAAGACAGTAAATACCCCTAGACACCTTTCTTATCTGGTTGTAACACTCTCAAAATGCCAACTACGTAGTTTCCTAGCAATAGTTTAATAGTGAATGCGACAGCGTTAAGTGCAATCACCCAATCACATACAAATTAAAGTAATGGAAATTAATCAATTGAATCAGCTGTAAGTCAATCAGTGAATTTTTATAAACTCAGCCCATTTACTTGTATAAAACAGTCTAATGGTGTTGAAACACAGTTATATGTGCCTAAGAAATTCTGTGGGCACTCTGGAGAGGCTGAAAATGCAGAATCCACTATTTTGCCCTGCCACTGACCCTGTCTCAAATATGGGCACAACAGCAATTTGCATTTGTATAGCACCTTCAATGTAGCAAAGCGTCCCAACGTGCTCAACAAAAAATATTTTTGACACCAAGTTGCAGAATAAGGTATCAAAGAAGTAGGTTTTAAGGAGTATCTTAAAGGAGAGAGAAGTAGAAAGGGGGCAAGATTTAGGCGGGGGTTGCAATTCCAGACCTTAGGGCTGGCAGTTGAAAGGACAACCACCAATGCTGGAATGATTAAAATTGGGGATGTGCAAGAGGGCAACATTGGAGGAGTGCAGCGTGCAAGGCCATGGAGGGACTTGAAAACAAGGATTATGATTTTAAAATAGAGGCGTTGTCGGATTGGGAGGCAATGTAGATCAGCGAGCAGAGGGGTGATGGGAGAACAAGGCTTGGTGCGAGATAAGGCTTTGGATGAGTACAAGTTTATTCAGGGTGAAAGATGGGAGGCCAGCCAAGACAGCATTGGATAGTCAAGTCTAGAGGTCACAAAGGCATAGATGAGGGTTTCAGCAGCAGTAGTGCTGAGGTAGCTTTGGAGTTGGGCAATATTATGGAGGTGAAAGTAGGTAAACTTAGCAATGAAGCGGATATGTGGTGGGAAACACACCTTGGCATCAAACAATATACCAAAGTTGCAAACAGTTTGGCTCAGCTGCAGTTGCCAGGGATAGCAACGATGATCAGGGAACGAGTTTGTGTCAGAGACCAAATATAATGGCTTCAGTCTTCCCAATGTTTAGTTGGAGGAAATTCAATAGTGGATTTCAGACAGGTATTGTGACCAATTAGACATAGTGGATGGGGTCCAAAGAAAGATAGGGTTGGATTTTTTTGTTGGCAGGCGCAGAAAATGGAGGCTTAACACTTAAAATATTGACGGCGGTGGGCGGCATTGGCAATGCCTTTCATGATGCTGGAGCTGGTGCTGACGCTATTTTTAAAAGGCTACCAGCCCTGAAAGCAGTTCTAAATAATGCAGAATTGACCCCTCCTCTCCCCATCTATACTCAGAATATAGAGTTGGCCCCTTTCCCACCCATCTATACTCAGAATGCAGCGGTGACCCCTTCCCTTCTTCAGTGGTGCCAGCTTCTTCTGAATGAGAAAGCAACCGCGCGTGAGTACCACACGTTGCGCTGAAGATCAGGAATAGATGGGAAGATCACAGCGGATGACATGGTAATGTATGCAGATAGATATTTTAAACTAGGGTCCCGTCACAGAGCCACTATGGAGCTTACCCGCCGCCAGAAAGATCGGGTCTGGCAATCCCGGCATCTGGTTCCATAGCAACTGCTGCCACTCCAATTCGCTGCCTGCCCACCCCCCCCACCCCCTGCCATGAAACCCGACATCGGGCTGGGAACAAAATCCAGCCCATAAAGTTGAGTGTCATCATGGAACCTGATGTGTTTTCAGATGATATTGCCAAGGGATAGCATGTAGATGAGGAATTGAAGGGGCCATGGATAAATCTTTGCAGGTAAATGTTAGCTTTTTCAACATCCTTCCCATTCCTCTCATCACTCCCAGATCTGACCCTTTGGACCCCACCAGTGGATCACCTATAACCGCCCCTCTCCACATCTCCCTCCAGAATGAACAAAGCCCTTGCAATGCATGAGCAGTTTGTGGATGATCAGATTGACATCATCGCCTTGATGGAGACATAGCTGAGGAGTGTTGACACCTTCCCCCTAACTGAAGCTTTCCCACCTGGCTATACTTTCCCTATTCAAATCACCGTGATGTTGATGGTGTATCCCTTATCTCTATATCACACCTTGGTCTCCCTACTCCTCTGGCAACTTCTCTTCCATTGAACATTTCACCTTGTTGTACCCCTTATGCCTCTCATTTAAAATCTTTACCACCCATCCAAGTATCACACCAAGTGACTTCTCATCCTCAGTGATTTCAACCTCCATCTCAACTCTTCTCGATCTCTCTCATCTAAGTTGACAGCCCTCCTTTCCTCCAAATAACTCTCACTACATTTAACTCTCCTACCCATATTCATGATCACCCCTTCTATGTTGCCATCTCATGTGGCCTTGCTACTCCCAACGTAACTATCACTGATAAGGCAATTTCTGATCATTTCCTTGTATCACTCTCCACCCATATTCCCCTTTCTCCTCCCAACCACAGTTCTTTCTGTTTCTATCCCTGGAAAAAAACTTTCCCTCAGGTCACTGACCACTGCACTTTCTAATTTCCAACTAGCTAGCTTATGGGCCATAATTCATCATAACATTCCTGTAGCTACCAATCTGCTAAATCATACTGTCTCTACTGTAATGATTTCTTTTACGTTGTCTGATGCAACATAAATGAGATGCGTGGAGTCCAGTTATGCTGAAGATGTCAAAACAGGTTTATTACAGCTAAACTGTTATACAGTACAGAGCAAACTATTTACAGAACTTGCCTCTAGGTGTTACAGTTGCAGAGAGGCGCTGGCTCTGAGTCACATGATTATGTCCTGACACTTAGCTCATGAGCACACTAAGATCTTAAAGGACATCACTCTTAAAGGCAATCATACATCTACCACCTTTGATTGTCACTTTTACTCTCTCGCGCCCTATGTATACCCAGGTATACCTCTCATCTCCACTCACTTAAGTCCAAAACATGCAGATTTGAACCTCTTTGGCAGACAACTTGTTTAACCATCCATCATTGCCAGATCTGGTGGGACCTTGTATCACCCTTCTAAATATTTTTTTCTGAATCCTCTCCAGTGTCTCTATATCCTTTTTATAATATGGCGACCAGAACTGTACACAATACTCCAAATGTGCTCTAACCAAGGTTCGATAAAAGTTTAGCAAAACTTCCCTACATTTCAATTCTATCCCTCTAGAAATCAACCTTGGTGCTTGGTTTGCTTTTTTTTTTATGGCCTTATTAACTTACATAATTACTTTTAATGATTTGAGTATTTAGACCCTCCCAGATCCCTCTGTTCCTGTACCCCATTTCGATTCTTATTTTCCAAGTAGATTCTTATATTCCAAGTAATCATTAAGCCAGAGCAAAACATACCCTTCTGTACCTTTAATGACAGTGGTTTGCAGCATACCTGTTCCAAGTAATATTGTAATCATGATATCGTTGTCCGAAGGTTCAGCTCAATTAAGTTCAAACTGATTATTCCTAACACCAAATTTTTCGATAGCACTAAATTACTATTGCTAACCTTAACAAAATACATAACAACATGCTGTGGTATCTAATCACAGTGCACAGGATAGCTGATATGACTAAGACAGAGAAATTCGCAGGGTCTGCACCATTCTCTGATATGACCCTTTAACCTTAAATATGCATATTGTTTAAATAGTTCAAATGATGAGATTGAAAGTAACTTACAGAGGGGAGGGAGTACAAAAATAGAGAAGTCTTGCTACTACTATGCAGGGCATTGGTGAAACCACACCTAGAGTATTGTGTACACTTTTATTCTCCTTACTTAAGAAGGGATATACTTGTATTGGAAACAGTTCAGAGAAGGTTCACGAGGCTGATTCCTAGAATGAAGGGGTTATGAGGAAAGGTTGAGCAGGTTTGGGCCTATACTCATTGGATATCTATAAAAATGTGTAGCCAAGAGAGACTGTTTGATGGTTTGTTTGGATGGATTTGACATGGTTTACCATACCAGCATCCTCCAACACCTCACCACAATTGTCCAGCTGAGCTGCTCATACCTGGTTCCATTCTTATCTATCTAATCGTAGCCAGAAAATTACCTGCAATGTCTTCTCTTCCTGCTCTAGCACCATTACATCTAGTGTTCCTGAAGGATCTATCCTTGGCCCAGTTCCTATTTCTCATCTACATGCCTTGGTGACATCACCCGAAGGTACAGCAATAGTTTCTCCATGTACACAAACAATATACAGATCTACCTCAACTCCACCTCTGTTGACCACTCTCTATCTAAATTTTCAGACTGCTTGTCTGACATCTAGTGTTGAATGAGCAGAAATTTCCTCCAACTAAATATTGGGCAAACTGAAGCCAGTCTTTGGACCCTGCCACAACTCCGTTCAATAGCCAATGCCTCCATCCCTCTCCCTGGCAACCATCTGAGGCTGAACCAGACTGTTCACAATCTTGCTGCTACATTTAGCACCTAGATGAGCTTCCGGCCACCACATATCCATGCCATCACTAAGACCATCGATTTTCACCTCCATAACATCGCCCGACTCTGCCCCTGCCTCAGCTCATCTGCTGCTGAAGCCCTCATCCATGCCGTTGTTACATCCAGACTTGACTATTCCAAAAAACTCCTAGCTGGTCTCACACATTCTACCCTCTGTAAACTTGAGGCCATCCAAAACTTTGCTGCCCATGTCCTAACTAGTGTCAAATCGTGTTCACCTATCATCCATTTGCTCGCTGACCTACATTGGCTCCTGGTTAAGCAACGCCTCAGTTTTAAAATCCTCATCTTTTTTTCAGGTGATCTCATTGAAACATACAAATACTTAAAGGGATAGACAGGGTAGATGCAGCTAAGATGTTTCCCCTGGTTGGTGAGTCTAGAACCAGGGGACCCAATTTCAAAATAAGGGGAAGCCACTTAGGACTGAGATATGGAGAAATTTCTTTACCCAGAGAGTTGTGAATCTTTGGAATTCTCTACCCCAGAGGGCTGTGGGGGCTCAATCACTGAATATATTTAAAGCAGAGATTGACAGATTTCTAACTACCAATGACATTAAGGGATATGGGGATAGTGTGGGGAAAAGGCATTGAAGTGGATGATCAGCCATGATCTTATTGAATGGTGAAGCAGGCCCGATGGGCTAAATGGCCTACTTCTGCTCCTATGTTCAAATCTCTCCATTATCTTGCCCCTCCCTATCTCTGTAATCTCCTCCAGTCCCACAACCCTCTGAAATATCTGGGCTCCTTTCATTCTGGCCTCTTGAGCATTCTTGGTTTTAATTTCTCCACCATTGGTGGCCGTGCCTTCAGCTGCCTGAGCCCTAAGTTCTGCAATTCATTCCCTAAACCCCTCTACCTTACTTTCCTCCTTTACAAAATTCCTTAAAACCTACGTCTTTTACCAAGCTTTTGGTCATCTGCCGTAATTTCGCCTTATGTAGCTTGGTGTCACATTTTGTTTTATGATGCTCCTGTGAAGTGCCTTGGGCCACTTTATTGTGTTAAAAGCAATGTATAAATACGAGTTGTCATCATTCATGGTGGTGAGGAACAGGAACTCCGGCTGAATTTTCTCCCCATTAGCCCAGGGATGCTAAAGTCAATTGTACCACCCTCCAATACCGCGATTAGTTCAATCAGCACATACCAAGAATCATTCCTGGGACCATCTTGGCCTGTATTGCTCAGAGTCAGACCATATATTGCATTTATCCATCAAGTCATCGCCCATATATCATTTTTTGTTTCATATATGTTTTCCCCAATTTCTTTATAATGTCATATAGTTAGGGCACTTACATGGAAGTTTTGTTATAGTCACAGTTCCTTCTGTCCATTTGAATGAACACTTGTCATGCCAGGTAGCAGTCCTCAGCCTATGTTTGCTGTGGCACTATCAGGTACCTCTGAAACTGAACACCTCACAGCCAACGTCCAGTGGATCTCCACTTAACATGCTCAGATTGAAATGTCAACAAAGTAGGGGATAAACTGTGCCCTCACAACATGTAAAGAGTGTTGATGCCAAACTCTTCTTCATTTTGACCATATTTATGCTCTGTCTGAACCATTGCAGCAGTGCTCCTCCACTATTAAGGATTTATAATAGCATTGCAGCTTTACTGAAATCTCAAAAAAAAAGTAAAGTAATACTTGGAAAATGGACAAACCTTTCACAAATACAATTGGAGCAGAGAAAAAATTGCCTGGCAGAGAATGTGTATGAACTTACAAAGACTCAAAATAATTAAAAACATATGAGAATACAAACGATTAAACACATTACATAAATGCTCCCTAGCAGTTGTCACCAGACCAAAGTTCTCCTTTTTCCCAAAACCTGTATGTTACAATAATGTTGTGCAGTGACAGACTTGAGTACAAATTAATTCTGCACTTTTTCACATCTCTCTTCTTCTTCTTTGGCCTCCTTATCTCGAGAGACAATGGATACGCGCCTGGAGGTGGTCAGTGGTTTGTGAAGCAGCGCCTGGAGTGGCTATAAATGCCAATTCGAGAGTGACAGGCTCTTCCACAGGTGCTGCAGAGAAATTTGTTTGTCGGGGCTGTTGCACAGTTGGCTCTCCCCTTGCACCTCTGTCTTTTTTCCTGCCAACTACTAAGTCTCTTCGACTCGCCACATTTTAGCCCCGTCTTTATGGTTGCCCGCCAGCTCTGGTGAACGCTGGCAACTGACTCCCACGACTTGTGATCAATGTCACAGGATTTCATGTCGCGTTTGCAGACGTCTTTAAAGCGGAGACATGGACGGCCGGTGGGTCTGATACCAGTGGCGAGCTCGCTGTACAATGTGTCTTTGGGGATCCTGCCATCTTCCATGCTGCTCACATGGCCAAGCCATCTCAAGCGCCGCTGACTCAGTAGTGTGTATAAGCTGGGGATGCTGGCCGCCTCGAGGACTTCTGTGTTGGAGATACGGTCCTGCCACCTAATGCCAAGTATTCTCCAGAGGCAGCGAAGATGGAATGAATTGAGACGTCGCTCTTGGCTGACATACGTTGTCCAGGCCTCGCTGCCATAGAGCAAGGTACTGAGGACACAGGCCTGATACACTCGGACTTTTGTGTTCCGTGTCAGTGCGCCATTTTCCCACACTCTCTTGGCCAGTCTGGACATAGCAGTGGAAGCCTTTCCCATGCGCTTGTTGATTTCTGCATCTAGAGACAGGTTACTGGTGATAGTTGAGCCTAGGTAGGTGAACTCTTGAACCACTTCCAGAGCATGGTCGCCAATATTGATGGATGGAGCATTTCTGATGTCCTGCCCCATGATGTTCGTTTTCTTGAGGCTGATGGTTAGGCCAAATTCATTGCAGGTAGCCGCAAACCTGTCGATGAGACTCTGCAGGCACTCTTCAGTGTGAGATGTTAAAGCAGCATCGTCAGCAAAGAGGAGTTCCCTGATGAGGACTTTCCGTACTTTGGACTTCGCTCTTAGACGGGCAAGGTTGAACAACCTGCCCCCTGATCTTGTGTGGAGGAAAATTCCTTCTTCAGAGGACTTGAACGCATGTGAAAGCAGCAGGGAGAAGAAAATCCCAAAAAGTGTGGGTGTGAGAACACAGCCCTGTTTCATGCCACTCAGGATAGGAAAGGGCTCTGATGAGGAGCCACCATGTTGAATTGTGCCTTTCATATTGTCATGGAATGAGGTGATGATACTTAGTAGCTTTGGTGGGCATCCAATCTTTTCTAGTAGTCTGAAGAGACCACGTCTGCTGACGAGGTCAAAGGTTTTGGTGAGATCAATGAAAGCAATGTGGAGGGGAATCTGTTGTTCACGGCATTTCTCCTGTATCTGACGAAGGGAGAACAGCATGTCAACGGTCGATCTCTCTGCATGAAAGCCACACTGTGCCTCAGGGTAGACGCGCTCAGCCAGCTTCTGGAGCCTGTTCAGAGCGACTCGAGCAAAGACTTTCCCCACTGTGCTGAGCAGGGAGATTCCACGGTAGTTGTTGCAGTCACCGCGGTCACCTTTGTTTTTATAGAGGGTGATGATATTGGCATCGCGCATGTCCTGGGGTACTGCTCCCTCGTCCCAGCACAGGCATAGCAGTTCATGTAGCGCTGAGAATATAGCAGGCTTGGCACTCTTGATTATTTCAGGGGTAATGCTGTCCTTCCCAGTGGCTTTTCCGCTGGCTAGAGAATCAATGGCATCACATTTAATAGATCAACAAATGGTAGAAAGCCAACAGTAAATGAGACAAATTGTAACCTTTTTTAGTTTTCTAATGAAAAATCAACTATTTATGATGGCTTCTAAATTATCATTTTTTTCTCTGATTTCCTGCCAATAAGTATTGCAGTTTATGGCCATATTAGTTGAACAACTGTCTTACAACTATCTCCAGCTTTTCTCTAATCCTGCCACATTGTCCAGCCTGCGAGGTTCTTCAAAATGTATTTCCCAAGGTTGCTTTTTGATTAACTCCAACTGTATTCATGTCCCCAATGTTAAACTAAAAGGCCGAACCTGGCAAGCACTTTTCATGCAGGTTCAAATCACTGTTCTTTTCAATAAGAATAAAATTGCCAATATTTAAACCAGATCCTTACTAAAATATGAAAGTAATACAATTCTGTTAGACTAGATGTATGTTGACATTTACATGGCTATGCCAGTTCTAATTAGTACATAATAAGTTCCCAAACAGCATTGGATTGGTACTGAACTTGTTCCGAAATTTAGAAATCTTTAATTATTTCTCCAGTAAAACCAAATGTTATTTATTTTACTTTTGCAGAATTAATAACAATCCCATTGGCTTTTCACCATTCAATCAATACATCAAATTTGTCTTATCTGATAAATCACTGATGCATTCAAACATCATAGAATTTATGTGGTTTCATGTTTGCCAATTGAATTTCAGATTGTTAACTATATCCAGAAACAAAAGAGGCCAGTGCTTAGCTTCCCAAAGTGCATGACCTTGAATCATTGCCCAATTAGAAAAAGTTGCAACAACTGCAGCCTTTTGATTCCCGGTCATAAAAAGGCATTTATCAACTCACAAGGGTGGGATGGATACCATAAAACATTTGCGCTTATCTCTAGGATATGGCAATTGACTCCACAGAGATCACATATAGAAAGACCAAGAGAATAAGAGAATCTCAGTTGAACTGAAGTTGCAGATTAGACATCTTGGTAATGGGGAGTTTGCCAGAAGTACCATTAGGAACAGTATTACAAAGTTTCAAAATTACAAATTGTGATATTTAATTAAGGCAAAACAAATAACTGTATACATAATTAGTGATTCAGATGGGCCGCAAAGTGCTCCATTTAAATTCAGAAACCAAATAAATCTAATTATTTATTAATTTATAACCACCAATAGCAATAACTTCCAGTGATATAGCACCATTGATATAAGAAACTTCTCAAGATACCTTGTGATGAACTCAGGTTTGCTGTAGATACCTTCTCATGTTCAATCGTGTCAGTTACCTCTGTAGGCAGTCTGAATATTTTACAGGACTTAATACTTGCTATCCTCTTTTGACTTCTATAATGAAAACATGGAATCCTTTTGTGGCCCTAAACTGGAAGTCCATGAGTTATGCATATTTATTTCATCAATTTCTCCAAAGGCAAGTTAAAGGTACGTGGGACGAGGCTTAGCTCGAACCATTAAGCTGCTTTGTTCCACTGTCAGATGAATATATAGAGCGGTAGTTGTGATCAGATTCACTTAGTTCAATTGATGCAACTCAGTAGCTTCTCTGTTGCAAAAGATAGACAGCTTTTAGATTCCATATAGGAACAGGAGTAGGCTATTCAATTAGATTAACTCTATCTACCTGCATTGGTTCTGTAACCCTTAGCCTTGCCTAACAAAAATCTCAGTTTTGATATTTTCAACTGATCTAGCCTCAACAGCTTGCTGGGAAGAGAGTGCTTTTTGATATCACTGCTGATTTGCCTGACTCTAAGGTTATGCCTACTTATGCTGGACTCTTCCATCAGAAAAAAATAGTTTCTCTCTACCAAATCCATTAATCATCTTAAACACTTCAACTAGATCACATTGTGACCTATATATATGGGAATACAAGCCTGTAAAACCTCTCAATATAATTTAACTCAGTTTGGGTTTAGGGTATCATTGTGGTGAATCTGAGCTGCACCCACTCCAAAGCCAATACATCCTTCCTGATGTACAGTGCTCAGAACTGAATGCAGTACTCCAGATGGGGTCTCATCAGAGTTCTGCACAGCTGTAACATGACTTCATCTCATTTTCTCCTCCAGTTCCCAGCAGACAGACATCAAAGGGTTCACCAATACAATGGATGACAGGCATTTTTCAAAGACCCAGACAAGTTAATGAACTGTGTTGTTTAGTATCTATGAAAAACAATGTTCACTTAGCATTTTTTTAATATTAAACATTCTTCATCTGCATGCCCTTTTTGTAGAAATGAGATTGCATAAACTAGTCAAAAAATCCTGAGTGACAGATTCCAGACACCAAGTCAAGAAAAGAGAAATTAAGAGAGATGACCAGAAGTTTTGTCTAGAATCTTTTTTTCAAGGAGGAGAACGAGGTAAAGCAATGATGGGCTTGGAGGGGCAAGGAAACAGTAGCATAGTGGTAATATTACTGGACTAATAATCCAGAGGCCCAAACTAATGCTCCAGAGACATGAGTACAAATCCCACCATGGCAGCGTTGGGAATGTCAACACAATTAATTAATTAATTAATTAATTGGGAATAAAATGCCAGTCTAATTAATAATGATTATGAAACTATCAGATTGTCATAATACCAGTTCACTAATGTCCTGCAGGGGAGGAAATCTGCCATCCTTACCTGGTCTGGCCTCCATGTGACTCCAGCTCTACAACACTGTGGTTGACTCTTAACTGCTCTCTGAAATGGTATAGCAAGCCATTCAGTTGTATTAAACTGCTACAGAAAAAAAAGCACTGTGGGTGTGACTGCAGCAGCTCACAACTACCTTCTCAAGGAAAATTAGGGATGAGCAATAAATTCTGGCTTTGCCAGCATCACTCACATCCCAAGAATTAATTTTTTTAAAGTCAGTTGAAGATCCTGAAAACAATGATAGGCAAAGAGTAGGGATGCACATGAGGACAAAGCCAAAGAAATGGAGTGTTTGAGTAGTGGGGTGAAGAATAAGGATGTTAAATGTAAGGTAATGTAGATCAGCGAGGACAAGTGTGAGCAATGGGTGATCAGGACTTAATGTAAAACAGTATACATCTATATTTTGGGTGGCGCGTAAGGTGAGCTTTTTGAATAGCCAAGGCAGCAGGTGATAAAGGAATGTATGATGTTTTGCCAGCAGAGGGGCTGAAGTAAGGAGGGAGGAGGATAATATTGAGTGAAGGAAATAGGCAGTCATAATAATAAGAGAATTTGGGGTCTGAAAATCAGTTCAGGGTCAAACAAGAAACCAACACTGTGGTCAGGTTCAGCTTAAGAGCATGACTGAGGAGGGAGATGGAATTGTTGGGAAAGGCATGAAGTCAATAAAAATAAAAATGGATGCTGATTCACTATCATTCCTTTTACACTATCACACAAAGTCTAAATCTCTTCGAGTGTTGGGTTGGTTTTTTTTAGGAGGACACCAGAGCTGAATGGAACAGAAAGGCCATTTTCCTTGATACAATCTTCTGCTGATTGGCCATTGCTTGGAATTACCAACAGATGTTGCCTGAAACCCCAAATAATAATCATGAAGAGGTGGATTAGATTCAAGAGATTTAAAATGAATGATGTATACTGATTCTAGACTCTGTGATCATGTCATGCATGAAATTTTCCAGCAGTTTTTCAACACATCAGAAATATGGAAACATGATTGCAGTTAGAAGCACTCTGCCTTTTATATAAAAGTTAAATTTGAACTATAAAACATCTCAACAATTAAATTATAAATAATAAATACCAACAAGCATCAATAGCATGGAACACATTGAATATTAGTTCCAAAATCCGGTACTGGACCAAAACCTGTGTAAAGCTACACCTGAATCTCACTATATTACAAAAAATAACAGATATTCCAAGTGATTCCAAAAACTTGCCTAAACTCACAGTTTGGGTGATTATGAAGAGCAAATTGAGCTTTACTCTCACAAATGATGTCATTTGAGATCTTTAATTAGATTATTGCTTTGTAATAACTGATCCATGATTCTCTATTTCAAGGGATACTCCAGCCAGCTGTTCCTTACACCTGCACTTGCTGACAGACTTTCAATTGGATTTTGCACTGAAATTCACTGTAATTTGGAGGGGCATTTCAGCACAGCAGGGGATTTGGAAACTGTGTGAACAAGGCAAGTAACTTATCCAAACAGATTAAAGATTGTTAATAAGGAGTGCAAAGTCTGAACCAGGAAGTGTCAGTTAGAATATTTAATTCAATGTCAAATCAGGAACAGAAACCAAAATAAAGAGGGAAAGAATGATGGGATTAAGAGGGAGAGATAAAAGATACAGAAACAAAAAGTTTTTAAAAATGTTTAGTTTTAATGTTTTTAATTTTTTCAACAATAATTAAAATCTGAAAGAATGAGACTCCCTGGGCTTGATTTTCAAGGCGGGTTCGGGACCCCAATACCCATATAATTTCCAGGTCCCGATCCCACGCAATAGTTCCGTCACTCATGCAATGCAATTTTCAAATGTAGATGCCCTACTTAGGCTGGCAGCGAGCTTGGCACCCTTTTAGGGTCATCGAGCTCTGCCAGGAGGCAGGAGCTGCCCACTGAGCACAATCATTAACGGCATACGGCAGCCATGGCAGGGTCTGCCACTGCCTTGGAGAGCCAGCAGTCTCACTGCACAGAGAGATGGCCAAACAGCCAACTAAAAGGTTCTGCATCCAATCTCACACAAAAACCCCTAGTAGCAAAAATTTTTCCTCGTTAAAAATTATTTAATTGCACCCCACATTGAACCTGACAGCTGTGTATTATTGTACACCAGACTGTTCTGGTTTGGCAAAGTGCGAAATTGAAAATCGCCTTCTGGCCTTCCTCATCTCATTAACAAGCTCCTCGAGGAGCCTTACAGGCCATTAATTGGAGGCAAGTGGCTTTCTGGCGCCCCCTGCCACCACCTCACTTTAAAAATAACAGTGTGTCCCGTAGGTGTCGGGACACTGATATGTCATCCAGGAGTGCTCTTTCAAAAGCGCACCTGCTCCCATTCTCACCCTCGCAGGCAGCTGAAAATTCCGGACCGTATTCGTAAAAGTTCATCTTCAGTGCTGGAGAGGTGGTTTGGCAGTACACTAGAATGGATAAGTCCTCAGTTTTTCTGGTGAGTTACGTGTGTATCTATCGCACAAGTACAACAATTTCACACAATTCCATGTGTTTCAATGCTGAGTCTCTTCATAAGATACTGTTATAGCCCAGCTTCTGGATCAACTGGGCAACTCAGAGGCAGCAACCTCCTGATTTTCACATTTAACTACGCGTGTGCGGTTGCCAGAGGTTGCTGTATGATTTACAATTTTAAAACTCTGAAAACTGTTAGCCTCACCATTAGAACTAATGCAAAATCTGGCCCAATATGTTTTCCATATGGAACTAGTGAATATTCAAGACTTAGGAAACTGATTTTTATTTCCATTGTGTATCTAGGGAAAGTAGGACACTGATAATTTTCTGCCAGAAATATTAGCCAGGACCTTGGGGTTAAATAGTGTTCTTTTGATAAGTGTCATGGGACATTTACCATCCATTTGAACTAAAAGACAATAATCTCTGATGAAAGTCTCATCTAAAAGTCATTGTTTCCTACAGTGCAGTTCCCTCCTATATTGCTGTTGGGGTGTCATTAGTAACTACATTCTCAAGATTCCTAATTGAAGCTTGAACTCCTAACCCTCTGGTACAGAACCGAGAACAGATGTTTTCAGTGGGCCTTTACCAAAGAACTTGGTGTAATCTGAACTACCATTCTACCAGTGATTGCTTTGAGTCTTACAGATACTACAGAGTTGGAATAATATTCATATTGTTTTCATAGCTATGTCTTTGGCAAGTGACACTTAACATGTTTATAAAGCTGTAGTCTTTTCATATATAGAAATTTACTTCGAAACCATAATAAAATAAATGTTATAATGAAAAGATGTATTTTTTGGATATATGCTTCTGCTTTGCACAATGAATACATTAGTGATACACAAACCATATTTATGAACTGTTAAGAGAAATTCTTTTCTAAAGATGTAAATTCAACCCAATAACAGAGTTCCACATTATTTGTTTTATTATTCGTACTGCATTATTTGTCACCAAGGCACAAGGGAAACATCCAAAGCCTGGAAATGGCACAAAGAAGGGCCACAAGGTTGATTCCTTAGAGGGAATTTTAAGTCCCACTGGAACATACAGGATGCTTGCCTGAGAGTCTCTGTGGGAGGCTCAGCAGATATTAATGGTTGGATCTCGTTTATATGCTGCTGGCCAGCTGTCTGATCAAAGTAGGCATAAAAAGGCAGGTGGCTTTCTGGCCACAGATCGGCCACTTGCCGATACTCGGGTAAATTTTTTTTTTAGTTTTTAGAGATACAGCACTGAAACAGGCCCTTCAGCCCACCGAGTCTGTGCCAACCATCAACCACCCATTTATACTAATCCTACACTAATCCCATTTTCCTACCACATCCCCACCTGCCCCTATATTTCCCTACCAGCTACCTGTACTAGTGGCAAATTATAATGGCCAATTTACCTACCAACCTGCAAGTCTTTTGGCTTGTGGGAGGAAACCGGAGCACCCGGAGGAAACCCACGCAAACACAGGGAGAACTTGCAAAATCCACACAGGCAGCACCCAGAATTGAACCCAGGTCGCTGGAGCTGTGAGGCTGCGGTGCTAACCACTGCGCCACTGTGCCGCCCTAATCACGGGTGGGTGGCTGCAAGCTGGGAGCCTGGAGTAGCAGAGGCCCAGGCTTTCATTGTGGGGCCTGGAGGAGCACACCTGCTCTTCCCAACCTCAAAAAGATAAGTTTAACATTTTACTTTTAGAGCCTCTGCTTATTTTCCAACAGGTTTTCCTGAGGTTCAATACAATGTTTAAATGCCATCGGGGTCCTATGTGCATCATAATGCCCCTGATTAGCATGTACTAAAGATATTCCCATCTGCGATAGACCACATCTCAGCCATGGGCAAAAACAGCAGGGCTAAACCAGTGGCAACACGCAGTGGAGTGGCAAAGAAAGCTGCTAGTTTTTAACCTCCATTCTGCCTGTTTCCATCAGGCGGAGGGAGTTAAAATTCACCCTTTAGTAGCGGCGACTGAGGTATGAGGATAGGTTAAAAAGATTTGCAACCTTCAGCCTTGAAAGGAGATTAATGAGAGGAGACCTTGTAAAAGTATATAATAAGCTAAAGGGATACAAAAGATTTTCTACATATATATATATCTCTATAAGTTAAATCACTAAGGTAGGGTAGAATTTCTTCCACAGATTAACACCTGGAATTGGCTATCAAACAAAATTAAACACTGAGCCATGTAAGGAGATACTAGGTCACATTACCAGAAGCTTGGTTAAAGAGTTGGGTTTTAAGGGACTTAAAGGATGAAAGAGAGGTAGAGAGGTGGAGAGGTATAGGGAGGGTATTCCAGAGCTAACGGCCTAGGCAACTGAAGGCATGGCCACTGGAGGAGATTACAGAGATAGGGAATGGCAAGGCTGTGGAGGGACTTGAAAACAAGGATGAGAATTTCAAGGTCAGTTAGACGTTGTGAATTGAAACATGCAGGATTCTGAGGGGGCTTGATAGGGTAGATGCTGAGAGGATGTTTCCCCTCATGGGGCGATCTACAACTAGGGGACACAGTTTCAAATTTAGGGGTCTCCCATTTAAGACGGAGATGAGGAGGAGTTTCTTCACTCAGAGGGTCGTTAGTGTTTGGAATTCTCTTCCCCAGACGGCTGTGGAGGCTGGATCACTGAATATATTCAAGGCTAAGTTAGACAGATTTTCGATTGGCAAAGGAGTCAAGGGTTATCGAGGCAGACAGGTAAGTGGATTTAAGACCACAGTCAGATCAGCCATGATCTTAATCAATGGCGGAGCAGACTTGAGGGCCGAATGGCCTATTGCTGCTCCTATTTCTTATGCTCTTAATCGGAGTTTTTTATGGTAGCATTGGCTAGATAGTTTAAATGGACTCCTTCAACTGTAATTATGTTTGTAATTTGTGACTTTTTTTCCCATCTAACCCTATGAAACATTGGGCCATATTTTACTCAGAAAACAATGGCAAGGCTATTAGGGCTCATTGTTACTTATGTGCAAATCCGACAGCAACTTCCAGTGAATGCACATGCACAGCTATACATGGAAATCTGGAGGTTGCAGTCCAGGTTGCCCTGTTTCTTTCAAACACCTTCTGAAAATGGCATTTTACTAGGCTGAACACATCGGCAGCAGGCACAAAAAACGGCAGCCCACCCATGCGGGCCGCATGTCATGGAGCCGCCGCAATCTTCTGTCCGGCGGCTTATTTGATTAGCCGGGCCAGGCCGCCACCCACCCCGATCATGTGGAGGGGGCGGACTGACCGTCCCCAGCAATGGCATCAGCTGCCTGTGCACAGGCACTGATGCCATTTTTAAAGGGCTGTTAGCCCTACCGGGAGAATTAACTATTTAAAGATAAAGTGAATTGAAAAAAATTAAATACACTTATTTTGTCCCTCTCCCACCAAAACTCCCCCCCCCACCCCCACCCCCACCCCGCAATAACCATAAAATTATTAATTTTCCCTTTCCCCCCCAAAACTACATAAACTTTAACCTCATACCCTTCCCACCATCCCCTACACCAATGATGTTACTTTGACCCCATCCCTCCACCCACACTGAGAAACTTACCTCCTCCCCACTCCGCACAAGTGGCGCCTCATTTCCCCAGACCGGGATCCGAAGGTGCGGAGTGTCGGCCACCAAGCCGAAGATTGGAGTGGGAACTCAGGCGACGACACAAGTATCATTAGCATTCATTTTAATTTAATCAAATATGCAAATGGGAGTCCCATCGCTGAGCAGCAGGGGTGCTGCCACGAGGCCTCGCCGCCGCCGGTAATATCGGTCTGGGCCCTCCCGGCATCGGTGTACCTGGCAGCCCTATCCCAGATGTATCTTCAGGCCCCCCACCCCCCGCCACGGACCCTGACCCCTGGGAGAGAACTAAATACAGCCCACTGTCTTCCTCATCATTCAAATGTACTGAATTTCATGAAGTTGCTATACGTCCCTCACAGAAAAGGGCTAACTTGCCAAAAAAGGCTTAGAGTTTGTCCATTCCAATCTAAGTACCTGTTTAACAACGTGATAAGTCTTAATTATTGCTAAATAACCTCATTGACACTGAAAATTAATTTTTACAAGTGTGAAGTCTCATAGGCTCATTCCTTCAGCTTTTAATTATTGTTGGAGATTTTATGCAAAATAAATATATTTTCTTACTTTTTCATTCTGTCTCTTTTCTCTCTCCCTTTTAATCCAATCTTTATTTCCCATTGTTTGGGATGAATGTAGTCAGGATGGTCCAACAATGGGCCCAAAAGCCAGGGGCAAACTCACTTCTGTTGTTTGGGAGCCCTTAGACACATTTTGGGCCCATCTAACAATAATTAATTACCATCAGGGCTCCTGTCCCTTTTAAAGATGAGAGCCCATCTCCAAGAGTTGCTGACCAATCAGAGGGCCAGAAGCTTTTCAGTCTCAGCAGCGTCACTGGGACCAATGGCCTCTGCTGGGACTACACCCAGCTGAGAGGACGCAGTGGTGGACGCTGCCCTCGCAACAAGGTGAGTGGAGTCAAGGGTCACCAGGGTCAGTCAGGCAAGCCCTGGCAAGGGTGTGGGGGGGGGGGAGAGGATGTGGTGGTTTGTGAGGTGGCTGTGGGGGTTTGCCACGGGGATGGCCATGGACAGGGGCTTCTGAATGAGCCACAGTGCCCAATTAGGAGGGTGCACCTGAGCCCATGGGGAGGTCACCAGTGTTCACCAGGCCGTCTCTCCATGTGATGGAGGGCCCATCTGCTGCTGGTAAAATGCCAGTGGCAGAGGAAAGAGGCCTTTAATTGGCCAATTCTTTGGCACAATTGTCCTCCGGATGGGAGGGCCATCCTCCAGCTGCCCCAATGCTGGTAAAATGCCATGGCAGTAGGAAGGCAATAGCAGTCCACCCCTGCCTTCACGCGCCATTTTACGGGCATCCTCCCAGCCCATCCCTAGAATGCTGAAATAAATTCCAGCCTTTATTTCATTCTTTGTACTTGGTTTGGCATGGAATTCAATAAGGAACTCACAATTCCTCATTAACAATACTTCCATCTGATCGGTCAAGGAGACACATAGTTGCGTACCCTGCTCACACAAGTCCCAGATGCCCTATAGATGGTGCGTGTGCTTTTTGCATGGTTGGCTAATAGCAACCTGCCATCCAAAAGCCCATAGAAAGTCTGTGGGCAAGTGCAAGTCTAACCATCACCATCAAAGATGCAAGTCTTCAGCTAATTCGATTCACTCCACGTTGAGAGCACTGACTACAGCAAAGACTATGAACCCCAACAACATCTGGCTGTAGTGCTGAAGACTTGTGCTTCAGAACTATTCGTGTCTCTAGTCAAGCTGTTCTGGTACAGCTACAACATTGGCATCTACCTGACAATGTGGAAAATTGCCCATGTATGTCCTGCCACAAAAAAGCAGAACAAATGCAATCAAGCCAATTAGTGCCCCATTGCTCTACTCTCAATCATCAGCAACTTGATGGAAGGTGTTGACAACAGTGCTATCAAGTGTCAGTTACTCAGCAGGAGAGTCATAGAATCATAAGAGTCATTACAGCACTGGAGGAGGCCATTCTCACCCACGATCAGTTTGGCTCCAGATCTCATTACAGCCTTGATCCAAACATGGATGAAAAAGCAGAATAACAGCGGTGAGAGTGATTTCCCTTGACATCTAAGTAGCATTTAACTAAGTGTGGCATCAAGGAGCCCATTGGTTGGAGTCATACCTAGCACATAGGGAGATGGTTGTGGTTGTTTGAGGCCAATCATCTCAGCCCAAGGACATCACTGCAGGGGTTCCTCAGGATAGTGTCCTTGGCCCAACCATCTTCAGCAGCTTCATCAATGACTTTCCTCCCATCATAAGATCAGATGTGGTGATGTTCGCTGATGATTGCACAAGTTCAGTTCCACTCACAACTCCTCAGATAATGAAGCACTCTGTACCCAAATGCAGCAACATTCAGACTTGGGTTGATAAGTGGCAAGTAACATTTGCACCACACAAATGCCAGGCAATGGCCATCTCCAACAAGGGAGAATCTAACCATCTTCCCTTGACATTCAATGGCATTACCAATGCTGAATCACCCACTATCAACAACCTCAACTAGAAACTTAACTGGACCAACTACATAAATAAATACTGTGGCTACAAGAGCAGGCCAGAGCTGGGAATTCTGCAGTGAGTAACTCACCTCCTGACTCCCCAATGCCTGTCCACCACCTACAAGGTACAAGTCAGGAGTGTGATGGAATAGTCTCCACTTGTCTGGATGAATGCAGCTCCAGCAACACTCAAGAATCTCAACACTATCCAGGACAAAGCAGCTTGCTTGATTGCCAACCCATCTACCAACTTAAACATTATCTACCTTCATGAATGGCACATCATAGGCTGCAATGTGTACCATCTACAAGATGCACTGCAGCAACTGACCAAGGCTCCTTTGACAGCACCTGTCAAACCTGTGACTTCTATCATTTAGGAGAACAAGGGCAGCAGATGCATGGGAACACCACCACCTGCAAGCTCCCCTCCAAGTCACACACCATCCCGACTTGGAACTATATCACCGTTCCTTCACTGTTGCTGAGTCAAGATCCTGGAACTCCCTTCCTACCAGCACTGTTGGTGTACCTACATTCCAAGAACTGCAGCAGTTCACCACCACCTTCTCAAAGGCAATGAGGGATGGGCAATAAATGCTGGCCTTGCTGACATCCTATAAACAAATAAAAAAATTCCCCTCTCAGAGAAGAATTTGGCCAATGTAGTGTTGACTTTTTGACATTATCAAACAATGTTTATCACTACAGATTTGAATTTTCTAATACCTGAATATTTTTCCAGGGTTAGTTTAAAATGTAGAAAACATAATCTTTGAATCACATTTGCTAATTTACTGGACATGGTAATTTATTTTTTAAGGGAAAAATAATCAATGAATTCTATGAGTGACTTAATAAAACCATGGATTATATATGGGAAAATATTGAAAGGTATTTAAAGAAAAAGCATCTGTTTTCAAGGATTACGGGAAGTCCACACAATGGAAAAGAGGCTGCAATTTGAGACTTCTTGTTACAACCAGGAGTAGCCAGTTTATGACAGAATCAATCAAAATGTTTCAGCTCCAGATACTGTATAGTTGTAAACATAGGATTTAGGATTTATTTGATAGTGTCTGCAAATGAAATCTCATTCTTCACCAACCCATGGTCATTTAATTCTAAGCTGTTTAAACCAAGACAATCTGGCTGAAATAAAATAAGAGAGCCTAAAATTCTGCATACATGCCAAGGCACACCTGCTGATAACCTCTGGTGCTGATCACACCAGAGTTTGTGGAGTCAATAGGAAGATACACCATTTGCACAGCCCAGTCACTTACCTTCACCTTTAGGCCACAAAGTGCAGCAGAAGTGTGTGCCAGTCCAAGAGATGGGTGAGTGTCAGAACATACCAGAGAAGAAACAAGGCTTTCCCTCTCAATCTTCTTTCTTAGATAGCCAAAATATGATCCAAATACTTGCTCAGTCTTGAGTACAAGACCGGTACTAATCTGGACCCAAAGGTGGGTCCCTTATGCATTCTTTGGCAACCTAATATGCGGAGTCATATCAGGATACCTCTGAAGACCAAGGACACAGGAATTCTGTATTCCGAGTCCCCACTCCCCAGTATAACCTTTCCTTCTTCAATGACCTTTTAAGGGGCAGGTGGAGAATCTGTCCCTGACAAGACCCCATGGAAATCCCAACGTTAACCTTGAGCCTCCTGAGCTCCAGCCTTTCTGGCGCTCTCCAGTTGGAGTTACTGTGAACATATTCCAGAAGGGCAGAGGTTTTTTTTGTCACAGAAAATACTAGAAGTAAGCTGCAGGTCCATCAGCATCAGAGAAAGGAAAAGAGATATAAAGGTTTTGGCCGGATACTGTTCATGGTTTTGAAGGAAGGTATATACCCAAAATGAAAACCAATGTTTACACATTTCAGATTCTAGTATTTATAATTTTGTTTCAGATTCCAGCATTTGCATTTTATTTTTCATCTTCGTAACTATATCTCTATTTGGAGATGTCAATACTGCCTCTTGATTTAACTATTCTATTTTATCATTTGGGAGGAAAACTTTAGGCTGCCAAGTGGTTTCTATTCAATAAACCGAAGCTTTTTGCAACATCTCATTCCCAGCCTAATCTCATATATATGGTAAAAATAACTTTTCAAATGAATGATTTGCAGATACCAATCATTTAGTGATTTAGACAGATCATTCTGGCACTAGATAATGAGGACAACATAATAATCATAGAATCATGGAATGGTTACAGCACAGAAGGCAGCTATTCAGCCCTTCATGTCCATGCTTGCTGTCCGCAAGAGCAACTTAGCTAGTCCCACTGCCCCACCTTGTCCCCATAGCCCTGCAAATTATTTCCCTTCCGATAATTATCCAATTCTCTTTTGAAAGCCATAATTGAATCTGCCTCCACCACACTCTCAGGCAGTTTATTTCAGATCCCAACTACTTGCTGTGTACAAACGTTTTTCTTCATGTCGCCTTTGGCCCTTTTGCCATTTACCTTAAATCGGTGTCCCCTGGTTCTCGACACTTCCACTAATGAGAACAGTTTCTCCCTATCTACACTTCCAGGCCCCTCATGATTTTGAACACCTCTATTAAATCTCCTCTCAACCTTCTCTTCTTTAAGGAGATCAGTCCCAGCTTCTCCAATCTATTTACGCAACTGAAGTCCCTCATCCCTGGAACCATTTTTGTAAGTCTTTTCTGTACCTTCTCCAATGCCTTCACATCCTTCTACAGTGTGGTGCCCAGAATTGAACAGAATACTCCAGTTGAGGCCAAACCAATGTTTTATAAAGATTCACCAAAACTTCCTTGCTTTTGGACTCTATGCCTCTATTTAAAAAGCACAGGATCCCATATGCCATATTAGTCACTTTTTCAACCTGCCCTGCCATCTTCAATGATTTGAGCACATACATCTCCAAGTGTCTTTGTTCCTGCACCCTCTTTAGATTTGTATCTTTATTTTATATTGCCTGCCCTCGTTCTTCCTACCAAAATGAATCATTTCACACATTTCTGCATTAAATTTCATCTGTCACATTCAGCCCATACCACCAGCCTGCCTATGTCCTCTTGAACTCTAACATTATCTTCCTCACAGTTCACAATATTTCCAAGTTTTGTGTCATCAGCAAATATTGAAATTGTGCCCTGAACACTCAAGTCAAGGTCATTAATATAGATCAAGAAAAGCAGTGGTCCTAGTAACAATCCCAGGGGAACCCCACCTGGAGTCCACTACTCTCTGTTTGCTGTCACTCAGCTAACTTCATATCTGTGCTTCCACTGTCCCTTTTATTCAATGGCTTGGATTTTGCTGACCAGCCAGTTATGTGGCACTTTATCAAATGCCTTTGGAAGTCCATGTACACCACATCAATGGCATTACCCTCATCAAGCCTTTCTGTTACCTCATCAAAAACCTCAATCAAGTTAATTAAACATGATTTCATTTTTGTTCGTTAGGGCATGAGGGCATTTCATAAAACAGATTCTGACTAATGACTGGAGAAATATAATAGAAATAGAAATACAAGATTAAAACTAGAATATAAGAGCTGAGAGGTTATGCTACAACTGTATAAAACACTAGTTAGGCCACAGCTGGAGTACTGGGACGAATTTAATGCGGTCATTAAAAGCGGGAATGGTGGCGTTGGCAGACAGAGAATCGTGTCGGAACCGTCTACCAAGAAATCCGGCGTCATGACCTCAGTTCCGGATTAAGTCAGAGACAGGATAGCACCAAGGTGGCCTTTCTACCCTGACACAACAGGAATCTCATTTAAATTGCTGAGCAGATGAATTTTAATGCATTTGAATCTAATCCACATCAATTTAATTATGGGTTGTGATTTAGTGGACAGCAAGCAGCACTCACATCCCTTCAGGTTTAAGGTCGTTAAGAGCTGGCGGCACAGAGGGGAGAAGCTTCAGTGCTGCAACGGGGAGGCAGCCATGAACAGAGTTGCATAGGAGAAGAGGGGTTTGCAGAAGCCAGTGTCAGACTGCGTTGCTGAGTGCTCTGCAGGGTGGGGGGAGTCTGGGTCTTGGGGTCTCTGACAGGGGGTTCCCGATCTCAGGGTCTCTGACAGGGTATCCCAGGTCTTGGAGTCTCTGACAGGAGGCTCCAGGTCTTGGGGTCTCAGACAGGGGATTCCAGTTCTCAGGGTCTCTGACAGGGGATTCCAGTTCTCAGGGTCTCTGACACAGGATTCCAGTTCTCAGGGTCTCTGACACGGGGTTCCAGTTCTCAGGGTCATTGACACAGGATTCCAGTTCTCAGGGTCGCTGACACGGGGTTCTAGTTCTCAAGGTCTCTGACACGGGGTTCCAGTTCTCAGGGTCGCTGACACGGGGTTCCAGTTCTCAAGGTCTCTGACACGGGGTTCCAGTTGGCAGGGTCACTGACACGAGATTCCAGTTCTCAGGGTCTCTGACACAGGATTCCAGTTCTCAGGGTCGCTGACACGGGGTTCCAGTTCTCAGGGTCACTGACACAGGATTCCAGTTCTCAGGGTCTTTGACACGGGATTCCAGTTCTCAGGGTCGCTGACACGGGGTTCCAGTTCTCAGGGTCTCTGACACAGGATTCCAGTTCTCAGGGTCTCTGACACAGGATTCTAGTTCTCAGGGTCTCTGACACGGGGTTCCAGTTCTCAGGGTCTCTGACACAGGATTCCAGTTCTCAGGGTCTCTGACACAGGATTCTAGTTCTCAGGGTCTCTGACACGGGGTTCCAGTTCTCAGGGTCTCTGACACAGGATTCCAGTTCTCAGGGTCTCTGACACGGGGTTCCAGTTCTCAAGGTCTCTGACACAGGATTCCAGTTCTCAGGGTCTCTGACACGGGGTTCCAGTTCTCAGGGTCTCTGACACGGGATTCCAGTTCTCAGGGTCTCTGACACGGGGTTCCAGTTCTCAGGGTCTCTGACACAGGATTCCAGTTCTCAGGGTCTCTGACATGGGATTCCAGTTCTCAGGGTCTCTGACACAGGATTCCAGTTCTCAGGGTCTCTGACATGGGATTCCAGTTCTCAGGGTCTCTGACACTGTTTTCCAGTTCTCAAGGTCTCGGACACGGGATTCCAGCTCTCTGGGTCTCTGACAGGGGGTTCCTGTTCTCAAGGTCTCTGACACGGGGTTCCACTTCTCAGGGTCTCTGACACAGGATTCCAGCTCTCTGGGTCTCTGACACGGGGTTCCAGTTCTCAAGGTCTCTGACACGGGATTCCAGTTCTCAGGGTCTCTGACACGGGGTTCCAGTTCTCAGGGTCTCTGACACGGGATTCCAGCTCTCAGGGTCTCTGACACAGTTTTCCAGTTCTCAGGGTCTCTGACACGGGATTCCAGCTCTCTGGGTCTCTGACACGGGTTCCAGTTCTCAGGGTCTCTGACGTGGGGTTCCAGCTCTCGATTGCTCTGCAAGGAGACTGATGCCTGGGCTTGGGCAGTCCTATTGGGTGTGAGATGCTTTGTTGCCCATCTTGCTGGATGAGAGGATCGGCTGTCAGCAATAGTGGGCACTGATGGCCATCAGGGAGTCCGCTGGGAGAAGTGTCAAAATCTCAGTCGGCAGGACAGACTCCTCTCTGCATCAACAGTGATCTGAAGAATCACAGATCACTTGGCATAGGTCTCATACACCCGTCTTTTTGGACCCCCGTGTCATAATGCAGCATCTTTGATGGAGGGAGGGCGAGGAGGCAGGTATGCCTGCCCATGAAGCTCCACAACAAGAGCAACAGCAGCCGGCCAAGTCAAGAAGGGCCCACCAGTTCCCGAGAGTGTACTGAGTGCACCCCATTGACGAATTGGCTTCTCACACATGTGAGGAACCCTTGCAATACAACAGAGGTGCAACACTTGGTACGGCTCCACCTAATCGACCATTGAGTAGGCCATTGGGCTGCTGAAGATGAGAGTCTGCTGCCTAATTGATCCGATGGAGCCCTGCAGTATGCCCCAGTGAGGGTCTGGCGTATTGTGGTGGTTTGCTGTCCTCTGCACTATCTAGCACTGCAAAGTGGGGATGATGAGATGCCTGAGTGACACTTCTCCACTGAAGAGAAGGATGCGGAGGAGGGAGATGAGTAAGCAGCACTGGATGGTGAAGCCCTTGCACTGGAGGCCAGGCAGATTGAGCGACATGCCAAGCAGGCAAGACACAACCTAATAATCACTCGCTTCCAGTCTCTCCAATGCCGACTCACAGAGAAACCAATGAAGATTCACCCCAATGCATGTAGTCTGTTGCCTCCTTTCCTTTTGTGTTCCCTGACTCACGCCTAGCTGCAAACTGCGCTGGTGCCCATGGGAGATGAAATGTAAATGAGGGCAGTGGTTACATTGGCATTCCACTAATGGGGGAAGGTGGAAGTCAACAGCTCACAATTAATATAATGTAATAATGACTATTACACAATGATCACTTATTATGTGAACGAAATAACTTTATATTTATCTTTACATTTCAGATGGCAGACACTCGTAACTCCCCAAAGTGTGGCTAGATGGTATTCTTAATACGTTTGCAAATGCTCCTACGAGGTGCAATCCCAGCAACAGCAGCTGGGCTGGAGGCAGGCTGCTTATCAGGCTGCCTCTTGGCCTGTGATGATTTCAGCAGCCGTCCTCTGGCTGCCTATGACCTGGAACAGCCTGGCTGCCTGAGGGTTTCCTGCACTGGTGCAGGACTCTCCTCAGGCATCGTGGCTGCTGGAGCTGGACTCACTGGTGGAGGGGCTGAGGAGCCACTTGGAGCATTCTGAGGGGAACCACCAGCTGTGGCGGTCAGCCTCTCCTCGTCCCTTTCAAGGCTCACTTGAACCTCCCTATTCACCAGAGAAGGACAAGGAGCTGGAGAAGACTCCAGGCACCTTGTCCATCTCTCACCTTGCCACTGCTGCATTGATCTCATGGCCAGGGTGATGGTGTGCAGGTCTGCGCGCATCTGAGGGATCTGGCTCTCCATGAAGGTTGTCATCCTCTCGATGGAGGAAGCCATGCACTCACATACCTGAGAGATGGCAGCAGTCATGGCATTGCTGGACTCCTCTATTGTCTGCTCATGGCTGTGTGTGGCTTCTGGCATCTTCGACAGATGTTGCCTTACCTCTCCCTGCAGCTCCAGCATGCCCTGTGCTGATGACACCAGAGGCCCATCATCAGCTTGGGGCTCAGTATGGGCCTGGCCACCCAAGTCCTCTGACTGTCAGAGGCCTCAGCTGTCTCAGCCTCAGCCAGCTGCTCAGGCGCTTGTGTGGTGCTCTCGCCAGCTTGTGATCCTGATTCTACAGCCGAATGGAAACCCACCGAGGTGAAAGTATCTGTGCCAGTGGAAGGTGCAGGAGAGTCATGGGACGGTGCATCCTCTGAGTGCTGCTCCTCGAAGGCGGAATCTTGCCCCGCTTCCACTAAGTCTCCTGTGGATGATGACCTGCATGAGAGAACACAAACATGTGTGGGTTAGGATTTGTAGATCTCAACATGCCAACCATGGGTCAAGAGGGTCTCCAGAAATGAATTGTATGTTGATGAAAGTGAATCCTCATTCTCTTGCACTCCAGTTTCACCATCCACTATGGTGCGGCCGCCCTTTGTTCCGCCCAGCTGTTGTGCCTCCTCCTCACCCATGGAGAGGGGCCTGGGTGTCTGGCATCCCTCTGCAGTCCACGATGTCTCCCTGCTGTTATGGGCCCTGTTGTCCTGCAAGTGGAAAGAGGGAGATAGTCATACTTCGCACAGAGGTCAACATGACAGTTCTGCTAGTGGCAACCTCTCGTCTACTGGGGTTTCCTTTGGAGCTCATCCTTCCATCAGCTCTGAGAGGAGTTAGTGGGGGTGAGCTGTGAAAGAGGGTGGCCTGTGGCCAAGTTGCAGCCATGCATCTG
Organism: Heterodontus francisci; assembly: GCF_036365525.1. Classification (NCBI taxonomy): domain Eukaryota; kingdom Metazoa; phylum Chordata; class Chondrichthyes; order Heterodontiformes; family Heterodontidae; genus Heterodontus; species Heterodontus francisci. The sequence continues at coordinate 119,110,391 of NC_090374.1, forward strand.
TTAGGATGAGGTGATGCTTAACTCCCTTTGCCCACACTTTGTGTTGCCTCCCTCCCCATGTCCCACTTCCTCCCGCATAGCCACATACAATCCATAAAAAGAACAGAGGTAAGAAGCAATCACCTTGGCAGAAAGGAGGTCATTGATCCTCTAGGAGCACTGAACCCATAGTCAGGGTGTGACTCCATGGCTGCTAACCTCCTCAGCGATCTCCATCCAGATTTGCTTGGTCAGGCAGCAGACCTCTTCTTGCCATGGCTGGGGAAGAGGACTTCTTGCCTTTACTTTGCAGTTTGGAGGAGAATCTGGAGAGAGGCATTACTAAACTGTGGGGCACCCAGTGTCTTCCTTCTGCCATGGTCACTGCAGACTCAGGTACAGGTTGATTATCAGGCAGCAGAAGGGGTCCTGGAGTAGCAAACTGCACACTCGCGGGCACTCTTTCAAAGCAGGCAGGAGTGAATGCAGGGCTGGAAGGCCTTTAAATATGGGGGCCAGAACCTGTTCCGGGGTCATCTGACAGTGTATTTGGTGTCTCACCTTCCGCCCCCACAGTGTGATTAGGGGAGCCCCATGCCTCCAATATGCGAAACAGATGCCCTCCGCATGATCGTGGTGGGGTGGCCATCCACAAACTATTCAGGAACAGTACCCATTTCCAGTCCTGCCGCCGGATGACTACATTCAGCCCACTGTGTGCCGTTTGGTCACCGCACTATAGGAAAGATGGGATTGCACTAGAGAGAGTAGAGAGGAACTTTACGAGGATGTTGCCAGGACTGGAAAATTTTAGCTATGAGGAAAGATTGGATAGGCTGGGGTTGTTGTCCTTGGAACAGAAGAGGCTGAGGGGTGACTTAATTGAAGTGTATAAAATTATAAGGGGTCTAGATAGAGTTGATAGGAAGGCCCGATTCCTGTTGGTTGAGGGGGTCCATAACCAGGGAGTGTAGATTTTGGGTCAGAGGTAGGAGGTTTGGAGGAGATTCAAGGGAACATTTTTTTCACACAGAGAGTGGTGGGCATCGGGAACTCATTGCCTGAAAGGGTCATAGACGCAGAAATCCTCATAACATTTAAAATATACAAAGCTACGGACCAAGAGTTGGAAAGTGGGATTAGGCTGGATGGCTACTCATTGGCTGGCACGGACACGATGGGACAAATGGCCTCCTTCCATGCTCTAGATTTCCATGATTTTATGAAATAAAAATAGGTGTTAAAAGACTTTCTGTACTCTGGTAAAAGGAAACAGCTGAAAATTTCTATCAACAAGTCCATTAAAAGCATATGCTGTAGTGTACTAAAGTCATGTATTCTTACACTTTGTAACACAATAGCTATTTAGTCACTGAAAATCAAGCAAAACAGCCACAGTTGAGAGTCAGTCAAATACTAATAAATGACCAGGGCTGGAATGTTACACACCCCCAACAAGCGGGGTGGTGGCAGCAGGAGCATAAAATTGAGTGGGAGGCAGGGGGTGCCGTTCCCAATGCCTTCCCGCCCCCGCTGCAATTTTACGTGGGGTGGCAGCAGCGAGAAACAGCCTGCCCAAGCCAACCAAGACCCTTAAGTGGCCAATTAACTGCCACTTAAGGGCCTTCTCCCACCACTGCTGGTAAGTTACCAGCGGCAGCCAGGCAGCAAAAGCCCCAAGAATCCCGCCTGATAAACCCTGGCGGCCTACTTGCCGCTGCGGGGGACCCTGATGATCGGGCACCCTGTGCCCCATGGAGGGGCCCTCCCCACAGCCAAACCGCCCCCACTGCACAATACTCTCCCCCACTCCTAACCGACCCCACCATGCCTCACTGGCGCCCGGTCAATTGCTCCTCGAAAGGCCCCCAAAATGTACCTTGGTTCCGGGGCCGTCGTCACTCTTGCTTCTGTTGGGTGGGCGCCATCCCAGCAGTGGCCACTGCTCCCAGTGTCGCTGCTGGAACGAAGAGCTGCCGGCCCGCTGATTGGCCAGCAGCTCCATTAGGCAGGACTACCTGCCCCAGAGAGGTGGAAGTCCCGCCCAAGGCCAATTAAGGACCTGGGAAGCACAAAAATCCCAGCATGTCTCCCCAGGCCTGGCGGAGGCAGGCTCAACACCAAGCTATTGGCCGGTGGGCGGGGCTTCCTGCCCAATGTAGAATTCTGGCGCAGGTGTGCGTTAATGGTAACTTAGCTACACCAGTCAGTCTGAAACAGGAAGCATGTTGACTATATAAAGAGTTAATAAAATGCATTCATCACTAATAATATAGACTTTAGAACAATCCACTGCCTGGTCAAAGGCAGTGCAGTGCAATATACATTTAAGTAGTTATATGTATCCAATGCTGTGCTGTGATTCCATCTTTTGGCACTCATTGAACACTGCAGAGAAATTGGACCCTACACTTGGAACAGATTCTCAGTTGTTGATGAATGCAGTTGCGTTTCAAAGGTTTAATTTAAAAGCCCAATTTCATCTCGATCTAAGGCTGTTCAGATATTTCCTTGTATGTACCTAGTTCAATTAATTTCAGATTTCATTCAGATTTGTTCTGCAAGATGCAGTTTTATGTTTGTGAACATCTTTGACCGTACTACAAGAATCAAAACATGAAGGATTCTGAATCGAGTTTCAAATCAGACCCATAAAACAGAGATCTGGATCAGGAATCAAACAATGGACTCAGATTCATCTAAAATTTTGAATGGTGTATATTAGGAAATAGTGTTCCTATAGTCAAACAAACACTTATCGTTATTGTTATTGGTATTAGCTAATATTTCATTGTTATATCCAGAACAATGTTACATAATCTCAAAGTTAGATCTTGAACATTAAGGAGTGAAATCAGGAAGCACTTTTTCCACACAAATAGTAATGGAAATCTGGAACTCTCTGACCCTGAAAGGCTTGTGATAATGTGTCAATTGAAACTTCCAAGGCTGAAATAATTAATTTTTTGTTAGATATATAGCAAGAATGAATAAATGGAGTTAGCATATAGATCAGGAATGATCCAACAGAATGGCGGAATAGGCTCAAGGGACTGATGTACTCTTCTTTATATCTTTCAAAGTTCCTGTTACTGGCCTGAAATTCCTCAGAGCTAGTGTGAACTAGGGACAGAAGTTTGGCAGAGAGCTTCTGGCAGGGCTGAGAAATTTTGGTGGAACTCAGTAATGTTTGGTCTTTACCCCATTAATAGGTCATCACAGATTTTCTGCAGGGACAGGGGAGGGTGGATGTTCTGTCTTCTCCTTGAACATTTGACATTAAAATAAAAGGAGGCAGGATAGGGATCACCCATAGGATTGCTTGCTGGTCTTTCCTCCTCTAACCTGAAAATACAGGACATTGACAAGATGTTGACATTCAGTGTAGTGTAACAGTGGAATTGTAGCCTATAGGGCTCATGGTTTGGAAGCCTCAGAAGAATGAAAGATTTCAAACCATATTAAGTTTGTTGGACTCCAGGAAGACGGATGAACTATCATAACTCTGGAAGAAATAAGGTAGTTATGGAAAAGGACAGAGCGGGACCGGAAATAAAGTATTGAATTGGGGAAGGCTGATTTCAATATGATAAAACAGGATCTGGCCAAAGTGGACTGGGAGCAGCTACTTGTTGGAAAGTCTACATCAGATCAGTGAGAGTCATTCAAAAAGGAAATAGTGTGAGTTCAGGGCCAACATGTTCCCGTAAAGGTGAAGGGTAGGACCAACAAGTCCAGGGAACCCTGGATGTCAAGGGATTTAGAGGATTGGATAAGGGGGAAAAAAGGAGGCTTATGGCAGATTCAGAGTGCTGAAAACAGCGGAGGCCCTAGAGGAATATTTAAAAAAATAATTAGGAGAGCGAAGAGGGGATATGAAAAAGCATTGGCGGGCAAGATAAAAGAAAATCCGAAGGCATTTTATAAGTATATTAAGGGCAAGAGGATTACCAGGGAAAGAGTTGGGCCCATTAGGGACCAACGTGGCAATCTGTGTGTGAAGCCGGAGGACGTAGGTGAGGTTTTAAATGATTCCTTTTCATCTGTGTTCTCGATGAAGAAGGACGATGTAGGTGTAGAGATCAGGGAGGGGGATTGTGAAATACTTGAACAAATTAGCATTGAAAGGGAGGAAGTATTAGCTGTTTTAATGGGCTTAAAAGTGGAAAAATCCCCAGGCCCAGATGAGATGTATCCCAGGCTGTTATGTGAGGCAAGGGAGGAAATAGCAGGGGCTCTGACACAAATTTTCAAATCCTCTCTGGCCACAGGAGAGGTACCAGAGGATTGGAGAACAGTAAATGTGGTACCATTATTCAAGAAGGGTAGCAGGGATAAACCAGGTAATTATAGGCCAGTGAGTCTAACATCAGTGGTAGGGAAACAATTGGAAAAATTCTGAGGAACAGGATTAATCTCCACTTGGAGAGGCAGGAATTAATCAAGGATAGTCAGCATGGCTTTGTCAGGGGGAGATCATGTCTAACAAACTTGATTGAATTTTTCGAGGAGGTGACTAGATGTGTAGATGAGGGTAAAGCAGTTGATGTAGTCTATATGGACGTCAGTAAGGCTTTTGATAAGGTCCCGCATGGGAGATCGGTTAAGAAGGTAAGAGCCCATGGGATCCAGGGAAATTTGGCAAATTGGATCCAAAATTGGCTAGTGGCAGGAGACCGAGGGTGATGGTTGAGGGTTGTTTTTGCAAGTGGAAGCCTGTGACCAGTGATGTATCACAGGGAATGGTGCTGGGACCCTTGCTGTTTGTAGTGTACGTTAATGATTTAGACGTGAATATAGGAGGTATGATCAGTAAGTTCACAGATGACACGAAAATTGGTGGTGTCGTAAATAATGAGGAGGTAAGCCTTAGATTACAGGACAATATAGATGGGCTGGTAAGATGGGCAGAGCAGTGGCAAATGGAATTTAATCCTGAGAAGTGTGAGGTGATGTATTTTGGGAGGACTAACAAGGCAAGAGAATTATACAATAGATGGTAGGACCCTAGGAAGTACAGAGGGTCAGAGGGACCTTGGTGTACTTGTCCATAGATCACTGAAGGCAGCAGCACAGGTAGATAAGGTGGTTCGGAAGGTATATGGGATACTTGCCTTTATTAGCCGAGGCATAGAATATGAGCAGGGAGGTTATGATGGAGCTGTATACAACACTAGATAGGGCACAGCTGGAGTACTGTGTACAGTTCTGGGCACCACATTATAGGAAGGATGTGATTGCACTGGAGAGGGTACAGAGGAGATTCACCAGGATGTTGCCTGGGCTGGAGCATTTCAGCTATGAAGAGAGACTGGAAAGACTAGGGTTGTTTTCCTTAGAGCAGAGAAGGCTGAGGGGGGACCTGATTGAGGTATACAAAATTATGAGGGGCATTGATAGGATAGATAGGAAGAAACTTTTTCCCTTAGCGGAGGGGTCAACCAGGGGGCATAGATTTAAGGTAAGGGGCAGGAGGTTTAGAGGGGATTTGAGGAAAAAAACTTTCACCCAGAGGGTGGTTGGAATCTGGAATACACTACCTGAAGGGGTGGTAGGGGCAGAAACTCTCATAACATTTACAAAGTATTTAGATGAGCACTTGAAACGCCATAGCATACAAGACTATGGGCCAGCTGCTGAAAAATGGGATTAGAATAGATAGATGCTTGATGGCTGGCACAGGCATGATGGGCCGAAGTGCCTGTTTCTGTGCTGTATATTCGTATGACTCTATGACTCCCGATTGACCCCTCGTGCCTGTCTGAAGTGCACCAATACACAGGCTTCTACTTCACTAGTGCTCTCCAGTGGCTGAAAAATGGAAGGATGGAGGATTCTGTAGCTCATGAGATGTTCATGTTCAGCCATGATAGTCTGGCCCAATTTGCTTTTTGGTGCCAGGGCGGATGTTAGTTCAGGGCGTCGCTATGGTGTGGAATTATTGTTGCCATGAGTGATGGCATCATGTTTCATTTCATATCCATTCGCTGTCTGAGCCTGTCCAAGCAGGACAAGGAGGTTGAGCTCAGATCCTGCATGGCCCCCGTATGAGCAACCCTGAGAGAGATGGTGCTGCAGACACCGGCAGAGCGGGTTCAGCAATTGAGGTACCCACTTGCTCCATGGTTGACATGTGCAAGAACCACACACAAGTCAGCAGTGAACTCCATCATATTTTTGAACATGGTTTGCAAGTTCACTGGCAAGCAATTCAATGCATTTAGCAATTGCTGGTTCAGAGAAATAATTTTTCTTTTCAATACTGGACCCCGGCATGGGGTAGATTTTCAATGTGCCACCAACTAAATCGATGGAAATTAAAATCAGGAAATTTCTGAAATAGGCAGCTTATCTGCAATATAATTCTTATGAACAGGGGTCGAAAATCTGTCCTGACATCTCTGTCTTCCGGCAGAGCATGGTATGAGCTAGTCCTCCAGTTAGCTCTTCCCTTGACCTTTCTGGCGAACTCCACCTACCCTTGCTCATGTGCTTGGTGAATCCCCAAGAGCATGCAAGTCACGTGAGATGCTGATTTCTTGTGCCGATTACACCAAACTTGGAGGTGTGACAAACAGTGAGGATGATATGAACCACCTGCAACAGGACATAGGATAGCAGAATGGGCAGAGAGGTGGCAGATGGAATTTAATACTGACAAGAGTGAGGTGATGCATTTGTCAGAAGGAATAGGAAGAGGCAATATATACTCAATGGCACAGTTCTAAAGAGTGTACAGGAACAGAAGGACCTGGGTGTGCATGTGAATTGATCTTTGAAGATGGAAGAACATATTGAAAGAGTGGTTAGTAAAGCATGTGGGATCTTGGGTTCATAAACAGAGGCATTGAGCACAAAAGCAGGGAAATTATGCTGAAAATGTATAAAGCTCTGGTTAGGCCCCAACTGGAGTATTGCATCCAGTTCTGGTCACCACACTTCAGGAAGGATGTGAGAGTCCTTGAGAGGGTGCAGAGGAGATTTACCAGAATAGTTCCTGGGATTGAGGGTTTTAGTTACAAGGTTAGTTTAGAAAAGCTAGGTTTGTTCTCCTTAGAACAAAGGAGATTGAGGGGAGATTTATTAGAAGCGTACAAAATAATAACAGGCTTACATAAGTTGGACTCAGAAAAACTGCTCCCATTAACAACTAGTACAAGGACTAAGGGACACAGATTGAAAGTTTTGGGCAAAAGATGCAGGGGAAGTATGAGGAAGTGGTGACCAAAACTGGACATAATATTCCATTTGGTTCCTGTGCTTATTAGGGTGTGGTACTTTCTTTGTTGTCCGCTTGACTCTTGTCACGATTCTTTTTCGCCCCATCAGGTTTGCCTCTCTTGCACTGTCACTTCCAGTGCCCCTTTGTGCCACATGCTTTGCACACATCATAGAATGCTGGACAGCTCTTTGTCGCATGTAGGAGTTGGCATCTCTTGCATGCTTTTCCAGACTTGAACCTTTGACCAATGTACCAATCATTGAGGTAGAACACAAAGATTGCAAACTTTGTTGCCCTGCAAAAATTGCTTCGTACCTGCGTCCATACTTGATTAGTGCATCAATTATATAACCTTTCGAGATACCTTGATCGACGTTGAGGCAATGACTAATTCAGCGATGCACTCTGCGAGTTCTGCTTCTGAGAAGTTGCAGTCATGTCCCTTGTCTCGAAACCTGCTCACAAAACGACCAATAGATCAATGTGGTTGCTGACAAAAAGACATGGACTCAAGATGGTGAATTTGGAAATTAAGCTTGATCCTCTGTTGATCTTCCAGCATAGACTAAATCTTACTGGGATCTTTTTGTTCCTCTTCTGTGAGCCCAGATGTATTCAAATAATGCAAACCTTCATTGCCTATAGCGATGCAAACTTTCACAGCTTACTTGTCTGGCTCAGACACTGCCAGACAAGTCAACGAACAACATCTCGATTTGCTGTTTAAACATTTTGAACTTGGTGACAAGATAAGCCACTTTCCAATTGATGGATGGAAACTTTCTAGTCATCCTTGCAATGTTTCTGATAAAATCAGCTTTCTCTGCAGTTAAGAAACTTATTTTCTGTTCAGGAAAAAAAAATACTGCAGCAGTGACTCCCTGCAGTTCCACAAGTTTCCACAGCCCAGCAGAATGGTATTGTAAGGCTTGGAGTGCATGGCACTATCTCAAGGTTCACACGCGATCTGGTAGCCATGCCCACTAAGTTTGGTTTTGGCGTAAAACAGCTCGACGACCCAAAGAACAGTAATGGTGCTATATTTTCTCACAGCCCTTGGAGCTCGCCTGATTCCTTCGGCCGATTGCTCAACCTCAGCACAATCAATGCTATGGCTTGCTCTGTCCCACTGCTGATCTGATGGCCCGATACAGCTATCCGGTGTCTCTGTCCAAGTACCGCTTTGGCACTATGCCTCTCGACACAATGTGTAGAGGGTCTGCCTGAACTTATAGATTCCCACTGTAGGATCAGAATTACCCTGATGTACTCCTATATGCGGGTGCTTTCTGTGAACTCAACTCCCTGTCAGAACTGAGCCCTCTACTTGAGTCTGTGATGGTCCAATTTCACAGCTAAAGTACAAACAACCTTACCTTGCATGAATGCAGAGATTCCTACATAGGCTACGGTGGTGTTGCAAATGATACAGCCAAAAGTCATGTCCCTCTGAGTCTTCAAGGATCTTCCGATATCTGTGAACTGACGCCAGATTGGAGAAGGTGGAGCTTAAAATTGAAGAATATCCATTGCTACCACCATATTGTGTTTTCTTCTCCTTGTGTTAGTGTTGACTATACACAAGTATCAACCATGCATAAGGGATCAATTAACACATAAAGTAGGATCATTATTGATGACTATGCTGCATGTGTACAACTAGGAGTAATCTTACATAGGTCTGGTCTGGATGATTTTATTCTCTACAGACTCACACATACAGTAGAAGTCACAAGGTACATTACACCACTTCCCTTATACAGTTGTACATAAAAAACATAACTACACCTTCTTAAAGGTGCACCACAATAGTATGTACTCAAATTAACAGGGTTATAACTGGTGGCATACACAGGGATCTGTGCTTGGGCATCAGCTTTTCACTATATTTATAAATTGCTTAGATGAAGGAATAGAAAGCGAGCTGTATATACAAGTTTGCTGATCACACCAAGCATATATCCATAATGCGCCACTGACAGTGAAGATGAAAATTATTGAGTTTCTTTTCCTGGTATCTGTAAGTCTCCCATGTTTTACAGTCATAGAACAAGGTGCTGAGAACACAGGCCTTATAAGCCATCAGCTTGGTCCTACGGGTCAGCTTGGTGTTATGCCATGCGCATTTCGCGAGTCAGCCAAAGGTGGTATCTGCTTTCCTTATGCGTGTATCAAGCTCTGCATCAAAGGACAGATTGTCTATCGCCCTGGACACAAGGTAGCAGAATTTGTTAACCACTTCCAGTGGGGTGTTATTTAGTGTGATCAGGGGTAAAGATGTAACACATTGTCCATGATCAGTTTTGTTGATGCTTCTAGTCAAGGAGAGCAAGTTACAGGCATGAGAGACAGTCCATGAAGCTTTGTAGCTGAGTTTCCATGTGAGCGATGCATCATGGGTATATCCTGGCAGGACAAAATCACAACTGTGGCAGTCCCCTCAAAGACAGAGCTCCCAACTGTGTTGGCACTAATTAAACAGAGGCAGTTTTGGTGGATCGAACACGTCTGCAGGATGGAAGATGGTTGCATACCCAAAGACCTTCTGTAGGGTAAGGTAGCCAGGGATCAGATAACCAGTGGAGCGCCCAAAGCTCCGTTTCAAAGATGCTTGGAAGCATTACATTAAGGCCCTAAATGTCAACTATCATACCTGGGAGTTACTAGCTAGTGAAAATGGAAAATTGCGACACATCCAGTGGACTGGTGTGCATTACCACAACGACCAGTTGCTACAGCAGCATGGCAACAGGCGCCAATGTCAAAAACAACAACTCACTTGGCAGCTTCATCTGCGACACTTGTGGCAGAACCTGCCTCTCAAGGATTGGCCTTCACAGCCATCAACAAAGGTGCACCAAGAGAAGACACCCCACCTAAATGGATTATTTGCTGTGTGTCCATTATCTTTCATAGATGGAAGGATGCCAATCATGACTACACCAAGTTAGGGAGCGCAATAAATAGTGTAGACGGGAGCAGAAAGTTGCAAAGGGGCATTGATAAATTAAGTGAGTGGGCTAAATTGTGGCAAATGGAATTCGATGTAAGGAAGTGTGAGGTCATCCACTTTGGACCCAAGAAAGATGGATCAGGATATTGTCAATGGTGAAAAGGTAGGAATTGTGGAGGAACAGAGAGATTTAGGGGTCCAAGTACAGAAATCAGTAAATGTGTGTACCGAGCCTGCGCTGGTGGGCAGCGAGAACACGGAGGGTATTTTACTGGCAGAGGCCAATTCAGAAGCCACCTCTAGGACTGCGGTCCAATTAAGGACAGCGGCCTGCTTCTCAGAGCTGCTGGCCCAATCAGAGGGCCAGCAGCTATGCAGCCTCGGCAAGGAGGGCACCTCCACATTGAGTTGCCTCACAGGTAAATTGGAACATTTATTTATCTGTGCCAGGACCAGGCAGGCCTGATGATTGGCTGGGTAACCCCTCCAGTGGCGAGATCAGGGTGGCGGGGCAGCCATTGCCACCAGTGGTCCCTCCATGGGCCATGGAGCAGCCAGAAAGGAAGAACCATCCCCACGTTGCTGCTGGGAGGCCGTCTCAATGTACCTGGTGGTCTCCCCATATGGCAGGAGTCCATTCCAACACCGGTAAAATGCTCACAGGGGCATAAAATGACCATTAATTGGCCAGTTAATTGAATTACTTGGCTGCCACCTCTGGTTGGTGGTCAGCTGAGCCACTGCCTTCCCGCTTCTGGGAATATCCCATGGTGGTGGGAAGAAGTCAGACTTCCTTCCCAATGCCTTAAGCCATCATTTGACAAGCCCTCCCACCTCCCAGCCCATCTCCAGAGGGCTGGTAAAGTCCCGGCCACTATTTCCTCTGGTGTGGGATTCCAGAACAAGGCGTCATAACCCTAAACTTGGAGCTAGACCATTCAGGATGATGTCAAGAAGCACTTCTTCACACAAAGGGTAGTTGAACTCTGGAACATTCTCCCCAAAATGCTGTTGAGGCTAGGACAACCAAAAGTGTCAAAACTGAGATTGATGGATTTTTGTTAGGCAAGGATATTAAGGGTTATGGAACAAACTAAATGGAGTTAAAATACAAATCAGCAACAATCTAACTGAATGGCACAAAAGGTTCAAACTGCTGAATCCTTTTCCTATGTTCTTATGTTCCTAGATACACCTAGTGAAGGGGTTGAATGCCATTAGAATAAAGGGCTAATGTTGGAGCAAAGCATTTAATTAAAAATTTGGCAACTTTCCCTGTTAAGACAAACTGCCCTCTAGCTTCTCATTAAGTAGTAGGATGTCATTCTGAAAATAAGCTGGTGCTGCAGGGTGCATGCCCCAGTTGTGCTGATACAGGCATGGGCACTGCCCCCCATTATTTAAGTGATCCCATCTCCAAGATTTGGGATGGGGTCACACCTAGATGAAAGTGACATGCAGACTTCAAAGTTTCCAGGAGTTGCTCCTCAGCAAGCAAAAATACCCATTAACGTTGGCCTGTGTTTTAATATGCATTCTATTTGATCACTCTCAGGACCAATACTGAGCAAAATGAGCAATAGGTTTCTTATTACGAGCTCATAAAATTTCAACAGGTTAATATACATTTAGCACACAGTGTTACTTATAATGTACAGAGCAATTTTCTCCCCCACCCCCCCCCCCCCAACAGCTGAATGTTTAACACGTCACTGTTGTTGGCCTTCATAGCGAGAGGATTTGAGTACAGGAGCAAGGATGTCTTGCTGCAATTATACAAGGCCTTGGTGAGACCACATCTGGAGTAGTGTGTGCAGTTTTGGTCCCCTTATCTGAGGAAGGATGTCCTTGCTATGGAGGGAGTGCAGCAAAGGTTCACCAGACTGATTCCTGGGATGGCAGGACTGACGTATGAAGAGAGATTGGGTTGATTAGGCTTGTATTCGCCAGAGTTTAGAAGAATGAGAGGGGATCTCACTGATTGTACACCTGATTGAGGTGTACAAAATCATGAGAGGTATAGACAGGGTGGATAGCAAGAAGCTTTTTCCCAGAGTGGGGGATTCAATTACTAGGGGCCACGAGTTCAAAGTGAGAGGGGAAAAGTTTAGGGGGGATATGCGTGGAAAGTTCTTTACGCAGAGGGTGGTGGGTGCCTGGAACGCGTTGCCAGCGGAGGTGGTAGACGCAGGCACGATAGCGTCTTTTAAGATGTATCTAGACAGATACATGAATGGGCTGGAAGCAAAGAGATACAGACCCTTAGAAAATAGGCGACATGTTTAGATAGAGGATCTGGATCGGCGCAGGCTTGGAGGGCCGAAGGGCCTGTTCCTGTGCTGTAATTTTCTTTGTTCTTTGTTCTTTGAAACCTACAAAATTCTAGTAGGCCTGCACAGACTAAATTCAGGAAGGATGTTCCCGATGGCAGGGCAGTCCAGGACTAGGAGTCACAGTCTAAGGATAAGGGGTAAGCCATTTAGGACTGAAATGAGGAGAGATTTCTTTACCCAGAGAGTGGTTAACCTGTGGAATTCACTACCATAGAAAGCAGTTGAGGCCAAATCATTAAATATATTCAAGAAAGAGTTAGATAGGATGGTGCAGTGGTTAGCACTGCAACCTCACAGCTCCAGCAACCTAGGTTCAGTTCTGGGTACTGCCTGTGTGGAGTTTGCAAGTTTTCCCTGTGACTGTGTGGGTTTCTGCCAGGTGCTCTAGTTTCCTCCCACAGCCAAAGACTTGATAGGTAAATTGGCCATTATAAATTGTCCCTAGTGTAGGTAGGAGAATGGTGGGGATGCAGTAGGGAACATGGGATTAATGTAGGATTAGTATAAATGGGTGGTTGTTGGTTGACACAGACTCAATAACTGTGCAGCAAAGGAAATGTCACAATTGTGCCAATGTGTTAATGCTTGGGGTTGTTCGCTAAAAAGAAACAATATTAACAATTGGCATTGCATGTTACCTGTCCTTCTTGTATGCCCATTATTGCTATATGGCCTCCACTGTCAAGACACAGGTAGCACTGTAAATATACAAGCAGATTTTGAGGGTTCTGGAGAGGAGCAAAATTATTTTTATTGATTTTTTTAAATGGATTGCTGAAGAAATAAACAGATAAACAAAATAAATTCAAAAACAAAATACTATGGCTGCTGGAACTCTGAAACATAACCAGAAAATGCTGGAAATACTCAGCAGGTTTGGCAGCATCTGTGGAGAGAGAAACAGAGTTAACGTTTCAGGTCTGTGACCTTTCATCAGAACTGGGAAAAGTTAGAAATGTAATAGGTTTGGAGCATGTGAAAGGGGAGAGGTGGGGAAGAAGAACTAACAGGAATGTCTGTGATAGGGTGGAAGGCAGGAAAGATTAAATGACAAAAAAGGTTTCATGGTACAAAGCCAAGACATGAAACAAAAGATGTGTCAGGATGAGATGTAAATAGCAGAATAACAGCTGTCCAAACACAAAGTAAAGGGATTAAGAAAGAAATGGGAGGGGTGGAGGGGGAGGGGGACAAGCCAGCAAAAAAACATGAAAAAAGATGAAAAAAGAAAAAATTGAGCCAAGAGCTTATGATCTAAAATTATTGAACTCAGTCTTGTGTCCGGAAGGCTGTAAGGTGCCCAGCTGAAAGCAGAGGTGCTTTTCATCGAAATTCATTGGAACATTTAGCAGGCCAAGGGCAGAAAGGTCAGAATGGGAGCAAGGTGGAGAATTGAAATGACAAGTGATAGGAAGCTCGGAGTCACGCTTGTGGACTGAACAGAAGTGTTCCACAAAACAGGCATGTAGTCTGCATTTCATCTCCTAATTTAGTGGAGACCACATCATGAGCAGTGAATACTGTATAGTAAGTTGAAAGAAGTACATTTAAATCACTGTCTGACCTGAAAGGAGTGTGTGGGGCTCTGGACAGTGGAAAGTGGGGATGTAAAAGGGCAGGTGCTGCATGTCCTGCGCTTGCATGGAAAGGTGTCATAGGAAAGAGGGGCAGTGACTGAGGAGTGGACCAGGGCGCCGCAGAAGAAATGGTCCCTTTGGAATGCTGAGAGAGGAGCAGAGGAGAAGATGTGTTTAGTGGTGGCATCATGCTGCAGGTGGTGGAAATGACGGAGGATGATCCGTTGAATATGGAGGCTGGTGGGGTGGAAGGTAAGGAAAAGGGGGTCTGGGATGGAAGGCAGGGGGTGAGAGCAGAAGTGCGTGAAATAGATTGGATATGGTTGAGGGCCCTGTCAACCATGGTGGGGAAAGGGAATCCAAGGTTGAGGAAAAAGGAAGACATATTGGAAGCACTAGTATGGAAGATTGCATCACCCGAACAGATGTGACAGAGACGGATAAACTTGGAGAATGGAATCGAGTCCTTGCAGGAAGTGGGGTGTGAGGAAGTGTAGCCCAGATAGCTGTGGGAGTCCTTGGCTTATAGTGAATATTAGGGTTAGGGTTAGCCTACTCCCAGAAATGGAGACAGAGAAGTCGAGGAAGGGAAGGGAAGAGTCGGAGATGAACCATGTCAAAGTGAGAGAAATTGGAAGCAGAGTTGATGAAATTTTCCGGTTCAGGGCAAGAGCAGGAAGTCCCACCAATATAGTCATCAATGTACCAGAAGAAGAGGTGAGGGAGGGGGCCTGAGTAGGACCGGAACAAGGAATGTTCCATATATCCCACAAAAAGGCCAGCATAGCGAGTACCCATCGCAACACCTTTTATTTGAAGGAAGTGAGTGGAGTTGAAGGAGAGGTTGTTCAATGTGAGAACAAGTTCAGCAGGCGGAGGAGGGTGGTGGTGAATGGGGACTGGTTGGGCCTCTATTCAAGGAAGAAGTGGAGACCTTCAGACTGTCCTGGTGGGGAATGGAGGTGTACTTTGCTTTGTACCACGAAACCTGCTTTGAACAGTAGAAGGCCAATTCCCTCATAATGCTTTCAGGGTGCAGATCACCTATGGCAGGAGAGCAGCATGGATTCAGGCAGTTGGCCTCATCACAAGCAGCACCCTACAGTAAATTTGAAAAGCTCAAAAATTTACAAAATTTCTGTGGGTAATTTTGCCTTTTGGAAATAGTGTAAAATAGGCAATATTGGATTAACTGCCCATTATACAGACCTCAGGGAAATTATACAAATTACCAAACCTTGTGAAATCCAGTGGAATTGTCTGGCCACTCAGTTAGCACAAGAACATCCACTTTCTGACCCAATCATGGAATAACCCATCAAATTGCAAAATAAAACCAATGGCTATGCTATTATTTGCTTACAGTCAACACTACTCAAGGATTTACAGGAAATAACAGTATATTGTGAATGATTCACTACAGCTATAAATGGCTACATAATAAAATTAAGAGTTTCTCATTATGTTCCTCATTGTGTAAAACAAGAGCGAGTGTTTCTTATGTATTTTTTTTTTATCTGTTAATCTCCAGTGGGTAATCTCCTTCAGTTTATTTTGTGTTCGTTTTCGATATTTTCATAGTAATGACTGTACTGAAGTTTTAAAAAAATATATCTAACTGTAACAGTGATCATGTAATGGCCAGCAGTTTGGGATGCGCTCAGTGCTCTGGAGAGCAGGTCATTAACTCAATTGTCCTCTCAGCTGCTGGTGTGAAGCTCAGTGAAGCAAGGTCAAGGAAGCAAATAAAGGATTTGATACTCTTTTAAAAGCTACGAAATAAAATCCTTCAATTTTTTAATCTCACATTGATATAGCGTTCTTTTATGTTGTCTGATGCAACAAGTTGGTTGATGATCTCAAAAAGGTTTATTACAGCTAACTATTATATACAGTACAGAGCTAACTATTTACAGAACCTTACTCTGGGCATTACAGTTGCAGTGTGACTGGCTCCAAATCACATGACTGCGTCCTGGTACTTGTTTCATTAGCATACTAATATCTTAAACGGACATTACTCTTAAAGGCAATCATAAAACAGCCAACTCACTAAAAGCTCTTTCAATTCATCTAAACAAATAAATACATTCAAAAATGACCCATGATGGAAACAAAATAGATCCTGAAGATGGAAAATTTCCTTTCTGTGTAGACTGTCCAGAGACTTATTAAAAATTAAGATGGAGATGCAACTATTACACAAATATCTTCCCTGTTTCATTCTCTTAGTTACTCTCTTACCTTCCTTTTATAATCCATTTGCAGTATTTTTGATCAATAAGAAGATGCATAAAGTCTGAGAAAGTTAAAGGGCCACTGTCTTCATGAAAAATTGAATTGCAAATATGTTTTTTGTTTGGAAAGGAAAGTGAATCTCCCATTATCTTTGTCACCATTGTGTCTGTTCTCTACAAGTGATATAGTTACGGTTTGCAACATGATTGATTTCGTTGCATGATTTTTACAAACAAATAAAATATGTTTATTAAATTATTTCAGAAGATGGTGCCGCTTAAGCTAAAATCTAGCTTTCTGAAACAAGTTGAAAGCATCACTAAAAAATTAGCATTAATCTAATTTATAAACATTTCTAAGGAGTAAATCTTGTGCTTATCAAAATAAGAGCTATTAAGAAATAACCTCTACAGCCAGGAAGCTGGTATTGAGCCTGTGCTAGGATAGGGAATGGGAGCAGGATCCATGTCTAACTCATTTACTGAAATCTAACCTCACAGAAGGCCTCTAAGGAAATACTTATTCATTTCAGAGTGACAGCAGTTCCAGAGAGCTTGGCTGACTGATCAAATCTGACCAACTGAGGAATGATCAATGGTTTCCTGGAGAATAAGTTTAATCAGTTTGGTGAAGTGGAGTGAGAGACAGAAACATCACAAAATTCTCGAAAGATTCCACTTCTTCTAACTTATAACTGTATTTGTGCACTTCTCAAAAGAACATAATTCAGTTTTAAAAACTCAGAAATGCTTTATTCATTTTTAATTACTATGTGCTACTGAGGTATGTGCTCATTGTGTTGAGAGCACCTTTCCAATTTATGCACCCAGTGCCTGAATTATCCCCAGGTCAGATATAGTACAATCAAATTCAGAGTAAAACTCCTTCTACCTTGCCTTGATAAAGGCCCTGATATTCCTCATTTAGCACCTGGGGAATGCTCAGTTGGCAGGCACTAGATGGAAAAAGAAAGTAACAAACAGCATTACATCAGGCCTTTGAACCTTTAGGGGCATCCCGAGAGATGCAGTAATGGACCTGTGCCTTCAATAACAACAAAAACTTGTATTTATAAAGCACCTTTAAATGCAGTAAAATGTCCCAAGACGCTTCACAGGAGCATTATCAGACAAAATTTGCACCACTCCACATAAAGAGATATTTGGACAAGTGTTCAAAAGCTTGGTCAAAGAGGTACATTTTAAGGAGCAATTTAAAGGAAGAGATGGAGAAAGATAGAGAGGTGGAGAGGTTTAGGAAGGGGATTCCAGAGCTTCGGCAGCTGAAAACACAGCCACCAATAGTGGAGCAAAGAAAATCTGGGATGCACTAGAAGCCACAATTGGAGGAGCACAGAGACCTGGGAGGGTTATAGGGCTGGTGAAGGTTACATTGATAGGGAGGGGCAAGGCCATGAGGGATTTGAACACAAGGATGAGAATTTTAATAACAGAGCAGCCAAAAAAAAGGGAGAGGTGGGTGTCCCCAGCCCTACTACCTCAGTTTCCTCTCTTGGCAATGGAAAGGTGCCAACTTTGAGGAACAGCCCAAAAAAGCTGACATCAGGGTTTGTACCCGGGCCCCTGCACATCGGGGATGGAGCCAGGAAACAAGGCAAGGATGGAGCCAGGAAACAAGGCAAGGATGGCCTGAGAATGTAGTCAAACCTTCCTTTGCAGCCTTCCCATGGATTATCAAGTCTGGAGACTGCTATGAATGCTGGATTTTGTAGTATGATTATGTTTAAAAACTGTCATCTTTAATGTCGTATAAAGTGGACATTCAGAGGAGACACGTGACCTCATAAGAAATTTGCCCAGAGACAAGCCAGGGGTCTTGGTTACCATGAGAACAAGAAAGCCAGATCAAAGAGACTTTAGAAAGCAGGGGGCAAGGTTGTAACACCTAAAGGACAATGTGTTTTGTGCTCCCAGACTCACAGATTGTAAATAGGGAGCCTGGGCTCTAAAGTGCAGATATGAGTTGCAATTTTTAATACCTAGAAACAAAGGAGGGCCCAGGTGATTTTGCTATGGTCAGACTTATGTTGCTGAGAATTGTCAAAGGCAAATGACTATTGACTTTTGATCTGGATAAATTTGAGAGGCTTTCCTAGGTCTGGTAGCTGAAAGGAAGAAATGAAGACCAATAGTCAGCTGCTCAGCCTAAAGAGAAAGAGATAGACCAGTGGACTGTTTTCTGGGGAGACAGCTGCTCTCAGATCACTAATACAGCAAAAGGCTGCTAAGATTTGAACCCTGTTCGAAGGCTCAAGGTTTGCTGAGGACTAATAGAGTTACCAGAGATTCGCTTATTAACAGAAGTCCAGTCAAATATGCTCAGAAGTGAGTGAAGAGGACATTGGCTTTTGGAAGGACACTGGGAGATCCAACCCATTGCAGCTGGGAAGAGATGGGACTTTAAACGGCAAGGATACATTATTGCTGAGAACACTAACACATAAATATGTGTGTGGTTTCCGAGTGTATTAATAAGTTATTGGGAAATACCTTTCTCTGTAATTTAGTGTATTAGCTACCTACTAAGTACTGTTTAGTTAATGTTGATTTTTAATTTAGTTGTTATAGTAAAAGTCTTAAAACGTGAAATCTTGCCTTGTGATTCTTATATCGGTCACTGCGAAGTTCATATCTCTTGTTTTAAAGTTAACGACTTCTACTGAGGTTGTAACAAGTCCTTCTGGTTGCTGTTGGAGGATAGCAGCCAGAAAGCCATGAGGTGTTGGCCAGGCTTGTAGTTGCATCCATGCCGATGTTCTCACCCCATTTCCAGATGCAAAGCCCCGCCAGGTTTGCTGGCACAATCCAACAGCATTTGTAGAATAATTCACCGTTTGACACTAGTGAAACTAGAAAACAGTGGGCCTGCACCAAGCATGTGACCAGGCCATGTTGTGCATGGACTGCATCTATCCAGGACCTGGGTAAAGAAGGAGGAGAAATCATGGAGCCAAGGCTCCCTATCCCACGACATCAGAAGACCAATTCCTATCGCATCATTTTTCATACTAACCATCTCTGACTGAACTAGCCAATTCCCTGACAAATTGTGCCATGACCCCATGCCCAGCAAGCCCTGGTTCAGTGTTCAGAAGAATGTGGGTTCAAGTCCTGCACAGTCAGAGCAGCCGCCTTTTGGACGAGACGTAAAGCCAAGGCTCGATGTGCCCTCTCAGGTGGACATAAAGATCCAAGGGTACTATGTGAAGATGAGTAAAGGAGGTATCATGGCCATTCCGTATCCTTCAATAAACATAACTAAAACAGATCATCTGGTAATTTATTTCACTGATGTTTGCGAACTTTGCTGTATGCAAATTGGGGCCTGTGTTTCCCTACATTTCAACAATGAGTGCATTTCAGAGGCTGAAAAGGACATGAACATTGATTACACTTCAACTTCAGCCATGCAGAATATCCTTTTATGATTTTGGCAAGACCAGCCTTGGTGCTACAGTCATCATGAAAAACAAGCTGAAGAGATTTGAACAGGGGAAGATGCACATGGAGTTGGGCTGTATGGAAAGATGGAGAACTTGAAAGTGGGCTTTTTATGAGGAGGATGATGACAGTAGTTTTAAATGGTTAGGGGAACAATACTTGAAAGTATGCAGTTGAAAATGTCAGCAAGCAGTAGGCCAAGAAATGGTTGTTCAGTTGTCAGGAACAAATTGAGGGAGGAGTCCCAGGGAGGAGATAGGCAGTATTGTAAGCAGTGTAGATGGAAGCATAAACATTACAAAGAGATGTTGGTAGATTAAGTGAATGGACAAAACTGTGGCAAATATATTTTTAATGTGGGCAAATTTAGTGTCTTTGGATTTAAAAAGGATAAAACAGGGTACTTTCTAAATGCTGAAAAGCTAGAAAAAGAGGAGATTGGAAGAAACTTAGGAATCCAGGTACACAGATAATTAAAATGTCATGAACAGATACAGAAAATATTTATTAATAATAATAATAATAAAAACAAGAAATGCTGGAAATACTCAGCAGGTCTGGCAGCATCTGTGGAAAGAGAAGCAGAGTTAACGTTTCGGGTCAGTGACCCTTCTTCAGAACTTACCAGTAGGGAAATAGAAAGCAATGAAGGTGAACAAGGTAAAAGAGACAAACGAAAATCCCGTCAGAGGGAAGAGCAGAACTTCTTCAAGGTAAGCATTCCTGGAAGAGAAGTGGCAGTGAATTAAACACTAAAATAAAAGCAAAATACTGCGGATGCTGGAAATCTGAAATAAAAACAAGAAATGCTGGAAATACTCAGCAGGTCTGGCAGCATCTGTGGAAAGAAAACCAGAGTTAACGTTTCGGGTCAGTGACCCTTCTTCGGAAAATATTCAAAATGGCTAATGGAATGCTGGCCTTTATATCTAGAGGACTAGAAAACAGGAGTTGGAAGTCATGCTTCAGCTGTGCAAAGCCCTGGTTAGATCACACCTGGAATACTCTGAACAGTTGTTGGCACCACACCTTAGGAAGATTATACTGGCCTTGGAGGGAGTGCAGCTTGGATTTATTAGAATGATACTAGGGGCTAATTTTTACCTCTACTGCGGGTATCCCGGTAACAGGCCAGAAGGCAGGGGATGACCTCGACTCAACCCTATTTAAGACTCCTGGCCAAATTCCATGGCAGGCAGCCAATTAACTGGCCGCCATTGGGTTCCCCGTCTCTTTAAGACAGGAATCTGGCCTCCAAGAGCTGCCTGTCAATCACTGGGAGTGGTGGCCACTGCAAGTACTACAGGAAGCCCGCGACCAGCACTAGCGTTAAAGCCTCACACCTCAGGTAAGTGTGGCAGGCTTACCGGGTCTGGTAGGCCCATGGCGGTGGGGGGGGGGGGGGGGGGAGGAGGGGGTGCGGTCAGGTGCCCTCTGTAGGCAATATCCTCCCAGCCCACAGAGAGGCCACCATGTTTTAATGGGCCTCAATTGGCCTTGAATAGCCTTCCCGGTCCTGGACTAAATGCCAAGGCATCAGGAAGGCGTCAGGCACTCCACCACTGCCTTCTCAAATAATTTTACGGGCTCCCCCAAGGCTTCCATTTCCGTCCTTAGTCCTAACTCCAAGGGTTAATTCATGAGGAGAGATTATACAAATGAAAGTTGTATTCCCTGGAATTTAGAAGGATGTGGGGTGATTTGATCAAAGTTTCAACATATTAAGGGGAACAGATAGGGAAGAGAGAAACTATTTCACTGGTTAGGTGTCTGGGACTGGGGGCATAGTCAAAAAATTAAAGCCAGATCTTTCAGGCCTGAAATTAGGAAACACCTCTTCATGCAAAGTGTGGTAGAAGTTTGGAACTCTCTTCTGCAAACGACAATTGATGCTAGATCAACTGTAAATTTTAAAACAGAGATTGAGGTATTAAGAGAAATGGGACAAAGGCAGGTATTTGGAGTTAGATCACGGATCAGTCATGATCATATTGAATGGCGGAACAGGCCTGAGGGGCTAAATTGGCTACTCCTGCTCATATGTTCCTAGATCACTGTGATTAGTGCTAGGAAGGAGATAGAAGAGAAACTCCACTGTGCTGAATCTTTGGAAACAGGCAAGTAGCCACAGGCTGAGGCTGCCACAGCAGGGAGCCACAATTTTGCCCCTGAAATCCATGAGCTACAATATTAAGAAATTACCAAGTAATAACCCAGGACTTGACCCAGGTTTCTGACCTTAGGTATTCCAATAGGATTTGAGTATAGCTGAATTTATAGCATTGGTATTTAATAATTGCAAGATTAATTTAGGAAATTGGTGAAAGATAATTATATTTAAGCTGCAGGCCTATCACCCTCAACACTTTCAGCAAATCACTATTCATCAGCTGTGCTGCACAGAACCCAAATGACATTTTCATGGAGTCAGATGTACAAACATCCTCCTCCTGCATCCTCACAGTTGAAATTGAGACTTGTTAGTCTCTTCAGTTTCCCAGGATATCAAGACTATTGCATTACTTTACTTTATTCAGTCTTCCCTTGCATCTGAAATCTTAAAGCTTTCAAAATCCAAGTCTGGCATCACCTAATCACTACATCCTGATCTACTTTGTCTTCTCTTCTACTCATTTTTTGACCTTGGTGTATAAAAATATACAAGCATCACTGACACAATTACACTTAGGAAAACCTTCATTCTTTAAACAGATTATCAAAATATGGGGATGCTAGCATAGTGGTAATGTTACTGGACTAGTAATCCAGAAGCCCAGACCCATGCTCCGGAGACAATTTAAATCCCACCACGGCAACTGGGGGAATTTAAATTCAATTTAAAAATCTGGAATAAAATGCTAGTCTCGCTAATAATGACCATGAAACTACTGGATTGTTGTAAAAACCCATCTGGTTCACTAATGTCCTTCAGGGCAGGAAATCTGCCATCCTTACCTGGTCTGGCCTACAAATGACTCCAGATCCACAGCAATATGGTTGACTCAACTGCCCTCTGAAATGGTATAGCAAGCCACTCAATTGTAGCAATCTGCTACAGGAAAAAAAAACATTGCGTATGTACCTACACCACATGGACTGCAGCGGTTCAAGAAGTCAGCTCACGACTACCTTCTCAAGGGGAATTAGAGATGAGCAATAAATGTTGGCCTTGCCAGCAATACTCACATCCCAAGAACTAAGAAAAAGGCAAAAAATAACTCTGTACCTGCTGGAATTAACATTGTTATTCAGTCTAATAAGCTATCGATAAATTCCTGACTGAGGTAAGCACAAAGGAAGCGAATTTCTTTGGTGATGCTCCAGCTC
Source organism: Heterodontus francisci (assembly GCF_036365525.1). Taxonomy (NCBI): domain Eukaryota; kingdom Metazoa; phylum Chordata; class Chondrichthyes; order Heterodontiformes; family Heterodontidae; genus Heterodontus; species Heterodontus francisci. Next base: position 119,133,481 of record NC_090374.1, read on the forward strand.
ATCCGTTGTAACTTCAGCGGAAAAGCCACTGAGACTCTAGAATAATGACATAAATGCCAATTTCCTTGGGGTTTCTGTGGCACTTTGCTAAAGTTATAGCAGATGCATGGGAAACCCCTATGGAAATTTACCCTGCAAAGTTCATTGCACCATGAAATGGCATATTGTAACTATTGACCTGTATGTCTAGCCAATTAAGTAATATTGAATGTAAGGTATTATCACACAACATCTAAAAAAATGGATTCTCTAAGTAAATAAAGTGACACCCTGAACACCAACCAATCATTTTACAAGATTAGCAGTGCCAATACTCATCTTGCTAAAAAGTACAGGGTAACAATTGAAACAGGCAAATTTTCTTCTGTACAAACATACGATTGCCATTTACTAAATTTAGACTGTCTAAACTGTCAAGATTCCATAAGCATGAAACTTTCCCTGTTCAACCCTGATAAAGGTGAACTTTAGAAGAAGGAAAAATGATAAACCAAACAGAAAATAACCGCATGACTTATAATACAATTCTTTGAAATTTGCTAAATAACATACCTTTGTATACATTATGCTATTAAAAAGTTCATATCACTTTACTTCAAGTTGGGGTGCACACTCAAGACGTGATCTGTGCAAATCATTTGTTCCAAAAACTTAGCACCTTGTTCTACTGACCTTTCTTTCTTGGCAGCTTTCTAATTAATACAGCAAGTTTCAAGAGGGCTTTGTTCTCATGACCAGAATACTTCAACATCCTGCTATCATGTAAACCCAGTCTCAGTAACAATTTACTGTCCCATGTATCTGTCATACCAACACTTGTGGATTGAACTGCTTGTTCAGAAATCAGTGCTCAGAATACCAACTCATATCCCAAAAAGAAATGCAGCCTCTCATTACAACAGCAAATATAAAATATTCTGGACAATCTGTTGGTTGATTTTCTGTAGACTTGTCACAAACACATTTAACTTGTCTCACCCAGTTATAGTCTAAGCTGCTGCATCACTATAGTAGCCCAAAAGAAATGAAAAAGTGATACTTTACAAGCAATAGCAAAGGGAAAAAAATATTTGTTACCTGGGCATCTGTTGTCCAGTTCTCATCACTAATACCTAGGAAGGGAGAGGCATTTTTATCCAGTCACACAAGAATCTCAATGTGCTTCAAAAAAGCAAAAGTGAAATAGTTGCTGACAAAAACCTCTCCAAGATCATATCCTCTGCTCCAGTTTCCGGCCAAAGGCGAATAAATTTAGTTAGATAAGCAAAACTGTCTAATGTAAATCATAAACAGCAACAGATAGAAGGGAGTGATTTCAATGCTGGATTTAATCTGTTGATATGGTGATGTCCAGTAACCACCCAAACTTCACATCTGTAGTTTATAACATCAGCTGACAACTTCCTGTCAGAGATTTTAGGTACCTAATGCTGATATTATTGGGGACTTCAAAGAAATCGCACATGAAACATTTTTTGTTATTCAGAAAACAGTTGTAAATGTTCATTTTATTTGTGTATATTGTATTAGTCAAGTGTTGAAAAGGTTAACGAAAATCAAATGAAATGTGATGATCACTCTGACTCTAAATATTAGTTTTTAAGCTGCAGTCAGTGTTTATCAATCAGGTGTATTGAGTTGAGGAGAAACTTATTCTTCAGTTCTATCAGTTTTCTATCAAAAATTGTCATAGTGCAAGACTCCACAAAGCTCTGTTCTTCTTTTCACAGTTTAACTTCAGTCCCACTTCTGGCATGAGGAAAATGATGATTCAATTGATCAATGAATGGATCAATAACTCTGTTTTGACATTCTGCATTAAGAAGTAACTAATTGGCCGATGCTAAATGCTTTTTAAAACATATCCTGGAAATCAATAATGCAGTAACTGCATTTTAAACAGAAGGATGCACACAACCACCAGGAAGGAGATGGACTCTTATAACCTTTAAAGAGTACAGTGGTACAAGCAAGACAGGCCACAATTTATGTGTTTTCATTTATGGTTTTACCTTTTTGATTATCTTATACATTTTTAACTACCTAAATAAGTAATTCTATTACATCCTTAATTAAACAATTTGGTTCACCCTAATCCAATATTGGTCAAAGTTGGTCAACCTATAAACCCTTCCTCAATACTTAAATACTTCAACATGTGAAATTCTTATTGCATATTCCCAAGTTAAAAGACATGCAATATTGAAAGTGACAGTATATGGAGAATTAGCCACCAATAACTTTTACCAAAATTATGTCCCAGTTTCTAACCTTATTACAAATTAAATATTGTTTAAAATTATAGAGAATATAAATTTGAAAACTTTTGCACATTTTTTATGGAAGCACTAACATACAATGTAATGTTTAAGTCCAAATGTGTTGAGTTTAACGCTTAATTTTCAAATGGCCCCTGTGTAGTTGATTGGTGCTGGTTCTGGGCTTATCAAAAGCACTAGAAATGGAAGGCTTGGGTGGACCATCACATGAGGACCCTATCTTACAAACTTCAGTAAGGATGCACCACAAATCAGGATTCCATCCCATTCTCCATACCACTCTCTTCCTGACTTCTCTGTCTTCAGCCTTGTATACAGTTTCAATGCAAGCTTGAGAAACAGCACCTCAAGTTTCAACTAGGCACTTTGCAACCTTCTGGACTCAACATTGAGTTTAGCAACTTCAGATCATAACCACTGATGCAAGTTTTTCCAGACAGCAGCTGCTGGTAATGGTTCTGCTGTTGCCATTTACAGCTGCTCTTGGCCTATCTTTTGTTTCTTTTCTTGTCCCATTAACCCCCCCTTTTTCCTTACCCTATCATCCATTTTATCATTTAATCACTCCTGCCCTCCACTCTATCACAGACTTTCCCCATTGTTCCTTCCCCCATTCCCTCACCCCTTTTTCTCTAGCTCTGTAATTACTTATAAGCTGTTAAATCTTCTTCCAGTTCTGATGTAAAGCCATCTACCCGAACAGCCTGGATTGTAGCCTGGAGACAAGTTGCATGCAGTGTTCAGGCTGTTTTGAAGTCGGGAAACCCAGAAGAACGGGTTACCTGAATGCCCTGCAGTTTTTAACTGCTGGGCTCCTTTTACTTGTTTTCTGTTGGTTTCCTGCCCACGAGTAGCTTGATTGACAGGCTAGAAAGTTGTTGGGCATGAAGCCTGCAGCACAAGGCCACAGCTGAGATGAGAAGGTAGGTCTGGTGGGTAAGAGTTAAAGGTTATTGGGTGGGGTGGGGGGGGGGTGGGAGTGTCCAATTGCCTGGGGGAGATGGATATGTGGGGGCAGGGTGTCCAATAGTGGTCAGGGGTGTCTGATGGTCGTCAGAGGGATCAGATGGTGGTTGGGGGGGGGGGGGGGGTGGAAATGGTGGTCAGAGCGGAAATGGTCCAATGGTGGTCGGGAGAGCAGATGGTGGTTTGGAGGGTCTGATGGTGGTTGGGGGAGCTGGGGTCTGATGGTTATCAAGGAGAGCAGGTGGTATCTGGCAGGGTCTGATGGTGGTTGGGGGGAGCAGAGAGGGGTCGGGGGTAGCAGATGGTGGTCAGAGCCAGGGATCCAATGTTGGTTTGGTGTGCAGATGGTTGTTGGGGGAGGGGGGCGCGGTCTGATGGTGGTCGGGGGGAGTCCGATGGTGGTCGGAGCAGGGGAGTCCGACGGTGGTCAAACGGATTCAATGGTGGTTGTGGGGATTTGATGGTGAGGAGTAGACAGATCACAGAGATGTAGCTTGTTGGGCAAAGTGGACCACACTCCTGCTCTTCTTGTCCCACAGGCAGTTCTGTAAAGACACCTACCTCATGGATTCAGCCCTTCTGGCCACCTACATTACAACAGTGACAGCAGTCCTCATATTTGGGAATTAAGATTTAGACCAAGTTAATAGCTATATCAAGCATCCACAGTATTTTCTTTTGTCCCATCCCCATCTTTTTTATTCCGTGAAAAATATGGCACATTGCACATAAAACATCAACTAAAAATAAACTGTTTTTCTAGGTTCAGGACTTAGTATGTGCATTTATATAGCATCTTTACCATAGGAGTTCTAAGGCATTCAACAGAGGCGTAATCAGATAAAAATAGACAAGGAAGGACATAGGAAGAAGGGTGACAAAAAGTTTCATTGAAGATCAGCTCACTGCAATGCTAACAGCTGTCCTTGGCTAACTGAGGAAGATATCAACCATGACGGGAAGGAGGACGACCGTATCGAGAGGTAGTAAGTGACCAGAGGGAGAGAGGTGGCCATCAGGATGGGGCGGCAGGAGTACATGTTATTTGAATGTGGGGTCGGGAGGAGCTCCTCCTGGCTCCACAGTCAGGTAAGTATATTTTAAAAACGTAACTTGTTGCTTATGGCTTAATAGGTGGCCCCTTTAAGGACTGCCTGTTAAGCTGCATATATGCCCGATTTTCCTGAGTGCAACTGTCATTGGCGCCAGCTGCCTGAGTGCAAGTCAATCTTGCAAACATATGCAAAAGTCCAGCAGCTATTTCAGCCACAAGCACTTCACGCCGAAGTTTGGCCATTACTAATATGGCAAACAATGCACTTCTGAATCGTAAAGAGTGTGTGCTTTCTGCTAATCTTATTGGAGGCTTAGTAGACCCTTTAGCGTCTGGAAAATTAGCACTATGCATCCAACTTCCTAGGTCTATGACCATCAGTTTTTGTCCAAGTGAGTAGCTTAAGAATGACAGAATCAATCCTTGAATGTTTCTGGCAAGAGTGTTGGTTTTGATCCAGTGCTTTGATAGAAGCCTCTCTTCTAAATTGGAGATTCCTATGAGGCCCAATGTCAGGCTGGTCACAAGAAACAATTAATTGAGTAGACTTGACATTCAACTTTCTTTTACAATTTCAATGCTGATTAGGATGTTCATTGTGCCAGAACTCCATTTGCTAAAATATATGGACTTCTTTATAGCCACAGAAAGCGATTAACTAATTCAATATCACATGAAATTTCCCTTCCATATAACATTCAGATTCTGTGGAAATAAGATATTAATGTTCAGAGTTGTAATAATGGGAAAATCAAGTTCTCTAACTATGGAAAAATAATAAGATGGAAGTTAGATGAAGATATAAAAACTGTCGGGCCGATTTTAAACCCCCTCCAACTCTTTGTCCAATGAGAATGGTTCAGGCAGGGTAAGGGGTGGGGTGGTGTTGGGGGAGGATATATGTAGGATGGAGGCAGGGGATGGGTTCGCACTTCACTCCCAATGTGCTCCAAGCTGCACCATTATTACTTGCCTCAGTTCAGGCACGGAAATGCCACCAGCCCCAGAGGAACGGAACTGAATTTAAATGGTAGCGTTGTATTCCAATGACATAATTGGGATGCATATGCTATTTTAACTATGCTAAGGATCTTGGTTACAGGAGGCCCCAGATATGTGAGTTTCTTTTCATTTTTATGAGTTCCTTGTGGGCCAGGAGGAGCAGGAGTGTCCCAGAAGGGTACCTTGGGCATCCCCTGTCCCGGACTTCCCTCGTTTCCCAATCGCAATGTCTACATCCTTCATATCATTACTCACCTTGTTGGTAACTGTTTCCGTGAGTGCTTGGTAGCAGCCTGAACCCCCACCAATTTAGTCTTCTCATCTTCCGATTTCAAGACTTACAAATTGATATGAAAAATAAAATTTCATAGTGCAAAACCAAATAAAAGATCCTTGTACTTAAATGGAGTAAAATTTTTTGAAACATACCTTTGAGTCATGAGTTGGGATAATTAAAAAAGCTTCCTGAGCACTTTGTCATGATGTTATAACATCTTTACTTCAAACTATTCAATCTAATTGTTACTCTGCTTACAGAAAAATGCATCAAAAAGAATTAGAACATTGTATTATTTGTAAGGATTGAATAGGAAATACATTTATCTTGTCTATTGTCGTATGATTGCCTTTAAGAATGATATCCTTTTAAGAGTTTAGTATGCCAATGAGCTAAGTACCAGGATACAGTCCTATGACTAGAAGGAAGAGTCACTCTGCAACTGTAACACCTAAAGGAAGGTTCTTTAAATAGTCAGCTCTGTACTGTATATATTAGTTTAACTGTAATAAACCTGTTTGAGATCAACAAACTGGGTGGGACCCAAAGTAGTAGTCTCTCCGATGAGATAGTTGAGCCAAATGTAGAGGTTAAAGCAAGCAAGTACAGTAGGCAGGCCGGGCAGGGGAAGGACAGGGAGCGCGGAAGGTCTGGTAGGCTAAACTGCATTTACTTTAATGCAAGAAGCCTTACCGGTAAGGCAGATGAACTCAGAGCTGGATCGGTACATGGGATTGTGATATTATAGCTATTATGAAAACGTGGTTGAGTGATGGGCAGGACTGGCAGCTCAATGTTCTGGGGTACCAATGCTTCCGGCGTGACAAAGGTGGAGGTTAGAGAGGAGGGGGAATTGCACGATTGATTAGGGAGGACATCACGGCAGTACTTAGAGAGGATATCCTGGGGGGAACGTCCAGCGAGGCCATATTGGTAGAACTTAGAAAAAAGTAGGGGTGATCACTTTGACGGGATTATACTATAGGCCCCCCAATAGTCAGAGGGAAATCACAGATAGGTGTAGGAATTATAGGGTTGTAATAGTAGGTGATTTTAACTTCCCCAATATTGACTGGGACTGCCTTGGCGCTAAGGGATCAGATGGGGAAGAATTTGTTAAGTGTGTCCAAGAAAGTTTTCTGAAGCAGTATGTGGATGGCCCTACTAGAGAAGGGGCTACACTCGACCTCCTCTTGGGAAATGAGGCTGGGCATGTGGTTGATGTGTCAGTGGGGGAGCATTTTGGGACCAGTGACCACAACTCTATTAGCTTTGAGATAGTTATGGAAAAGGATAGGGCTGGTCCTCAGGTTGAAGTCCTAAATTGGGGGTGGGCTAATTTCGATGGCATCAGACAGGAACTCTCAACAGTTGAATGGGAGAGGCTGTTTACAGGTAAAGGAACGTCTGGCAAGTGGGAGGCTTTTAAAAGTGAGATAGGAAGAGTTGAGGGCCGGCATGTTCCTGTTAGATGGAAGGGCAAGGCTGGTAAGTTTCGGGAACCTTGGTTGATGAGGGATATTGAGGGTCTGGTCAAGACAAAGAAGGAGGCATATGTCAGGTATAGGCAGCTAGCGAGTCCCTCAAGGAGTATAGGGAATGTAGGAGTACACTTAAGAAGGAAATTAAGAGGACGAAAAGGGGCCATGAGATTTCCCTGGCAGATAAGATAAAGGAGAATCCTAAAAGATTCTACAAGTATATTAAGAGTAAAAGGGTAGCTAGAGTGAGAGTAGGTCCCCTTAAGGATAAATGTGGTAATCTAAGTGCGGAGCCACGGGAAATGGGCGAAGTCTTAAATGAATACTTCTCGTCTGTATTTACCATGGAGAAGGTCATGGAAGCTAATGAGTTCAAGGGAGGGAACACCGATATCCTGGAGCATATCAACATTACAAAAGAGGAGGTGTTGGAGGTTTTGAAGCGCATTAAGGTGGATAAATCCCCAGGGCCTGACCAGGTGTATCCTAGGATGCTATGGGAAGCAAGGGAGGAGATTGCTGGGGCCCTGGCAGAGACCTTTGTATCATCATTAGCCATGAGTGAGGTACTGGAAAACTGGAGGATAGCTAATGTTGTGCCTTTATTTAAGAAGGGCAGCAGGGATAAGCCAGGGAACTACAGACTGGTGAGCCTTACATCAGTGGTGGGAAAGTTATTGGAAGGGATTCTGAGAGACAGGATTTATATGCATTTGGAAAGGCAATGTCTGATTAGGGATAGTCAGCATGGCTTTGTGCATGGGAAATCATGTCTCACGAATTTGATTGAGGTTTTTGAGGAGGTGACCAAGAGGATTGACGAGGGCAGGGCGAGGGACGTTGTCTACATGGACTTTAGCAAGGCCTTTGACAAGGTCCCACATGGTAGGCTTGTCCAGAAGGTTAGAACACATGGGATCCAGGGTGAGCTAGCCAATTGGATACAAAATTGGCTTGGTGATAGGAGGCTGGGGATGGTCGTGGAGGGTTGTTTTTCAGATTGGAGGCCGGTGACCCAGTGGTGTGCCGCAGGGATCAGTGCTGGGCCCTCTGTTGTGTGTCATATATATTAATGACTTGGATGTGAATGTAAGGGGCATGATTAATAAGTTTGCAGATTACACCAAAATTGGTGGTATAGTGGACAGTGAAGAAGGTTGTCTAAGGTTACAACAGGATATAGATAAACTGAGAAAGTGGGCAAGGATTGGCAAATGGAATTTAACGCAGACAAGTGTGAAGTGATGCATTTTGGGAAGTTAAACCAGGGCAGGACATATACAGTGAAGGAGTGTTATTGAGCAGAGAGACTTTGGGGTGCAAGTACATAGTTCCCTGAAAGTGGCAACACAGATAGACAGGGTGGTGAAGAAGGCGCATGGCAGGCTTGCCTTCATCTGCCGAGGCATTGAGTACAAGAGTTGGGACGTCATGTTATAGTTGTACATAACGTTGGTAAGGCCGCATTTGGAGTACTATGTGCAGTTCTGGTCGCCGCACTACAGGAAAGATGTGATTAAGCTAGAGAGGACGTAGAAAAGATTCACAAGGATGTTACCTGGTTTGGAGGGCTTGAGTTATAAAGAGAGATTGGATAGGCTGGGTCTGTTTTCCCTGGAGCGAAGGAGGCTGAGAGGGGACATGATAGAGGTATATAAAATTATGAGAGGCATAGATAGGGTAGATAGCCAGAGTTTGTTTCCCATGGTAGGGGTGACTAAAATTAGAGGGCACAGGTTTAAGGTGAGAGGGAGGAGGTTTAAAGGGGATCAGTGGGGTAAATTTTTCACACAAAGAATAGTGGGTATCTGGAATGAGCTACCAGAGGAGTTGGTGGAGGTAGGAACAGTAGCAACATTTAAGAGGCATCTGGACAGGTACTTGAATGAGCAAGGTATAGAGGGATATGGAATTAATGCAGGCAGGTGGGATTAGTATAGATAGGCATTATGGTCGGCATAGACGCGGTGGGACGAAGGGCCTGTTTCTATGCTGTACGACTCTATGACTCTGTGACTCTACGCATCTCATTTATGTTGCAACAGACAACAGAAATGACCTCATTATATGGTGGTAGCTGTGGTGAGAAGACAAAGTCTGAGGTTGAAGACCATGGTTAAAACAGCTTTGAAAACGACCTTTCCTACAGCCAGTAGAGAGAAAGTTGAAGAAAAATACTGGCTCAATCAGTGAAGAAAGAACTTACCTCAAGCTGTAGAAGACAGAGCACAGAACGACAGGCTGCAAGCAAATTGGGTGAGTCATTGTACCAATGGGCAAGGGATACTGCTTTTAAAAAAGCCTTGAAGTCCTTCAAAAGACTGTTTTATTTTCAAAAGCTCCATGTAGAAAAATAAAACTGAGAGGACCCGACACCTCTCCCAGGCTGATTGAGGTAGGTGCCATTACAGGAGGTATCCATTGGAAAAAACGCAGGAAAATCCAGATCAGTGCAGAGCCTTCATCTACGCAGCCAAAGTTTAAAAACAGCTATTCAACTACTTGAGCGTGAATAACAGCTTCCATTCACAAAGCCACAGTAATAAAAACATTAAAACCACTCTGAAAAACATTAAAAAACTCTTTACAAAACCCATTGAACTGCCTATTGAACAGCTGTGTAAACAGAACAAGCTTAAATGCTGGAAGCAAAACAAACACCTGCTCCTGTCAATCAAAGCAGCTAGTATAAATTACAGACAAGTTCTGAAAGGGGAAACAGTGCAGAGTCATAGAACAAGTCTTAAAGCAAGTTTTAAGCAAAGAAACAGCAGGAAGATGGATAACAAATTTCCCAGCATGAACTGGAAGGCCTTGGATCTCCTATCCGATTTCCAACTTTTCAAACAAAGAATGCAGTTATGCTTCACAGACCAAGTAATTGCAGAATCAGAAAAACAGGCTGTAAAAATACTAATAGCAATTGTAAATGAGGGATTACCCAGAATCAACACCTCTGGATTATCTCATCAGATAACTCTGAGACAAGAGTCAATGAGGAGCAATTCTCAGCCAGAAGATGAACAGGTGTTCCACATTGTGAACCTGACACATCACATTGATGAAGTCAAACAACTGGAAGCTTTTGCCACTATTAACATCAAGTGCCCAAAGAAAGCTGGCAAACATACACTCAGGGTCAGGATTGACACCGGCGCTGGTGCAAATATCCTCCCAGTCCGAATCCTCAAAGATATGTACCGGAGTCGTTGGAAATCAATGATACAACCGACAACTGCCAAGTTATCTGCATACAATAGGTCACACATTCCTTGCTGTGGCACACTAACAATGCAATGCAGCTATGCGAATTCGGTATGGAAACCACAAATGTTCTACCTAGTAGGCACAAGCGGACCAGCAGTGGCAAGACTATCAGCGTACAAGGACCTCAACATCATCACTATCCATGAGGTCATCAAGGTACCCATTACAGAAGAAGAGACTAAGGGTACCCACATCAGGTCACAGTCTTTCCAGGATCTCAGTAGTTCTGGTTTAGAAAGTATATGCCCCTTCTCAAAGACCCCACACCAAAAGAATGAAGACCCAAACTCAGATGGTGAAAGCTCTTTGTCAACCAGCAGTGTTTCTTTGTGTGCCAGAGACTCAGAAGAAGAGAGTGACATTGTAGCAATTGATAAGCAAAGGCAGGCTGTGGGGAGCATTACCAAGGGGAAATCTCCAAGGACTGGAACCCGCTCGCAGACTCTGGCCAGCATAAAACAGTGCAATCTGGAAATCCAGCAACAGCACAACTATGCCACACCTTCACTTCTGCTATCCAGAGAACCACCAGAACCACAACGAGCCAGAATAGACAAGTACCGCCATGAAGCCAAGTGCTCTTCCCCCGCACAAGTCCTCGACCTGGAATCCCAGGCTTTCAGACGTGAGAATGAGGAGAAGCGAAGGACACGCAATGTCCTGAAGAGGCGGAGGGGGAAGGAGTAGAAGCATTGTTTGTTGGCTCATAGAGTCATAGAGTTATACAGCACAGAAACAGGCCCTTCGGCCCATCGTGTTTGTGCCGACCATCAAGCACCTATCTATTCCAATCCCATTTTCCAGCACTTGGCCCATAGCCTTGTATGCTATGGCATTTCAAGTGCTCATCTAATTGTGAGGGTTCCTGCCTCTACCACCCCTTCAGGCAGTGTGTTCCAGATTCCAACCACTGTCTGGGTGAAAAAAATTTTCATCAAATCCCCTCTAAACCTCCCGCCGCTTATCTTAAACCTATGCCCCCTGGTTATTGACCCCTCCGCTAAGGGAAAAAGTTTCTCCCTATCAACCCTATTTATGCCCCTCATAATATTGTATACCTCAATCAGGTCCCCCCTCAGCCTTCTCTGCTCCAAGGAAAACAACCCTAGCCTATCTAATCTCTCTTCATAGCTGAAATGCTCCAGCCCAGGCAACATCCTGGTGAATCTCCTCTGCACCCTCTCCAGTGCAATCCCATCTTTCCTATATTGTTGTGACCAGAACTGCACATAGTAATCCAGCTGTGGCCTAACCAGTGTATTATAGAGCTCCATCATAACCTCCCTGCTCTTATATTCTATGCCTCAGCTAATAAAGGCAAGTGCTCCATATGCGCTCCTAACCACCTTATCTATCTGTACTGCTGCCTTCAGTGATCTATGGATAAGTATACCAAGGTCCCTCTGACCCTCTGTACTTCCTAGGGTCCTACCACCCATTTTATATTCCCTTGCCTTGTTAGTCCTCCCAAAATGCATCACCTAACACTTCTCAGGATTAAATTCCATTTGCCACTGTTCTGCCCATCTTACCAGCCCATCTATATTGTCCTGTAATCTAAGGCTTTCCTCCTCATTATTTACGACACCACCAATTTTCGTGTCATCTGCGAACTTACTGATCATACCTCCTATATTCACGTCTAATCATTAATGTACACTATAAACAGCAAGGGTCCCAGCACCGATACCTGCAGTACACCACTTGTCACAGGCTTCCAATTGCAAAAACAACCCTCGACCATCACCCTCTGCCTCCTGCCATTAAGCCAATTTTGGATCCAATTTGCCAAATTGCCCTGGATCCCACGGGCTCTTAACTTCTTGACCAATCTCCCATGCGATCAAAAACCTTACTGAAGTCCATGTAGACTACATCAACTGCTTCACCCTCATCTACACACTCAGTCACCTCCATGAAAAATTCAATCAAATTTCTTAGACATAATCTCCCCCTGACAAAGCCATGCTGACTATTTCTGATTAATCCCTGCTTCTCCAAGTGGAGATTAATCCTGTCCCTCAGAATTTTTTCCAATAGTTTCCCTACCACTGATGTTAGACTCACTGGCCTATAATTACCTGGTTTATCCCTGCTACCCTTCTTGAATAATGGTACCACATTCGCTGTCCTCCAATCCTCTGGTACCTTTCCTGTGGCCAGAGAGGATTTGAAAATTTATCTCAGAGTCCCTGCTATCTCCTCCCTTGCCTCACATAACAGCCTGGGATACATCTCATCTGGGCCTGGGGATTTATCCACTTTTAAGCCTGCTAAGCCCACTATTACTTCCTCCCTTTCAATGCCAATTTGTTCAAGTATTTTACAATCCCCCTCCCTGATCTCTACACCTACATTGTCCTTCTCCATAGTGAACACAGATGAAAAGTAATCATTTAAAACCTCATCTACGTCCTCTGGCTCCACACACAGATTGTCACTTTGTTCCCTAATGGGCCCTACTCTTTCCCTGGTTATCCTCTTGCCCTTAATATACTTATAAAATGCCTTGGGATTTTCCTCTATCTTGCCTGCCACTGTTTTTTCATGCCCCCTCTTCAATCTCCTAATTACTTTTTTAAGTACCCTCCCCCCCACCACACTTTCTATACTACCCTAGGGCCTCCGCTGTTTTCAGCCATCTGAATCTGCCATTAGCCTCCTTTTTTGTCCTTATCCAATCCTCTATATCTCTTGATATCCAGGGTTCCCTGGACTTGTTGGTCCTACCCTTCACCTTTATGGGAACATGTTGGCCCTGAACTCTCACTATTTCCTTTTTGAATGACTCCCACTGGTCTGATGTAGACTTTCCTACAAGTAGCTTCTCCCAGTCCACTTTGGCCAGATCCTGTTTTATCATATTGAAATCGGCCTTCCCCCAATTCAGTACCTTTATTTCCATTCCATCTTTGTCCTTTTCCTAACTATCTTAAATCTTAGAGTTATGGTCACTATCCCCGAAATGCTCCCCCACTGACACTTCTACCACTTGTCCGGCTTCACTCCCGAAGATTAGGTCCAGTATCTCCCCTTCTTTTATTTATTTGTTTTTATTTAGAGATGCAGCACTGAAACAGGCCCTTCGGCCCACCGAGTCTGTGCCGACCATCAACCACCCATTTATACTAATCCTACACTAATTACATATTCCGACCACACCCCCAACTGTCCCTATATTTCCCTACCACCTACCTATACTAGGTGCAATTTATTATGGCCAATTTACCTATCAACCTGCAAGTCTTTGGCATGTGGGAGGAAATCGGAGCACCCGGAGGAAACCCACGCAGACACAGGGAGAACTTGCAAACTCCACACAGGCAGTACCCAGAATTGAACCCGGGTCACTGGAGCTGTGAGGCTGCGGTGCTAACCACTGCGCCACTGTGTCGCCCAACGTGCCAACGTTGTTGGCCTTTCTACGTGCTGGCTCAAAAAGCTCTCCTGGATGCACTTTCAGACTATCTCAGTTAATATTGGGGAAGTTGAATTCCCCTACTATTATTACCCTATTATTTTTACACCTCTCTGAGATTTGCCTCCATATCTGCTCCTCTATCTCTCCCTAACTGTTTGGAGGCCTGTAGTACACTCCCAGAAAAGTGTTTGCCCCCTTTTTGTTTTTAAGTTCTACCCATATGGCCTCATTTGAGGAACCTTCTAAGATATCATCCCTCCTTACTGCAGTAATGGACTCCTTGATCAACAGTGCAATGTCACCTCCCTTTACTACCACCCCCGCCCACCCCCGTCACACCTGAAGATTCTATACCCTGGAATATTGAGCTGTCAGTCCTGCCCTTCCCTCAACCATGTCTCTGTGATAGCAATAATATCATATTGCCATGTGTTAATTATTGCCCTCAATTCATCTGCCTTACTTGAAAGACTCCTTGCGTTAAAATAGATGCAATCCAGCCTTGCATTATTCGCTTATGACTTAACAGATCTATATTTACTCTGCCTTCCAGACTGACTTAGTTTCTGTTCTAAATTTGGCTGTGCATCAACCCTAATGTACCTGCACTCTGTATCGCATCCCCCTGCCAAATTAGTTTAACCCCCCCCCCCCACCCCCAACAGCACTAGAAAAGCTCCCTGCAAGGATGTTGGTCCTGTTCCGGTTCAGGTGCAACCCCTCTGACTTGTACAGATCCCACCTTTGCCAGAAACTGACCCAGTGATCCAGGAAATTAAAGCCCTCCCTCCTGCACCATCTCTTCAGCCACGCATTCATCTACTCTATCCTCCTATTCCTATACTCATTAGCACATGGCAGCGGGAGTAATCCAGAGATTACAACCTTAGAGGTACTGCTTTTTAATCTGCTACCTAGCTCCCTAAAATTCTTGTTGCAGGTCCTCATCCCTCTTTCTATCTATGTCGTTGTTACCAATGTGAACCACGACCTCTGCAACTGTACACCTAGAGGAAGGTTCTGTAAATAGTTAGCTCTGTACTGTTTATATTAGTTTAGCTGTAATAACACCGTTTGAGATCTTCAACGAACTGGACTCCATGGTTCTCATTTACATTGCATCAGACAATATAAAAGGACTCATTTACTGACACCAATATTGGAGTCTTTTGAAGAGCCTGGCTGAAGAACGAATTTGAAGAGAGTGGGAATGGGAGGTACAAACACTATACCACAAACCACAGGCATATGAAATGTATCATAATGACAGCTAAGGTGTAACAAATGAGACCAAATACATATGCTGCATCAATAGCACTGGATTATGGAAAAGAAACACCTGGGACTTTGAATCACATCACTAATTAGCATCACTGCTACTTCAAAGTTACAAAGCCTGATTATTAAAATACTGGGAAGAAAGGTATCTCCCAGACTGATTCCTGGGATGGTGGGACTGACGTATGAGGAGAGATTGAGTCGGTTAGGATTATATTCGCTGGAGTTCAGAAAAGTGAAGGGGGATCTCATAGAAACCTATAAAATTCTAACAGGACTTGACAGGGTAGATGCAGGAAGGATGTTCCCGATGGTGGGGGAGTCCAGAACCAGGGGTCATAGTCTAAGGATGCGGGGTAAACCTTTCAGGACTGAGATGAGGAGAAATTTCTTCACCCAGAGAGTGGTGAGCCTGTGGAATTCACTACCACAGAAAGCAGTTGAGGCCAAAACATTGTATGTTTTCAAGAAGGAGTTAGATATAGCTCTTGGGTCTAAAGGGATCAAAGGGTATGGGGCAAAAGCGGGAACAGGCTATTGAGTTGGATGGTCAGCCATGATCATAATGAATGGCAGAGCAGGCTCGAAGGGCCGAATGGCCTACTCCTGCTCCTATTTTCTATGTTTCTACGTTTCTGTGCATCTCTGAAAATTAAAAAACCTTCTGATGTTTTTAAACTCATTAATGACTATCGTGTTTCAAAAATCAGCCGGCTAATTGTGTATTAGTGAGTTCTTGCCAAAAAGTAGTCCTGATTATTTTGAAACAAATGGAGGATTTCTATCTATCAGCACAGAATAGGCACAATATCGCCATAAGTGCCCACAGTGCCCCATGCTGTGGCTGGGAGGGCAGAACTATTTTGAAGTTTGCACCTCGTTAACGTTTTGCCCACTGCAGCAAACTGCCCAGCAACAGCATGCAGCCAATCAGCTGGTAGGGCCTGTTGGAGTGGGAATTGAAGGTGGGAGTTGCTAGAAGAGGCCAGCAGCAGGCCGGAGATTATTGCACAGATCAGACCTGCCCCTACAGGCCCCACATAAATCTTCAGGAAAAAAGACATACATTTTCAGAGAAGCCTTTGGCAGTCCCTTTAAAGATTGCCAATTAGTCTTCTCAATGGCTAAAGAAAGTGGGACCAATGAGGATTGGGCATGCCCCACCCATTTCTTTTGAAAAGTTGCAATTGGAGTCCTACAATTGATGTAGAACCTAGACATTCTCCCGCCTGGCTTGAGTGGCAATGTTGGGGCCCCTTAAAGCCATGGGCTGGGATTTAATGAGTCCCACGGCATTCCCAACGGTGGAACCAGAAGTTAGCGTAACTTCTGCTGCATTTCCCATTTCACACGCGACTCACAAGCTGTTCGGGTTCGGTGGGAATGTCACAGGATCCTGAAAATTTCTGTGACCATTTTACAGTATCTCTGGCATTTGAAGGTAATTTGTCCTTGTCCTGAGGATGCAATGACGAGCCAGTGTCCGTCGTCGATAAGGCCATTCATCGATGTTCTCATTCGGAACATCCTCACCTTCCTGTTCTGCCTGTTGCTGGTGCTCAGGCATCATGAGTTGAGGGAAAAGAGCCCTCCTTAGTCTCTCTCTTTGCTCTTCTTCCCATGGTATTAGACAAATTGGGTGTAGGAGACCTATGTCACTGTGGCTTTTCTGAACAATAAATAAGCAGAGCTGAATGAGTGAGCTGAAACATTGAGGCAATAAACAGCAGATGCCTTCAAATTGCATAGAAGATATATTCACTATTGTTTGCCTCCTCCCACTCTCCTTGCAATCCTTGCGTGTCCACATGGTTTCTATTATCATTGGAGAAAATGGTGCGCATGGAATTTAGGGCAAGTCTCTCCAACGTCCAACCTCCTCCTGCAACCTTCAAGCTTGAACCTATCACCCTTGATTCATCCAATGTTACCATTACCCTTCCCTCCGTTATCTTTGAGACTCCCCCATTACTGTGCACATTGTAATCGTCAATATATTCATGCCATCCCTCTCCCCTGTTCATACTCCCATTACTATTGACATGCTGACTCTTACCCTGACCCTCCTCACATCGAACTGACCATTGTTGCCGAGTCCCATTCCTCTCCATATGATGCTGTTGAATACCCACCCATTAGTCTTGACCACCCCCCCCACAGAATCCATTTGCCCCCATTGACTGTGACTATTCCCTCTGCTAGCTAGTACCCTCAATTTGCTTCACAGTTCCCCGATGTTGACAGCATTCATCCCTCCCTTTATGTCCTTGCCAAATATGTTCACACTGTAATCAACCCACCTCCCCCACAGCCGACAACATACATCTTCAGCATCAACATCAATGACTAAACACCCTGGATGCTCCACTCCACCCTGCCCTGTTCCTCGATGTACCCGATCAACCCCATCTTTCCCACCCCAACTACTCTACCCTGCTCCTCCATGTAGCACCGCACCCCCCCCCCACCACCCACCTCACCCCAGCCATGCCTTCGCCACAATCCCCTGAGATGATTCACCCTTGCTGTTGCCGAGCCTGGAGGCAAACATCCATTTCAAAGCTGGTGTTAGTTTTGCAGGTGAGTTAAAGAGAGAAGAGCACAGATCTGAGACTCAACTGCACAAATCTGATTGCTGCACGATACGGTAAACTAATCGTGAACCGGGTGGCACAGGAATAGCGCTTGTCATTCACTTAATCTGGCAGGTAGGACTAAATTGCAACTATGCGCAAGGTAATGGGTATTCATGTTATTCAGATGAATGCCATGCTGCAATCCGCCACCACGCTGCGGGTCCTGGAATGCTGCAAACCCACTGCCGACTTAATTTCTCTAAAATATGCCACCGTCAGGATTCCAAAAAATACCTCCCACCTAATTATATCATGCTGCACACCTCCATTTCCACTCTTGCACAACCCATAAAATTCCACCCATGGCTAAAAGTTGATTTATGCAGGCAAATGTGTACACAAGTTCCCCACCTGGTTTTTAACTGTCAGTCGCTTGCTCTTCTAGCACAAGATAGACTGCCATCATTTCAATTGAATCCCAATATTTGGAAATAGAAATTCCAGATAAAGGCAAAGCATTTATAAAGTAATTTTACATCGAATTTATAGCACAGAGAAAGGCCATTCGGCCCAACAGGTATAATACTGGTGTTTACGCTCCTGATGAGCCTCCTCCCACCTCTCTTCATCCAACCCCATCAACATATTCTCCTATTCCTTTCTTCCTAATGCGATTATCTAGCTTCCCCTTAAATGCATCTATGCTATTTACCTCAACTACACCTTGTGGTCGCAAGTTTCACATTCTAACTACTCTCAGGGTAAAAAAGTTTCTCCTGAATTTCCTATTAGATTTATTGTTGACTTTTATATTTATGGTTTCCAATTTTGGACTCCCCCAAAAGTGAAAATAATGGAGCGAACGTTAACCCCCAAGGGCGGGTGAGTTAGGGGTGTTTGGGATGTAAAAATGTTTAAAATCTCAAATCCAACATCAAACCACCCATTTAATGGAGGCGGGTGTAGGGAAGAGAAGCCCTTTTTGACTCAATTTTAAAGCTGGACCTTCAACCAGAATATGGAAACCTGCTGGGCTGTTGCAAAACAGAAAACACCAGATGGTGCTATCAATAAGCAACAAAAAATAATACATTGGGCTGGATTTTACCAAGCTTTTGATGTCGGGCTCCATGGCAGGGTGGTGGGCAGGGGGGTGAAAGATGGGGCTGACAATGGTCCGCCACAGAGCCCAGCATCAAGAGTGCCTGGCCCAATCCTTCCAGCGGTGGTGAGGCTCCATGGCAACCCCCGTCCCCCCACCCCTGCACCACGGCTGGGCGACAGAACTGGATTTCAATATTTCAATTAATGACAAGCATAAATTGAAATGAACTTACCTTCAATCTTCTGGGACCACCGCGATCTTCAGCGCAGCAGCCAGCACTCCCGTGCCTCCAATTCCCCGTCCAGGGAAAGCTGGTGGGGAAGGGGGAGGAGCTAAGATTGTCAGCGCAGGGCGAGGGGGATGGGGTCAAATAAACATAATGGATGTCAGGGATGGTGGGAAGGGGTGAACTTTAAACTTTGTGCAGTCTGAGAGGGGAAGGTCAAATTTAAAAGCGAAGTGTTTTGGGGGAAAGGGCAAATAGTTAATATAACTATTATTGGGGGTTGGGAAAGGGGCGTTAGAAATTTATCTTTAAAAATTCAAATTGACCGGCAGGGTTGACTGCACTTTAAAACTGGCAGTAGCGCCTGTACACAGGCAGCTGACATCATTGCCGAGGATGGACAACCCACCCCCTCCACATGATTGGGGGGGGGTGGTGGGGCAGACCACCCCGGCTATTTAAATGAGACGCCGCACATGAGATCCTAGCAGCTCTTTGGCGTGTGGCCCGCACATCCGGGCTGCCATATTTTGAGTTCGCCGCAATCCAGCCCACTGTGTCGTTAAAAAAAGACATCTGTGTAAACGAGGCCTTGACAAGGTTACCCAGAAACACAATGGGCCACGTCAATAAACAATCCTTATCAGGAAGTTTGCTAGCTCGACAGTAGAGATTTGATCTATCCAGCCAATTGACTGTTAATCTGGTTTTAAAATGATGGAATTCACTGAAAGGAAATATAAGTAAAGATGGACTTTAAGTTTGAAGCAAAACATAACCAATCATTGGTTGTCATGATCTAAGGCTATTATCGACAGGCCTGTAAGGCCTTGGCAATGTAACATATGTAATATCTTGTCCAATTAAAAGGAACAATATGTAAAAGAAGCTGTTATGGTAACCACATGGCTGCAGACAAGGAGTCAGTATAAGGGCTGCAGACAAGGATGGATCCTAATCAATCATGGAAGGAGTGCTACAGCCAAGGGAACTGTTCGTCAGAAGGAGAATGACAGTCAAAGAGGGAACTCAACTCATCTTCAGAAAAATATCTGTTCTGTGCTCAGAACTAGATATTTAAAGGGGACTCAACAAATCATCTGAAGAATGTTTAAGGGAGCCCGAAGGAAGCCTGACTGATCGTTGAGTGAATGTTTAAGGAAGCCCGACTCATCATGGGAAGAATATTTAAGGGAGACTGACCCATCATCAGAAGGATATCTATGACCATTTACTTAGAACATATTTGGGTATTGTGTCGCTAAAGCATCTTTATTGCTAACGGTAGGGAAAGAAAGGCATTGTATTGCCATGTACACTAAGAAGAGCTCGTACTCTGTTTGAAACATATAATTGTTTGTGTGTGTGTGTGTTGTTACGGCCAGGTGATGAAGGGGTCTCAGACTCCCCTTTCGCCACCTTCTCTGGTTTGACTGCAACAAGGTTTATCCTTTTTGAACACAGTGATTGAACTTACCACCTCAGTGAGTGCTTGCTCTTGCTCCTTTAATGTAATTGCAAAAGAACCAATCAGACAGGTTTTCTTGAGTTTAAACAAGAAAGATGTGAATATATTACTCTTATCATTTTAAACCAGTTAAAATCATTAAAAATACGCTACGCATTCATGCACACATTCACACGAGAGTCACACACACAAATAGATTACAGAGGGAAAGCAGCTTTGTTGGTTGGAGTAGAGTCTGGAATAAATGGAATTTAAATACAGTTTTAAATCTCAAGTCCTCAGCTGAATCTGTAGTCCTGAAGTCCTCGCTGGGCCACGTGCACAGTGGTGGGCTTGCTTTTCTCAGGGCTCCTGAAGGCAGAAGAGGGGTTTGATCCTTGTCCCCTAGTTGCTGGCTGTGGTGGTCTGTAGACTTGAGGGGCTTTACCAACCAGTTGCAGCCGGGTCTTCTCTTGCAAGGTTCCAACCAATGAAATTACTGGAGTGAGAGAGGGGGAGAGGAGATCTGCTTCATTGATGGTTTTTCAGTTACTCCTGTCTGCTTTCTGTCTGACAAAGCTTACAGTCTCTCCAGAGCTGCTCAGGCAGTCACATGACACCATCAAGCCCCTTTGGTGTTATTAGATTAGAGATACAACACTGAAACAGGCCCTTCGGCCCACCGAGTCTGTGCCGAACATCAACCACCCATTTATACTAATCCTACACTAATCCCATATTCCTACCAAACATCCCCACCTGTCCCGATATTTCCCTCCCACCTACCTATACTAGTGACAATTTATCATGGCCAATTAACCTATCAACCTGCAAGTCTTTTGGCTTGTGGGAGGAAACCGGAGCACCCGGAGAAAACCCACGCAGACACAGGGAGAACTTGCAAACTCCACACAGGCAGTACCCAGAATCGAACCCGGGTCCCTGGAGCTGTGAGGCCGCGGTGCTAACCACTGCGCCACTGTGCCGCCAGATTTCTGGAATCTTCTCTGAGATTCAAAGTGCTACACCTCAAGCTGTCCAGTCACACTTGGAGGGGGTTAGCTCTTTCAAAGTCAATGGGTGTAGAGGGCCCCTGACGACTGTGCTGATAAGGCCATTCCGGTTAATTTAATCAGAAAGCACCCCATTGTTCTGGCTGGGTTGAGTCAGTAGTGTCACCTCCAGTCTGATGTTTTGGTTTTTCAAATGTAAATTGCAGAGGCCATCTTGGCTGCCAGTTTACTTTTTAAAAAAGTTACTTGAAAGAATTTCCAGTAAAAGTCTAATGCAAGGTTCCAACCAATGAAATTAATATTTTTCCCATTTGAAATATAGGGTTTTCATGACAGTGTGTGTCCGACTATTGGTGTAAGCTCTGTGGTCTTTCTTTGAATCTGTGTGGAACATATATTGTAGGTGCTACATAGTCCATTGTAGAATAGAATTTTGTTTTTTACATTTGATATAATAAAGCTCAATATTTAATTCAGATATTTGAGTGTGCTCTCATTATTTCTTGTAATTCTCATTTCCGAACCATACAGTAACCTGTCAAAGGTAGAAACATAGAAACATAGAAAATAGGAGCAGGAGTAGGCCATTCATCCCTTCAGGCATGCTCCGCCATTCAAAAAAGATCATGACTGATCGTCTAATTCAGTATCCTGTTCCCGCTTTCTCCCCATACCCCTTGATTCCTTTGGCATTAAGAAATACATCTATTTCCTTCTTGAATATATTTAATGATTTGGCCTCCACTGCCTTGTGCATTAAAGAATTCCACAGGTTCACCACCTTCTGAGTGAAGAAATTTCTCCTCATCTCGGTTCTAAATGGCGCACCCCGTATCCTGAGACTGTGACCCCTGGTTCGGGACTCCCTAGCCATCGAGAACATCCTCCCTGCATCTAGCCTGTCTAGTCCTGTTAGAATTTTATAGGTTTCTATGAGATCCCCTCTCATTCTTCTAAACTCTAGTGAATATAGGCCCAGTCGACCCAATCTCTCCTCATATGTCAATCCTACCATCCCAGGAATTCAGCCTAGTAAATCTTCTTTGCACTTCCTCCATGGCAAGAACATCCTTCCTCAGATAAGGAGACCAAAACTGCACACAATACTCCAGATGTGGTCTCACCAAGGCCTGTATAACTGCAGTAAGACATCCTTGCTCCTGTACTCAAATCCTCTTGCAATGAAGGCCAACATACCATTTGCCTTCCTAACTGCTTGCTGCGCCTGAATGCTTGCTTTCAGTGGCTGGTGTACAAGGACACCCAGGTCTCGTTGCACCTCCCCCCTTCCCAATCTATCACCATTCAGATAATAATCTGCCTTTCTGTTTTTATAACCAAAGTGGATAACCTCACATTTATCCACGTTATACTGCATCTGCCACGTATTTGCCCACTTACCCAACTTGTCCAAATCACATTGGAGCCTCTTTGCATCCTCCTCACAGCTCACATTCCCCCCCAGCTTTGTGTCATCTGCAAACTTGGAAATGTTACATTTAGTTCCCTCGACCAACTCATTAAAATATATTGTGAATAGCTGGGGCCCAAGCACTGATCCCTGCGGTACCCCACTAGTCACTGCCTGCCACCCAGAAAAAGACCCATTTATTCCTACTTTCTGTTTCCTGGCTGTCAACCAATTCTCAATCCATGCCAATATATTGCCCCCAATCCCATGTGCTTTAATTTTGCACACTAACCTCTTATGTGGGACCTTATCAAAGGCCTTCTGAAAATCCAAATACACCACACCCACTGGTTCTCTCTTATCTATTCTACTCGTTACATCCTCAAAAAACTCCAATAGGTTTGTTAAGCATGATTTCCCTTTCGTAAACCCATGCTGACTTTGTCCAATCTTGTTTATGCTTTCCACGTGTTCTACTATCACATCCTTTATAATAGACTCTAGCATTTTCCCCACTACTGATGTAAGGCTAACTGGTCTGAAATTCCCTGTTTTTTCTCTCCCTCCTTTTTTAAATAGTGGGGTTATATTTGCCACCCTCCAATCTGTGGGAACTGCTCCAATGTCTATAGAAGGTTACATCCTACATGGGTCAGTGGGTGGGCAACCAATCCATTCTCAGGTCAGTAAAATCTTTTAAGGAGATCGCGTGTCTCCATTTTAACAGGTTTTTCATTTTTTTTTAACCCTGGAGGCTGGGATTCCAGGGCCATGGGAATCGTGGCAAGTAAAGGTTGGCAAAAAAGCACTGCTTGTGGGCCAGGAAAGACAGGTGTGCTTCCCCTAGGCTCAACAAGCCAACATCCTTACACACCCTGCGACTGCACCCCACAATCTCTGACTCCCACCAATCCCCCTGCAATGTCAAACTTACCTGTCACCACCCCCTCCTTGGCAGCTTTCTCTTCTGATAAGCAGCCAGCCTGTCAAGCTGGTCAGCTGTTGGGTGGGAAGCCTGTTGAGGAAATTTAAAATCATCCTGTGATTAATTTCATCAAGATATCCAGGAAAACCTTACTTCTGGGTTTCCCACTCAGAAATCTTCCCTCACACTCTTCACAGGCCCAAGTTAATGTTGGGGTCATTTTTTTCTATGTATAGCCAATCAAACCCTTTCATAATCTTATAGACCTATCAGCCCTTGCAGAATGGGTGCATAATTGGGAAACTTTAATATAGACAAGTGTGAAGTGGTACATTTTGGTAGAACAAATAAGAAGGCCTCATATTCGTTGGAAAATAAATGTCTAAATCTGGGGGTACAGATACATAAATCACTAAAAGTAATGGCACAGGTTAATAAGGCCATAAAAATAGCAAACAAAGCACTGGGGCTCATTTCTAAAGGGGTAGAATTCAAAGTAGAAAAGTTATATTAAACTTGTATGGAACATTGGTTAGACCATACTTGGGGTACTGTGAACAATTCTGACCTCCATTTTTAAAAAAGGACATGGAGTCGTTGGAGATGTGCAAAAACGATTTACTGGAATGATACCACAACTGAGAGGTAACATCTATTGGGAAATATTGAACGGGTTGGGACTCTTTTTATAAAGTTAAGGGGTGACCTGATAGACGTGTTTAAGGTTATCAAAGGGTTTAATAGGGAAGATGTGGTATACGGTGTTTCCACTTGTACCTTGTAAAACAGACTCAGTTGAGATCACTTCAAAATGAGCCTGAATTAACTCTCAATACCAGGATTGACAGCTCAGCTGAGCAAAATCAAAATGATATACAGTATAAGAAGGTAACGTAGGAGAATGTACATTCATTAGCACCATTTTAGTTACTTTCTGTATGAATGATGCTGAGAGATTGGGCTGAATTTTACACCTCCTCAAAGAGCGGGAAGGTGGCGGTGGGGGGGAGGGTGGTGTAAAATGGAACGGGAGACTCCAGGGGCCCTTCCCAACTTTTCAGTCAGTGGCAGGCTCCCGTCCACCTAGGGTAAAATCCAGGCCATTGTTACAAACTTCAGGAGAAAGCAGCAAATCAGTGCAACCAGCAACTGGTCTAGATAGTCATTTACTACTTCAAGGTTTATAAATACATCTGAACCACAACATTATCACTTTGGCTTCATGATACCATTTGTTTTATTTTTCTTAATGATACACATTCTTTTTGGTGGGTGAGGCAAATTTGGATTAGTTCTTTAGTTTAGAGATACAGCACTGAAACAGGCCCTTCGGCCCACCAAGTCTGTGCCGACCATGAACCACCCATTTTATACTAATCCTACACTAATCCCATATTCCTACCACATCCCCACCTGTCCCTATATTCCCCTACCACCTACCTATACTAAGGGCAATTTATAATGGCCAATTAACCTATCAACCTGCAAGTCTTTGGCTGTGGGAGGAAACCAGAGCACCCGCCAAAAACCCACGCAGTCACAGGGAGAACTTGCAAACTCCACACAGGCAGTACCCAGAATTGAACCCGGGTCGCTGGAGCTGTGAGGCTGCGGTGCTAACCACTGCGCCACTGTGATAAGAATGTAAGCTGAGAGGTGAGAGTAATAACACAGGAACAAGACAGAGAATGTCAGCATGTAAACAAATTGACTGCCTTTGACTGTGAAAAGTATCTATAGCAGCAATATCTGGTTAAGTGATACATCACAGATTGATAATGAAAGCCATTGATGTAGCATTCTATCTAATTGGGGAATTATAAAATTGCATGAAACAGTAAATAAATCAATGGAAGGAACATGTGTATATTAAAACAAGGTTGAATTAAATTCTGACAGAATCCTGAATCCTGTTGTTGATCTTGAATTACACCACTATTAATGAATCCAGACCAAATTTCTGATCACACTAATTTGAATGCAAACAGAAGACTGGATGCTAAAATGATTGCTTTCCCCAGAAGCAACCAAGGCTGCATGTAAACAGTACGAGGGAGGAGCTACTCTAAAATGGAAAAGCTTGCCTTCTCTGATTTAAAAACAAACATCTTTGTTAGAAAGAGGCTGGTAATTGTTTAGAAAGAAGAAGAAAATTTTTAGAAAAGTTATGCACACAGCAGCTGAAAAAGATGTTAAAGAATAACTATCATCATTTTGTAAAGGGAAATAGCTTCAAAAAGTCACCTGTCATTTTACATCATTACAATGTCGCGAAATACCATTTTTGTGATGTATTCACCATTATGCAATCCAAATCACCTGACTGTGAAAGGTGACACACCCGAAACGTTAACTCTGCTTCTCTCTCCACAAGTGCTGCCTGACCTGCTGAGTATTTCCAGCACTTCCTGTTTTTACTTCACAGTGGCACAGTGGTTAGCACCGCAGCCTCACAGCTCCAGCGACCCGGGTTCAATTCTGGGTACTGCCTGTGTGGAGTTTGCAAGTTCTCCCTGTGACTGCGTGGGTTTTTGGCGGGTGCTCCGGTTTCCTCCCACAGCCAAAGACTTGCAGGTTGATAGGTAAATTGGCCATTATAAATTGCCCCTAGTGTAGGTAGGTGGTAGGGGAATTGAGGGAAGGTGGGGATGTGGTAGGAATATGGGATTAATGTAGGATTAGTATAAATGGGTGGTTGATGGTCGGCACAGACTCGGTGGGGCGAAGGGTCTGTTTCAGTGCTGTATCTCTAAATAAATTTTTTTTTTAAATAAATAAAATATCCAGCATCTGCAGTATTTTGCTTTTATTTAAGATGGTTGTGGTTGTTGAACGCCAATCATCTCAGCTCCAGGACATCATTGCAGGAGTTCCTCAGGGTAGTGTCCTAGGCCCAACCATCTTCAGCTGCTTCATCAATGACCTTCCTTCAATCATAAGGTCAGAAGTGGGGATGTTCGCTGATGATTGCACAATGTTCTGCACTATTCACGACTCCTCAGATACTGAAGCAGTCCGTGTAGAAATGCAGCAAGACCTGGACCATATCCAGGCTTGGGCTGATAAGTGGCAAGTAACATTCGCGCCAGGCAATGACCATCTCCAACAAGAGAGAATCTAACCATCTCCCCTTGACATTCAATGGTATTACAATCGTTGAATCTCCCACTAGCAATATCCTGGGGGTTACCATTGACCAGAAACTGAACTGGAGTAGCCATATAAATACCGTGGCTACAAGAGCAGGTCAGAGGCTAGGAATTCTATGGTAAGTAACTCACCTCCTGTCTCCCCAAAGCCTGTCCACCATCCACAAGGCACAAATCAGGAGTGTGATGGAGTGCTCTCCACTTGCCTGAATTGGTGCAGCTCCAACAACACTCAAGAAGCTTGACACCATCCAGGACAAAGCAGCCTGCTTGATTGGCACCCCATCCACAACCTTCAAAATTCATTCCCTCCACCACCGACACACAGTGGCAGCTGAGCGTACCATCTACAAGACGCACTGCAGCAACTCACCAAGACTCCTTCGACAGCATCTTCCAAACCTGCGACCTCTATCACCTAGAAGGACAAGGACAGCAGATGTGTTGGAACACCACCACCTGCAAGTTCCCCTCAAAGCCACACACCATCCTGACTTGGAACTATATCACTGTTCTTTCACTGTCGCTGGGTCAAAATCCTGGAACTCCCTTCCTAACAGCACTATTGGTGTCCCCACACCCTAAGGACTGCAGCGGTTCAAGAATGCACCTCACCACCACCTTCTCCAGGACAATTAGGGATGGGCAATAAATGCTGGAATAGCGAACGATGCCCACATCCCTTGAAAGAATATAAAAAACATGGACTGCAGCAGTTCAAGAAGACAACTCACCACCACCTTCTCAATGGCAATTAGGAATGGGCACTAATGCTCACATCCCATGAAAGACAAATTAAGAAAAGAGGAGCAGGTAACCTGTCCACACAAAGGTATACAGGCAGCAGTGGCTGTGCCTCTGGGTCTGCAGCACAACAGAAAGATGGAGCAGAGGCTGTAGGGAGGGCAAGCTTCATGCCAAGCCCTCTGTCAAGTTGGAGCCAGACTCCTACATGCTCCTTGACAGTGACAGGAGGCTGTCTGGCAGGCCAACCAATGCACCAAGCCTCTCAGAGTGCACACCCATTCAGTGCTCTCCTATATGTTGTGCCATCGAAATCCTCTGCTGTGTCATCTACAGTTGGTACACAAACCATCATTTAGCCATGGCCTGGCTGCAGGCCATTTGTGACTCACCACATGCTGATCCCAACTCTATACTAGTCTCCAAGGTATGTACAGTGCCAGTATCTGAGCTGGTGGCTGCAAGTGTCAGATCAAATGACAGGGTCTCTTCATCGTTGCTGTGCTATTGTTCTCTTTCCTCCTCCTGGGCTCCTGTGGCTGGACAAATGGCAGTTCTAGGGTTTCTGAAAGCAGGAACCCAGAAGGTGTGAGGGAAAGGAGGTGGGGTGGGAAGCAAGAGGTCAAGAATCACACTATCATCAGCTTTCTCATCATACCAGATAGTGGGATGAGGATATGATGGGAGTTGAGAAGGGACATAAAGCAGGCACATACTGTTATCCTTAATGTTATGAGTGACGTTGGATGATAGGTGCCCCCTCACAGCTGGCCCGATGGTGTGGGCAACCATCTCCTCTTTAGGGCTCAGAAGATGCAGACATCCTTGCCCATCACCCACTCCAACAGTTCTGCACCGCTCCCTTCAATTGTGTGCCACCTTGTCTGCTCAAAAGTGATTGTGTAGCACTGTGTTTGGGTGATGTGCCTTCCATAGCTGAATTATGTGTAGGCAGCAAGAGGTGGGTGTGAGGCTGGTAGCATTGGTAGGTGTGTGAGGGTGAGGCGAAGCATCTGGATGTTAGGCATGAGTCTTGAGTTCCAGGGACTGCTGCTGGGTGAGTGATGCAGGTGTGGTGCATTGAGCACCATGAGAGGTTGGTGGTGTGCTGAGTGGGAGATGTCATGTTTTTTTTTTATTCATTCATGGGATGTGAGCATCACTGGCTATGCCAGCATTTATTGACCATCCCTAATTGCCCTTGAGAAGGTGGTGGTGATCTGCCTTCTTGAACCGCTGCAGTCCATTTGGGGTAGGTATACCCACAGTGCTGTTAGGAAGGGAGTTCCAGGATTTTGACCCAGCGACGGTGAAGGAACAGCGACATAGTTCCAAGTCAGGATGGTGTGTGACTTGGAGGGGAACTTTCAGGTGGTGGTGTTCCCATGTATTTGCTGCCCTTGTCCTTCTAGTTGGTAGAGGTCACGGGTTTGGAAGGTGCTGTCTAAGGAGCCTTGGTGCATTGCTACAGTGCATCTTGTAAATGGTACACACTGCTGCTACTGTGCATCGGTGGTGGAGGGAGTGAATGTTTGTAGATGGGGTGCCAATCAAGTGGGCTGCTTTGTCCTGGATGGTGTCGAGCTTCTTGAGTGTTGTTGGAGCTGCACCCATCCAGGCAAGTGGTGAGTATTCCATCACACTCCTGACTTGTGCCTTGTAGATGGTGGACAGGCTTTGGGGGGGTCAGGAGGTGAGTTACTCGCCTCAGGATTCCTAGCCTCTGACCTGCTCTTGTAGCCACGGTATTTATATGGCTACTCCAGTTCAGTTTCTGGTCAATGGTAGCCCCTAGGATGTTGATAGTGGGGGATTCAGCAATGGTAATGCCGTTGAATGTCAAGGGGAGATGGTTAGATTCTCTCTTGTTGGAGATGGTCATTGCCTGGCACTTGTGTGGCGCGAATGTTATTTGCCTTCACTGACCTTGACCACCCATGTGTGTTCATTAGACTTCTTGTGGCACCACTGCCAGGTCCTCAGGTCCAGACTCCAGGAGTTGTCCTCCATGGCCAACTGCTCCCACTCCCTTCTTACAGTCATCCTTGAGGGTCTCCTAGCACCCTCCCATTGAACCAAGATGTCTCTCCTGCTGCCCACCTGTGCCACTAATGCCTCCAATGCTGCATCCGTAACTCTGGAAACCTCTGTCTGCCCGGGTGTTTACCTTGCAATAATTTACATTGCACCAATATCTTTGTGCAGCTTTTCTTTAAGGTACAGCCTGCCTTTAGGAACAGCAGGTTGTCTTTGCCACGTGATCAACAAACAATGCTGCAAACAATGCTTCTGTGTGCAAAGACTCGAGGCTGCTTGGAGGACAGAGAAACAGTGCTGGAACTGCACAGGCCAACAATCATGCAGATGAAATGGAGACACGGAAATTGCATGGTTCCCCATCTCGCTCTGCATGGGCACATGCTGTTAATTGTGTTTAATCATATGCAAGTGGAGGGAGTTAATTAGGGTCTTAAAGGTACACAGACAATTTGCTCAGCCTTCTTGTCAAAGATTAAAAACCCTGCTAATGGATACAGGGTGTGATTGATGAAGAGGATAATAGAAGAAAATAGAGAAAAGTGTAAAATCTGTTAAAAAAAAAATCGGAGGTAGACGTCATGTCCTATTGTAAGCCCTCCATTGGCAAGTGAATTTCACAAGGTAGTTGCCATGGATTTATAGGTATGCAACAAACTTAGAAATATGTTCATTCTACATTTTGTGGGCAACGAGATTTAGTCTTTCTACAATAATACATAACAAGGACAAAAGGGTTATTATAGACAAAATTATAGAGAAATGGATAGGAACTGGATTTGGGCACCAGCTATGTTTCTGACTGATAATGAGGGGAATTTGCCATTGTTGAGTTCAGAGACATGTGAGAAAACATGAACTTTCTGGTCATATGTACTGCAGCTGAAAGTCCTTTCAGTAATCAGCTCTGTGAAAGGAATCATATGGTGATCGATGAAATGCTGCATAAAATCTTAGCTGACCAGCCAAACTGCAAGTTGACAACTGACCTGGCATGGGCCGTTCATGCAAAGAATTTGCTTCAGATGGTTGGGTTATATAGTCCTTATCAATCTGTCTATGGGTGAAATCCCAAATTACCTTCTGTGCTGTGTGATAGTCCTCCTCTCTAAAATGTACTACAATTAGTTCCATTTTTTCTGCACATTTCAATGTTTTACATGCAGGGAGATGGGTTTTCATCAAGGCTGAGGTCTCAGAGAAAAAATTCAGAGAGCTGTGAGGCATCGTATAAGGCCATCTGAGACAAAATTTAATTCAGGAGATTTGATGTATTATAAAAGAGAGGGTGAGGTTGTGATGGCAAGACAGTAGTTATCAAACATGGCAATCAAACTGTTAAGGTTCATTCCTCATGATTAATTGGGATTGATTAAAAAATGTCAGAATCTGAGCAGCTGATAGAAGAAAATGAGGCAACTTGTGCCTCATATGCTTATGTGTTTTGTGATGAAGGTCCTGAGCAACAGAATACAGTAGATCAAGCGTTGGATCGTAGTAATGTAAGCGATTCTGATGTGCAGGACAGGGCTATCGCATCCAAAGGGCAGTTGCCCCAAGTAAGTATTCGGGTGATGTATATTCCATAGGAGTCCAGAGAGTGGAGAGATGTGAGAATTGTGGGACATGCAGGAAAAACTACTGGCAGGTTTAAATATTGATTGAATGTTCAGGATAATAGTCAAAAAACAACATCCATGGACTGACAGAATGAGGCGAAAGAGTGGTGAGTAAGAAAGCACAGTGCAAATTCTAATTGTGGGTCTGGAAGTGACTCTTGCATCAGGAATCGATCATGTACTAGAGAAAGAGCCTCCGATAATACAAGAGGGAGATCTTAGAGTAGTAGACCCAAAAGACATCAAAGTACTATTAGAAGCTGTAGTTTGAACTGATTATACAATGAAATGAAGGCTGAGAAACAGTCTTACAATACAACTAGAAGCTGACGTCCTCATGACTGTGAAGTTTTGGTGGCGGCCAATAAACTTGAGGATAAAATAATAAAACAGGCTAAACAAGAGGAGTTAGAGAGTTGGGGAGAGTTTGGTGTTTATTCTGAGTCACTGTTATGACCAGGTGAGAAAGGTGTCTAGGGGTCCCTTTCAGCCTTCACCTGGTCTTACTATAACAGGGTTTTATTTTCAAACACACTGTGTTTGAGCTCCCCCTTGGTGAATCCTTATTCACTGCTTTCCAATTATAAAGAAATGAGCACAAACAGGCTTTCTTAGGTTTAAAGAAGAAAGGTGAAATTTATTAAAACTTAAACTTAAACTCTAATTCGTTTGATGTCTATGGATACATGACGCAGCCACGCTAGCATGCATATGCGATACACACATGCAAATAAAGACAGAAAAGAGCAGAAGAAAGATAAAGTGGAGAGGTTTGAGGCAATATCTGAAGAGGTTGTTATGGTTCTTCGAGCTCACTGTAGAGTGCTTGCTTGTTGGTAATTCTTGCTTTTCATTGGGGCCCAGTATTCTTCTTAAACCTTCCTCACAGTAGGAGACTTTTCTCTCTTGGGGTTCATGTGTCTTCAATGGATTCCGAAGCTGGTGAGAAAGAGATGGGAACAGACAGGAGAGAGATGTTCTCAGTCCAGGAGCAAAATTGCCTTCTGTCTTCAAACACTGTTCTCTCCAATTTAAAACTCTCAGTTCAAAACTCTGCAACAGCCAGTTAGTCATGTGACTAAACTGGTCTGACCATGTCCGTTCTATGTATTGGTAGCAGGGACTGGTTCCTTTGTTTCAACACTGTCTGCTAGTATGCAAAAAATGTCTTTCCAGTTAGGGGCCTGGCAATTCCTTGTAATAGGCCCTCTTTTCTTCCCAGCAACAATTTGAAGTTTAATGTCCATGTGGCGAAATTAATGTGCCTCATTCTTGGCAGGTGGGGGCCTGCATGACAGTTACCAAATAAGGAACAGCTAGCCTGTCACACAGATGGATTTGCACTGAAAAAGTCCTTGCAGATGGGACTTAAAAGGCTGAAGCAAGTCTAGTCGTGAGGGATTTTGAAGAGCAACTAGGTAATACCGATGTTAGTGTGGACATTCCCACAGCTGGAGAAGTAATTTTGAACATCTTTTTAGTTCTTTTGGCCGCATATTCATGGGAATGTAGATCAATCGACATAAAAACTGCACTTCTGCAGGGTGATACTTTTCAGAGAGAAATATTTCTGAAACCACCTAAAGAGGCAGCAGAAGCTGAAGGAAAACTATGGAAATGAAACAAATGTATCTATGGATTCAATGCTGCTTCCAGGGTGTGGTATTTCTCGATGTGACCTACTCTGCTGAAATTGGTTGTGTTCAACTAAAAGCAGATCCTGCAATGTTTTATTGCTATCATAAAGGGAAACTTCCAGGCATCTTCATGATGTGTGTTGATGATTTCTCATGGGGTGGTACTGCAGAACTTGAGAAATGTGTTAATAAGATTAAAGTAGAATTTAAGATTGGGAGTCAGGCTTGTGGGGCTTTTCAATATATTCATTTAGATATTAAGCAGTCTGGAATAACTTGAAATCAACAATCCTATTTAGAGAGTGTTACTCCCATCCCGGTTAATCATGCGAGGTCTTCACAGAAAGATGATGATGGGGGGATTTTTATGGTCTCCCCCACATCAAATTTGGAGGCAGGGAGAGCATATAATCAGGTGGGATGGTGACGGGAGGGGGCACCCCACCACCTCTCCGCTTCCACCCAAATTAAGTATGGGGCAGGAAGGCCTGTGAATGGCCTTCCCACTCCTCTGCCAATTGAGACCCTTAAGTGGCAATTCATTCCCAATTAAGGGCTTCAGCCCGCCACCACCAGTATTAGCCCAGTGGCAGGTGGACCTGTCGCCATATAGGGAGCCCGCCAAGCAAACCCGTGTGGATTGCTTGCTGGTTTCGGGGGGAGGGGGCAGAATCCCTTGTTAAAAGGAACATAGTGCTTGAATGAGGGACCGGCATCAGGAATGGGGAGGGGGCAGTGCTGAGAGCCATCCCCCTGCTTTTGCTGCTGACTCCCCTAAACCTCCCTGCCCCGCAAACCCCACCCTGTGAAACCCCTCCCAGAGTGAATTACCTGTGGCCTGGTTCCAGAGCCTCAGGTGAGTCCAGTACTGGCAACAGTCACTGCCTCTGCTGTGGCGCAGCTCAGTTAAAGAGCTGCTGGCCTCCAATTTGTTGACAGCTCTCAGCAAGTGGGACTTCCAATGTTGGGTTCCTTGATCCCAAGGATGGCCCGCCACTGTGCACTAAAGTGCTTAATTGGTACTTGATTTGACCGGCCTTCCCTAGAGGAGGTGACGCGGGGCTCTCATCTGCACTTTTGCCGGTGGATGAGACCCCCATTGCCAAGACAAAATCCCAGCCAATATATCTAAAGAGGAAACAGAGCAATTGTGAAGCTTGATTGGTTAATTAAACTGGTTGTGCAATCAGACTAGACCTGGTGCTAGTTTTGATGCGTTGGAGTTAAGTACTACGAGGAAACACCCAAAAGTTGAGAAAGTTTTAAGGGCAAATAAAATATTTAAGAAGTTAAATCTGGAGAAATGCATACTTAAGTTCCCATCCTTAGGTGACCCAAAGAATATGAAACTAGTCATTTCTAGCAATGCTTCAAATGCTAATCTTGTTGATGGGTATTCAAGTGCAGCTGGTTTCATAATAGTTTTGATGGGTGAAAATGAAAAATATTGTCCTCTCGCTTGAGAAGCTAAGAAAGTAAAAAGGGTTGTTAAAAGTACTTCAGCTGTGGAAACACTGGCTCTAGTGGAAGCAGTGGATATGGGGTTCTATTTGTCAAATATTGTAGGTGAAATTCTGTACAGGGGGCATGCTGAAGATAGGATAGCCATTAAATATTAGGTAGATAATCATTATTTGTAGGATAATGTACACTCAACAATAAGTGTTAGAGAGAAAAGGTTACAGATTGACCTTGTTGGATTGAAACAAATGCTGGAGAGAAAGGAAATCTCGAAAAATTAAATGGGTAGATGTAAGTCATCAACTGTCTGATTGTTTTACGAAAAGAAATACTTGCACAAAGAAATTGTTAGGGGTCCTAGAAGAGGGGCATCTCACAATGTAATGCGTTGTACAGAATATGGAATTTAAAGAAGGGTCACTGACCCGAAACGTTAACTCTGCTTCTCTTTCCACAGATGCTGCCAGACCTGCTGAGTGGTTCCAGCATTTCTTGTTTTTATTTCAGATTTCCAGCATCCGCAGTATTTTGCTTTTATATTAATATGGAATTTATTTTGATTTATTTTGAAATGTTTGTGCATGGTATGCTCTAAGGGCTGAATTTTGTTGCGCTCTCGATATCGGGCTCCAGTAGACAGGACACACCTTTAATTTAAATAAAGGATAGGCATACATTTACATACCTTTTACCACGATCTTGCTAGCTGTCAGCGATCTTCCATGCGATAGCCAGAACTCATGCGCCTTCATGTACCCGTCCAGGGAAAGCTGGCGCCACCGAGGTGGGGTTGGAGGGAACTTAGAATTTTTAATGAAGTCGGAGGGGAGACGGGGTGAACTCTGCATTTCTAGTGTGGGGGGGGGATTAGTGAGGAAAGGGCTGACCTCTGCACTTTGTGCAGTTGTGGGGGAAGGTCAGATATTCAATCTAAGTGTTTTGGGGGGGGGGGGGGAGGGGGGATGCGAAACGGGGCGGCCATTTATTTTCTTTGTACAGGGGGGAGTATGAGCCAGAAATCAATTTACAGTGTATTTGTGGGGAGGTGGGGTACAGGCTTCAACTGTGCAGGTCTGGCACTCCTTTAAAAATGGCGCCAGCACCAGCGCTGAGGCAGCTAACGCCGTTGCCACCATTGTTGAGGTCACCCCCACCACATGATTGAGGGACGGACCACCCTGCATATGTAGAGGAGCCGCCGAGCGCTAGATCGCAGCGGCACGGCAGCGCACAGCCCTTACATGCAGGCAGCCAATTTTTTTGCCTGCTACTGCTCCCGACGGCGGGAGAATAAAATTCAGCCCTAAGTTTCATTTAAAGAAAAAGAAGGGACTCTGTTAATTGTGTTTCATCATAGGCAGGTGGAGGGTGTCAATTAGGGTCTTATTTGAGTATATATAAGGAGACACTTACTGAAACTGGGTGAAGGTTTGAGTGAGGAGCTGCATGCTTGTAATCTTTTTACTTTGCAAAATAAATGCAAGACTGAGTGAAGAGCGGCTCCATCATAATCCTTCAATAACAAGCTTTTAAGAGTAAAACATGTGCTGGACATGAATCGGGATCTTCCTGCCCAAACACTAGAGCAACCCAATTTTTAGTCCTATATCTATATTTCAGTCACAAAATGTTCCTTTAAACTTAAGCAATGACTACAATCTATACATACAGATAATCATTTGGTATTATAGAATCCTAGAATAATACAGCATAGAAGTAAGCCATTTGGCTATCGAGTCTGTGCTCACTTTTTCGAAGAGCAATCCATTTAGTCCCACTCCGCCGCTCTTTCTGCAAATCCTTGCAGCTTTTTCTACTTCCAGTATTTTGAATGCTACTATTGAATCTGTATCCATCAATGCATTCCAAATCCTAACCACTCATTGCATAAAATATTTTATCCTCATGTTACAATCCCTCATTCCTGGAACCATTCCAGTAAATCTATTTTTTACCCTCTCCAAAACCTTCACAGCCTTTCTCAAATGTGGTGCCCAGAATTGGACACAATACTCCAGCTGGGGCCAAACAACTGTTTTATTTAGGTTTAGCAGAACTTTGTATTCTAGGGGCAGAATTTTGTGGACATAGTCCCTGCTGAAACGATAGGACCATTTGCAGGTCAGTTATCCAATTTTCAAATTGGCAGGCTTTGCCGAGGCTCTTTCCCAGAGTCACAGCATTAACATCTTGCCTCCAGGTTCCCTGACCAATCAAGGATGGTGGGCAAGATGAGGGTCCATTCTGTCAAAGGAAGGATTTCTAATTAAAGGAACCCTGGCATGAGTTATAAGGACTTAACAGCACTTGAAATTTTGAGGCTGCAACAACTGCAGGAATGGAGAGGAGACTTGGGAAAGCTATTCCCTGGGTCTCTCACTCTTACCTGGAGTTCTTGTTGTGGAATCTGAGAGACTGCAGTGAGGTGACCACTCCAAAGAATGGGAGGAAGAGGATAACCTCTGCAATCATGCAGGCATAGATGGAAGTGGCCGAGAAAGTCAGCAGGAGTGTGCTCCCTCCAACTTGGAGACAGTGCACCAAAAGGATCCAGCACCACAGGAGGGTGGGAAAGGTAAGTGGCATAACAGTTTCATGTGCCAAGCCCCACACTCTGACTTTCCCAGCATTCTCTAGCAAGCACTCTTCAGGTCAATACACCTTGCAGCTCCATTCATTCCTCTCTCTCCAGGCACCTCACATCCCCATCTCAACAATCAACACTCAGACTCACCCTCAGCCTGTTGCCCTCTCGCACCCAAGCCTTACAGCCACCCTCCACAAATGTCGTCCTTCCCTTCTCTCCACACAAACCATTACGAGCACTCACACCTCTCTTCCTTCTCTTCTTGCAAGAGAACAGAGCACACAACCTGGTGAGAGACAGAGATCCAGCAAGGTAACCATAGAAACATAGAGAAAATAGGAGCAGGAGTAGGCCATTCGGCCCTTCGAGCCTGTTCCATCATTCATTATGATCATGGCTGATCATCCAACTCAGTAACCTGTTCCTGTATTCTCCCCATACCCTTTGATCCCTTTAAAACGAAGAGATATATCTAACTCCTTCTTGAAAACATACAATGTTTTGGCCTCAACTGCTTTCTGTGGTAGCGAATTTCACAGGCTCACCATTCTCTGGGTGAAGATATTTCTCCTCATCTCAGCCCTGAAAGGTTTACCCCATATCCCAAGACTATGACCTCTGGTTATGGACTCCCCCACCATCGGGAACATCCTTCCTGCATCTACCCTGTCAAGTCCTGTCAGAATTTTATAGGTTTCCATGAGATGCCCCCTCACTCTTCTGAACTCCAGCAAATATAATCCCAACCAACTCAATCTCTCCTCATACGTCAGTCCCGCCATCCCAGGAATCGGTCTGGTAAACCTCCGCTGCACTCCCTCTGTAGCAAGAACATCCTTCCTCAGATAAGGAGACCAAAACTGCACACAATATTCCAGGTGTGGCCTCACCAAGGCCCTGTATAATTGCAGCAAGACATCCCTGCTCCTGTACTCAAATCCTCTCGCTATGAAGGCCAACATACCATTTGCCTTTTTTACCGCCTGTTGGACCTGCATGCTTACTTTCAGCGACTGGTGTACGAGAACACCCAGGTCTCATTGCACATTCCCCTCTCTCAGTTTATAGCCATTCAGATAATAATCTGCCTTCCTATTTTTGCTACCAAAGTGGAGAACCTCACATTTATCCACATTACGCTGCATCTGCCATGCATTAGCCCACTCACTCAACTTGTCCAAATCACCCTGAAGCCTCTCTGCATCCTCCTCACAACTTACCCTCCCATCCAGTTTTGTGTCAGTGACAGGCACCTTGTTGGCCATTGATGTACCTGTTCCACTAGGAAAGAGGTCTTGTTCCAGGAGGTTGCAGATGTCAGCAATGACCTGCCGTGAAAGCTTGAGCCTCCTCAGGTTCTGGTACTCAGACATGTCAAGAGTGCTGATCCTTATGCCTGGAGGCCTTGTGTTGGGGCTGGATCTCTGTGTCCATTCGCTCTGCCCTGTGGACGGGTATGTCGCTGAGGAGAAGGCAGCTGGTACTGCTGCTTGTGTTACTCCTGCTGCTGCTAGTGCTGTTGCTGGTGGTGTTGTTTCTCTTGGTGAGGTTCAAGGTGCAGCTCCATAATCTGCTCCCCTGGCATGCTGAAAGTTGGCAGCAGAGAAGTGCAGCTGAAGGTGAGTGAAGTGCTAGACAGGTGAAGTTCCTTCCAAGAAGTTGGCAATCACCTGTCAAGTAGTGAAAGGACTCTTTCAGAGCAGAAGTGCTTTGAACAACAGTTTCTCACCTGGCCATGGTGAAAACCCTTCAGTTTCACTGATCAAAGTCTGTCCAGTCTGTAGGTTTGACTGAAGAAGCTCCTCCCGCTGCGCAATTGCCTCAGTGACCCTGGCGAGTTGCTAACAGATTGGGAACCAGGTGCCCTGGCTGATTAATCCAGAATTGAGGGTTTAAACATTTCTTAATTGGCATTTTAAGTATCTATTTGCTTACCGGACAGATCCAAGGGAGTTCCCCGCTCGCCTTCAATCCCACCCTGGTGAAACCCAGAAGTGGGCCGGATAGTGTCAGGATCCCAACCCTTTTAGAGTATTTAACTCCTCACACACACTAAAACTTGCCCCCCCCCCCCCCACTTTGCCTGGTAAAATTCACCCGATGTCTCTATATAAAGCACAGTATCCCACCTTCAAAGATTAGTGCATAAACATCCCAGGTTCCTCTCTTTTTGCACCCCGTTTAAAATTGTAGCATTTAGCCTATTTTTTTCTCCTCATTCTTCGTACTAAAACATATTACTTCACACTTTTCTGCGTTGAATTTCATCTGCCATGTGTTCACCCATTTATTATCCTGTGTATGTCCTCGTGAAATCTATCAGTATTTTCCCACTGTATGCCACACCTCTACGTTTCATGTCATCTGCAAATTTTGAAATTGTATCCCTTATTTCAAGTCATTAATGAAAATCAAAAACAGCAGAGGTCCTAGTATCAACCTTGGGGAGCTCCACTGTGTACCTCCCTCCACTCCGAAAAGCAGTCATTCACCATAACTCTCTGTCTTATATCCCTTGGTTAATTTTGTATCCATGCCCATACTGTCCCATTTATCCTATGGGCTTTAATTTTCTAACAAGCCTAATATGTTGTACTTTATCAAATGCCTTTTAAAGTCCATATACACAATATCAACTGCACTACCCTCATCCACCCCTCTCTGTTACCTAATCAAAAAACTCAACCAAGTTAGTCAAACATGATTTTCCCTTAACAAATGTGTGCTAGCTCTGTGATATTAGTCCATGCTTGTCCAAGTGGCTGTCAATTTTCTCCCAGACTATTGTTTCTAAAAGCTTCCCCACCATTGACATGAAACTGATTTGCCTGCAACTGCCAGGTTCATCCTTCTCCCTTTTTTTGAACAAGAGTGTAACATTTCAGTCTTCAAAACTTTCAGTCCTTGTGGTCAGCACCTCCGCAATTTCTATTCTTACTTCCCTCAGCAACCCAAGAAATGCATCCCAACCAGACTGGGTGATTTACCGATGTCAAGTACTGGCAGCCTTTCTAGTGCCTCCTCTTTATCTATTTTTATCTCATCCAATATCCAGCATCCTCGCTTACCATAGCTTTGGCAAAGTCCTCTTCCTTGGTAAACACTGATGCAAACTATTTATTTAGCACCACAACGATGCCTTCGGCCTCCACCAATCGATTCCCATTTTTGTCCCTAATCAGCCCCACTCCTGTCCTGACAACCCTTTTACTGTTAATATGCCTACAGAAGACATTTGGATTCCCAATTATGTATGATTCCAAATGTTACATGTTCCATATTCATGGTGTGCTGTAATTTTGTGGTTTGAGTTGATCACTTTAATTTGACAGCAGAATCTACCGAGCAGAATAATAACCACTTTCATTCAAAAAACACATGGCCATGATCAAGGACACAGCACAGCCTCTGGATTCGGGACATGTACAGTGCTAATAAATAGCTTCTTAACTCTTTCAGTGTGTCTTTGCTTTGCAGGATACAGAATGTTTATCTGTCATATGTTACCTGAAAGAACAGTATGAATGCAACTATACAGTTAAATATGCTAATGAATCATTAGAGCAACACAGAAATGCCAAGTGAACCTTAACTAAATGGCCAGACCCTCATTTACCAGTCAAAGCCTTCTGGCCATCATTTAATCTCGATAAAATGAACTACAGCAGTTATCCAGTTGACAGCTTGAAAAGCAGTTATCCTAGCAAACAGGTTTGGGTGATGGAGAAATTGATTCTTTCTCATCCTTTATTTTGAATTTTTTATTTGCATCCTGATTCATGAAATAGAGTGAGGTCTTTTTCATTCGGAGGATGGTAAGAGATAGATGTTTGGGCAGGGTCTTGAAACCCTAAACAAAACCTGACATAAAAGTAAAGGAAAACGTGACATCTCCAGACACATAAGCAGCACAATTTATTATTGACTATATCAGTCAGGAATATGAATAGTGAAATCTCTTGGTGGCACAAAAACAAAGATAAGGCAACAAAAAGAAAGTTCCAGCCACCTCCTCCTCGATACTGAAACCGAGATCGATTGGAATGAAATACAAGAAAAAGGAGGTACTTCTACTCACAGCCCTCCAAAATATCATAAGATTTCCCAGGCAGGCTGCTGGTGATGAGACAGGGGACAGTTATTTCTGGTAAAATGTTTCTTGCCCACTTTCCTCTTTGAGATAAATAGAGTGACATCTACAGCAAGTACCTCCAGGTTTCCAGTATACTGAAAGAACATAACAACTGCCTTTAAATCTGTGGAGGTATCAGTTTCAAACAGAAAGGTTTGCAATCCACCTTCCCCCAGGGGCAAAGGTTTGGATAGAAAAGAGAGATGGATCCTCAGAAACAATATTATTTTGTTGCTGTCAGATGATGGAAACCACAGTAATATTCCACAAGTGCACAGGAAATCTAGAGCTCAATAGTTGGGCTATGTTTCCTAAATAAATCAGAATTTTAAAGCTTTATTATGTTTGTGAAATGAGTCATAAGAAGCAATCGTGCTCTCAAAGAACTAAGAAGAAGAAGAACTAAACCGCACATAAAAGGATGGACTAAAAATATTTCAAATAATCAAGTAGTTAAAACAAAATCTGCAATTGTTGGAAGAAATTGAACAATGAACTAACTTTATGACCACAAATTTGATTAAAAATAGTGATATTTTAATGTACTGCACAAATCTACTTTTATTGCTCAAAAGCTAGACAGACTAACGTTTTGTTCCACTTAGACTATTGGGTGGGGGGGATGGAGGTGTAAAGAATTGTGCAAAATCCTTTCTGGAGTAGTCTGTAAATGCTTCTGTAGTTGTTTTAGCAACATGTTTGACCATGTAAAAATCATTAAATCTGAAAGATTGTTAGTAACATAAATGTACAATTATGTTTATGATTTTTAAAATTCATTCTCAGGATATGGGCTTTGCTGGCAAGGGCAGCATTTATTGCTCATCCTTAGTTGTCCTTGAAGGTGATGGTGAGCCACTTTCTTCTTGAACTGCTGCAGTCAAGATAGTGAATGCACTCCCACAATGCTGTTAGATAGTGAATTCCAGGACTTTGACCCAGTGATAATGAAGGAACAGAAATACATGTCCAAGTCAGTAGAGACCGTTAACTTTAAAACAAGAGATATGAACTCCCCAGACTAATTAAAGAATTACACAAGATTCCCCTTTTGAAGCCTTTTTCTATAACAACAAAACTAAAAATCAACATTAACTATACAGTACTTAGTAAGTAGCTAATAAACTAAATTACAGAGAAAGGCATTTCCCATTAACTTATTTAGCCATTCAAAAACCACATTTATGCGTTACACACTGTTTTCATCCTTGCAGTTAAAAGTCCCAATCTCCTCCCAGTTGCAATGCATTGGATCTCCCAGTGTCCTTCTCAAAGCGAATGTCCTCTTTGCTCACTTCCTCTAAGCACATTCGACTAGGCTTCCATTAATAAGGCAATCTCTGGTGACGCCCTTGTTCTTTTCTCCACCGCAAACCTCAACTTTAGAATCAGGTTCAAGTCTTAGGAGCCTTTTGCTGTATTGGTGATGAGAGCAGCTGTTTGTCTCTTTCTCTCTCTCTCTCTGACTAGGCTGCACCACTCTGTTTGCTGGTCTTCCTTTCGGATTCCCAGACTTAGAAAAGTCTCTCAAATATAGCCAGATCAAAAGTCAATAGTCATTTGCCTTCCACAATTCTCAGAGATCATAGGTTTAACCAATAGCAAAACCACCTGGGTCTTCCTTTGCTTCCAGGTGTTAACAATTGCACTTGAATTTGCTGTTTAGATGTCTCCTCTGAATATCCATTTTACACTGCATTAAAGATCACAGTTTTTTAAAAACATAACTAAACTACAAAGATCAGAGTTCATAACAATATGGGGTATGATGTGGAAGGGAACTTGGAAGTGATGGTGTCCCCATGCACCTGTTGCCCTTGTCCTTCTAGGTGAGGAAGGTCTTAGTTTTGGGAGGTGCTGATGAAGAAGTCTTTGGCAGGGTGCTGCAGCTGATGAAACTCTTGACTCTAAAAGGTAAAATATCTATCCTGCTGCTCAGCTACTATATTAGTTTTGGGTTGAACATGGAGCAGCATCAGCAGGAGTCAAGTAGAGGCTTAGTTTAAAGCAGGTGGAAGGGGATATGCAAAGAAAGTGAATGGGCACTTGAGAAATAACAACTTACACTTAGGTAACAGCTTTAAAGTAACACTTCATGGGACAAGTGAAGCAGATATTGAATAAGAGGTAGAATAGAGTTAAGGAAGATGACAGAATGATTGGTCAAAGACATGCATTCTTGGATGGAATTTGAGAGGGAGAGATACAGTGTGGTGCAGAATTTTTGAAAGTGCATTCCAGAGTTCAGGGCCATGGTGGTTGGCAGCTTTGTACCAACAATAGAGTGGAGGGAAGGGAGAAGGAGGGAACACACACAGGAGTGGAGATTCAGAAGAGCAGAGTGTACTGCTTGGAATGTAGTGCTGGAGGAGGTTTTGTATAGAATTACATAGAAAAACATAGAATGTACAGCACAAAAACAGGCCATTCAACCCAACTGGTCCATGCCTGTGTTTATGCTCCACACAAACCTCCTCCCACCCCTCTTTATCTAACCCCATCAGCCTGCTATTCCCTTCACCCTCATGTGTTTATCTCGCTTTCCCTTGTTTAGAGGCGTAGTGGGCAAGATCAAATGGGAACTTGTAGATAAAAAGGGAGATTTTGAAATAAGTGCACTCTGGAGATGGGGTCATAAACAAAATTGTGAAGAAAGAATCATGTAAATCTGAGTATTAAAAATACAATATTACCAATTTCTGGATAGCACGAGAAGTAATCCTCTTGGCTACTTATTGTATTGTTAGGTCCTTGCTGCTTCTGATGCAACCTATTTATAGAAATAAAAGTGATGTGAAGGACTAGGTAAGGTTGGTATGATCATCTCTCAATAAATAGAGGATATTGCCAACCAACCATGAAAAATAAATTCATAAGTGGCACTAAACAAATCATGAGTGAAAAAGTCACAAATAAGTGATGATCACATCCTGAGACATTTCCCTTTGTAACACTTGTAGAATTCAACTGGAAATAATTGAATTTAAATGAACATTTTTGTAATCCAAACATATCACCTTAATCTGCTTGGTGATATTATTTTGTCAGAATTAACTAGGGCAAGAATTTCCTTTGATCATTATTTCTATAAAAGTGCTCAGAAGAATGCATATATAGGGGTGGATTTTAACCCTACCCATTTAGTGGAAACCAGATGGGTAGGCAGTTAAAAATGTGCGAACAGGCTGCTTACCCACTCAGAACTCAACCCTTTCTTGCAGCCTATGATATTAACCAGCAGGCAGAAGCCTCATGAATTTATGTGAAACCGGGTTCTTCTGTTTCAATAGGACCCAGATGGCATCTTATCTGGGGCTTGTGTGAGGAAACTTCCACGACTTTGCCTTTGCATGTGCAGGAAGTGGGCCTAACGTCGAATTGAGTTACTCTTTGTATAACCAGCTGCCCTGAAAACAACCAATGCTGGGTCAACTGTGTTCAGAAAAATATGGTCTACATGTGGCTTAACCAGCAGACCCCTGCAGCCCACCATCAAAAACTTATGTTTTTATAAAACGTTTACCAAGAATGTGAAGCTGGAAGGAGCACCCTTGCTCCTCCCAGGTCCACTGCAGTGCCGAAAGCCATTGCCGACCCAGATCAGCCTCCTCACAATCACTTCCCCACTTCTCCCAAGACCTCCCTGACAGGGCTGTCTGCGATGTTATGGTTCAAAATTAAAACCCTCTGCCTGGGTGTCCAGCAAGTATCGATAGCTCTCTGTTTTCATGTAAATTTACAGGTCTTGGGTTACTGTTTCCAGCAGAGAGATCATTCTTTGTGCTCAATTTGTGCCAGAAGGCCGTTGCCAACCTATTTCTAGACCACTATATTTCCAAAGTCACCAACACA
This sequence comes from Heterodontus francisci, assembly GCF_036365525.1. NCBI lineage: Eukaryota > Metazoa > Chordata > Chondrichthyes > Heterodontiformes > Heterodontidae > Heterodontus > Heterodontus francisci. Next base: position 119,178,427 of record NC_090374.1, read on the forward strand.
TAAGATTATCAATTAACGTTTGTGATAGGAATGGAAGAATGCTGAGGGTATTTGTATGATATTTCTGTCTAGTGGAGGAGTGAACCCATTTTATTATGAGCAGGTTAGTACCTGAGACAATATAATAGAGAGTAATGTCACACAATTACATTCATTTCACCAACAGTAATTTCGATTGTAGGCTGGCTTTCTTACAGAATCTAAAAAATTAAGCTTTATTATGTTTTTGAAATGAGCCATAAGAAGCAATCATACCCCTCAAAGTGTTAAGAACAATAACTAAACCATGAAAATAGAATGGAAAAAGATATTTTAAATAATCAAATACTTAAAAAAATTGAAGTGGTTGCTAGGAGAAATTATGAAATGTAAAAGCTTCTTGAACACAAATTTGATGAAAACATTTGCAGTAGAAAGATGTAAAAGATTATTTCAGTAATAGAGAAAATCTTCCCCTAATTCTTGTTTCCAGGACTATTTTCTCAAATATAGAAATACAACCAAGGAAAGTGTAAAACATTTTTTGACAAACTTGATCTAGACAGTGCCATCAATTTGTAGAAAGCAAGGACTGGGTTTGTCAACAGGAATGTCTTGTAAGCAGACTTTAAATATAAATGAGCTTGGCAGATCGATCTGTACAGGCTCGTCCACTTAAGTACAAGCTAGATAAGGTAAAGTTCCATTTGAGAGCAAGTATGATAATGTATGGATTTTCTTTCCTGTTCATATCTCAGCCCTTTTCGATTAATCACTTGACAGTGATGTGTGGCCACATTCAGCTTACGTATATTCTGGGAACCAGAAAAACAAAGTGAGAAATTTTTTTGTGGTGAGGAAGGGGAGGAAAATCACAATTCGTTAAAATGCAGGTAAAATCATCACGTGAAATAAGGAGAAAGTCCGTTCAAAAGCATTATTCTAATGTTACATTCTTTAGTGCCTATTTTGTCTAAGCCTAAACATTAATTTCTGTAGGTAGGGGTTAACTTCATCAATATTACTATTACTGGAAAATAATTGCAGTCGTTGATGAATAAACAACAGATACCTTAGGGGTGAAATTGGTTTTGGGCAGAAGCACAAAACAGGTGATAGCAAATCATCAGCTGGTCCATACCATGACTAATTTTCTTTTCCATCAACCCATTGGAAAATACAATCCGGCAAAGTGTAAAAGGGGCTGTAGATTCACTGTTGTTCATTTTGCACTCCTGCCCAAGATCAATTTGACCCCCCTTTGTACTTACACTCCTACAAATCAATGTGACAGGCACTTTTTTTGCTAGAACTGTCACATAAATCTGCCTTCTTTTTTTTTCTGACTACATGAGATTACACCAGCAACCCCAAACTATCCTGCCAGCTCCTGTGTTACTCTGTGACCTCATGCAATGAAGTTCTGTCCACTAGCTTCCAGATGCCTTTAAATGTTAATGACAAGGGAGAGCTATTGATAGGTCACTTACCAACTAACATTAATCATTGACATTATATTTAAAGAAGTTTCCGATAGATTTAATGAATCCATATTCACGCTGGAGTCCATTTATGTCGCAATTGGTGTGATTCCCAGACAGTGTGAATGCTGGAGGTGGTCTCATACCTTTTAACTTTAGCCTGCTCCATACCCAGATTGCAATTTGATTCCAAAGTAGTACTACCATATTTTTTTATTTGATCATGGGATGTAGGCATCATGGGCAAGGCCAGTATTTATTGCCCATCCCTAATTGCCCTTGAAAAGTTGGTGGTGAACCACCTTCATGAACTGCTGCAGTTCTTGTGGTGTAGGTACAGCCACAGTGCTGTTAAGTAGGACTTTCCAGGATTGTGACCCAGCGACAATGAAGGAAAGGCGATAAATTTCCAAGTCAGGATGGTGTGCAACTTGAAGGGGAAATTGTACATAGTGGTGTTTCTATGCACCTGCTGCCCTTGTCCTTCTCGATGCTAGAGTTTGTGGGTTTGGAAGATCCTGCCAAAGAAGTCTTAGTGAGTTGCTGCAGTGCATCTTGCAGATGGTACACACTGCTGTCACTGTGCGCCAGTGGTGGAAGGAGGGAATGTTTAAGGTGGTACATGGCATGCTAATCAAGCGGGCTGCTTTGTCCTGGATGGTGTCAAGCTTCTTGAGTGTTGTTGGAGCTGCACACAACTGGGCAAGTGGTGAATATTCCACCACACTCAAGACTTGTGCCTTGTAGATGGTAAACAGGCTTTGGGGAGTCAGGAGGTCAGGCATTCATTGAAGAATGCCCAGTCTCTGACCTGCTCTTTTAGTCATAGTATTTATATGGCTGCTCCAGATAAGTTTCTGGTCAATAGTGACTCCCTAGGATGTTGATGGTGGAGGATTTGGTGATGGTAATGCCATTGAATGTCAAGGGAGATGGTTAGATTCTCCTTTGGTGGAGATGGTCACTATCAGGCATTTGTATGGTGACTTATCAGCCCAAGCCTGAATGTTGCCCAGGTCTTGCTGCATGCGAGCATGGACTGCTTCATTATCTGAGGAGTTGTGAATGGTACTGAACACTGTGCAATCATCAGTGAACACCCCCACTTCTGAGCTTATGTTAGAGGGAAGGTCATTGATGAAGTAGCTGAAGATGTCTGGGCCTAGAACACTGCCCTGAGGAACTCCTGCAGTGATGTCCTGGACCTGAGATGATTGGTCTCCAACAACCACACCATCTTCCTTTGTGTTAGGTATGACTCCAACCAGTGCAGAGTTTTCCCCATGATTCTCATTGACTTCAAATTTACTAGGGCTCCTAAATGCCACGCTTGATCAAATGATACTTCAATGTCAAGGGCAGTTACTTTCCTCTGGAATTCAATTCCTTTGTCCATGTTTGGACCAAAGCTGCAATGAGATCTGGAACTGAGTGTTACTGACAGAACCCAAACTGAGCATCGGTGAGTAGGCTATTTGTGAGTAAGTGCCATTTGATAGCATTGTCAATGCTACCTTCCATCACTTTGCTGATGATTGAGAAGACTGATGGGGTGGTCATTGGCAGGTTTGGATTTGTCCTGCTTTTTATGGACAGGACATACCTGGGCAGTTTTCCACATTGGTGGGTAGATGCCAGTGTTGTAGCAGGACTGGAACAACTTGCCTAGGGGCAAGGCTAGTTCTGGAGAATAAGTCTTTAGCACTTTAGCCAGGTTTCGCCAGGGCCCATAGCCTTTGCTGTATCCTGTGCGCTCAGCCATTTCGTGATGTCATGCGGAGTGAATCGAATTGGATAAAGACTGGCTTCTTTGGTGGTGCTTATCTCAGGAGGTGGCCAAGAGCATTCATCAACTTGGCACTTCTGGCTGAAAATGGTTGCAAATACTTCAGCCTTGTCTTTTACATTGATGTTCTGAGCCCCACCTTCATTGAGGATGGGATTGTTCTTGGAGCCTCCTCCTCCCATTATTTGTTTAATTGTCCACCACCATTCTTGGATGGATGTGGCAGAACTGCAGATCTTTGATCTGATCCATTGGTTATTGAATCACTGAGCTCTGACTTTGGTATGCGGCTTCTGCTGTTTAGCATGCAAATAGTCCTGGGTTGCAGCTTCCCCAGGTTGGCACTTCACTTTCAGGTACACCTGGTACTGCTCCTGGCATACTCTTCTGCACTCCTCTTTGAACCAGGCTTGGTCCCCTGGCTTAATGATAAAATGAGAGATATGCTGGGCCATGGGGTAATAGATTTTTTTTATTTGTCCGCAGGATGTGGGTGTCACTGGGTAGGCCAGCATTTATTTCCCATCCCTAAATTGTGGTGGAATATCATTCTGCTGCCAACAGCCCACAGTGCCTCATGGATGCCCAGTTATGAGCGGCTAGAATCTGTTCTGAGTCCATTTAGCAATTGGTGGTGCCACACAACACAATGGAAGGTGTTCTCAATGTGAAGACAAGACTTTGTCTCCACCAGCACTGTGTGATGGTCACTCCTATCTATAATGTTATGGACAGATGCATCCGTGACAATAAATTGATGATGACAAGGTCAAGTATGTTTTTCCCTCGTGTTGGTTCTCCCACCACCTGCCACAGCCCAGTCTGACAGGTATATCCTTCATTACTTGGCCAATTTGGTCAGTAGTGGTGCTACTGAGCCACTCTTGGTGATGGACATTGAAGACCCCCATCCAGAGTACATTCTGTGTCTTTGTTACTCTCAGTGCTTCTTCAAGTTGTGTTCAACTTGGATGAAGACTGATTCATCAGTTGAGGGAGGATGGTTATCTGCAGGAGGTTTCCTTTATAATGTTTGACTTGATGCCATGAGACTGCATGGGGTCTGAAGTCAATGTTGAGGGTTCCCAGGGCCACTGTATACCACTGTGCCTCCACTTCTGGTGGGTTCATCCTGTCGGTGGCACAGGACATATCCAGGGATGGTGATGGAGGAATCTTGGACACTGATTGTAAGGTATGATTTGATGAGTATGACGATGTCAGCCTATTGTCAATAGTCTGTCGGACAACTGTCACAATTTTGGCAAAAGCCCCCAGATGTTAGTGAGGAGGACCTTGCAGTAAAGGCCTGCTACCCGACCCAAACCCGACGAGACCCGACAACCTGTGTCGGGTTCGGGGCGGGTTGGGCCCCTCTTCCGGGTCCGGCTTTCGGGCTCGGGTCAGGTTGGGCCAAGACCAGGTCGTGATCAGGTCGGGTCAGGCTGGACACACACAGCAAGTGCTCTGCCAATAAGTATTAAAAATAAAAAAAAACTTAGCTGAGCTGGGAGTCCGGGACGAAACTGAGTCTGCCAGGTGAGCGGGTGATGTCACTATGATGTCATCACGCATGCGCTGCAGCTTCGTGGAGCTTCCCAGTCAGAAGGTAAGTAAAGGGATGGTTGGGTCGGGCTCGGGTCGGGTCGAGTCAGAGTCGGGCTCGGGTCAAGTCGGGCTCGGGGCCAAATTGGAGGGACTCGGGCCGGATCAGGTTTGGGTCCGCTGTGGATCGGTCTGGTTCCTTTTTCCGACCTGAGCAGGCCTTTACCTTGCAGGGGTGACTAGGCAGCGTGTGCCTTTGTGATGTCCAGTTTCTAGGTCAATACAGGGTAGCCTGTTCTGTTTAATTTGATGCAGATTTTAAATTTCTTTTCATCAGTGCAACAGGGTTAATATATCTGGTCCATAATTTATTTCACAGACACTAATTGAGGATGATGCCCACATTACATTTTTTCAAAAAAAAAGTCACAATTCGAAATCAAATACTGAAACACATGCTCAGTCCCACTATGACACCTGGGACCTTTTCAAATTCCTGCATTCCCCTAAAGCCAGATAGATTCCCTGGAATATAATAGCAGGCTTATTAACTCATTTCTTACTGTTGGTTCCAAGCTTGTCCATACAGCTGTAGGAGGAGATGGCTAACTTTTCTCTTCCTTTCTATGTAATTAAATAATTAATACAATTGATTTTCTATCAATATCCTTTTTCTTTAATGGTTACACATGTGCTAATAATTCTGAAATCTATAAGTCCAACTCCAAGTATTTGCATACTTTTTTTAAAAAAACAACGGGCAAAACATGCTTAGCTGTGATTTTTGGCTGTGGAGGTCACAATCTGCGACCTGCCCGTGCCAATTCAAATCAAGGTGGCAATAAGCAAATTTGTGTACCCACCTCATCTGAATGGTTGAGGCGTTGGTCCAAGCAGTTCCCACGCTGCTTTCGATTCCTGAACACTGACTGCAGACCCTGCGCACAGTGGAGGGTCCAGCAGCAAAGAACAAAGAACAAAGAACAGTACAGCACAGGAACAGGCCATTCGGCCCTCCAAGCCTGCGCCGATCTTGATGCCTGCCTAAACTAAAACCTTCTGCACTTCCGGGGACCGTATCCCTCTATTCCAATCCTATTCACGTATTTGTCAAGATGCCTCTTAAACATCGCTATCGTACCTGCTTCCACCACCTCCCCCGGCAACAAGTTCCAGGCACTCACCACCCTCTGTGTAAAGAACTTGCCTCGCACATCCCCTCTAAACTTTGCCCCTCTCACCTTAAACCTATGTCCCCTAGTAACTGACTCTTCCACCCTGGGAAAAAGCTTCTGACTATCCACTCTGTCCATGCCGCTCATAACTTTGTAAACCTCTATCTTGTCACTCCTCCACCTCCGTCGTTCCAGTGAAAACAATCCGAGTTTATCCAACCTCTCCTCATAGCTAATGCCCTCCAGACCAGGCAAAATCCTGGTAAACCTCTTCTGTACCCTCTCCAAAGCCTCCACATCCTTCTGGTAGTGTGGCGACCAGAATTGCACGCAATATTCTAAGTGTGGCCTAACTAAAGTTCTGTACAGCTGCAGCATGACTTGCCAATTTTTATACTCTATGCCCCGACCGATGAAGGCAAGCATGCCGTATGCCTTCTTGACTACCTTATCTACCTGCGTTGCCACTTTCAGTGACCTGTGGACCTGTACGCACAGATATCTCTGCCTGTCAATACTCCTAAGGGTTCTGCCATTTACTGTATACTTCCCAACTGCATTAGACCTTCCAAAATGCATTACCTCACATCTGTCCGGATTAAACTCCATCTGCCATTTCTCCGCCCAAGTCTCCAACCGATCTGTATCCTGCTGTATCCTCTGACAATCCTCATCATTATCCGCAACTCCACCAACCTTTGTGTCATCCGCAAACTTACTAATCAGACCAGCTACATTTTCCTCCAAATCATTTATATATACTACAAACAGCAAAGGTCCCAGCACTGATCCCTGCGGAACACCACTAGTCACATCCCTCCATTCAGAAAAGCACCCTTCCACTGCTACCCTCTGTCTTCTATGACAGAGCCAGTTCTGTATCCATCTTGCCAGCTCACCTCTGATCCCATGTGACTTCCCATGGTACTTTTGTACCAGTCTGCCATGAGGGACCTTGTCAAAGGCTTTACTGAAGTCCATATAGATAACATCCACTGCCCTTCCTTCATCAATCATCTTCGTCACTTCCTCAAAAAACTCAATCAAATCAGTGAGACACAACCTCCCCTTCACAAAACCATGCTGCCTCTCGCTAATAAGTTCATTTGTTTCCAAATGGGAGTAAATCCTGTCCCAAAGAATCCTCTCTAATAGCTTCCCTACCACTGACGTAAGGCTCACCGGCCTATAATTTCCTGGATTATCCTTACCACCCTTCTTAAACAAAGGAACAACATTGGCTATTCTCCAGTCCTCTGGGACCTCACCTGTAGCCAATGAGGATGCAAAGATTTCTGTCAAGGACCCAGAAATTTCTTCCCTTGCCTCCCTTAGTATTCTGGAGTAGATCCCATCACGCCCTGGGGACTTATCTACCTTAATGCTTTGCAAGACTCCCAACACCTCCTCCTTTTTGATAATGAGATGACTGAGACTATCTACACACCCTTCTCTAGGCTCATCATCCACCAAGTCCTTCTCCTTGTTGAATACTGATGCAAAGTACTCATTTAGTACCTCGCCCATTTCCTCTGGCTCCACACATAGATTCCCATCTCTGTCCTTGAGTGGGCCAACCCTTTCCCTAGTTACCCTCTTGCTCTTTATATATGTATAAAAAGCCTTGGGATTTTCCTTAATCCTGTTTGCCAATGACTTTTCATGACCCCTTTTAGCCCTCCTGTCTCCTTGCTTAAGTTCCTTCCTACTTTCATTATATTCCTCAAGGGCTTTGTCTGTTCCTAGCCTTCTAGCCCCTACGAATGCTTCCTTTTTCTTTTTGACTAGGCTCACAATATCCCGTGTTTTCCAAGGTTCCTGAAACTTGCCAAACTTATCCTTCTTCCTCACAGGAACATGCTGGTCCTGAATTCTAATCAACTGACGTTTGAAAGACTCCCACATGTCAGATGTTATTTACCCTCAAACAGCCGCCCCCAATCTAAATTCTTCAGTTCCTGCCTAATATTGTTATAATTAGCCTTCCCCCAATTTAGCACCTTCACCCGAGAACTACTCTTATCCTTATCCACAAGTACCTTAAAACTTATGGAATTATGGTCATTGTTCCCGAAATGCTCCCCTACTGAATCTTCGACCACCTGGCCGGGCTCATTCCCCAATACCAGGTCCAGTACGGCCCCATCCCTAGTTGGACTTTCTACATATTGTTTCAAGAAGCCCTCCTGGATGCTCCTTACAAATTCTGCCCCATCCAAGCCCCTAGCACTGTGAGTCCCAGTCAATATCGGGGAAGTTAAAAATCACCCACCACTACAACCCTATTACCTTTACATCTTTCCAAAATCTGTCTACATATCTGCTCCTCTACCTCCCGCTGGCTGTTGGGAGGCCTGTAGAAAACCCCCAACATCGTGACTGCACCCTTCCTATTCCTGAGTTCCACCCATATTGCCTCGCTGCATGACTCCTCCGAGGTGTCCTCTCACAGTACAGCTGTGATATTCTCTTTAACCAGTAATGCAACACCCCCACCCCTTTTACATCCTCCTCTATCCCGCCTGAAACTTCTAAATCCTGGAACATTTAGCTGCCAATTCTGACCTTCCCTCAACCAAGTCTCTGTAATAGCAACAACATCATAGTTCCAAGTACTAATCCAAGCTCTAAGTTCATCTGCCTTACCTGTTATACTTCTCGCATTGAAACAAATGCACTTCAGACCACCAGTCCCGCTGTGCTCCGCAACATCTCCCTGCCTGCTCTTCCTCTTAGTCTTACTGGCCTTATTTACTAGTTCTCCCTCATTTATTTCACTTGCTGTCCTACTGCTCTGGTTCCCACCCCCCTGCCACACAAGTTTAAACCCTCCAGAGTGATGCTCGGAAACCTCGCAGCCAGGCTATTTGTGCCCCTCCAGTTTAGATGCAACCCATCCTTCTTGTACAGTTCCCATCTGTCCCTGAAGAGATCCCAATGGTCCAGATATCTGAAACCCTCCCTTCTACACCAGCTGTTCAGCCACATGTTTAGCTGCACTATCTTCCTATTTCTAGCCTCACTGGCACGTGACACAGGGAGTAATCCCGAGATTACAACCCGAGAGGTCCTGTCTTTTAACTTTCTACCTAACTCCCTAAACTCCCCCTGCAGGACCTCATCACTCTTCCTGCCTATATCGTTGGTACCGATGTGTACCACAACCTCTGGCTGTTCACCCTCCCCCTTCAGAATGCCCCCTGTCCGTTCAGAGACATCCTTGACCCTGGCACCAGGGAGGCAACATACCATCCTGGAGTCTCTTTCACATCCACAGAAGTGTCTATCTGTGCCCCTGACTATAGAGTCCCCTATAACTATTGCTCTTCTGCTCTTTGTCCCTCCCTGCTGAACAACAGTGCCAGCCGTGGTGCCACTGCAATGGCTGCTGCTGTTTTCCCCAGATAGGCCATCCCCCCCAACAGTATCCAAAACGGTATACTTGTTAGAGAGGGGAATAGCCACAGGGGATTCCTGCACTGACTGCCTGCCCCTTCTAGCGGTCTCCCATCTATCTGCCTGCACCTTGGGTGTAACCACTTCTCTAAAACTCCTGTCTATGACGCCTTCTGCCACCTGCATGCTCCTAAGTGCATCCAGTTGCCGCTCCAACCGATCCATGCGGTCTGTGAGGAGCTGCAACTGGGTACACTTCCTGCAGATGTAGTCGTCCGGAACGCTGGAAGCGTCACGGACCTCCCACATCTCGCAGGTGAAGCACTTCACCCCAAAACTGACATTTCTAGCACTAATTAATAAATTAATTTAAAATAAATAAATACTTATTAAATCCTTACTAAATTGTTATAATTAACTATATGCTCCCTTATGCTAGATTCCTACGATAAATATTAAATGCTAACTAAATACAGTAATCTCCTCCCTCTGGTTTAGTTACTCTACTTATTAATTAGTTAATTAGGGTTTTAATCAATTTTTATCAATGTTTTGTTTTCAAATTCAGTAAAAATTCCCTACCAGCCAATCAGGTCACAGCTTTCCTGTGACATCACTTTCATTTTTTTACCAGAGGTAAGTTTTTTATACTTACCGGTCTGGAACTCCACCCTCCGAGTCTTCTCCCAGTCAGCTGTGCTCTTTGGAAGCTCTCGGCTCCCCTCACTCTGAGGACAGGTAGGAAATGAAAGGAGCTCCTCGCTCCCTCCTCACCGAACTTCCTCAGTTACCAAACTTCCACTATAGCACACTAATGCAACCCAAGTCAGCACTCCAATGCAAACAAAGTCAGCACTGCAAGATGGCTCACTTTTATACTGACTGACTCTCGCCCCTGAAAACTGGTTTAAGCCAATTCTCTCATTAACAAGGTGCAGCTGCAAGCAGAGCCTGAGTGAACCCTGTTTAAAACTGGTCTAAAACTCACCTTCTCCAACCCTAACAGCAACTGTTAAATTAATCTGCTAAATAAAAGATTAGATTTAAGATAAAATTAACCCTTAATTATCCTCAGTTACCAAACTTCCACTATAGCACTCTAATGCAACCCAAAAGTCAGCACTCCAGTGCAAACAAAACACAGTGTGTTTGCAGACCACATGGTAGAGCTAGCCTGCTGTTCTTAAAGGCAGGCTGTATCTTAAAGGGAAGCTGCACAAAAATATTGCTGCACTGTAAATTAATGCAAATTATTGCAGCAGAATTGTACTCAACCACAATCTGTAACCTCATGGCCAAGCATATCCCCCACTCTACCATTACCATCAAACCAGGAGAGCAACCCTTCTTCAATGAAGAGTGCAGGAGGGCATGCCAGGAGCAGCACCAGGCATATTTAAAAATGAGGTGTCAACCTGGTGAAGCTGCAACCCAGGACTACTCGCATGCCAAAAAGTGTAAGCAGCATGTGATAGACAGAGCTAAGTGATCCCATAACCAATGGATCTGATCTAAGCTCTGCAGTCCTGCCACATCCAGTTGTGAATGGTGGTGGACAATTAAACAACTAACTGGGGGAGGTGGCTCCACAAATATCTCCATCCTCAATGATGGAGGAGCCCAGCACATCAGTGCAAAAGATAAGGTTGAAGCATTTGCATCCATCCTCAGCCAGAAGTGCGAGTGGATGATCCATCTCAGCCTCCTCCTGAAGTCCTCAGTATCACAGATGCCAGTCTTCAGCCAATTCGATTCACTCCGCGTGATATCAAGAAACGACTGTAGACACCGGATACGACAAAGGATATGGACCTTGACAACATTCCAGCAATAGTACTGAAGACCTGTGCTCCTGAACTTTCTGCGCCCCTCGCCAAGCTGTTCCAGTACAGCTACAACACCGGCATTAATCCGGTAATGTGGAAAATCGCCCAGGTTTGTCCTGCACACAAAAAGTAGGACAAGTCCAACCCATTAGTCTACTCGATTACCACCCCAATAGTCTACTCTCGATCATCAGTAAAGTGATAGAGAGTGTCATTGACAGTGCTATCGAGCAGCACTTGCTTAGCAATAAACTGCTCACTGACACGCAGTTTGGGTTCCACCAGGGCCACTCAACTCCCGGCCTCATTACAGCCTTGGTTCAAACATGGACAAAAGAGCTGAACTCAAGAGGTGAGGTGAGAGTTACTGCCCTTGACATCCAGGCAGCATTTGACCAAGTATGGCATCAAGGAGCCCAGCAAAACTGGAGTCCATGGGAATCAGGGGGAAAGCTCTCCGCTGGTTGGAGTCACACCTAGAACAAAGGAAGATGGTTGTGGTTGTTGGAGGTCAATCATCTCAGCTCCAGGACATCACTGCAGGAGTTCCTCAGGGTAGTGTCCTAGGCCCAACCATCTTCAGCTGCTTCATCAATGACCTTCCTTCAATCATAAGGTCAGAAGTAGCGATGTTTGCTGATGATTGCACAATGATCAGCACCATTCGTGACTCCTCAGACAATGAAGACGTCCATGCCCATATGCAGCAAGACCTGGGCAATATCCAGGCTTGGGCTGATAAGTGCAAAGTAACATTTGCGCCACACAAGTGCCAGTCAATGACCATCTCCAGCAAGAGGGAATCTAACCTTCTCCCCTTGACATTCAATGGCATTACCATCGCTGAATCCCCCACTATCAACATCCTGGGGGTCACCATTGACCAGAAACTGGAGTAGCCATATAAATACTGTGGCTACAAGAGCAAGTCAGAGGCTAGGAATCCTGTGGTGAGTAACTCACTTCCTGACTCCCCAATGCCTGTCCACCATCTACAAGGCACAAGTCAGGAGTGTGATGGAATACTCTCCATTTGCCTGGATGGGTGCAGCTTCAACAACACTCAAGAAGCTCAACACCATCCAGGACAAAGCAGCCAACTTGCTTGGCACCCCATCCACAAACATTGACTTTCCCCACCACCGACGCACAGTGGCAGCAGTGTGTACCATCTACAAGACTGCTTAGACAGCATCTTCCAAACACGTGACCTCTACCACCTAGAAGGACAAAGGATGCGTGGGAACACCACCACCTGCAAGTTCCCCTCCAAGCCACACACCATCCTGACTTGGAACTATATCACCATTCCTTCAATGTCTCTGGGTCAAAATCCTGGAACTCCTTTCCTAACAGCACTAGCACTGTGGGTGCACCTAACCCACATGGACTGCAGCAGTTCAAGAAGGTAGCTCACCACCACCTTCTCAAGGGCAATTGGGGATGGGCAATAAATGCCGGCCTAGCCAGCGATGCTCACATCCCGTGAACGAATAAAAGAAAAGTGAACACCAGGGCAGACAAAGGGATCCATAATGACAGGTATAACGCTGGAAACATTAGTGGTGTAGATGGGCAAGAGGGGAGATGCCATCCTCCTGTGTGGGGGTGGGGGTTTGCCAGGAGACTGTCAGGGACCATCCTCAAAAGGGAGTGCAAGCAGGTAGCCAGGAATGTCAACTCCTGAAGTCTGAACCCAAGGACCTGGCAGCAGTGCCACAAGAAATCTAATGACCGCACACCGGTGCTCAAGATCGGTGAATGCATCTTCACATGACATCTCCTACTCACAACACCACCAACCTCTCACGGTGCTCAATGCACAGCATCCCCATCACTCGCCCAACAGCACTCTCTGGTACTCAGGATTCACACCTAACATTCAAGTACACCCTTACCCACACATACCTACCAATGCTGCCAGCCTCACATACACCTCTCACTGCCTGTACATATCTCCAGTTATTCAGCTATGGCAGGCACATCACCCAAACACAGTGCTATACAACTGTTGACATTCTGCCCTCTCTCTTGCAGGACAAGGTGACACACAATTGAAGGCAGCAGAGCAGAACTGGTGGGGAAAGGAAGCCTGCATCTCCTGAGCCCTACACAGGAGCTGATTGTCCACATCATGGGACCAGCTGCGTGGGAGCCTCTGGCATCTGACTTCACTCAGAATATTGAGGATTACAGTATGTTTCCTGCTTTATGCCCCTTCTCAATTCCCAGCACAGCCTTATCCTGCTACCTGCATGATGAGCAAGTTGCTGATGGTGTGACCATGGCCCCTTTCCCTCACACCAACCTCCCCCTTCTTAGTTCCTGCTTTCAGACCAACCAAGAGCTAATGGTTTCTCAGCCACAGGATCCCAGAAGGGAGAGCAAGAGAAACATCACAGTGCTGATGACGAGGCCCCGTCACTTGATCTGGGACTCACAGCCACCAGCTCAGATACTGGCACTGCACATACCTTGACGACTAGTATTGTTGGGATCAATGTTCCCTCTAAGCTGCATGGCTGGCTGTACACAGCAAACAGAAATTATAGGGAACATTGGCTGGCGTCAGCATGTGATGAACCATCCAGGTATAAGTGGTCTGCAGCCAAGCTTGGGGTGAAGGATGGTTCGTTTGCCAGCTCACTTGAGGGTGAGCTGGCAGAGGGGTACAGCTGCAGAGAACTCAGATGAGGGCCTCGATAGGGCAGCATACAGAGAGCGCTGAATAGGCATGTACACCGAGATGCTGGGTGCATTGGCTGACCAAGAACACAGTCTCCTGTCACTGTCAAGGAGCACGGAGGAGTCCAGCACCAACTTGGCAGAGGGGATGGCATGTAGCCTGCTTGATTCTCCTGTAATGCTGCAGACCCAGAGGCACTGCCACTGCTGCCTCCATAACTTTTCGTGTGGACAGGCCACCTGCTCCTCTGCCACCCCTCCACCCCTGCCCCGCACACGAGGATGCAGCACCACTCTGGCCAATCCAGCAACTAATCGGAACAACTCCATAAACACTCTAGAGTACTTCCATGCACTTTGAAATGGAAGAAGTTCCAAAAATTTAACTTACCTGCAATCAGGGTGCCTGGCCCTTTAAATAACACCACTATAGGGCTCATCTTGCAGCGTCACACTTGTTCTTTCTTGAGTAAATAACGCAGACATTCGGTGCCCATTTTAAGATCCTGGTGTTGCATCAGTTATTGGATTGTGTGATGTCAGGATACCATCAGGTCTGAGCCTTCCAGTGCACAAAGGGGATGCACCTGTGAGAGTCTGATCCTGGCTGAATGCCGCGCGGGCCATGCACGAAGTGGCTGGCTGCACTTGGGATACCGTTAGAGCAGCACAAGGGTAGCAGTGCTAAGCAAGGCAATTTCTTGCCCAATGATCTTTAAATGAAACCCATGATTGTTATATTCGTCAATAGATTAGGTCTACCATCCCCCCTCCCTCCAATTTGAGATAAATATTCATCTCACAGAAATATATTGTTCAAGGTAAAATGTTAACCATATAAACAATGGGGGGAATTTTATGCTGGCGGCGGGGGTCTTGGCATCAGCAGAAACCGATGCTGAGATCCCCGCATTGCCTTTTTTCCAATCAGGCACTTAACTGGACAGCGGTGAGCTTTCCATAGGAGTTAGGAGCCCGCCACCCGAAGTCATAGAAACATAGAAAATAGGAGCAGGAGTAGGCCATTCGGCCCTTCAAGCCTGCTCCGCCATTCATTATGATCATGGCTGATCGTCCAACTCAGTAACCTGTTCCCGCTTTCGCCCCATACCCTTTGATCCCTTTAGACCCAAGAGCTATATCTGACTCCATCTTGAAAACATACAATGTTTTGGCCTTAACTGCTTTCTGTGGTAGTGAATTCCACAGGCTCACCACTCTCTGGGTGAAGAAATTTCTCCTCATCTCAGTCCTGAAAGGTTTACCCAGTATCCTTAGACTATGACCCCCGGTTCTGGACTCCCCCACCATCGGGAACATCCTTCCTGCATCTACCCTGTCAAGTCCTGTCAGAATTTTATAGGTTTCCATGAGATCCCCCCTCACTCTTCTGAACTCCAGCAAATATAATCCGAACCAACTCAATCTCTCCTCATACGTCAGTCCCGCCATCCCAGGAATCAGTCTGGTAAACCTCCGCTGCACTCCCTCTGTAGCAAGAACATCCTTCCTCAGATAAGGAGACCAAAACTGTACACAGTATTCCAGGTGTGGCCTCACCAAGCCTGTATAATTGCAGCAAGACATCCCTGTTCCTGTATTCGAATCCTCTCGCTATGAAGGCCAACATACCATTTGCCTTTTTTACTGCCTGTTGGACCGCATGCTTACCTTCAGCGAATGGTGTACGAGAACACCCAGGTCTCGCTGCATATTCCCCTCTCTCACTTTATAGCTGTTCAGATAATAATCTGCCTTCCTGCTTTTGCTACCAAAGTGGAGAACCTCACATTTATCCACATTATACTGCATCTGCCATGCATTAGCCCACTCACTCAGCTTGTCCAAATCACCCTGAAGCCTCTCTGCATCCTCCTCATAACTCACCCTCCCACCCAGTTTTGTGTCATCTGCAAATTTGGATGTATTACATTTAGTTCCCTCATCTAAATCATTGATATATATTGTGAATAGCTGGGGTCCTAGCACTGATCATTGCGGTACCCCACTCGTCACTGCCTGCCATTCGGAAAAAGACCCATTTATCCCTACTCTTTGTTTCCTGTCTGCCAACAATTTTCTATCTATCGCAATACACTACCCCCAATCCCATGCGCCTTAATTTTACATGCTAATCTCTTATGTGGGACTTTGTCAAAAGCTTCTGAAAGTCCAAATAAATCATATCCACTGGCTCCCCGTCATCAACTCTACTAGTTACATCTTCAAAGAATTCTAGTAGATTTATCAAGCATGATTTCCCTATCATAAATCCATGCTGACTCTGCCCAATTCTACCGCTTTCTCTAATTGCTCTGCTATAAAATCTTTGATAATGGTCTCTAGAATTTTCCCCACTACTGACGTCAGGCTGACTGGTCTATACTTCCCTGCTTTCTGTCTGCCTCCCTTTTTAAATAATGGGGTTACATTAGCTACCCTCCAATCTGTAGGAACTGTTCCAGAGTCTATAGAATCTTGGAAGATGACCACCAATGCATCCACTATTTCTAGGGCCACCTCCTTAAGTACTCTGGGCTGCAGACCATCAGGCCCTGGGGATTTATTGGCCTTCAATCCCATCAATTTCCCCAACACCATTTCTCTACTAATATTGATTCCCTTCAGTTCCTCTCTCTCACTAAGCCCTGTGTTCCCCATCATTTCTGGTATGATATTTGTGTCTTCCTTTGTGAAGACAGAACCAAAGTATGCATTTAGTTGGTCAGCCATTTCTTTGTTCCCCATAATAAGTTACCCTGTTTCTGACTGTAAGGGACCTACATTTGTCTTCACCAATCTTTTTCTCTTCACATACCTATAGAAACTTTTACAGTCAGTTTTTATGTTCCCCGCAAGCTTGCTCTCATACTCTATTTTCCCCTTCTCAATCAATCCCTTGGTCCTCCTTTGCTGAATTCTAAACTGCTCCCAATCCTCAGGTCTGTTGTTTTTTCTGGCAGATTTATATGCCTCTTCCTTGGATCTAATGCTATCTCTAATTTCCCTTGTAAGCCATGGTTTGGCTACCTTCCCCGTTTTACTTTTGCGCCAGACAGGGATAAACAATTGTCGCAGTGTATCCATGCGCTCTTTAAATGTTTGCCATTGCCTATCCACTGTCATCCCTTTAAGTAACGTTTCCCAATCCATCATAGCCAACTTGCGCCTTTACTAGGGCGGCACAGTGGCGCAGTGGTTAGCACCGCAACCTCACAGCTCCAGGGACCCGGGTTCGATTCCGGGTACTGCCTGTGTGGAGTTTGCAAGTTCTCCCTGTGTCTGCGTGGGTTTTCTCCGGGTGCTCCGGTTTCCTCCCACAAGCCAAAAGACTTGCAGGTTGATAGGTAAATTGGCCATTATAAATTGTCACTAGTATAGGTAGGTGGTAGGGAAATATAGGGACAGGTGGGGATGTTTGGTAGGAATATGGGATTAGTGTAGGATTAGTATAAATGGGTGGTTGATGTTCGGCACAGACTCGGTGAGCCAAAGGGCCTGTTTCAGTGCTGTATCTCTAATTCAGGACCCTAGTTTCAGAATCAACTACGTCACTCTCCATCTTGGTGAAGAATTCTATCATATTATGGTAGCTCATCCCCAAGGGGTCTCGCACCACTAGATTGTCAATTCTATCATACTATGGTCGCTCATCCCCAAGGGGTCTCGCACCACTAGATTGTCAATTCTATCATATTATAGTCGCTCATCCCCAAGGGGTCTCGCACCACTAGATTGTCAATTCTATCATATTATGGTCGCTCATCCCCAAGGGGTCTCGCACCACAAGATCAGAGGCCGGCAGCTACAGCGCCTCTGTGGAGGCGGTGGCTGCTGCTGTAGCTGCAGCGACCAGACACTGAGGAGTGCCGCTAAAGCCAGGCTTAAGGTAGGTCAGGGCGGGAGGAGTCTCTCGGGGTGGGGGTTGTGGGGGAGGGGGGCCGGCAGCAAGGGTTTGGGTTGGCCTCAGCAGGCACCCCTCTTCCTGATGCAGGGTTCCTTGTTCAGCACTAAGTTCCTTTGAACAATGACACCATCACACCCCCCTCCCCCCCCCCACTCACTCCCCGGAGCCGGGAAGCAGCCTGCCCGGTTTTTCATGCCATGCTGTCCATGCGACGACAGGGCCGCCTGCCACATGGGAAATTGCGGCTGTGGCAGGAAGGGGCCCTTAATTGGGGTTTAATTATCTAGATAAGGGCCTCAATTGGTGACAGGGCAGGAAGGCCGTTCATAGGCCTTCCAGCCCTGGACTAAATTTCGGCGGAGGCGGGATAGTGGTGGGATCCTCCACCTCCACCATCCCACCCGATTTTATGCTCTCCCTACCTCCAAATCCGTCGCAGGGGAGAGCATAAAATTTTACCCAATGTTTCTACTGATTGTTTTAATCTTATAATGAATTAGTAATTAGTAATTTTTTATCCATGCTCGTACTCAATTTCTTTTTCTTTTTGGGCCTCCTTATCTCGAGAGACAATGGATACGCGCCTGGAGGTGGTCAGTGGTTTGTGAAGCAGCGCCTGGAGTGGCTATAAAGGCCAATTCTAGAGTGACAGACTCTTCCACAGGTGCTCCAGAGAAATTTGTTTGTCGGGGCTGTTGCACAGTTGGCTCTCCCCTTGCGCCTCTGTCTTTTTTCCTGCCAACTACTAAGTCTCTTCGACTCGCCACATTTTAGCCCTGTCTTTACGGCTGCCCGCCAGTTCATACTCAATTATGAACATAATATAACACAGTAGAAGTCTGTTAATTGGGTAAACCTGGTGAAAATAAAATAATCCCCTTTATCAGATCATGCTTAACGAGGAAAACCTATCAATGCTGATTGAAATACTTAGAATCAATTGGTTGCTTTTTCTAAGGAACAGTCACTATTAGTTCATATTGGTTATAATATTCCAACATACAACTCATTACACAATAATGTATTGTAATGTTATACAGGGATAGACTTTAGCTTCCACCACTAGGCAATAAACTCAGTGCCATGGATCATCCACCCGATATATACCCTGCCATTACAGAAAGGAAAATCAGGCGGGGTGTTTCTCACATGGGTGGCTGATCTAGACCTGCTAGTTTTCTGTTCAGTGGTGGAAGTTGAAGGGGGATTTTAACTCTCTCCACCCAGTGGAAACAAGGTAGGGCAGAATTAAAATATAGGTAGTCAACTTATTGGATTTTGAAAAGGTCATTGATGAAGCAGCTGAAGATGGTTGGGCCTAGGACACTACCTTTAGGAACTCCTGCAGTGATGTCCTGGGGCTGAAATGATTGGCCTCCAACAACCACAACCATCTTCCTTTGTGCTACGTACGACTCCAACAAGTGGAGAGTTTTCCCCCGATTCCCATTGACTTCAATTTTTCTAGGGCTCCTTGAGACCATAGTCAGTCACATGCTGCCTTGATGTCAAGGGCAGTCACTCTCACCTCACCTCTTGAATTCAACTCCTTGTGTGGGGTCATCATACATAGCATCAAATCAATGTAGCCAACCATAGAGTACATGGTACACTGCAGTGAGGTTTTCAGGTATGGAGTCTGGGGTGACAGCTCTGACATCTTTGAGGGAAGCTCAGACTACTGAAATTCTACTTCTGGGTTCTAACATTTCTTCTGGGTACGATAGAACAAAATGACGGGGTCTCCAAATGGTGTCATCATTACTGCACTCTGTTCTGAGACAGAGCACTGGGAGTGCTGAAACACAGTTCTATGCGAATGAAAGTAGCATCATGGGAGAGGCACATACTGTCTCCTGACTGCACCTCAAACAGTACCCGTGTGGGTGCCTGACTGACTTGGCTGTCACTGAGATCTGCAGTCTACAGCTGGGCCATCTCCTCAAGGTTGGTCACTGCAGTCATCTCAAGTTCCCATAGTGAATGATAAGCAGTCATCCCCTCATCCATGTTGTAGCCACAGCACCTTGAAGAAGCACCAGAGTAGGTAATAGAACACTTGAGACCAGGCACTCGGGATTTCCACAGGGGTTATCTTTAGTTTTCCAACTATGTTATTGAAATTGGAAATGAACTATTATGGACCAGTTTCTTGTTGCACAGTTTCTTTAGATTAATATTTGTTTAACCATGCTTAATAATGTGATAAAATAGCTGGTGAAGTTGAGGGCATTTCTCTACAGGTTTTAAGTATTGGGTTTGATGATAGGATGTTGCTGCAAGAGAGGAGGAATGAATCAACCAAAGCATCAATGATCTGCTGGTGCGCAGCTCTGGTAGGCAGTCAGGCTGATAGCCCTTGCTTTTCTTCACTGTCCTCAGGAACTTGCTTCTTTTCCTGCTCCTCCACTTTTTCCTCCCCATGTGACACGAAGGGCTGCCTCCCCTTGTCAGGCCAAAGATAAGGAACATGAAGCAAATGACAATGAATCTGGAGACATTCTCAGGGTTATATTGCAGGACATCTCCAAGCCTATTAATGTGTAGAACATCTACTTCAAGAGGCTGATCATTTGTTAAATCAGTGCTCTGATAAAGGTGTGGTTCTGATTGTATCACTTCTCTATGTCATTACTCCAGTTCCTGACAGGTGTCATGAGTTGTATGTTATGGCTAATATCACCTGTTTCAGCTGGAATGACCCTGAGGTGTAGAAGTTCAAAGTCACAGTAATCTTCAGAGCCACTGCACTGGCATTGTTGTGTGTGACCTGGTGTTAGGCTGCAGTTGGTGTTGCAATAGCTGACTAGCTCTGTCATGGCCTGCCTGGCAAAGCAGAAGTGTCAGACAAATTGCTCCTCATTTAACTGGAGGCAAGATATTCTGTTCACTTACATTCATATGGTGCAAAGCCTTCTGCATCCTCTCCTTCTACGCCCTCCTCTCCCAGCAGCTGGAGATCTCTCCACTCTTACTTACTGCTGTTCTTCCTCCTGATCCTCCAGCCCCAACGGCAGACCGAGCAGGACACCCATGTTGGCAGACTAGCTTTGTGCAGAAGTCTCTTGGCAGAACATAGAACATAAAACAGTACAGCACAGTACAGGCCCTTCAGCCCACGATGTTGTTCCGACCCTTTAACCTACTCTAAGATCAAACTACCTACATACCCTTCATTCTACTATCATCCATGTACCTATCCAAGAGTCGCTTAAATGTCCCTAATGTATCTGCTTCTACTACCACCGCTGGCAGTGCATTCCACGCACCCACCACTCTCTGTGTAAAGAACCTACCTCTGACATCTCCCCTAAATCGTCCTCCAATCACCTTAAAATTATGCCCCCTGGTGATAGCCCTTTCCGCCCTGGGAAAAAGTCTCTAGCTATCCACTCTATCTATGCCTCTCATCATCTTGTACACCTCTATCAAGTCACCTCTCATCCTTCTTCGCTGCAATGAGAAAAGCCCTAGCTCCCTCAACCTTTCTTCATAAGACATGTCCTCCAGTCCAGGCAGCATCCTGGTAAATCTCCTCTGCACCCTCTCTAAAGCTTCCACATCCTTCCTATAATGAGGCGACCAGAACTGAACACAATATTCCAAGTGTGGTCGAACCAGGGCTTTATAGAGCTGCAGCATAACCTTGCAGCTCTTAAACTCAATCCCCCTGTTAATGAAAGTCAACACACCATACGCCTTCTTAACAACCCTATCAACTTGGGTGGCAACTTTGAGGGATCTATGGACGTGGACCCCAAGATCCCTCTGTTCCTCCACACTGCCAAGAATCCTGTCTTTAAGCCTGTATTCTGCATTCAAATTCGACCTTCCAAAATGAATCACTTCACACTTTTCCAGGTTGATCTCCATCTGCCACTTCTCAGCCCAGCTCTGTATCCTGTCAATGTCCCGTTGCAACCTACAACAGCCCTCCACACTATCCACAACTCCAGCAACCTTTGTGTCATCGGCAAACTTACTAACCCAGTCTTCCACTTCCTCATCCAAGTCATTTATAAAAATCACAAAGAGCAGAGGTCCCAGAACAGATCCCTGCGGAACACCACTGGTCACCGAGCTCCAGGCTGAATACTTTCCATCTACTACCACCCTCTGTCTTCTATGGGCCAGCCAATTCTGTATCCAGACAGCCAAATTTCCCTGTATCCCATGCCTCCTTACTTTCTGAATGAGCCCACCATGGGGAACCTTATCAAACGCCTTGCTAAAATCCATATACACCACATTCACTGCTCTTCCTTCATCAATGTGTTTTGTCACATCCTCAAAGAATTCAATAAGGCTTGTGAGGCATGACCTGCCCCTCACAAAGCCATGCTGACTGTCTCTAATCAAACTATGCTTTTCCAAATAATCATAAATCCTGTCTCTCAGAATCCTCTCCAATATTGCCCTGCAGCTCCAACCAATAACTTGCAACAATATATCTAGTTAACTACAGTATCCAGCACATCCAAAAATAAGCCTAATAGCCCATTACTGGCCTAAAACAACAAACCAGCTACTTGCCTAAATGCAGCCAAGGTTCCCTTTAAATAACATTAGTGTCACCTTCCTCCCAACTTTTCCCACCCAGGAATTTGTGGGTGGGTTTTACAATCAGCAAATCAAGCACTCAAGAAGTTGAATTTGCCAGAAGGGTCCTTAGATATGCGCAGAAACTTCATTTACAAATATTAATTCGACCTCTTCAGTTTCAGAGAGGCATTTTGAGTGACTAAAAGGCACGGGACTCAACACAGCATCAGGCGCCCTCCAGTGCACATTGAGCATAGGAGATTAGCACACCAAATACAAAAGCCTAATTCCTATTTTATGAGCCAATAATGGTGGCCGTAAGTTGCATTTCTCCACTCGAATATCAGACTTTAAAAGTTATACTGTCCAAAAGCACGTAACAAAGAAAAATATATTGATAATTAGCTCACAATAACCAATAAAAAGAATACGTAAGTATATTACACAGGTAAATCATGATGTAGTGTTTACATTCCTACAATTCAAGATGACCCATGAATGACAATCAGAAAGGAGCTGTAAGGCCATTATGATTGGGAATATAAACCACATTTTATGATTCACAGTGAAGTGTTTTTTTTTTACTGACACACTGTCAAGATAAATAGGTAAGACTATTTGGCCCAATATAGCCATGAGAATCTATAACCCTTCCCATCATAGCATGAGGAAAATGCCATGATTACAAGACAGACATCCTAAAGAAAATAAGCTTGTAATGTGTGCCGAACGCTCTATGAAAATTATATTATCATATGCGGCATCTTTCAAGTGCAACAACACCCCTGCATGCACATATCAGGTATAAGCAAGTGCCAAAATAATCACTTGTGTGGTTAAAGACTTTAAAATACTGCATTACCTTCTCTAATGCAACTTTCAGTCAGTATACCAGGGGACTTACAGCATTATACCAGCCAATCATAGTGTTCATATCAATCTTGCTATAATTTAATCTATCCTGAAATGGCAACAGAACTGAAATCCTATCTGTGACTGAGCTAAATCTTCACTAACAATTATAATCAGGATTTGCTGGTGTAGACTTGAGTAATGCCATTAGTAGAAAGAAACACCATGTAGTCCACAAATGTTTCTTCTTCTGGGAGCTGCATTCACGCCTTTTCCTTATATAGTGTATACACAATTATATAAATGAGGTTTCAGACACATTTCACGCGTTAAAATATTTCTTGGAAACTCACAAATCTTTTGAATTCTTTCTCTTGCATGACTTAATGAAGCTTATCAGCAAAGATATATAAACCACAATCACTGTGGACAAGAAGTCTCTGTTCTTTATGATATCATTTCTCAGTAACAAAGTAGAGTAGTGCTCAAAATGAAGCAATCCTCTTCGCTGCCAGAAGTACTGAGCTGAAACAAAACATGCCATAATAATTAGTTTCCTTTTAGTCCATTCACAATTGTAATTTGGGTTCAGTTGCACTCTCCCCTGGTTGGAAAGATGATAAGGCACAGGTACCATATAATTAGTTAGGAAATGAAGCAAGGGGTAAAAAAAAACTTTCTTCTGTAAAATTTTTTTTCACTTCTGAAAGGGAACATATCAATTGGAGGCTCAAAGTTCCATGAAGTGCCCCAGCCTCGACCTAGGAAATCTCGCCCCATCAACACACAAATGTTGAAGTGGCAGGAAACCTTGGAATTCAAACTAACCACCTTCTACTTCAGAGTCAGATGCTATCATTTAGTACCAAACTAGGCAGGCATTAAAATGCTTTCAGCAAAATTGCAGTTACATTGCTACTATATAGCATCTTTCCCATTTGTGATTTGTTGGTATATGGAGCAGCAAGACTACTCTGAAAATATCACAAAGGAAACCAAATATGAGAAATTCATGTGATACAAAAATTGTTGGAAAATGGCCAACATAAAATTGCACTTAAAATCAATATTTCTGATAGGTGCTATCAAGTGAAACCTTTTGAGAATAAGAACAAACTGAATAGGACTAATGGTTTTCTATTGTAAAGTTTTACACTGCTTTCTTGATAGATAAAAAAGTCTCATTTGTTTGTGTTAGTTCCCAACCATGTGTCTGTCTATCCCTCCTGGTGATGAATGATCAGGACAACCAATGTATTTAACTGCATAGTCATCAATGACTGGCAGAAAATAGTCAGTGGGTAATTAACACACTCGCATTCAAAGTATTGCAGGATTGTGGCATGCCCTCCAGTGCTTAATGTGCTATTGAGTAACTGCACGCCTCAGCTGACGGCCTGGGTTTGTGCAAGACTAGCACCACTTAAAACTAGCCTACACCTCTTAAAATGGAGGTGCATTCTGAATGCATTAGGTACTGGAAGTTGTTGTCGAAGAATGTCTCACCTACAGAAGAGTAAAGATGGTGCAACATTGCAGAGAGCAAGCTCCAAGATTTTCTGATGCAGATTCAAGGACAGGAGGTAGAGTGGAGATAGGTCCTGTTTCAGAAGGGTCAGGAGACCCTCCAGACAGTTGCCTAGAAGGAAATGGGAGCATATAGCTATGGAAGTCAATGTAAGTAGTGTTGCCCTGAGGACCCGGATGCAGTGTCATAAGAGTCATAGAGAGATACAGCACTGAAACAGGCCCTTCAGCCCACTGAGTCTGTGCCAACCAACAACCACCCATTTATACTAATCCTACATTAATCCCATATTCCCTACTACATCCCCACCATTTTCCTACTACCTACCTATACTAGGGGCAATTTACAATGGCCCATTTACCTATCAACCTGCAAGTCTTTGGCTGCGGGAGGAAACTGGAGCACCCAGTGGAAACCCACATAGTCACAGGGAGAACTTGCAAACTCCACACAGGCAGTACCCAGAACTGAACCCAGGTTGCTGGAGCTGTGAGGCTGCAGTACTAACCACTGGGCCGCTGGACAGCAGTTTAATGAATTCATCTTCAAATGCCATATCCTTACAGCTGAACTCCTAACTTCACAAACTGTTTAATTCACCACATCCCCTTCACTCACCTATCAACATTCTCTATCAAGCAGAACTCATACCTCACATTCATAGTTTCCCCTCACTCTCACACACTTAGCACTGCTGTAAGCCTCACACTCACATCTAGAACACACTGCTGTTTATGCAACTGTGACAGCCACATCACCCAAACACATTTCACCACACTCCCTGACACAGTTCCCTCTCTATTCAGGACAAGGTGTTACAAAACCGCAGGCAGCAGCAGCTAACCAGCAGGGGTAGGCATGGTTGTATGTCCTCACCCCGATGGAGGAGACAGTGGGTGCCATAATTGGAGCGGCTGTCACTCTGAAGCCGTGACCAGTGGTGGGGCTCACCATAGAATTCCTGCCTAATCCACCTTCTCACATCCCACTTCCCCCTCATTCCAAACTCCCTCCTGATATGCTGATAAATAGTGTCAACATACATCTCTTATCTGTCCTACCCCTATCCCTTCCCAAAATCCTTCTCTTGTACCTTTCTCCTTCCAGATAACCAAGAAATGCCACCTGGCTAGGCAGTGGTGTGGGAGTGTGAAGGCTAAGAACAGCAGGACACTAATAATGAAGAAACACTGTCACTTGGTCTCACATTCGAGCCACCAGCTCTGATACTGGCAATGTACATGGCATAGTGGTGAGTCACAGGGCACTAGTGGCCTGCAGCCAGGGCAGGGGGAAAGGATAGTGCTGGTGTATGTGTGTACACCTTTATGAGGTGTGGCTACAAGATCATGTTAGTCATGTAAGAGCTATACTGTGACACACCATGTGATTCTGAGTGTTAGTCTTGACGATACACCTGTACAGTAACCATATCAATGTAATCGATGCTCTCTCAGTAATCAATAAAGAACCCATAATATTGCATAACAGATCCCATCTTGAGTGATCAGTCCTTTTTTACAGTCTACACAAACACAGAGGTTCAAAGAACATGCAACAAGTGCAAATGCCAGCTCCCTGAAGGGCAAGGTCACACACGTGTTCGGCTGCAGAGGACTCAGATGAGGACTTTGATGGGTCGTGTACAGATAAAGGCTAATGTGAATGGAGACATAAATATTTGGTGCATTGGCTGACCTTCCAGAGAGTCTGTTGTGACTGTCAAGGAGCATGGATGAGTCCGGCACCAACTTGACAGAGGGGCTGGAATTTTACTTTAGTCGGATGGGAACGCCTCCCGCCTCCGCCTGGCCTGGGGATCTAGACCGCATTTTACGGTCCCCAGGCCCTTAATTGGTCTGAGGCAGGACTTCCACCTCATTCAGCCAATCAGTGGGCCAGCAGCTCATAGTCCTAGCAGCGCCACTGTGAGCAGTGGCCATTGCTGGGACTGCAACCCAGCTAAAGACTGAAGAGGAAGGACGACCCTGGGAGAAGTTAAGTTTTTGGGGCCTCGCCGGGGATGATCGATTGGGCCCCAGCAACGCAAGGGTGGTTGACTGGGGGACAAGGGGGCGTGTTGGGTGTTGGGGGTGGATGGGGCCTCGGCAGCGGACCTCTGTCAGGCACAGGGCGTTAACTGGCCACTTAAGGGCCTTGATTGGCCAGGGGTGAGCCAGCTGGTTTTCGACGCCGCCGCCCTGCATAAAATGGCGGCAGAGGAGGGAGCAGATCAGGAAGGCCCCCCGAGCCTCCCACTCCATTTTACGCCCGCCCCCTGCCACCAACCCGCTCTTTGGGGGGGTGTAAAATTCCAGCCAGGGCTTTGCGCAGAGCTTCCAGCCCATCCTTTCCAGCATGTAAGTGGTGGTTAACACCATGAGAGCACTTGTGGGCCCAAACATGTTGCAGGGTCTGATGACTGATGTCTCAGCTTCCATTGCAAGACAAGTAGAAGCCACTCATCATCTGAGTGCTACAGTGGAAGCTGAGATCCTGAAATCTCAGCTGCCATGCAGGCTCAGACTGCCACCATTGTGGCTGCGGATTCCAGTGCTCAAAGGGGCTTTCGGTGTCTCATATCAATCCAACAATCTGTTCTGCAGCAGATTACTCAGATTACTGAGGAGCCCTCCTGGCGGTGTGACAGTGGCTCCATGGAGCATGAATCTGCTCCCACCACTGTCACTCCACCAATGCCCCTACAGCCAGCCCAGACTGCTGCCGCCCAGGCCGAGGTGGTGCAGTCTAAAGCCAGGCCCTATAGGCCCAGAGCTGCTAGAGGGTGCCCTGAGAGACTATCTTCAGTCTCCCCCACTGAAAGTCAGCAGCCTTCCACTACCAATGCTGCAGCCACTGGGGTAGCACTTCATATGAGTACTAGACCAGGCAAAGGCACTTGAAATAAAAACAGATAATGCTGGAAATACTCAGTGGGCGGGACCTAATGGCGATGGTGCAGGTCACAACGGCGGCACCAGAAATGGGTGCCATTTCTGTTATCGTGTTAGGTGGCTGGCTGCATGTGATCTTACAGAGATCAACCAGTTAAGGAGCATGTGGCATGAGGACCGTCCAGTTAATGAGCGCAAGGCGTGGAGGCTGTCCAATCTGGGACCTGAGTTGCGAACGGAGACATTAGCTGACACTGCAGCAGGTGCTGGTGCCATATTTAAACTGCAGCCAACCCTGCATTCATTCCTGCATGAACAAAGCATTCTTTCCTGTTTCTGTTGCCTTGCTTTGAACTGCCACTGCTGCCTGGAGACAACCTATTCCTATTGCCTTGGTGTAACCTGCCGCTAATGCCTGGAGACATTCTGCTACAGCAGCCTTGGTTTAAACCGCCATTGCCTGGAAACATTCTGTTAAAGCTCCCTTCAACCATCCTGCTGCTGCTGCCGCTGCTGCCGCTGCTGCTGCTCCCCTCAATCAAGACTCAAAGGCACCAAGGAACTTCCTGGGAGGCAACACACACAATGGCAGAAGGAAGACCCCGGAAGCCCCATGGTTCAGCAATGCCTCCCTGCAGGTTCTTCTCCAGGCTGCAAGGGAAAGGTGGGAGGTCCTCTTCCCCAGGGATGGGAGGAGGAGAGGGCCCCCCCCACCCCCTGACCAAGCAGACTGGGATAGAGATTGCAGAGGAGGTCAGCAGCTTTGGGATCACCCCAAGAACCTGGATCCAGTATTGGAAACATGTCAATCACCTCATTTGGTCCACCAAGGTGAGTACTGTGGTATCACAAGAGGGTTGGCTTGGTGCTGAGGGAGTGACAACGTAGTTGGTGGCAAGGCATCCAGGCAGCAACATATCCTGTATGAGGCATGGCTGCCTTTTGGTGAGAGGCACCCTTCTGTGTGCCCTCACCCCCACCAGGTCCCTCAAAAATGGCTGTAGGCAGATGGCATCCATGTACTCCCAGCATGAGCTGCTGGACCACCACCAGAGTAGGCGTTGTGCTTGTCTCCTTGGGGAGACTAACAGTCTTCCTTCTTGTGTCACCAGGAAAAGATGGTGCACAATATTAAAGAGAGGGCCAAGACTGGCGGAGGGGTGCTGTATCTTCACATACTCACTCCTATGGAGGAGGAGACCTTGGAGTTGGCAGGCCACCAGGGCAGCTGTGCTTTGCTGATGGAGTGCCAAGCCAAGAGGGTGAGTCGACAAGTGTGGGTGCATAAGGATTCATCTGACACACACAAGGCATTGTCCCATGTGACCACCGCTGGACACTTGGAGCTTCACAACAAGCATGGCTGGATGGGAAAATGGGAAGCCCTTAACCTTTGCATGTTTATGTTCTCTCATGCAGGTCAGGGGCAAGCCAAGGCCAGAAGACGTTGAGAGAATGGGGGCCAGCTGGCCACCTCCAAGGAGGAGGAGGAGAGATCCTCAGAGAGTGCAGCATTGTATCATTCCCCCTCACCTTCCACTAGTGCGGATATTATCAAGTCGGTGGGTAAGCGCTCACGATTTAGAGTTACAAGCTGCTGAGCACAGCACAAATGCACCTGAGCAGCTGACGGAGGTTGTGACAGCTGAGGTCACTGACAGTCGGAGGACTGTGGGAGGCCAGACCAATGCTGAGCCCCAAGATTATGACATGCCTTTGAAGTCGGCCTTGTCATGGCAAATGCTGCAGCAAGAGGTGACGAAACCTCTGGCAGAGCTTCAAGAGGCTATGCGCATGCATGCACAGATGATGGAGGAGTTCATCCAGGCCGTAAATGCTGCTGTGTCTCTTATGGGCGTGCACTTGGCTTCTTCCATTGAGAGACTGGCGACTCACATGGAGAGCCAAATCCAGCAGACCACTCGGTGGATGCCGGAGATGCACGCAAACCTGCATGACATCGCCTCGGCCATGAGCTCTATGCAGCAGTGGCAAAGCAAGAGAGGGACGAGGTGCTTGGAGTCTCCACCAGGTCCTCATCCTTCTCAGGTCAGCAGGGAGGTACAAGTGTTCCTTGCAAAGGAGGAGAAGTGGCTACCTTCAACTTCTGTGGGCTCCTCTCAGGGAGCTCCTGGAGTGGACAGTGGTTCCTCAGCCTCTCTGCCAGTGACACCGGCTCCAGTAACCTCAACAATGTAGGAGGCTCCTGCACAAGTGCAGCCGCCCCATAGCAGGCTGGAGCCCCCAGTTCTTAGACAGCCAGAGGATGACGGCCAAGGTCATCCCAAGTCACGGGGCAACATGATCAGCAGCCTGACTCCACCTTAGCTGAAAGCAGGAGCAGCTGTAAGAGAGTTAAGAAGAGCATTTACCTAGCACAAAGGAAGATGGTTGCTGGTTGTTGGAGGCCAATCATCTCAACTTCAGGACATCACTGCAGGAGTTCCTCAGGGTAGTGTCCTGGGCCCAACCATCTTCAGCTGCTTCATCAATGACCTTCCCTCCATCATAAGGTCAGAAGTGGGGATGTTCGCTGATGATTGCACAATGTCCCAGCACCACTTGCAACTCCTCAGATACTGAAGCAGACCATGTCCATTTGCAGAAAGACCTGGACAATATCCAGGCTTATGCTGATAAGTGGCAAGTAACATTCATGCCACACAACTGCCAGGCAATGATAATCTCCAACAAGAGAGAATCTAACCATATCCCCTTGACATTCAATGGCGTTACGATTGCTGAAACCCCCACTATCAACATCCTGGGGGTTACCATTGACCAGAAACTGAACCGGAGTAGCCATATAAATACTGTGGCTACAAGAGCAGGTCAGAGGCTAGGAATCCTGCGGTGAGTAACTCATCTCCTGACTCCCCAAAGCCTGTCCACCGTCTACAAGGCACTAGTCAGGAGTGTGATGGAATAGTCTCCTGGTGGGCGCAGCTCCAACAACACTCGACACTATCCAGGACAAAGCAGCCTGCTCGATTGGCACCTTATTCACCACTTTCAACATTCACTCCTTCCACCATCGACACACAGTGGCAGCAGTGTGTACCATCTACAAGATGTACTGCAGCAATGCATCAAGGCTCCTTCGACAGCACCTTCCAAACCCACAACCTCTACCACCAGAAGGACAAGGGCAGCAAATACATGGAAACACCACTACCTGCAAGTTCCCCTCCAAGCCACACATTATCCTGACTTGCAACTATATCACTGTTCTTTCATAATCATTGGGTCAGAACCCTGGAACTCCTTTCCTAACAGCACTGTGGGCGTACCTACACCCCAAGGACTGCAGTGGTTCAAGAAGGCAGCTCACCACCACCTTCTCAAGGGCAATTAGGGATGGGCAATAAATGCTGTCCTAGCCAACGACGCCCACATCCCATGAACAAACAAAAAAAACTTAGCTGCACGTGGGGGTCACGGGCGATTTACATATCTAGATGTTAAGTTCCCTTTCTGGTATGAATCTCAATAAATCTTCCATTCAATCTTCCCTCTTCTCATTTTAATTTCTCGTGCCCTGTAAGATCACATCAAGGGGCTGGAAACAGTGGACTAAATTGCATCTGTTGAGCTCCTCAGCCTTGCCACTATGCGATGTGCACCTGGGTGAGGGACAGTCAAATGAAAGACATGACAGCCGGGCTGATTCAAGGTAAGGCTTTATTCGAATCTTTCCAAAAGGGCAAAAAGGTCACACGAAACAGGATCCCTTGTGCATATCTCATTTCGCCTTGCCTGTGGTCCAAGGGGTCCCTCGTCCTGCGTTGTCTGGTCATCCGGCTCCTCCACATCCTCATTGTCAGAGAAGGTGTCGCGATCACCAACGTCCTCATTGTTCATCCCCCCTCTATTCTGCAGTGCTAGGTTGTGCAATGAAGAGCAGACCACGATGATATGCAAGACCCTCACTGGAACATGCTGAAGGACTCCACCGGATCGATCAAGGCACCTGAATCGTATCTTCAGAAGTCCAATGACCTGCTCAATGATCGCTCTTATCTATCTGTGGCAGGTATTGTACCTCTCCTCTGCATCTGTGCGTGGGTTCCTCACAGGCATGTCTGTAGTGGGTAGCCCTAGTCTCCCAGAATCCATCCTGAAGATGCATGGGGTCCGGAAAAGCTGTGGCACCGAGTCTGGAAAAGTATGTAGGTTTAGTGGCTGCTTCCTGGAAACCTTGCATGCACCTGTACGATCCTCTTTCAGTGGTCACAGGTTGAATATTGAGCAAGTGGAAACCCTTTCTGTTGATGAAGACCGCTGGCTGATTCAGGGGAGCCCTGGTGACTACATGCTTGCAGGCGATGCCACCTTGCACATGGGGGGAATTCAGCGATGGACCCGAACCCAATGGTCCTCTCTGCCTGACTCACCAGATTGGTGCAGAATCATATATAGTGACCAGCCCTCCTGAACAGGGCATTTGTCATCTCTTTGATTCACTGATGGGCTGCAGACTGGAAGATCCCTCACATGTCCCCAGTGGATCTCTGGAAGGATCCGAAGGCATAGAAATCGACAGCCACGTTGATCTTCAGGGCCACTGGCACTGGGCATCCATCAATACCCTGGGTCTTAGCTCGTCCTGAAGCATGGCACAGAGACCAGTGATGGCTGCCCTGGAGAACCTCAGTCTTCGGAAACAATTCTGCTCAGACATCTGCAGAAAGTTCAGTCTTGGGCAGTATGCTCTTTCCTGGGATAGGCTCTTTTATGTGCACATGGCTGCTGGCATACCCTTCTGCACCCTTCTGTACTGGGCCTACCCCAAGACAGGCCCTCTTGATGGTCTGAGGTTGGATATCTGCCCCACCGGAGCCTGCACCTGCCTCCCTCTGAGCTGTCCCTCCTCCTCAGCAGAGGCAAAAAGGCCTGGGTGAATGAGGCCCATGGCATGTAGCCTCCCTCTCAATCTTCAGCTTGCCAACAAGCTGACCCCCCCTCACCCCCCTCAAAGTTCCCCTGAGTCCTCTCTTCGGGGCAAGTGCCACTACCCCTATGTGACCTTGGCCATACCCACCCTACTCCTGGCACCTTCTCCCCAGTTCTGTCAACCTCTGCCACTGCCCTTTGGACACCATTCTTCCTGCCACTGCACACTGGCTCTCCCGATGGCTTCACTGGAGAACCAGTGTTTAACCTCGCTTCCTTGCTGTTCCCCACCTTACTGCCTCCTCATTTCACCAGGCAGGGCTCCAAAGCCCCGTGGCCCCAATGTGCCATTGATAAAATTGAAATCCCCCAATAAAATTGCAATTACTTTGCCTTTTAAATATCTCAATTGGTTTCCCACTACCTTGTTGTCAGAAGTGTGCCCTCCATGGTTTCCAACGCTGGCAAAATCCGGAAGCGACGTCATGACATCTGAACTCCGGCCAAACGTGTTCCGTTGCGATTTTACACGCCCTCTCGCCTCCAACCTTGTACTTAGTATGTTGTGTTATTACATTCTTAACACAAATGTACCAAACACTATTGATTGTTAAACTAAACAAAGGGTTCTTTATTGAAGAATAACAGGTTTCCAGGAAAGCTCTTCAATACATGTGCTACCTGCTGACGAACACTGCTCCAACTACTGTATCACGTTAGCTTGCATCACTTCCTGTGATGATGTATAATAAACTATTTACATATTCCATAGTATGTTAAACAGTATTAAAGCAATTAAAGCAATATTGTAACATCCCCCTTTCCTTAAATAGAAAGTTATATGTTATAAACTATGTACATAATGCAATAGGATAATTGTGAACAGCATTGACACATGTATGAACTCTCGCATTAATTATTCAAATGTCTCTGAAACCTACAGGTGGTCTGCTGACGCGACCTGATCTGGTAACAGTGAAGCTTTGATCTGGAATTGACAATTCTTTTCTCTTGATTCATAGGTTTGGACTGACAATTATCTTGTACTTGAGTGTTGTATGTGTCATCTTCCTTAACTTCATTCTCAGAACTTGAATGTGAATTATGTTCCTGATGCTACAGGAGTATTAGGTATGATAACTCTTAGCTAACATCTATCCCTTCTCAATGTCGCTCAATTGCAGTGGTTACTTTGTATGACCGTGGCTCATTGCAGATCTTTGACACTTCTGCAGGTAACCATGTCTTCACTTATGGGTGGATCACTCTGACCCTCTGTCTGACCTGCAGAGGCAGTAATTCCACGTCTGCATGTTTGTCATGTGTGATTTTTATTTTCCCTTGTCTTACCAATAATTTATCTTGGACTGATGACAATCTGATCAGATGATGATTTGGAAGACTTTTCTTGACTTGCCTTCCGAACATGATCTCTGCTGGAAATGGTAATCCTGTATCTAGTAATTTTGCTCTTGGGTGCAACATTGCTTGTTTGGATGTCTTGATTGGTTTCTTTACACTTCAAAGTCAATGACTTTACTGTCTGCGTCATCCTTTCTGCTAGTCCATTTGGCATTGAGTAGTGTGGAGATGACGTAACATGATTTGCAGCCCACTTTGCACACATGTCTTGAAATGGCTTACCAGTGTACTATGAACCGTTATCCTACACTATCTCCTCCGGAGAACCAAAAAAACTGAAAATTGCACTCATCGTGTTTACTATCGATGCACTTGATGTATCCCTCAGTTGGCAAATGGTAGAAAATTTGGAGAAGTAGTCGGTAATAAGTAAAAAGTCAGCACCTCGAACAGTGAATAAGTCAGTAGCTATTCTGGACCATGGATGTGATGGAACATCATGAGGATGAAGTGGCTGTCTGTGTTGGCTCAGTTGATGCTCCTGACATGCACTGCACATCCTCACTGCTCGTTCTATGTCATTATTGATCCCTGGCCAATAAACTGTCCCATCCATGTACAAGTCATGAAATGCCCATGTGGCCTCGATGTAATTGGGTAAGGATATCTTAACAAAGTGCTTTTGGTATCAGTACTTGTCTGCCCTTGAAAATGACTCTGCTTGATATCCCTAATTCGTCACAATATGGCCAAAAGTTTCTGAGGTCTATGGAAACCTCTTGCATTGTATCTGGCTATCCAGTTACTGATGAGCTGCCATAATGCTATGAGGACTGGATCTCTGGAAGTCTCTCTTTGAGCTATTTGTGCTTGTTCTGTTCAAATTGTATAAGGTCAATGTTGTACAGATCTTCTAGTTACACATCTACTTTGTCCACCTGGACATCCAACAATATATCTTCTGTCTTCTTGGGGTTGGGTAGCCTACTCAATGTGTCAAACGTAACCATGAGGTTTCCAGGTTTATATCGGACCTCACAATCACACCACTGTGCTTTGGAGTCAAGGTGGTGCATTGGTGAGTGTTTTTTGCCAAATCATTGCCAACAGCTTGTGATCAGTCTCAACAACAGAGTGTTTGACAACAGATAGACATGGAATCGGGTGATACCGAACACTAATGCCAATGTTTCTCGTTCTATTTCTGAATAGTTCACTTGAGTGGATGACAAATTTTGAGAACCAAATGCAATTGGTCTACCTTCCTGTAACAGACATGCTTCAAGATCCTTTTGTGAAGCATCTACTTCAAGTGCAGTTTCTTTTCTTGGGTCGTTATATTGTAAACATGCTTCAATGGAAAGTGACAAATCGAATGCATGCTGATGATTTTCGTGCCACAATAATGGGGTAGCTTTCTTGAAAAGTTCAAACAGTGTGAAGCTTTCTCAGAGATATTTGAGATATATGATGCTAAAAATACCTCAGTAAATCTCCTTTGTCTTGAGGAGTAGGCATTGATTTTACATCATCAACTTTACTGGGATCCAGTCATATTTCAGTGTCAGAGTAGATTGAGCCGAAAAAATTGATGTGGCTCACATTGATAGCATATATTTTGCCATTAATCACAAGACCTTCTCTTCTAGCCATCTGCATTAGAATGTGAAGATTCTTGTTTTGCTCTTCCTTGGTACTTCCCATGACTGCTATGTCATCCACAACGCAAACACAGCCAGGAACACTCTCAGTAATGCAATCCATATGCTGTTGGAACAGGTCTCAACTCACTGACAGACAAAATGGTAACTGTAGAAAGCAATAACTCCTAAATGGTGTTCTGAAAGTTGTTAGTTCCTGTGAATCTTCAGAAAGGTGAACCGACTAGTATCCATGTTTTACATCAAACTTCGAGAAAAACCTGGTTCTCACGAACATTGGATTGAGCTCTTCTAAAGTAGGAATCTTGTGGGGACACCTTTTTGAGTGCTCGATTTAATCTTCTAGGATCCAAGCGTACTCTAATGGTACTATCTTTCTTAATACAGTGGCTATAGAGCTACATCAATCCATGCATTGCTGAACATGGTGAATATCCCTTGCTGTTCCAATGTGTGAAGCTCAGCCTTTAGTGTCCTTTGTGTGGACACTGCACTCCTGTGGTGGATCTATGGAGGAAACTGCACCATCTTTCAAGTTAAGAACAGCTTCTCCTATAAAACTGCCCATGGTGTCAATTCTATCCTGGTATTTCTGTTGCAAATCTTGAGTAGACTCAATAGGGTCACACTTGGCTTGACTATCTAAAATTGGAGCTTTACTGATCTTGTGAAGCATCATGATCCAGAGTTCACTGCATGCTGGTAGTCCTGCTACCACTGGACCATTGGTGTCAACCACATAGAAGTCTTATGGTGACCATGCAGAATTTCCATATCTGCCCTTCAAAGTCAATGCTCCCATGCAAAATATTGGTGAATCACTCTGTGCTCAGTCTAGCTCTTGTTGGCTGCAACATAGACTCCCACTTTGCTAGGTGTATGTCTTTGAGTATCCACAGTGGTAAAATGTTGGTGCTTGCCCCAGTATCTATTTTCAGTCATAGCTTGTGCTTGCCACTTTTGTTAGGACATATAATTTTGACTGTGGTGAAAGCTTCCAATTGTGTGATTGCATCCATGTTTTGTGTTACTGTGTTGTGAAAGTGTTTCCATTTTTTAATTTTTTTTTGAGGACTAGTATTTGAAGATTGTGGAGATGGATTCATTTGAGAGTGAAGGGATTCCATAGATGCTGGACTTCATTTTTTTTAAACGGTCACTGGAAGGACTTGGGGAATGTTGTTTAAAAACAAATGCTTAATGGTTGTCACATGCCTTAAGCTAAATAAACAGTAAGAGTTTGGTGACTAGGGGAGCTGTTTACAGAGAGGTGATATGTCAAGATTTATGGTGGGCAAGAGTTGGTTTTGTTTTGGATATTGTTTTGAGTCAGTTGGGGGATTGCAGCCTACTGAGAGAAGCACCCAGCTCATCTTTTTCCACCTCTCTGAGAAACCCTGAGAATCCAGTGTGAGAAATAGAGAAACTGATGCCACATTTCTCCTGGAAAGCCTGCCAGACTAATCCTCGATGTCGCCTGTAGAGAACTTCTCCAAAAAGATCCCAGTGACAGCCATCTATGCGCATTTGGGATGCCAGAATAAACGGGCAACTGATTTCATTCCACATCTTCTCCTTTTCCTTCAAGAATTAACAAGTATTTGGGCAAAGTTCTTTTGTCTTTTTTGTAGAGATCTGTGCAGAGAAAACTTTTTTCTTTTTTCTTTAACCGATGTTTGTGTGTGTGTGTTTGGCTAAATTAGAAGGGAACTTGCAAATTTCAATCTGTCTGTTAATGCTTTATATCTTTACTGAATAAGTCTTGTTTTATAATAAGTTGATAATTTTGTTGTTTATTAATGAAACCTGGTTGGTGAATTTTATTCTGATAGAGTATATAATTGGCTGTATCGGTAACTGGGTAAATATTTAAATGACAGAATCACTGAGAATCACAGAATTATTACAGTGCAGAAAGAGGCCATTTGGCCCATCGTGTCTGCACCGGGTCTCTGAAAGAACAATTCACTCAGTTCCAGACCCCCTTCTCCCCATAACCTTGCACATTCTTCCTTTTCTAATTCCCTTTTGAATGCTTCAGTTTGAACCTGCCTCCATCACACTCTCAGGCCATGTATTCCAGACCTTAAGCACTCGCTGTGTGAAAAGGTTTTTCCTCATGTCACTTTTGCTTCACTTAACAAATACTTTAAATCTGTGCCCTCTCGTTCTCGATCCTTTCACAAATGGGAACAGTTTCTCTCTATCTACTCTGTCCAGACCCCTCATGATTTTGAATACCTCTATCAAATCACCTCTCAGCCTTCTCTTCTCCATGGAAAACAGCCCTAACTTCTCCAATCTATCTTCATAACTGAAGTTCCTCATGCCTGGAACCATTCTCATGAATCTTTTCTGTACTGTCTCTAATTCCCTCACGTCTTTCTTCAAGTGTGGTGCCCAGAACTGGACGCAATACTCCAGCTGAGGCTGAACTAGTGTCTTATACAAGTTCAACACAATTTCCTTGCTCTTGTACTCTATGCCTCTATTAATAAAGCCCAGGATACTGTATGCTTTATTAACGACTCCCTCAACCTGCCCTGCCACCTTCAATGACTTATGCATATATACACCTAGGTCCCTCTGCTTCTGCAACCCCTTTAGAATTGTACCCTTTATTTTATATTGTCTCTCCATGTTCTTCCCACCAAAATGAATCACTTCACATTTCTCTGCATTGAACTTCATCTGCCACCTGTCTGCCCATTCCATCAACTTGTCTATGTCCTTTTAAACTTCTACACTATCCTACTCACAGTTCACAATGCTTCCAAGTTTCATATCATCTGCAAACTTTGAAATTGTGCCCTGTACACCAAGGTCTAGGTCATTATTATATATCAGGAAAAGCAAGCAAATATATGTTGTGACCCGTGGCGAAGTGGAACTAGAGAAAGACAATGCACTCCTCCAGTCTCAGTCATAACAACTGTCACCATATGGAAAGCTTGTTCGCTTTCAGTGCTTTCGTTGCTGTCCGAGTCTTTGCCTACCTCATGGACATGCCTGTGCTTAAACTGGTATGCGGTGAACTCTTTTTTGATACTTGCCATTAGGCGGCACCTATTTTTTATTGAGCTGTGGCTTGCTGTGGCTTCTGACTGCTTCTTCACTGTCTTGCTCAGTATCCTTTTACATCACACGCCTTGCAGGTATCTCTGAATGCGGGACAGTTACCTGGCTGATGCATTTGACTGTACTTGACACACAGCTTGCCCTGTTGAGGTGCCTTGGCTATGTCACCTATGGTTGTTGCTTCCCCAAGTATTTGTATATATTGCCTGCTCATAGCTCTGGCTTCATATTTTCTGCCATCTTCAAATAGACTATCATTTTGTGTCCCTTTTTTCTTATCAAGTAGATCTTTTTGAAAAGCCTCTGTTGGAGTTGATGTGATAACCAGCTCCATTATTCTCTCGGACAGATCTGTGTCTGAGAAATCACAATCTTTGCCTTTATTTCGATGTCTACTAACAAACTGGTCAATGGTTTCTTTGGGCTGTTGTCTATAAGCCATCAGTTCAAGTCAATGGATTCTAACATTGACCTTGACTCTTAATTGATCTTACAGCATTGTCCAGAGTTTATATGGGTCTTTCTGGTCTGCTTCTGACAGTCCAGAGGTGTTGATGTGATGGCGACCTTCATTGCCAATCCCGTTCTTTATTTTTATTGTTTGTTTGTCAGGTTCTGCAACATGTCACAAAAACGTGACAGGTTAAATGATGATTTTTTTAATCCACCAGCTGGAAACTGAATATTAAACTAGTGGAGATGAACCAAACCTTTCAAGCTACAAACTCTGTCTGACCGTGAGCACTGAGGCATATTCCCTGCTGCAGACTGTAGTGTTCAGTGGTTTTATTGATCATTGTTTGATTGTGTTAGTTTGTTCACTGATCGATGATTACTGTGATTAATGACTTAAGCCTGACGGGGATCTAGAGAGACAGAAACCTCCTCAGCTACACAGTTTAGAAAAACTTCCGGACAAAATAGACAGAGATCTCCCTCAAAGGAATTCAGTCATATTGCTGACTCCCAGAGAACCACTGAATCAGTGTCCACCTCTTCAAACCGGAAAACTCAGGACCACTGAATTGAGCCTGAAGCCAGCCAAGTCACTAACCTCCACAGACTGTATACCACTTTTATTTCTGTGGACTCTAAATCAACCAATCTATCCTTCCCCACTCTGTAAACTATTTGTGTCCATGTGTGTGTGTGTGAAAATTGAAGGGTATTTTTATTATTTTTACTTAGTTTGGTTTAAGTACAATAAAGTTAACTTCTTTCTTCGGAAATCTGTCCGATTGCCTTTTTTTAAAGATCACGGCATGTAAACAAGTTAAACGCTCACTGAATTAGCAAGTATATCCATTTAAAAAAAAATCTGTTGTGGTCAAACAAGGAGAGGGAAAAGAGGGTAGCCCTTCAACTCCTCGCTACCTGCAAGGTCCGAAAAACATAACTCCATATGCTGTTGAAATAGTTGGAATTCATGAAGGATGTCCAGAACCTTCCAATTCATAGCTGGATATTTTGTTGTCATGGCGTCCAAATGTCTTGCTTCATAAGAATTCTTTTGACAGGGCTTTTCCCTTAAACTATTTTCCCTTTAATGATTTTTCTTCAAGGTAAAAACAAAGCAGTGACTGCAGCACTTGACCTCTGCCATGCCCTGAGCTCTGTGGCTGCAGGGCAGGCTTTCAGCCTCTGCACAGGGACACTCCGCTCAAGGAGTTCTTTTCAGCAGGAAAAACATGATACTTAATGGTGATGCAGTCTCGCAGCCCTGATTCGGATCGACTCTTTTTTTCTCTTTTGAGCCTGCTCCCGCCAGAATACTTGCTTTCTGGACAACTACCGTATGATAAAATTCCCCCTTTTGACTACTCACTCTTGCTTGGAGTACCAATTCTTGACGGTAGCTTTTGAATCCGATCCTATGTCGCACTGTCGCTGCATCTTCCAGCTATTCTCAATTTTGTCCCAGGCTTTTATGGCTTTGCACGGGAGAAGCCATTGTCCACGATGTCACACGTGTGATCACTGTCACTGTGCTGAACACTGTTACTAACACATTGTGCACCTCTGCATCACTGCCACCATATTGTGTTCCGCTGACACCATATTGTGCAATTGGGTTTTTAACACAAACGCACCAAACACTATGACAATGATTGGTAAACTAAACAAAGGGTTCTTTATTGAAGAATAACGGGATTCTAGGTGAACTCTTCAATACACATGCTGCCTGCTGACTAACACTGCCCCAACTACTGTATCACATGTGTTACGATCAGGTGAGGAGGAGTTGAAGGGCTCCCTTCTTTTCCCTCTGCTTGTTTGACCACAACAGGTTTATTTCTTTTTGAAGTGGACATACTTGCCAATTCACTGAGTGTTTAACTGTTTATGAGCCATGATCATAAAAAGAACCAATCAAACAGGTTTTCTTGACAGCTTTATTCTACTTAAAATGATCTAAGAAAAATAATAAAAAATGCTCTAACTTTCATACACACACACACACAAATAGGTTACAGATGGGTCAAATTAGAGCCCAGAGAAATAAATGGGGTATACAGTTTTAGTTTTTTTTTAGTTTTAGAGATACAGCACTGAAACAGGCCCTTCGGCCCACCGAGTCTGTGCCGACCATCAACCACCCATTTATACTAATCCTACACTAATTCCATATTCCTACCACACCCCCACCTGTCCTTATATTTCCCTACCACCTACCTATACTCGGGGCAATTGCTAATGGCCAATTCACCTATCAACCTGCAAGTCTTTGGCATGTGGGAGGAAACCGGAGCACCCGGAGGAAACCCACGCAGACACAGGGAGAACTTGCAAACTCCACACAGGCAGTACCCAGAATTGAACCTGGGTCACTGGAGCTGTGAGGCTGCGGTGCTAACCACTGTGCCACTGTGCCGCCCTGTCTGTGGAGGTTGATGACTTAGCTGACTTCAGGCTGAATTTGGTGGTCATGCAACTTTCCTTTCGGTGATCCTGAGTCTTCCGATTTGAAGATTTGGATGGCTGATTCAGTGGTTCTCCTGGAGACAGTAGTGTGGCTGATTTCCTTCAAGCAGTGTCTGTTTGCATCACGGGTATTTCTGGGTGGTCACAGTCAGCAAGCAAGGTTCGAAGCTTGCAAGATGGATTGGAGAGAGAGAAAGGAAAGACGGACCCCACTCAGACCTTCTCTCATCAGCGTCTAGCTACTTGTCTTTCTACTGAGAAAACACGAAGGATGGGCCTGTCACATGACCGTGATCCAGTGATTCAAGCATGGTGGTTACGTGTGTGCATTCCCTCTTGAAACTTAATCAGTTCATGTCTAGGAATTCCTTTCTCACAGTTAGGGTCCCATTGTTCAAGTGATTAGGTTTGAGTGGTTTGTCTCTACTAGTTGAATATTTAGGCAATGGCCTTGACACCTTGCTAATAGAAACGGGATTGGTAATTCACCCAGATTCCCCAGGTCATTGTTTTTGATGGTTCTGTGCAGACATTCTGGCTTCACACAATGTATTAGAATGTGGAAAGTAAAGTGATGCAAATTGGGGTAGCAATCTTTAGCTGCCAGCATCAAATCACCTTTTAGCTGTTTTTTTAAAATTCAATTTGGGTTCCCAGCCGGTGGATGGAAATTATCATTCAACATTGCATGTTTTTGTGACACATGTTAGCTTACATCACTTCGTGTGATGATGTATACTAAACAACCTACATATTCAGCAGTATGTTAATCAATATTATAGTAATTAAAGGCAATATCACAAAATAGTGGGCCAGTAAAATTCCAGCCAGCTGGTCAGGCAGCGTCTGTGAAGAGAGTAATAGAGTTAACATTTCAAGCTGGTGGCCTATCAGATCCATCGACCTGAAACATTAACTCTGCTTTTTCCTCCACAGATGCTGCTAGACTTGTTGAGTATTTCTAGCATTTTCTGTTTTTATGCTTGGAGTCAGAGAAAATGGGTGAGATTCTAAACGAGTATTTTGCATCGGTATTCACCGAGGAGAGGGACATGACGGATGTTGAGGTTAGGAACAGATGTTTGATTACTCTAGGTCAAGTCGGCATAAGGAGGGAGGAAGTGTTGGGTATTCTAAAGGGCATTAAGGTGGACAAGTCCCCATGTCCGGATGGGATCTATCCCAGGTTACTGAGGGAAGCGAGAGAGGAAATAGCTGGGGCCTTAACAGATATCTTTGCAGCATCCTTAAACACGGGTGAGGTCCCGGAGGACTGGAGAATTGCTAATGTTGTCCCCTTGTTTAAGAAGGGTAGCAGGGATAATCCAGGTAATTATAGACCGGTGAGCCTGACGTCAGTGGTAGGGAAGCTGCTGGAGAAGATAGTGAGGGATAGGATCTATTCCCATTTGGAAGAAAATGGGCTTATCAGTGATAGGCAACATGGTTTTGTGCAGGGAAGGTCATGTCTTACCAACTTAATAGAATTCTTTGAGGAAGTGACAAAGTTGATTGATGAGGGAAGGGCTGTAGATGTCATATACATGGACTTCAGTAAGGCGTTTGATAAGGTTCCCCATGGCAGGCTGATGGAGAAAGTGAAGGCGCATGGGGTCCAAGGTGTACTAGCTAGATGGATAAAGAACTGGCTGGGCAACAGGAGACAGAGAGCAGCAGTAGAAGGGAGTTTCTCAAAATGGAGACGTGTGACCAGTGGTGTTCCACAGGGATCCGTGCTGGGACCATTGTTGTTTGTGATATACATAAATGATTTGGAGGAAAGTATAGGTGGACTGATTAGCAAGTTTGCAGACGACACTAAGATTGGTGGAGTAGCAGATAGTGAAGGGGACTGTCAGAGAATACAACAGAATATAGATAGATTGGAGAGTTGGGCAGAGAAATGGCAGATGGAGTTCAATCTGGGCAAATGCGAGGTGATGCATTTTGGAAGATCCAATTCAAGAGTGAACTATACAGTAAATGGAAAAGTCCTGGGGAAAATTGATGTCCAGAGAGATTTGGGTGTTCAAGTCCATTGTTCCCTGAAGGTGGCAACGCAGGTCAATAGAGTGGTCAAGAAGGCATACGGCATGCTTTCCTTCATCGGACGGGGTAATGAGTACAAGAGTTGGCAGGTCATGTTACAGTTTTATAGGACTTTGGTTCGGCCACATTTGGAATACTGCGTGCAGTTCTGGTCGCCACATTACCAAAAGGATGTGGATGCTTTGGAGAGGGTGCAGAGGAGGTTCACCAGGATGTTGCCTGGTATGGAGGGTGCTAGCTATGAAGAGAGGTTGAGTAGATTAGGACTATTTTCATTAGAAAGACGGAGGTTGAGGGGGGACCTGATTGAGGTGTACAAAATCATGAGAGGTATAGACAGGGTGGATAGCAAGAAGCTTTTTCCCAGAGTGGGGGATTCAATTACGAGAGGACACGAGTTCAAAGTGAAAGGGGAAAAGTTTAGGGGGGATATGCGTGGAAAGTTCTTTACGCAGAGGGTGGTGGGTGCCTGGAACGCGTTGCCAGCGGAGGTGGTAGATGCGGGCACGATGGCGTCTTTTAAGATGTATCTAGACAGATACATGAATGGGCAGGAAGAAAAGAGATA
Organism: Heterodontus francisci; assembly: GCF_036365525.1. NCBI lineage: Eukaryota > Metazoa > Chordata > Chondrichthyes > Heterodontiformes > Heterodontidae > Heterodontus > Heterodontus francisci. The sequence goes on from NC_090374.1 coordinate 119,222,556, forward strand.
CAGACCCTTAGAAAATACGCGACATGTTTAGATAGAGGATCTGGATCGGCGCAGGCTTGGAGGGCCGAAGGGCCTGTTCCTGTGCTGTAATTTTCTTTGTTCTTTGTTCTTTGTTATTTCAGATTTCCAACATCCACAGTATTTTGTTTTTGTAAAGGCACCTGCAAAGCAAGCATTAAGGGAATGCACAAGGGTGATAAGTTGAGCTTTGTATGGAATATTAGATGTTTTGTTGGATAAAGTTGGAATGGTTGGTTTGTGATGATTTTTATTTCAGCATTGTGGCCAAGAGGATGCTGTCCATAATAGAGGGATGGTAAGGTGCAGGATTGTTGTACAATGGGGATGTGGGGTTGTTTGCATGGAAACTAGAGTTGAATGAGGTGCCCATGATAGCCCAGCCAGAACGTGGATGTGCTGGCTGCCTCCTCCCACCCTCTTTCTCCTCCTCCTCCTCTTCCTCCTACTACTCTCCTCCTCCTGAGGTGCTTGCCTGATGGCAAGCACTGTGCTCTCATGATGGCCAGGTTGTGAAGGATATAGCAGATCACCACAAATCACAACATCTACACCGGTGAGTAGACCACATTCAGTGTTCCAGGCAGCAGAACTGTTGCTTCAGCATCCCAATTGTCTGCTCAATGAAGTTTCTTGTAGCCGCCTAGCTGTCATTGTACACCTGATGGCTAGGTGGAGGTTGGGTTGCAATGTGGAGTCAGAGCCTGATGTAAAGCAGATAGTCTTTGCTGCCCAGCGGCCATGTTCTGGTTTGACATGATGGCAGAAAGATTGAGGGAACAGCGGACTGGCGCAGAATGAAAGCATCATGACAGCTGCCAGGATAGTGGGCATTCATCAGCATGATACAATTGAGAACTAGGCTGAATATAGAAGGTTCAGAGGGGAAGTGAGAAAACAAATAAGAGAAGAAGAGAGAGTATGAGAAGAGACTCGTGGCTAACATAAAAGGCAAAATAAAAGGCTTATACAGGCACATAAATAGTAAAAAGGGTGGTAAAAGCAGGAGAGGGGCTGATTAGGGACCTAAAAGGGATATTTACACATGTAAGTAGAGGGCATGGCTCAGAAACTAAATGAGTAATTTGCACCTGTCTTTACCAAGGAAGATGCTGCCCAAGTCGTGGTGAAAGAGGAGGTGGTTGAGACACTGGATGGGTTAAAAATTGATTAAGAGGAGGTATTAGAAAGGCTGGCTGTACTTAAAGTTGATAAATCACCAAGACCGGATGAGATACATCCAAGGATACTTAGGGAAGTAAGAGTGAAAATTACAGAGGCACTGGCCATAATCTTCCAATCCTCCATAGATACAGGGGTGGTGCCAGAGGCCTGGAGAATTGCAGATGTTACACCCTAATTCAAAATGGGTGTAAGGACAAGCCCAGCAATTACAGGCCAGTCAGGTTAACCTTGGTGGTGGGAAAGCTTTTAGAGACGATGGGCTGGATTTTATGGAACCAGCGAGGGGATCGCTACGCCAGGCCCAAACAATGAGGGAACACTGCCACAGTCCTTTGGACACCCCTAGCTCTATTTAGCAGCACTCAGGCAATTGATAGCCTGGTGCTGGAGTCCCCATCCTTTTAAGGATGGGGATTCTACCTCCAACAGCTGCTAGCCAATCAGAGGGCTAGCAGCTCAGTAGTATTGGCAGCGCCACCCACTGGGAGCGGTGGCCACTGCCAGTATTACAACAGGCCCAGGGTCGAGGAACAGCGCTAGAGCCCCAGACCCCAGTTAAGTGTGGCGAGGATGCCACGGCAGGTCCCAGCTGTAGCATAATGTGATGTCGGTTGTTGTTAGCTAGATATGTAGCTAAGAGGATGACTTAGGTCATCTTTGCTTCCATCCAGACCATAGAAATGGATCTCTTTGAACATAAACTGAAGTTGTTCCTAATAGTCGTTGACTGTTTTTCGAAATGGGTTGAAGTTAAGCTACTACACGGCCAGAGTTCAGAGGCTGTGATCAAATTTTTAAGAGAAATTTTTGCTACACACAGGATTCCAGATATTGTGATATCTGACAATGGCCCGAAATTTGCAAACAAAAGTTTCAAAGAGTTTACTGAAACATACGAGTTTGTTCATGTCACCAGTTCACCGAGGTTCCCTCAGGCCAATGGAGAAGCAGAGAGAGGTGTACGAACTGTGAAGATGTTGTTGAAGGAAAAGGAAATTTTCAACTGGCACTGTTAAGCTATCGATCTACACCACTTCAAAATGGGTTAGCCCATTCGAATTGTTCATGGGAAGAAGGTTGAAGACACAACTTTCTATTCTCCCAAGTACACTAAAAGCACGAATTAGCACAGAAGACTTGGAAAAAGTGAGGGAAAGAGAGGATAGAGGGCAGTCAATTCAAGCTGAGAATTATGATAGATGCTACAGGATGAGAAATCTGTCAGATGTCCAACCTGGAGAATCGGTTTGGGTTAAAGACCAGAATAGATATGGAAAAGAGAAATCACCATATCCAAGGTCTGAACGCTATCCAGACCAACCATGGGATGATAAGAAGGAACAGAAGATAATTGGTATCAGTTCCACAGAAGAAACAAATGGAAGAAATGCAAGAGAATCAGTCATCAGAGAGAGTTGATGAACCGGTGATATGAAAATCAACAGGCAACCCAGAGGACAACCAAGATAGAGAACTGGAGTTCTCCACTCAAATATAAGGAAATGAAGAGGAAGAACTAAGAGACTGTAAACACCAAACCTCTTCAAGTGAAAGGAGATAACGTTGCGGCAGAGTCATGAAAATGCCACAGCGTTACTTTACCTGATGAATGAAGTCAGAGACTTGGGGAGAGATGTAGTATAATTTGATGTAGGTTGTTGCTAGGTAGATATGTAAATAGACTGTAAGCATCATTACAGGATGTGATGTCATGGATTGTACAGAGCCTCGTGTGAGGAGTATTGTAGTGGCAGCTATAGATGATATACATTTGTAAATAAACTCCAGTTACCTTAACCCACAGACTACTATCTTTATTCGGTACAAAGAGTATACTAATCCGGATATTACATCGGCGAGGGGTGAGGGGAGGGTGGCGTTGAGGCCAGGGCGGGGTTGTTAGTGGAGAGATAGCCTTTGCCACCGAGGGACCTCTGTGAGTCACAGATTGCCCACGGAGGAGGCAACCCCAAGCCGTCAGGGAGGCCTCCTTGTTTTACCAGCAGCAGTCGGAAGAGACCCATATGTAGCCATTAATTGGCCACTTAAGAGCCTCAATTGACCACCAGACTAATTTCCACCCCCCCCCCACCCCCTCCCCACCGCGCCTTCCCAAGCAATTTTATGGGTCCCCCCGGTTTTGTTCCTGTCCTTAGGGGGTCCATAAAATTCAGCCCGATAATTCGGGAAAAAATTAACATTCACTTGGACAAATGTGGATTAGTTAAGGAAAGCTATCTCGGATTTGTTAAGGGAAAATCGTGTTTAACTAAGTTGCTTGAATTTTTTGTTGCGATAACAAAGAGGGTTGATAAGGGTAATATGGTTGATGTGGTGTACATGGATTTCCAAAAGGCTTTTGATAAAGTGCCGCATAACAGGCTTGTCAGCAAAGTTTGGACCAATGGAATAACTGGGACTGTTGCAGCATGGATACGAATTTGGCTGAGTGACAGAAAACAGAGAGTAGTTGTGAATGGTTGTTTTTTGGACTGGGGAAAGGTACATCGTGGGGTTCCCCAGGGGTTGGTGTTGGGACCCCTGCTTTTCTTAATATGCCTTGGTGTACAAGGCATAATTTCAAAATTTGTGGATGACACAAAACTTGAATGTTTTGTCAACTGTGAGGAGGGTAGTGATAAATTTCAAGAGAACATAGACAAGCTGGTGGAATGGTCAGACACGTGGCAGATGAAATTTAATGCAGAAAAGTGTGAAATGATTCATTTTGGTAGGAAGAACAAGGAGAGTCAATATAAATTAAAGGTACAATTCTAAAGGGGGTGCAGGAGCAAAGGGACCTGGGGATATGGCCTTTATAAATAGGAGCATAGAGTACAAAAACAAGGAAGTTATAACAAACCTATATACAACACTGTTTTGGCTTCAACCAGGGTATTGTCTGCAGTTCTGGGCACCACACTTTCAGAAGGTTAAACTTAAGGCATTAGAGAGGGTGCAGAAAAGATTCACGAGAATGTTTCCAGGGATGAGGAACTTCAGTTATTTAGATAGCTTGAAGAAACTGGGTCTGTTTTGCTTGGAGAAGAGATTAAGAGGAGATTTTATAGAGGTGTTCAAAATCATGAGGAGTCTAGACAGAGTAGATAGGGAGAAACATTAGCCTAAGGATCCCGAACCAGAGGACACCAATTTAAGGTGATTGGCAAAAGAAGCAAAAGCAACAAGAAGAGTAACTTTTTTATGCAGCAAGTGATTAGGATCTGGAATGCACTGCCTGAGTGTGGTGAAGTCAGATTCAATTGAGGCCTTCAAAAGCAAACTGGACAATTATATGAGGAGAAAAAAGTTGCAGGGCTACGGGAAAAAAGCAGGAAAGTGAGACTAGGTGAGTTGCTCTTGCAGAGAGCTAGCATGGGCATGACAGACTGAATTGCTTCCTTCTGTGCTGTAACCATTCTATGATTCAATGATTGCACACCAACTGCACATTCACCAAGTGGTGACCTTTGCGGTTTCAGTACATCTCTGGATCGAGATGCGACATCTGCAAAGCTACGGATGTTCAGTCAATGGAACCCTGCACCATGGGGAAGCCCACTATCCTGGATAAGCTACATGAATGCTCCACCTGTTTCTCTCTGTTCAGAGTGAACACAATGAACTTCTCTCTTCTGACGTAAAGAGCGTCTGTCACCTCTCTGATGCAGTGGTGGAGGAAGGGCTGGGAGATGTTAGATATATAGCCTGCTCAGACTTAATAGAATCCTAGAGTCATTATGGCACAAAACGATGGCAGATTGAGTCCATGCTGGCTTTCTGTGGAGCAATCCATTCAGTCCCACTCCCCTGCTCTATTCCCATAGCCCTGTGAGTTTATTTCCCTCAAGTGCCCATCCAATTTCCTTTTCAAATCATTGATTGTTTCTGCTTCCACCACCCTCGTGGGCAGCGAGTTCCAGGACATTACCACTCTCCATGTAAAAAAAGTTCTTCCTCATATTCACCCTGCATCTCTTGCCCAAAATCTTAAATCTATGTCCCCTAGTCCTTGTACCATCAGCTAATGGGAACAGCTTTTCTTTGTCTATATTATCTTAACCTATCATAATCTTGTACAGCTCTATCAAGTCTCCCCTCAATCTCCTTTGCTCTAAGGAGAACTAACCCAGCTTTCCTAACCTAACCTTGTGCTAAAAGTCCTCATTCCTGGACCATTCTGGTAAATCTCCTCTGCACCCTCTTAAGGACCCTCACATCATTCCTAAAGTGTGGTGACCAGAATTGGATGCAATACTCTAGTTGTGGTCTAACCAGAGCTTTAGAAAGGTTTAGCATAACTTCCCTGCTTTTGTACTCAATCCCTCTATTTATGAAGCCCAAGATCCCATATGCTTTGCTAACTACTCTCTCAATATGTCCTACCAAGGATCTGTGCAAATGCACCCCCAGGTTCCTCTGTCCCGGCACATGGTTTAGAACCGTGCCATGAAGTCTATATTGCCTCTCCCTATCCCTTCTGCTAACATGCATCACCTCACACTTCTCTGTATTAAATTACATCTGCCATTTGTCTGCCCATTCCTCTAACCTATCTATGTCCTGTTGCAGGCAGTTCATATAATCCTCACTTTTTGCCATACGTCCAAGTTTGGTATCATAGGCAAATTTTGAAATATTACTCTGTATTCCAATATCCAAGTCATTTATATAGATCATAAAAAGCAGTGGTCTTAGCATGGACCCTTGGGGAACACTAATGTTAAGGCATTAATACCATCCTCCAGTTTGAAAAACAATCATTTATCACGACTTGCCGTTTTCTGTCCCTAAGCCAATATTTTATCCAAGCTGACACTGACCCTCCTATTCCACGAGCCTCAATTTCATTAACTAGCCTTCTTTGTGGTACTTTATCAAATGCTTTCTTAAAATCAATATAGATAATATCCACTGCATTCCCTTCATCAAAAAATTCCATTCGATTATTCAAGCATGATCTGCCTTTTACAAATCTGTGCTGGCTCTCCCTAATTAACAACAATCTATCTAGGTGTCTGTTGATTTTTTTCCCCCTGATTATTGGTTCTAAAACCTTACCTATTACTGATGTTAAACTGACCGGCCTGCAGTTACTAGGAATGTCCTTACCCCGCTTTTTGAATAAGGGTGTCATATTTGCCACTCTCCAATCCTCTGACACCTCCCGTATCTAGGGAAGATTGGAAGATTATGGCAAGTCCTTCTGCTGCCTTCACTCCCACTTCCTTTAGCAACCTGGGATGCAAGCCATCCAGACATGGCGACTTACCCACTCTATACATTGCCAACCTTTCCAGTACATTCTACCTATCAATTTTCACCCCAATCATTATCTTTACGTCTCCGTTTCTACCAATATTTTGTCAGCATCCTCTTCCTTAGTAAACACCGATACAAGGTACTCATTAATTATTCTAGCCTTGCTCTACCCCTCGAAGCATATATTACTCTTCTTGTCCCTAATAGAACCCACCCTGCCTCTTACTACCTGCTTTATATTTAGATGTCAGTAGAAGATTTTTGTATTCCCTTTTATGTTACCTGCCATTCTATTCTCATATTCTCTCTTTGCCAGTCTTATTTTCCTCTTCACATCCCCTCTCATCTTGTTGTATTTGGCTTGGTTCTTGCTTGAAGAATTCACCTGACATGCATCATACACCCTCTTTTTTTGTTTCATCATATTCTATATCTCCCTCGACATCCAAGGAGCCTTGTCTTTGGTTCCCCTACCGTTTGTCCCTGTTGGAATGCATCTAGTCTATACCGCAAACATCTCCTCCTTATTGATAACCCATTGTTCCGTTACAATTTACCTGTCAGTCTTTGGTTGCATTGGCTAGATCCGTTCTCATCCCATTGAAGTTAGCCCTCTTCCAGTTTATAAGTTCTGCTTTAGATTGTTCCTTGTTCTTCTCCATTACTAATCTAAACATAATACAATGATCACTCTTACCTAAATGTTTCCCCGTAGATACTTGGTCCACTTGGCCCATCTCATTTCCCAGCACCAGATCCAACAATGCCTCCTTCCTATTTGTACCAAGAACATACTGGTCAAGGAAGTTCCCCTGAACATATTTCAAAAATTCTTCCCCCTCCATACCCTTCACTCTAACATTATCCCTATCACTATTTTGGTAATTAAAGTCTCCAAAAGCACCACTCTATAGTTCTCGCACATCTCTCTGATTTCCCTGCAGATTTGTTCCTCTATTGTTCTCTCATTATTTGGGGGCCTATAGAATACAGTCAGTCGCATAATCATCCTCCTTTTGCTTCTCAACAGAGAGATGGTCAGAGAGAGAGACAGAGAAAGAGAGACAGAGAGAGAGAGAGACAGACAGACAGACAGATTCTGCCCTTGCCCTGTCAAGGACATCCTCTCTTTCCAACAGTACAATTTCTTCCCTAATCAGTACTACCACCCCACTTCCCTTTTTCCTTCCTTATCCTTTCTGAACACTTTGTATCCAGGAATATTAAGCACCCAGTCCTCACCATTTTTAAGCCACATTTCAGTTATTGCCATTACATCATATTTCCACACAGTTATTTGTGCTTGTAGCTCACCAGCCTTATCCACTACACTTTGTGCATTTACATACATGCATTCTAACCCTGCCCTTGTAGTCCTTCTTAGTCTGCTCCTACCTAATGTGGTACTACTTCCTTCTCAACTACTATCTAACACTTTCATTCCTTTATGCACCTTATTCCTCTTTTCCACTTGTATATGCTGGTGTCCATCCTCCTGCCAATTTAGTTTAAACCTTCCTACCACACTAAAGAACCTCCCCGCGAGGATATTGGTCCCAGTCCTGCTGAGGTGCAATCCACCCCTTTTGAATAGGTGCCTTCTGCCCCAGAACTGGTCCCAATGCCACAAGAATCTTAAGCCCTCCCTCCTGCACTATGCCTCAATCCATGCATTGAACCTCCCTATTTTCCTATTTCAACTCTCACTAGTGAATGACACTGGGAGTAATCCAGAGATTACTACCTTCAAGGTCCTACTTTTTAACTTCCTCCCTATGTCCTGAAAATCTGACTGTAGGACCTCAATACCTGCCCTCTCTATGTTGCTGGTACCGATGTGTACCACAACTTCTGGATCACTCTCTTCCCCTTGCAGAATATTCTGCACTGTCTTTTACCCTGGCATCAGGGAGGCAACACACCATGAGGGAGTCACGATGATGGTTACAGAAATGCCTACCTGTCCCCCTAGCTTTGAAATCTCCTACAATGACTGCATTTCTACTTGTTGTTCCCTCCTGTGTAGTCCCATGTCCATTGGTGCCATGGTCTGGACTGCGCTCCTTCAAGGTGTTGTCACTCCCAGTAGTATCCAATGATGAGTACAGGTTTGAGAATGGCAAACACCCTAAAGACTCCTGTACTTCCTACCTCTTGCTACTCTACCAGATGACCACCCATCTACTATCCTGAACTCTTACTGCCTGTGGGCTGATCACCTCCTGGAACGTATGATTCAGGAAACTCTCATCCTTCCTATTGCTCCACAGTGACTCCAGCTGCCCCTCAAGCTTGGAAATCCTGAGCTCGAGCTGAAGCAACTGGTGACACTTCCTACACATGTGGTCCCTCGAGATATATGAAGTGTCCTGAAGTTCCCACATGGCATAGGAATTGCAAGCAACAGGTCTCAGCTGCCCCTTCGAGACCTAAAAATTCTCTATTCCCTCTTTTAGAATCTAGTTACAACCTTGTATAAATTATTAATTTTAATTAATGCCTCTAGCCCTGCTCTGTGCTAATACGTGTATTAATTCACTTAGTGTTTTACTTACCCCGATTAAAATGTTATTAATTAGTTTAACTAGCTAAACTGTAGATTTAATACAGTACTTTACAGTTTCCTAATCCTAATTTAAACCACTGCCTTAGTTTATTGTGCAAAAACACCTTAAAACGCACCAACCAATCACCTACCTATTGTCCTGTAATGTCATCCTTGCTTTTTGGAAATGCACTGTTCCCCCACTCTCTTACATTCTCTATTGCTGCTGGTGTCTCCAATCCAATTATCAGCTGTCCTGTGACATCACTCATTGCTTTTTGGAATATACTGTGGAAGGTTCTCGCTCTTTTCCCACTCTGATTTATCAGCCACTTCTGCTGTTGCCTCCAATCCTCGGTAGTAACCCGAGCAATGACTAAACAGGATCCATTGTCAGAGGTAAAATTGGCACCACAAACAGAGAGATGAGTATCTGAAACTTTGTTTGGGGATTTATATAATCCAAATGAAATGTCTAACAGATCTTCTATAATTGCAGCACAGCAAGCTGATCCAGAGTTATACAGAATAGCACAGTCAGCTCTGACAGGAGCTGAGGTGAAAGGAGTTACAGAAGGCTATTATATTGAAGACGGGGTTTTGAGGAGGACTGCCTCATAGACCTGCGGATGAAGACTGGACAGTTGTTGAACAGATAACGGTAAAACATAAATATCATCAGGAATTATAAAGGTCAGTACATGACATTCTTTTTACAGGACATAGGGGGATTCGGAAGATTAAATCATGTATAAGTCAATACCTAAAAGCATCCCAAGCTAATATGAAAAAATGGGCAGACAAGAATGCAAAGACCCACAATTTTCAACCAGGGAATGAAGTATTGGGTATTGTTACCGTTACAGGGTGAACCATTAAAAGCATGGTTCAGTGGCCCATATAGAGTGATCAAAAGAGTGGGTAAGGTAGATTACTTGATTGACACCCCTGATCGCTGGAAGATGAATCAGTTGTGTCACATCAATATGTTAAAGCAATATTATCGCAGGGAGGAGGACAAGCCACTACAGATATGTCAGGTAATTGGGACTGTTGAGAAGGAAAAGGATAGTGAGGATGAGGCAGAAGGAGGCCTAGCAAATTCTCAGATTGAACCTCCAACTATCCGGTTAGAGAATACAGAATGACTCGGAAAATTGGACAACATGTTTTTGTACTTAGATGCAAAACAATGTGAAGACCTAACCAGGCTTTTCACAATATTTAAAAGAGTCTGTAGGGATAAACCAAGATGTACGACCTTAGCCACACATGATGTGGATATAGGGGAATCTGTTCCTTTAAAACAACATCCTTACTGCTTAAGTCCAGACAAACAGGCCCAAGTAAAAGCAGAAATCCAATACATGCTGGAAAACAACTTTAATTGAACCTAGCCAAAGCACCTGGAGTTCAACAATAGTCTTAGTGCCTAAACCTGATGGGTCAAACCGACTTTGCATAGACTACAGAAAAGTCAATGCAGTAATGAAGGCAGACTCCTACCCAATTCCTCGTTTTGAAGACAGTATTGACAGAGTGGGCAGTGCTAGGTTTTTTACAAAGATGGCTTGTTAAAGGGTTACTGGCAAGTTCCTTTGACTCATCGAGCTAAAGAAACATCAGCTTTTGTCACACCAGACAGTCTTTATCAGTACCAGGTGAAGTATTCAGGTTAAAAAATGCTACTTTTCAAAGATTAATGAATCAGGTGGTAGCCAGTGTTTCCAATTGTGTAGTGTACCTGGATGACGTACTAATATACAGTAACACCTGGAAAGAACACTTAAACCAACTAAAAACTCTTGTTTTAAAAACTGAAAGCAGTGGACTTAGTGATAAATCTGGCAAAAAGCGAATTCAGAATAGCAAGAGTAACTTACCTCAGACGCATAATAGGGCAAGGACAAGTATTGCCAAAAATGGCAAATGTACAAGCCTTGGTGGAGTTCCCTATTCCTAAAACTAAACGTGAAATCATGAGATTCTTAGGAATGTGCGGTTTCTACAGGAAGTTTGTATGGAATTTTAGTGCTGTAGCTGCTCCATTAAACGATTTGCTACAAAAAAAAACCAAAGTAGTATGGTCAGATGAATGCCAGGCAGCTTTTGAAAAGCTAAAGGCAATCTTAAGTAATAAACCAGTGTTGGCTGCTTCAAATTTTGCTAAACCCTTCAAGATAACAATTGATGCTAGCGACCTGGGGGTTGATGCAGTTCTATTGCAGGATGACGAATCGGGCATAGAAAAACCAGTAGGGTACTTTTCAAGAAAGCTAAATCACCACCAAAAAATAATTCCACTGTAGAAAAAGGAACATTAGGACTATTGCTGGCCCTTAAACATTTTGACGTGTATGTCCGCCAAGACTATAAAGAAACAATTTACACTGATCATAACCCATTAACGCTCGTGGAAAAATGTAAAAGCCAAAATGCTAGAATATTCAGATGGAGTTTGTTGTTGCAGCTTTATCATTTGAAGATTGTACATATTTCGGAGAAGAACAATGTTATCGCCGATGCTTTGTCACGAATTTAACCTTGTTAACTTACAGAAATAATGATGGTACAATGAAAAATTCTATTAATTACTAGTAAAGTGAATGGGGCATGAAAGTGAAAATATGTTTTTGTGCCTTTTTTTAGTTTCTGTTTTGCATTGTAATAAAACGTATTTTAAGAATGGCGTTACATTTCACTAAGGGCGGAGGTATCACGGAAGTGTTTTTTTTCTGTTTAAAAACTAAAGGGGGTCTGCGTGCCTATAAGACTGAGAGCAGTTTTTATATTCTCCGGAAACAGTATGTGAGCTGCAAAAATGTTTCCTGAGCAACAGCAAGAGAGAGAGGTCACATGCTGCATTCGATCAATTTGACTGTATGTAAAGGCAGGCTAGAACCGGTTTGAACTGGCAGACTGGCAAAGCATGCTGTCTTTGAAGGAAGGAAGAATTTGTCTCTCTCAGCAGAAAATCTACATTGGTCTACAAGCTGTGTTTCAGCTAAAGAGGAAAAGACCCATGGAAAGGAAAATTTGCATTATTGGAGGTAGCAAATTCCTTTTTACTTCCAGAAGCCTCTAAGAAGTCTCTACCTCAGGAGTGACTTTCTGTTGCCTTTCGTGTTTCTGGGAGCTCTGGAAACTCAGTAAAGTTTCTACTGATAAACTGCTAATTCAAAAATCTAAATAGACCTGTTGTTATACTCCTTGTTGAAACACCTGTTGTACACCTACTGCAGCCAAAGTATCGTGAATGCCTATCCATTACAGACTGTTCATCAAACTTGCCTGGAGACTTTGAGTAGCATCTGACTATTCAGCTCTGGGACACCTCATCGAACCGGGAACATAACCTGCCAAGACTTACAACTCAGCTGTTTTATTATTCCTAAGAATCAGCTCTAATTTAAAACATCATTTTAGAACCAGTTAACCATTAGTTTTTGAATGTATGTGTGTGTGTGCCTGAGGAATAAGAAGTTATAAAGTATTTTCAGACATAGATTTATCTCAGTATTGTTTAAGATTTAGTTTATTAATAAATAGTTAATTTGTTGTTGTTTAAAGATACCTGGTTTGGAGTGTTTTATTCTGGGGGTTAATAAAGTGTTTAATTTGGCTAATTTGCAGTAGGTGGGAAACTTTAATAATATGCTGTGACATGTGGAGTAATAGGACTGAATTGACAGTGCATTACTCCTGTCTCGATCGCAACACTGGCAAGTTGTTAATGATCCCTTTAAATAGTGCTGTGGGGGTTCCTGCCAGCTGCTGGACGTATGTGCAGCTGGATGAGGTTATAGAGAGCAATAGCTGGAGCAGCGACGTTGAAAGTGATAGCGCTGTCATCAAATCAGCATTATACGCTGACTGAAGTCAGGATCTGCCTACTATGTTTACATCTGGCGCATGCTCCTAATGCCCACACTAACACCCTCACTAAAATGGTGTTTACCCTGGGCCACACTGGAAGTATATGAATGGGGCACACACACAATTTTTGTACCATAATGGCATCTGTAGCTACCAAGCCCAAATTTGCGGACAGTATTTTTTGCTGCACTGCTAGTTTTCAATTTATCTTGATTTTCTTTTGCCATTTTCAATTTTCTGGCACTCTCTTCCTAACAGCACTGTGGGACTACCTACCCGACATGGACTGCAGTGGGTCAAGAGGGCGGCTCACCAACACCTTCTCAAAGGCAATTAGCGATGGGCAATAAATGCTGGCTTAGCCAGCAATGCCCACATCTCATGAATGAATTAAAAAAAAGAATTTAAAAAATGTAAATAAGATCGCCTTTAAGCTTTTGATTAACAATCTGCTAAAGCACAAAGAAAACAACGTGAGGAGACAAATCTAGAAAGAAAAACTGGAAATATGAAATAACCCTTAAATCTTTTCCACTGATTGATGTCTTGAAGAACAAAATAGGCAGCATGTATATACATTTTTACAAACTATTGCAATGGCAGATTTTTATAAAAGTGTTTTTTTAACTAAAACTACAATTTTCACTCGATAACTGAACACAATGAACAATTGAAATACATATAAATGAATTACATTTCATTATGAAAATTATCAATTGATTCCTCAGCCCATTCTACTAGACTGCTGACGACACAGAGTTAACAATGCTGATAATAACAGCCAGCATTTAAAAATCTAGCTTTCCCTCCTCAAGCAACCAGCCATTATTAAATCCGATAACCTTAACAGCACAATAATTAGCTCTGTTTGTCTCTGACTGTCCTTGAATACAAACTTGAGAAGCTACTGGCAAAGCTGTTTAAGGAACAGGTGGAAGCAGAAATCAATATGGTGCATCAGAAAATACTTTTTCAGATCACTGAAGAAACATCACTTAAAATTGGGAGAGCAGAGTTTGAAGCTCCTGCCCAAATTCAAGGTGATAAAATGTAATGACTAGCAGGTTTGGTTGTGTTGATGAATCTGGAGATGAGGTGCTAAGGCTATTTAGTGCCGCTCATTGCTTGGTTCCCCTCAGTGGAGGTGACGTGAGGCATACATTATCTGACTAGGGCTGCAGCTACAAAAGTGAAGTGACAGGCAGCGCTAATGAATGGTCTGAAACAGAAGACAAAAGCACTGGTCTCCGCTGACTGCCTCCCTAATAACTGTTGCCTGCCACATTTACGTAAAATGGCAAAAAATAAATCAACCTCCTATCTCAGTGCTTTGTTGCCTAGGTTTGCACGTCAAGTCTGCCATGACAACGGATGAAAAAGAGTACTGGAATTTAGATTTCACAAGTGCTTTTTTTTAATGGCTTTAAAAATAATTCTAATCGAATGTATTTTGTTTTGTGCAGTGCATGTTGGATATGTAGTTGAATTCTTCAGTAGAAGGCTAAATATACTTCGCATATAAATGTTGTAAATGTAAATGTAAATATTAATGCATTTTCTTCAAAAGGATATTAAGAATAACATTAAAAGCTCACAAAGAGGACACCGTTTTAATTTGTACTATTGGGATCTCATTTAGAAAGCATAAATATTTTTTAATCCACATTTATCCCTGGAGCAGTCTGCTGGTCATTATATATCTCACTCCTCCATCATAACCACTGTCAACTGACTAGCAGGATATGCCATCCCATTCAAGACCAGTTGTACAATCTCACATCACTTAACTTCTTTCTGCAGTCAACAAAGAGTGAAGATCTGACTATTCCCAGGCATGTTAGATCTCAATAACATCCTAGCATTCAAATTTACTTGCCCCTTTTGGATGAATGTTTTCAGTTCCTGCCCAGGCTAGCTGTTAGAACTAAAGTACCAGTCCACCATTGAATAAGGTAATCTAAGGAAGACCAGACAAAGCTCATTTAAAACTATGATGAGAATTTGAATGATCGGTAACCATTAATCCTAACCTCTTTGGTATGATCTTGCAGCTGAGAGCAGTCATACCCTCATTTGCTTGAACTTTCATGCTTACCTCACCACTAATGAGCATTTCTTTAACTTTCGAGGCTCAGCAAGACAGATTTTTGATCGACAAGGGAGTAAAGGGCTATGGGGAACAGGCAGGAAAGTGGAGTTGAGGCCACAATCAGATCAGCCATGATCCTATTGAATGGCGGAGCAGGCTCGAGGGGCCAAATGGCCTACTATTGCTCTTATTTCTTATGTTCCTATACAAAACAAAATACTGCGGTTGATGGAAATCTGAAACAAAATCAGAAAATGCTGGAAATACCCAGCAGGTCAAGCTGCATTTGTAGACAGAAAATCAGAGTTAACGTGGGGATCTGAAACAGTAACTTTGTTTTCCTCTCCGTAGATGCAGCCTGACCTGATGAGTATTTCCAACATTTTCTGTTTTTTCTTATATTGCTATGTTCATTTATGTTGTGTGATCACCTTAAGTGTCCCTTTAAGAGCTCAGTAGGCTAATGAGCTAAGTACCAGGATGTAGTCATGTGACTACAAGCCTGAGTCACTCTGCAACTGTAACACCCAGACAAAGGTTCTGTAAATAGTTTGCTCTATACTGTACATACTAGTTTAGCTGTTAATAAAGCTGTTTGAGATCTTCAGCAAACTGGGCTCCATGCATTTCATTTATGTTGCATCAGACACCATAATGAACACATTATATGGTGGCAGCTGTGGTGAAAACACAAGATCTAAGTTTGAAGACCACAGGTAAAGCAGCTTTGAAAATGATCCCTCCTACAGCCAAAAGAGAGAAAGTTCAAAAGAAATACTGGCCCAAACAGTGGAAAGAAGAAAGAACCTACCTCCGGCTGTAGAAGACAGAGCGTTGAATAACAGGCTGCAAATAAATTCCTGCAATCGGGTGAGTCATCGTGCCGATGGTCAAGAGATACCGGTTTAAAAAAAGCAAGCTTTGAAGTGCTTAAAAGATTGATTTTCTTTTTCAAAACCTCCATTAAAAAGAAAACGGGGAAGACCCGATTCCTCTCCCAGGCTGATTGAATTCAGCGCCATTACAGGAGGCGTCTGATAGCGAAAAGCACGGGAAACCTCTGAACATTGCAGAGTCTCCATTCACGCAGCCACAGCTATTAAAAAACCATTAAACCTCTTGAGCATGAAGAACAGTCTCCATTCACACAGCCATAGTATAAAAAAAACACTCAAGCGTGAAGAACATAAATAAACTCTAGCCAAAAAAAGCAACTGAACTACTTATTGAAAAGTTGTGTAAACAGACAGGCTTAAGTGCTGAAATCAAAACAAACAGAAGACACTTCTCCTCTGCATCCAAGCAGCTAGTCTAAATAACAGAAAATTTCTTAAAGGGGAAACAGCGCACAGTCATAGAAGAAGTCTTAAAGCAAGTTTTAAGCAAAGGAACAGCAGAAAGATGGATGCCAAATTTCCCAGCATGAACTGGAAGGCCATTGATATCCAATCCGACTTCAAACTTTTTAAACAAAGAATGCAGTTCTGCTTCACAGGTAAAGTGGTTGTAGAACCAGAGAAGCAAGCTGTAAAAATACGAACTGCAGTTGGAAATGAAGGGTTACACAGAATCAGTACCTCTGGCTACCTCTGGCTCATCTGAAGAGGCAGAGGAGGAATGAGTTGAAGCATTGTTGATTCGCTTTTCGAGATGAGGTGCCTGAACTCTCCAAGAACGACAAGGCCTCAAAAGTGATCATCTTGAGAAAAAGAACAGAGTATATTAACAGGCTGAAGGCAGAGCAACAGAAACTGAAAGCAGAGAGGGAGAAACTTCAGTAAAAACAGCAACAGATGAGATGAAAATTCCCCGAGCAAGGGTTCTCAAACCACCGAAATGATACATGGGCTTTTAAGCCTCTGCACTTCATACGAGACTTATCTTTGGAAAGAAAGGGGATGTTGTGTGATCCCCTTAAGAGTGATGTCCCTTTAAGAGTTCAGTATGCTAATGAGCTAAGTGCCAGAATGTAGTCATGGAACTACAAGCCAGAGTCATTCTGCCACTATAACACCCAGACAAAGGTTCTGTAAATAGTTTGCTCTGTACTGTATATACTAGTTTAGCTGTTAATAAACCTGTTTGAGATCTTCAGCAAACTGGACTCCACACATCTCATTTCTGTTGCATCAGACAACATAAAGACTTCATTACAATTGAGAAATTTCCTCAATGACAGAATGGATCAATATATGGCAAGATACTGAACCATGCAGACTGTGAAGGACCCAGATTCAGGAGGAAAATTGATTGAGACCTGATATGGGAAGTAGAGATCGCAATCTGTGAATACCTTGCGCCCATTCTTGTTGAGGCAGGTAACATGTAAATTTCGTGCAGTATGATCATCAATGTATAGGAGAGTGCAGTCCATGAAATGTGTTGTTGACTGGCTGCAAGCTCAGCAGGAAGCCTAGGTGCATGCATGGCTAGCACAAAGCACAGTTAGACTGCACCTCTTAAAAGGAGCTGGACACATTCCAGGAGCTGCTTGAACTCTCTTAGGAAGGTTTTGGTCCAAGGTACAGGATAGAAAATGGAGCAACAGAGCAGAAAGAGAGATCTCAGGTTTTGGATGTGGTGCTGGAGGCTTTAGTGATGAAGGGTGAAAGGAGGAGAGATGCAATGTATCCGTAGGAAGCCAGGAGACCCTCAAGGCGCACACTGAGATGATAATGCGAGCAAAAGTAAAATACTGCGGATGCTGGAAATCTGAAATAAAACAGAAAATGCTGGAAATACACAGCAGGTCAGGCAGCATCTGTGGAGAGAGAAACAAATGTAACGTTTCAGGTCAGTGACCTTTCATCAGAACTGAGAAAAATTAGAAATGTTTTGAGCAAGTGAAGTGGGGGAGGGTGGGAAGAAAAACAAAAGGGAAGATCTGTGTGATAGGGTGGAACACAGGAGAAATTAAACGACAAAATGTTTCTTGCTGCAATTCCAAAGGGAGTGGTGATAGGACAAGTAAAGAAACAAAAGATTTGTCTAGAGGATGTGTGAATGGTAGGATAGCTGCTGCCCGAACACAAAATAAAGGAAATAAGAAAGAAACGAAAGACAAAACCAAACCAGCTAAAAAACATGAAACAAAATGCAGGCAGAGGTTATGATCTATAATTGTTGAACTCAGTGTTGAGTCCAGAAGGCTGTAAAATGTGAAGTAGAAAGATGAGGTGCTGTTCCTCGAGCTCGCATTGAGCTTCATTAGAACACTATAGCAGGCCAAGGACAGAAAGGTCAGAGTGGGAGCAAGGTAGAGAATTGAAATGACAGGCAACCTGAAGCTTGGGTCACGCTTGCGGACTGAATGGAGGTATTCCACAAAGTGGTCACCCAGTCTGTGTTTGGTTTCCCCAAAGTAGAGGAGACCACATTGTGAGCAGCGAATATAGCATGCTAAGTTGAAAGAAGTACAAGTAAATTGCTGCTTCACCTGGAAGGAGTGTTTGGGGCCCTGAATGGGGAGAAGGGAGGAGGGAAAAGGGCAGGTGCTGCATCTCCTGCGCTTGCATGGAAAGGTGCTCTGCATCATGGGGCCAGCTGTTACTGAGGCCGTTGAATCCATCATCGATTCTCGAATCCCACTTCACCTTCATCCTATCTGGCATGATGTGCAAGCTACAGATGATGTGACCATTGGACCTCTTGCTTTCCACCCCTTTCCCCTTCCCTCACCAACCACCCCCCTATCCCCAAACTCCTCACTTCTGGATTTTTGTTTTCAGATGCCCAAGGTTTGTCACCAGGCCAGTAAGTGTAGCCTCACCCTGAAGGGTGCAAGCAACACCAGACCTGTGATGAAGAAGCAGGGTCACTTGATTCATCAATCGTAGCCATGAGCTCAGATACTGGCACTGCGTGTACCTTAGAGGGTAGAGTTTGGATCAGCACCTGGTGAGTGATCAGGCATAAGTGGGCTGCAGCAAGGATGAAGGAAAGGATAATTCATGTATCAGCTCATTTCTACCCATCGGCGCTCTCCTGTACGCCACCCCATCAAAGTCCTCATTTGAATCCTCTGGACACACATGGCTTTGCGAGCACTGCATCTCAATGTGAGATGCACTGCAACCACAAATGTTACCGCTCACATGATGTTCTGTTGGTGTGTGTCCACACCCAGATTGACAAGCTGATAAATGTTTTTTTTAATTCTTTCATGGATGTGAGCATTAATGGCAAGGCTAGCATTTGTTGGCCATCCCTAACTGCCCTTGAGAAGGTGGTAATGAGCTGTCTCCTTGAACCACTGCAGTCCATGTGGTGTTGGTACACCCACAGTGCTGTTTAGGGAGGGTGTTCCAAATTTTTGACCGAGCGACAATGAAGGAACAGCAATATAGTACCATGTCAGGATGGTGTGTGGCTTGGAGGGGAACCTGCAGGTGGTGGTGTTCCCATGCATCTGCTACCCTTGTTCTTCTAAGTGATAGAGGTCGCAAGTTTGGAAGGTGCTGTCGAAGGAGGTTTGGCGAGTTGCTGCAGTGCATCTTGTAGATGATTACACACTGTTGCCACTGTGCACTGGTGGTGAAGGGAGTAAGCGTTGAAGGTGGTGGATGAGGTGCCAATCAAGCTGGCTGCTTTCTCCTGGATGGTGTCGAGCTTCTTTAGTGTTGTTGGAGCTGCACCCATCTAGGCAAGGGGAAAGTATTCCATCACACTCCTGACTTGTACCTTGTAGATGGTCATCAGGCTTTGAGGAGACAGATAAGTTACTCGCCGCAGAATTCCCAGTCTCTGACCTGCTCTTGTAGCCACAGTATTTATATGACTGGTCCAGTTCAGTTTCTGCTCAATGGTAACCCCCAGGATGTTGATGGTGGAGGATTCAGTGATGGTAATGCATTGAATGTCAAGGGGAGATGGTTAGATTCTTCCTTGTGGGAGATGGACTGGCACTTGTGTGGTGCAAATGTTACTTGCCACTTATCAGCCCAAGCCTCAAAGTTGTCCAGGTCTTACTGCATGCAGGCATACACTGCTTCAGTATCTGAGGCGTTGTGAATGGTACTGAACATTGTGCAATCATCAGCAAACATCCCCACTCCTGACCTTATGGTGGAGGGAAGGTCATTGATAAAGAAGCTGAAGCTGGTTGGGCCAAGTCACTACCCTGAGGAATTCCTGCAACAATGTCCTGGAGCTGAGATGATTGACCTCCAACAACCACAACCATCTTCCCTTGTGCTAGGTATGACTCCAGCCAGCAGAGGGTTTTCCCCCTGATTCCCATTGACTTCAATTTTTCTTGGGCTCCTTGATGTCACACTCAGTCAAATGTTGCTTTGCTGTCAAGGGCAGTCACTCTCACCTTATCTTTGGAATTCAGTTCTTTTGTCCATGTTTGAACCAAGGCTGTAATGAGGTCTGGAGCCGAGTGATCCTGATGGACCCCAAACTGAGCATTGGTGAGCACATTATCGATGAATAAGTGCTGCTTAATAGTACTGTCAATGACACCTTCCATCACTTTGCTGATGAATAAGTGTAGACTGATAGGGTGGTAATTAGCTGGATTGGATTTTTTCTACTTTTCTTTTTTGCAAACACTTGGGCAATGTTCGCTATCCTGTCAGCAGTCATGATTCATTCATCCTGCACCAGTCCACTGTGTCAGCAATCTGTCAATCACCATCTTAAACCAAAGGGTGGCTGCTCAGCAACAAGGGCTATCCACTCTACACCTAGCTAATGGCTCCCCTCCGCAATCCCATCACACATGGCCAGCACTCAGACAATGACAGCCATGCTGTACAATGAGTATCATCGAGCAGACCATCGAGGTCCTGAAGCAAAGGATGTGCAGCCTAGTCCGCTCAGGAGGAGTCCTCCAGTACTAACTGGAGCAGATGTCCCAATTCATGATCGTTTTATGCATCCTGTACAATTAGGCCATCATCAGGACACAGCCTTTGCCACCACAGATTTGGCGACTATGTTGAGGAAGGAGCAGGTGAAGGAGAAAACGAAAAGAGGAAGGGAGAAGGAGGTAGCCAGAATCAGATAGGCGCATCACCAGATTCCAGTTCCCCTGAATGAAAGCCCAGATTTCTCCTGTTCAACAATCCCACACCTTTCCATCCCTCTGTTACAAACCATCGCAGGCTTCTTGGCACAATTCTGAAATAATAGACACCACAAAATAACCATTCCATAAGAACTTTATCCAACAACATTTCCAGTACTCCATACAACACTCAACTAATCACCATTGTGCATTATCTCAGTGCCTGTCTTGCAAGAGCCTTTGCCTGTCCTAGTGTTTCTACGCTGTTCTACTCCAGTGGCTGCAGCATGGTGTGTAAAAGGCTGCTGACTTTCAGTGGATGGGACTGCAGATAACCTTGCAGGATGCCTTCGAGCAGCTCAGGACCCTTGAGGGCATGGCTTTCGACTGCACCACATCAGCATCGGTGGCAGCAGTCTGCGCTGGTTGGCTGGCTGACAGGCATCAGCAAGGGCACTGACAGAGTGGCAGTGGTGGGAGCATGAATGCTCTCATCCTGAGAGAGAACAGCAGACTCTTTCTCCACAGAGGCACCGCCACTCCCTGGGATGGCACCTCAGCAATCACAGTAATTTACTGCAGCACAGATTGTTGGACTGCTTTTTTTTTCATTGTTTCATGGGATGTGGACTTTGCTGGCAAGGCCAGCATTTGTTTCCCATCCCTAATTGCTTTTGAGAAGGTGGTGGTAAACTGCCTTCTTGAATCGCTGCAGTCCACCTGGTGCAGGTACACCCACAGTGCTGTTAAGGAGCGAGTTCCAGGATTTTGATCCAGCAACAGTGAAGGAACAGTGATATATTTCCAAGTCAGGATGGTGTGTGACTTGGTGGAGAACCTGCAGGTGGTGGAGTTCCCATGTGTCTGTTTGTCCTTGTCCTTCTAGATAGAAGAGGTTGTGTGTTTGGAAGGTATTGTCAAAGGAGGTTTAGCGAGTTGCAGCAGTGCATTTTATATAGGGTACCCACTGCTGCCACTGTGCATTGGTGGAGGAATGAATGTTGAAAGTGGTGGATGGGCTGCTTTGTCCTGATGCTGTCGAGCTTCTTGAGTGTTGTTGGAGTCACACTTATCCAGGCTAGTGGAGAGTATTCGATCACACTCCTGACGTGCCTTGTAGATGATGGACAGGCTTTGGAGAGTCAGGAGGTGAGTCACTCACCACAGGATTCCCAGCCTCTGACCAGTTCATGTAGCCACGGTATTTATGTGGCTGTCCTGGAGCTGAGATGATTGACCTCCAACATCACCTTTCTTTGTGCTACGTATGACTCCAACTAGCTGTGAGTTTTCCCCTAGATTCTCATTGACTCCAGTTTTGCTAGGCCTCCTTGATGCCACACTCGGTCAAATGCTGCCTTGATGTCAAGGGCAGTCAGTCTTACCTCACCTCTGGATTTCAGCTCTTTTGTCCATGTTTGGACTAAGGCTGTAAAGAGGTCAGGAGCTGAGTGGCCCTAACAGAACACTAACAGAGCATCAGTGAGCAGGTTATTGCTGAGTAATTACCACTTGATAGCACTGTTGACACCTCTCATCACGTTGCTGATGATTGAGAGTAGACTAATGGGGCAGTAATTGGCTGGAAAGGATTTGTCATGCTTTTTGTGGACAAGACATACTTGGACAATTTTCCACACTGTCATGTAGATGCCAGTGTTGTAGCTGTTCTGGAACAGCTTGGCTAGGGGTGTGGCTAGTTCTTCAGCAGAAGCCTTCAGTACTACAGCCCGGATGTTATCAGGGTCCATAGCCTTTGCAGTATATCGTTTCTTGATATCGCGTGGAGTGAATCGTGTTAGGACCAGGTGAGAAAGGTGTCTAGTGTCTTTTCATCCTTCACCTGGTCTTATTGTAACAGGGTTCAATTTTAAACACTGTGTTTTGAGCTCCCCATTTGGTGAATCCTTGTTCAGCACTTTCCAATTATAAGGCAAAGAAATGAGCATAAACAGGCTTCCTTAGGTTTAAAGAAGAAAAGTAAAATTTGTTAAAACTTAAACTCTAATTTGGTTAACACCTACAGATACATGCTGCACCCACCCTAGCATGCACACATGATACACACATGCAAATAGGGACAGAAAAGAGCAGAAGAAAAGTAAAGTGGAGAGGTTTGAGGAAATATCAGAAGAGTTTCTTGTTTACTGTCATTCTAGCTCACTGTAGTCCTTTTGTAAGTAGTCTTGCTTTTTGTTGTGGCCCAGTATTCTTCTTAAACTTTGCTCACTGTAGGAGACTTTTCTCTCTTGGGGTTCATGTGTCTTCAATGGTTCTTCAGTTCCATGAGAAAGAGATGAGAGCAGACAGGAGAGAGATCTTTTCAGTCCAGGAGCAAACAGCTTTCTCAGTTCAAATTCCATGTGGCAAGTTCAAATTCAAAAAAACTCCAACAGTCAGTTGGTCATGTGACTAAACTGGTCTGACCACATCTGTTTGTATATTCGGCCATCTTAGCAGTTAACCTGGAATGCTATCCTCTCCACCTTCAATGTCTGGTAATCAAAAGTCCATTGTGGATTAAATTGAAGCAGGGAGTGGCCCCTTTGTCCATTCCAAGTATTGTCTGTTACAATGCAAACAAATTGCCAGTCCCCCGGTGAGGGGCCTGGCAATTCCTTGTGATAGGCTTTCTTTTCTTCCCAGCAGCAATGTTAAGTTTTAATGTTCATGTGGTGAAATAATGTGTGCCTCATTCTTGGCAGGTGGGGGCCTGCAATGTGATTTGAAAAAAAAGCACATTTCATTACAAGGTTTGAGAGAAATGTAAGATACAGAAAGAAAAAACATGCATTTCTCTCATTCATTTCCATTCATTCATCAATCTTAAAGCTTATTAAAATTGTAATTTTTGGGTGCCAGTGCTGCTTTAATTTCCCATTTTTTGGCATCCCAGTAGCCATGTGGTTCTTTGGGAAAGCTTTTTTTTCAGCTTGCCCATTGTCATAACTGCCTAGGGTCTTTGAGATGCAAAGGCTTTTGACTTCAGGGATGGGTGGTTCCCTTTTTCTCTGACTGCGAGGGAGGATTCTTTGTTAATCTTCCCTTTGTTCTCTGGGACACTCCTACTTGCAGGTATTTGGGCAGACTTGACTGCACTTTCCTGTGGCACTTCAACAAGGCGAGGCATCACCCTCATGGTTTGTCTGCCCCCTAGAGGTCTTTCTTTGTCTCTGTAGGTTCCTGTAAATGCTTTTAGCAACTCTGGTTGGGTGCTTCTAGAGTCTGCATTTATATAGGAGGATGTGGGGTCTACCTTTTCACCTTTTTCAGGGTTTGCTGACCGGACATTAGGGGTTTTCATCCGGGATTCCTCCCGGACTTCCTTTAACTTGCCCTCATGGTCACTTTTTCCCCTTCTGTTTCTAAATTTTTGCCAGCCGTGTGCCTGCCTGTCCCCTTCTGTTCTCGGCAGGGGTCCCTTACAGTTTACCAGCCCTCTGCTGGAGGGTCCTCCTAATGCCGGTACAGGATTTAGAGGTGCAGATTTCACTGTAGGTTGGGGTTTCCCCTCAACCTGGCACATGTGGCAACTCCTGCAGTACTCCACCACATCTTTGTGGAATTTTGGCTGGTCAAACCGCTGTGTTACGCGGGCTTTGGTCTTTCGTATACCAGCGTGTACAGCCACTGTAGTCTCATGTGTCCTTCTTAATATTTCTCCCTGGTACCTCTGTGGCACCATTAATTGGTGAACTACTGTCCACTCCATTTCCTCATCAGTACCTCATTCTTTAAACAGTAGCAGTCAGGGACTCCCTCTGCTTCACTTTCAGACTGGGCAGCCTGTGCTAACTCTCGCAATACTGAATCGGCTCGCTGAGCCTCACCTAGGGAAAATCCATTTAATTCACTCCCTGGGTCTCCTAACTTTCCAAAGAAAGTCTCAGACAGATAGACCTGGTCATCTGCCTGCAGTGCCAATACTGTCTCCTCTGGAAGAGCTGGTTTGATCATGGCCTGATCCATTACACATTCAGGGACACTGCAGGGGATCGTCTCCTGCCACAGCCCCGTCTCTCTGACCTCCTGCAGTCTTTCTTTTACTACTGGGGGGCTACCACCTTCATCCCCGCCAGATCATTACCTAAGAGCCGGGGGTCAACCTCATCCACAGGCAAACTAGGGACAATCCCTATGGTCACCAGTCATGAAACAAGGTCGCACTCCAGGTGCACCCGGTGTACAGGTACAGACATACACTGCCCTCCAATACCATTCACCACCATTTTGGTGTTCACTGCGCTCTCTGGGGAAAAGGGCAGGCCTTTTCCCAGTAAAAGGGATCTAGTGGCCCCTGTGTCCCTGAGAATCACTATGGGTTTGCTTGCCCCACTCGAGGGGTATGGGGTTACTTTCCCTTCAGACACAACATCCTGATAACCTTCAGGAATCCTATTAACTTTTCCTGCACTGGCCATAGTAAGCTTCCTGGTTGCACTCTTACTGCAGTTAAAGCCACAGCTTGTTCTGTGCTTTCCATCAGGGTCCCTTATGCACTGAGCGGGTGTGCCCTGATTACCCTACCAGTTTCCCCTTTAGTTTCCAGCAGTCAGCTTTTAAATGCCCTGCTCTATTACAATGGAAGCACACAGGTCTCCGAGTCTTACTCTTGCTCACAGCACCTTCCTTTTTGGCTAAAGGAGTGCCCCCTGTGTCTCCTGCTTTCCTTTCTCTTCCAGGACCACCTGGGCGGAGATCACCTTCCCACCCTTTGTCCTTTTTGGATTTGTGGGGGTGACTAGGAAAGGTTGTCCCCTGGGAAACTGACTTATAAATTAGAACAAACTCAGCAGCCAGAACGGCCGCTTGCCGGGCTCCCTGAACCCGTGCTCCTCTACATGGGTCTTTATTGAGAATAGGAGAAAGTTTTTAAATTCCTCTAACAAAATTACTTCTCTGAGAATCTCATAGCTGAGCTGTATTTTAAGAGCCCTCAGCCAGTGGACAAAAGCCAGTTGCTTACTTCTTTCAAACTCCAGAGAAGTTTGATTAGCTTGCTTTTTGAGGGTTCTAAACTTTTGGCGATAGGCTTCGGGTACTAATTCATATGCTCCGAGGATAGCATTTATGGTCAGTTCATAATTTCATGAAATCTCATCTGGCAACAAGGAATAAACTTCATGAGATTTTCCAATTAGCTTGCTTTGCAATAAGAGAGACCAGGTCTCAGCTGGCCATTTTAGCTGCCTTGCCAGTTTCTCAAAAACACAAAAAATTCATCCACATCTTCCTCATTGAATTTTGGAATTAATTGACAAAGTTTTAGCAATCTTTCACCAAGCTCTGAATTCTGCTGCTCCATATTGGCCATGCTTTCACTTGGGTTACTCTGTCACCCCCTAGTTAACTCAAGCTGCCTCAACTCTCTTTCTTCGCATTCTTTCTGGAATATTCATTCTATTTCTCTTTCCTCGCTCTCTCTCGTTCCTTCTCCTGTCTTTCTTTCTCTTTGTCCTGCCTTTCATTTTTTTCACGTCCCTTTCAGAAGGCTCTGTCTTTCTCTTCCTGTTCCTTCTGGAAGGCTCTCCTTCTCCTGCCTCTCTCTCTTTTTCCTCTAGTTCAAGCTTCCTTTGTTCCAATTGTATCTTTGCTAGCGGTACCCTCTCTGGGTCTACTTCTAATACTGCTTCTGCATCTTCAGATTCAAGGGAAAAATAGTTGGCCACTAACCTTAGGAGTTCAGACTTCCTAGCCTTGCCACGTACAGTGATCCCACACTGCTCAGCCACTTTTCTCAACTCCTCCATAGACTGTGCTTTTAACTTATCCCAAGTTACTTCACCTTGGCTTGGAGAGCTATTCACTTCAGTTGCAGACATGTTAGTATTCAATCTCACACAACCACAAGAAAACCTGTATTAATCTTGTTCTTTTTTTGATTGGGAAGAATTTGGCTTTCCACTTCCAATTTCACTTCCACTTCCACAAAAGTCCGAGTGTATCAGGCCTGTGTCCTCAGTACCTTGCTCTATGGCAGCGAGGCCTGGACAACATATGTCAGCCAAGAGCGACGTCTCAATTCATTCCATCTTCGCTGCCTCCGGAGAATACTTGGCATCAGGTGGCAGGACCGTATCTCCAACACAGAAGTCCTCGAGGCGGCCAACATCCCCAGCTTGTACACACTACTGAGTCAGCGGCGCTTGAGATGGCTTGGCCATGTGAGCCGCATGAAGGTGGCAGGATCCCCAAGGACACATTGTACAGCGAGCTCGCCACTGGTATCAGACCCACCGGCCGTCCATGTCTCCGCTTTAAAGACGTCTGCAAACACGACATGAAATCCTGTGAAATTGATCACAAGTCATGGGAGTCAGTTGCCAGCATTCGCCAGAGCTGGCGGGCAGCCATAAAGGTGGGGCTAAAATGTGGCGAGTCGAAGAGACTTAGTAGTTGGCAGGAAAAAAGACAGAGGTGCAAGGGGAGAGCCAACTGTGCAACAGCCCCAACAAATAAATTTCTCTGCAGCACCTGTGGAAGAGCCTGTCACTCTAGAATTGGCCTTTATAGCCACTCCAGGCGCTGCTTCACAAACCACTGACCACCTCCAGGTGCGTATCCATTGTCTCTCGAGATAAGGAGGCCCAAAAAGAAAAAAAAAAGAGAGACTTCCAATTTCTCTCGTTTGTCTATGGATAAAATTCCGGACACTGGCACCCAATTTTCTGTTACAACCAGGTGAGAAAGGTGTCTCGGGGTCCCTTTTAGCCTTCATCTGGTCTTATTATAACAGTGTTTAATTTTAAACACACTGTGTTTTGAGCTCCCCCTTGGTGAATCCTTGTTCACCACTTTCCAATTATAAGGCAAAGAAATGAGCATAAACAGGCTTCCTTAGGTTTAAAGAAGAAGAGTGAAATTTATTAAACTTAAACTTAAACTCTAATTCGGTTAACACCTACAGATACACATTGCACCCACCCTAGCATGCACACGCGATACACGCATGCAAATAAGGACAGAAGAGAGCAGAAGAAAAATAAAGTAGAGAGGTTTGAGGCAATATCAGAAGAGTTTCTTGTTTACTGTGCTTCGAGCTCACTGTAGTCCTTTTGTGAGTAATCTTGCTTTTCATTGGGGCCCAGTATTCTTCTTAAACCTTGTTCACTGGAGACTTTTCTCTCTTGGGGTTCATGTGTCTTCAATGGGTCTTCAGTTCCATGAGAAAGAGATGAGAGTAGACAGGAGAGAGATCTTTTCAGTCCAGGAGCAAACAGCTTTTTCAGTTCAAATTCCATGTGGCAAGTTCAAATTCAGAAAAACTCCAACAGTCAGTTAGTCATTTGACTAAACTGGTCTGACCACATCTGTATTCGGCCATATTAGCAGTTAACCTGGAATGCTATCCTCTCCACCTTCAATGTCTGGTAATCAAAAGTCCATTGTGGATTAAATTGGAGCAGGGAGTGGCCCCTTTGTCCATTCCAAGTATTGTTTGTTACAATGCAAAAAAGGTCTTTCCGGTGAGGGGCCTGGCAATTCCTTGTGATAGGCCCTCTTTTCTTCCCAGCAGCAATGTTAAGTTTTAATGCTCATGTGGCGAAATAATGTGTGCCTCATTCTTGGCAGGTGGGGGCCTGCATGACAATAGGATTGGCTGAAGACTGGAATCTGTGATGCTGGGAACCTCAGGAGGAGGCCAAGATGGATTATCCACTGGACACTTCTGGCTGAAGATAGTTGCCAATGCTTCAGTCTTTTCTTTTGCACTGATGAGCTGTGTGCCCCCATCATTGAGGATGGAGATGTTTGTGAAGCTTCCTCCTCCTCCTGTTAGGCTGTTTCAGGCTATGAGAGCCTAAAGGAACCTTAGAGCATTGGTATCATAAGCCATGATAGCAGCAGTCTGAACCTGCCCATCAGCAAGCTGGGCTTGCATGATGACAAGCATGAATTTCATCACCTCAGTTTAAGCTCCCATTCCGGCACTCAGATGTTGACTGACTTCTGTTTGTGCTGCACTGGAAGCTGAGAATGGGCTATCAAATGCTGCATCATGTTTGGGTCCACAAGTGCTGTCATGTAGTTGGCCACCACTTTCACACTGGAAAGCATGGGCTCCAAGTTCTGTGCAAAGCCCTGTGCCAATTTGGAGCTGGACTCCACCATGCTCCTTGACAATGACAGCAAGCTCTCTGGCAGGCTTGCCTATGCACCAAGCATTGCTTTGTCCATTCCCAAGAGCCTTTTTCTATACATCATCCCTTTGAAGTCTTCATCTGAGTCCTCTGCAGCAGAACACGTCTGCAGCCATGCTATTCGAGGAGCTGGCACTCACGTTTTCCTTTCCCACTATCCTGCCTGCAACCCATTCATGTCCAGCGACTCACTATGTGCAGATTCTACCCTCTCAAGTATGCGCAATACCACTGGTGACTGCTAGAGTCATATTGAGTGATGGTGTTTCTCCTTCCTCCGTCTCATCTCCCACTTGGCCTTCAGCCTCAGGCACCCCTGGCTGGCCAGGCAGCTATTCTTGGGTATCTGAAAGCATACATGCACAAGGGCAGGTTTGGGGTAAGGAAAGTGAGGGAAAGTATGAGGTGCATGCTTACACAGTCTGCAACTTGTACATAATAACAGATTGTGGGATGAGGGTGAAGTGGGATTTGAGAAGGTGCATTGGAGAGGAATATACTGTCATTCTCAATAGCTTCAATGACACCACTGGCCACAGCCTCAATGACGGCCACTGCATTTATTCCCAGCATTGTCTCCTTCATGGGGAGTGAGCGCGTGCAGCCCTGCCTGCCCTGCCGTTTAACTGCTGTTGCCATCTATTGTGGGTGACCTTGTCATGGAAAAGAGAGGGAAGTGTGTCAGTGAGTGTGGTGCTATATTTGGCCACAGTTGAACAGCTAGCAGTGTGTGCAGGCTGTGAGATGTGAGTGTGCAGCTTCCAGCAGTGCAAAGGGTGAGGACGAAGTGAATGCAAGCTTTGAGTCGTGGTTGTTGGGAGGAGAGTGAAGGGAGTGTGATGAATGGAAGAGTTTGTGAGGCTAGTGGTGCAGTTGGTAGTATTTGCCATGTAAGGCATCATTAACTGATCTCGACTGTGAAGTCATTAAACTTGTTGCGGTACTACGTTCAGGTCCTCGGTGCCAGACTGGTAAATTTAAACGGCATGGGTACCTGTTCCCACTGCCTTCTGAGTACTTGTCCAGAGGGCCTCCTGGTACTCTGAGGCAAGACAATCTCTCTCCAGTCATCATTCTTCACCAATGACTCTAGCACAGCATCCAAAAACCTGCGAGTATTCTCTCTGGCGTGTAGCACCATTTCTGTTCCTTCCTCCAGGTCATCAAATCTTATCCAAGCAGTTTCATCTCCTGTTGCAGCCAGAATGCACCTGAGCTTTACAAGATGCAGTGGTTTTAAGTAGTGCAGGCTAGCTTTAAGTGGGCTAGCCTCCACGAACTTGGGCTCCCTGCTGAGGTGTGCAGTATTGGGCTGAAATCCACAATCATGGGAATGAGCAGGCAGCAAGAAGTTTATGTGTTGCTTGTATCACTTTAACAGGCTCAGGGTAATCCTGCATCACGATCCCCACCACCGATTTCACGGGCAATCCAATTTGGTCGCCAACAACTGTTCAGAAAGCTTGACCATGATGTTCTCCATCTACTTCTCCTCTGTAAGGTCTCTTCAACTACAATGTTTAGCTTCTTAGTTTGGGAATTGCATCTTGTATACACTACAGCAAATAAGTATTAAAAATGGTTGGCAAAGATAGAATGAAAGTCCTTAAGCTTGTCTCTACTTATTGCTATCAGCAATTATAGTGTTCTACAAAACCCGTGTTGAACAAGTCATGGAACATTGTTGTCCTGTTTGCCAGACTACAAAGAAAACCCATCTCTTATATATTCACCGTCATTCAAATCAGGGAGCAGATAACGAATGCCCAATCTACTCCATACTTGATCCTCTACAGCATCAGAGATGTACTATCAATTGTGTTATCAGTCCTGTACAAAAGCTTGACTGGAGTAGCACTGACAGAAGTAGAGCAGTGTTAGTTATGCTAAAGAGGGAGCCAGCTCAAATCAATGCATCTCCACCAGAAGATCATAAGAGTAATTTTAAGCCTTGCTGATTGATAGAAAGGGTCAGAGATAGGGTTGCAACATCTCCGTAAGGCTGGCATTATAAATAAACCATTCCAATGGCAAATAAAAACCAAAAGGAAAATAATATTTGAATACAAAGACTTTCTCCAAAATAAGTGAAGATAATCTTGGAATAATATTAATGGATCCCACTTGTACTGTGCTAACGGGTTGAGGACAGCCAGGTAGTCAGGTTGCTGGTGAAGTTTATCTGGATATTCATTACTGTTTAATTACCATTTTTCATTATAACTTTATTCTTTAGTATCTAGCCCTAGAAAAACTGAATTAATATTCCATAACAAAAAAAAAGTGCTTCTTTGATAGATTTCTTTTTATGATTTAAAAAAAGCTTTTACAGTCGGAACGAATGGGCTTGGGAAATATTTGTACACTAGTTGCTGAAGGTTAAAAAACCAATATCTATCTCAACAGACAAATGTTATCATCAGCATTCAACTAGTTAATATGTTTTGAGAATGCAAGATAATTATATATGAAATGACATTTCTCTCAAATGTATTTATGTGAATGGGTGCAGAACAAGCATGATGGATTTTTTTTTGAAGAAGTCTGTTACTGCTGTTGGAAAATAATACACTAGCATCACCACGGCAACCTGCTCAAGGGGTCACCAGTACACCTTTCATATAATTGCAAGCGATTTGATAAAAACAGCTTTCTAGAATTCTGGGGTGCAAAATGAAAGCACCTCTACAACAAAGATGACTATTATTAAACACCATCTGTTGAATTAGAGACTGCAGCTGTTTTTGGAGGGTGCTTGTAAGCTATGTGGGTATGCTCAGAATTTTAATGTTTGTTTACAGCCGATGTGAAGCCTCAAAATGGCGTCCGTGTGCCATTAGCCAATTTCAAAGCAAATAAAGTGCAAGCACAAATTTCAATGCACAAATGATTTAAGTGTGATTTTACCTCATGAATTATTCTGTGCTTCAGAAAGGTTGCAATTGGTATTTAAAATCTGCAATAAATGCAGTTGATCACTGTGGTTAGTTCTTTAATAATTGTTCTTGTTGCCATCTCAGTGCAGGATGTGCTTGTTCGATAACTGTTAATTTCACAGCAGGCCAGATTCAGACTTCCCATATCCTGGGCGGGTAAAAGATCATTGCCAGCCAAGCCATCTTCTCACAAAAATCCTTATCTTTAAAAAGCTTCCTACCATTGTGAAATATTTGCTGTTATTTTAAAATTGCTTAATTTATTACTAAAACAAAAAGTTTTATTGAAGAGGTGACATTAACCTGCAGATTCTATCTGTGGTATCTTGTGCTTGCTAATAGTCCTTGATCACCATGCAGTAGCAAATAAAACAGGACCACTAGTCAGTTTTGTCCAACCACTACTTCTTTGATATTATCTTTACAATAATGATCATGCTCTGCCCTTTGAACCTTGATTCTTCACTTAGAATTCTCTTTTTTTTTAAATGTATAACATGTATTCTTGCGCTACACAAATGGATTCTAGGTTTATTTCTTAGTATGTAATTTTTCTACTCTTGTAAATTACCTCCCTTGCAGGTACTGGTAATGCCCCCTGTAATCAGGAACCACTTAGCAGGTCAGACAGCATCTGTGGAGAGAGAAACAGGTAACTTTTCAGGTCGATAACCTCTCATTAAAACTTTTCATCCACCAAAATTGAGATGGCGGTTTTGAGACCAGTACAATTACAAGCCAGGTTGAGCAGAGTTAAAATTGGCCCTGAGATCACTGCAACCCTTAACTTCTTTGGCTCTGACTCCTTTTGTATTTACTGTTCAGTTTATGCTTATGCACTGACTGATGGTATGTTTGCGAGATATCATTTTCCAGTAGATATGCAGGAGCAGCAGGATAGGGGTTTTGAAGCTCCCACATATTGCAGCCTTTTTGTGCAAGTTGTCTTGGCAGCTGTCATGATGCTTTTATATTATGGCAATCCTCCATTCCCCCAACACTTTGCTCCTGAACAGCAAGTGAGAGGCTGGTTGCTTGAAGCCAAAGGCAATCTCTTGCAAACTTAGCTCATGATTCTTTTCAAGAACCCACACAAAAGGGTCAAACTGCACAACAAGCATATCCATGAGTCAGCTAATGTCCTGGTTAAGCAGACCATTGGAGTCCTCAAGCAACAATTTTGATACCTGGACAGACCTAATGGCTTCCTGAAGTACAATTCACAAAGATTGTCCTGCATGATTGTGGTTTACTGTAAGCTGTATAACTTTGTTCTGTAATGGGAAGAACATTTGAAGCCACCATTGGACAAGGATCTTCAGCATGATGAAGGAGGTGACACTGATGACATAGAGGATGACAAGGAGGCTGGGAGGATTCCAACAGTTGCAGCAGTGAATGCTCTTCAGCTGCAGCCCATTGGAGAGCACTTTGGCTGAATGATCCCAGCTCCCCTGCATTAATAATCATTTCCAACATATGTGCCAGTCCTTCCAATCTCAAATAACCTGCTTTGATCTTCATGTCAACTAACATTGCAAGACACCAATTGCTACAGGACCACTCTGTACACATGAAGCTTAAGTGCCTCTTATCTACTCTCATGCTTCCCCAGTAGCTGCAGCATGGGAGGTGGGAGACTGCCATGGCTTATTCAAGGGTTCATCAGAATCTTGGGGTCAATGACCTTGAGGTGCTTGGGTCTGAGAGAGCAGGGTTGCAGACTGTATGCAATTACACATCTGCCATGGCATCTGGCACCAGGGCAGCCATTAGCTTAGAGGGACACAAGGATCCAAACATACTGACATCCTGAGAAACAGTAACATCAACCGTTTCCATTGCACGCCTAACCCCCACTACCAGGCTGCAGTTCTCACATGAGCTGACCCATAGGACAACAGTCTCGAGAAGGCAGCAGACACATGGAAACACTGCCACCTCCAAGCACCCCTCCAAGTCACACACCATCCTGACTTGGAAACATATCGCCTTTCTTCCATCGGCCCTGGGTCAAATACCTGGAACTCTCTACCTAACGGCAATGTGG
This sequence comes from Heterodontus francisci, assembly GCF_036365525.1. NCBI lineage: Eukaryota > Metazoa > Chordata > Chondrichthyes > Heterodontiformes > Heterodontidae > Heterodontus > Heterodontus francisci. The sequence continues at coordinate 119,256,671 of NC_090374.1, forward strand.
GAGTACCTTCGCCACATGAACTGCAGCAGTTCAAGAAGTCAGCTCACCAATGGACAATGGGATGGGATGGGCAATAAATGCTGGCCTTGCCAGTGATGCCCACATCCCAAGAATAAATAACTTTAAAAAATCCATGATTCAGCGATTCCTTTCCCACTCCCAGTGCTCGCCAAGACTGCCACTGTCTATTCTTTCCCTGCTGCCATATGAAAATTCAGTTTTGGGTGGGGGGTTCCAAGTTTCCCTCCGATCAGGTTACGTTACTTCCCAGGGCTGTTATGAAACATGATGATAGGATCCGGGAAGCAGTTGTAACAGCTATGAGGTCCTCCTATGGATGAAGAGGGCCTTGTAGTGGCCTGTGCTCCCACCATTTTCTCCCCCACACTTACCTGCTTAGTCACCCAGCCTTGGCTGAGGCTGTCCATGGGAAATCTGGTTGGATCTTTGAAGACGTTCTTCCCCTTTAATAGCACACCTGGTTCTGTTGGTGTTGCAATAGTGCCTCTGCAATAACTCTGCTGTTGCACCACTGCGGTTTCTCCACTTTTGTACTGACAGGCTCCCTCTTGATGTCAAGAATTTTGCCAGAAGCTACCATACATTAAGTAACCATGTTTCAGAGAAGCTCAGCAGGAATTGTATTTTTTAGGCTGCAGCACCCACAGGAATGGTGAGGAAGGCTGGTCCCCAGGTCTCCCACTCTTACCTTGAGGTCTACCTGAGGGAGCTGAGGGACTGCAGTGAGGTGAGCTCACCTAAGGGCAGGAGACAGGGGGCACCTTTATAAACCAAGCAGGCATGGCTGGAAGTGGCCAAAGAAATGAATAATAGGGATGTGGCCCCTCTAACCTGGAGACAGCGAAATAGGAGGATCCAGGACCTCAGGAGGGCATGACAGGTGAGTGGTGTGACACCATCAGGTGCCAAGCCCCACAGTCTGACTTGCACAGCATTCTCCTGCACAGCACGTCTCAGGTCAACACACCTTGCAGCTCCACTCATTCCTCGCTCTGCAGGCACTTCACATCCCCATCTGAGCAGCCAACACTCGCAATGATCCTCAGCCTACTGCCCTCTTGCACCATGCCACACTGTTACCATACACCAATGGTTTACTTCACTGCTTTGAACATAAGCCATTCCTTACAATCCTACCTCCCTGGTGCAAACTTGGCAAGAGTCAGAGACACAGATTATGGGAGGCAGCGGGGGAGGGGGGCCTCCACACACCCCCCAACCTGTCTCCAATCCAGCCTCTCAGGGGCTGGGAAAATTCTGCCCTATATATTTCTATTTTACAAAGTGTCAAGAATGTGACCCACAGAAATGATTAGAACTTTTCTGACTTCTCACATGTTATGGATGTTCGAGAAATGCAAAGTTCTAGTACATGCCAGTACAGCCTGAGAGCACTAGACTGCCATTTTACAAAGCAGAAGTACACTTCAGTAAGAAAGCTTTGTTATCTTATAATGCAATGATAAATAGCCATTAGCAATCATTTTCTCCACATAATACACAGACACCAACCAAACCAATGCAACAGGAACATTACAGTTTAGAGTCTAAAGGTGATAGCTTAAAGAAATCTTTTCTGCAAAATAATGAATTAATTTCTACCAGGTTACCCACAATTATGACTTTTCAGTCACTCTTCACAGGGATTTTTTTGACCAGAGAAGACAAATTTCTCATTTTGTTCTTCTACCAATGGGCTTTGGCATTTTATTTTAAATAAGCAGTAGATCACAAACTAAAATGGATTAGTTAGCTGGATTCATTCCAGTTATTAGGTGAACCTGACTGAGCTGTTCGATTTCACATCACCCCCATTTTGATGTTTGCTTCAGGATTCATGCCCAATATCAAAACTTTGAGCATTCCAGGATTGGCCATAATCTTACCCAGCTCTTTGTTTTGCATGTGGTGCATCTTTATGCCAACCACTGGATGGGAGATGTGAAGCAAACTCTTTTCAGTGGAAGGTGGTTATTATGGTGGAATCATAGCTGCTCACATGTCAAAACAACAAGCTGTAGCAGCATGTCAGTACATCCCTGCTGCCAAAGTATCTTTTGTTCTATTTGCAGTTCCAGATCAACAAGCTGTAGCTAACTCTTTACTCCTCCTTCATTCTGCAGATTTTGTGGAATTATTCATTCCTGTAAAATAAAAACAGGTTTTCTCAATCTTCTTATCCCATCCCTAATCTTCATTACTGGAGTGGGCTCAGGGTTGGGATCTCTATTGGGATCTGCTCAGAGCCCTTGCCAAGAATCTTTCTCCTACAATGTCCATAAAAAGACTTGCATTTATATAGCGCCTTTCACGACCACCTGATGTCTCAAAGCACTTTACAGCCAATGAAATACTTTTGAAGCAACAAAAACAGAAAATGCTGGAAATACTCAGCAGGTCAGGCAGCATCTGTGGAGAGGGAAACAGAGTTAATGTTTCAGCTCTGTGACCTTTCATCAGTGAAGTACTTTTGAAGAGTAGTTACTGTTGTAATGTAGGAAATGCAGCAAAAAATTTTCACACAGCAAGCTCACACAAACAGCAATGTGATAATGACCAGATTCCCTATTTTTATGATGTTAATTGAGGGATAAATATTGGCCAGGGCTCCTGGGATAATACCCCTGCTCTTTTTCAAAATGACGATATAGGATCTTTTATGTCCACTTGAGAGGGCAGACAGGCCCTCATCCAAAAGCACATCTATCAGTGCAACATTCCCTCAGTACTACACTAAAGAGTCAGCCTTAAGTTTTGCACTCAAATTTCAAAGTGGGACTTGAACCTGCAACTTTCAGACATAGAAGCAAGTGTGTACTAACTGAGCCACAGCTGACACTTGGAGCTGGCATGAAAGGAAATTTCTGCCACAATTTTTCCCTTGGCCACAAATTCAAGGTGAAACATTCTTGGAAATATGCACAGTGAAAAATTACGACTTGATGTCAGCCCATGAGCACCTAGTTTGCATCAAGTTCTGTTCTCCACTAATCTAATGGAGACATCAGCCTGTTTAAAATAATTAATACTGCCATTAAAATAATGGAATGAAAGATATCAAATGACTTTGTTAAGAATCACTTTTTACATTGAAAGACATCATTTGAAGGTTATAGAGGACCAGCTTGACTCAGTGTTTTGTATGGATCATAATAAACAACAACAGCTTGCATTTATATAGTGCCTTTAATGTAGCAAAATGTCCTAGGGTGCTTAACAGGAATGTTATCAATAAAAGTTTTGTCCTCGAGCCACAGAAAGAGATATCAGGACAGATGGCCAAAAGCCTGGTCAAAAAGGTAAGTTTTAAGGAGCATGTTAAAAGAGGAGAGAGATGTAGATTGGCAGAAAGGTTTAGGGAAGGTATTCCAGAGCTTAGGGCCAAGGCAGCTGAAAGCATAGCTGCCAATGGTGGAACAATTAAAATTGGGGATGTGCAAAAGACCAGAATTGAAGGAGAACAGAACTGTCAAAGGCTCATAGGGTAGCATGAGGTTACAGAGATAGGAAGGGGTGAAACATGGAAGAACTTGGAAACAAGGATGAGGCGTTGTCAGAGCAGGAGCCAATGTAAGTCAGCAAGAACAGGGGTGATGAGTGAACAGGACTTCGTGTGGATAAAGATACAGACAGCTGCATTTTGGATGAGCACAAGTTGGAAGATGGGAGGCCGATGAGATGGATGAGAATACAGTCAATCAAAAAAAAGAGTAATTAAAATACTTTGTTAATTACAAGAATGTGTGTTAAAAATAAAATCTATACAGTAGGATAATCAAGTCTAGAGGCAACAAAGGCATGGATGGGGGTTTCAGCAGCAGATAAGCTGAAACAGGGGCAGAGTTGGATGATGTTACGGAGGTGGAAATGGATGGTTTTGGTGATGGAGCAGATATGTGATTGGAAGTTCATCTCGGGGTCAAACACAACACCAAAGTTGAAAATATTTTTTAATTTGTTTCTGGGATGTGGGTGTCACTGGTTAGGACAGCATTTATTGCCCATCCCTAATTGCCCTTGAGAAGGTGGTGGTGAGCTGCCTTTATTTATTTAGAGATACAGCACTGAAACAGGCCCTTCGGCCCACCGAGTCTGTGCCGACCAACAACCACCCATTTATAATAACCCTGCAGTAATCCCATAAATCCCTACCACCTACCTGCACTAGGGGCAATTTACAATGGCCAATTTACCTACCAACCTGCAAGTCTTTTGGCTGTGGGAGGAAACCAGAGCACCCGGCAAAAACCCACACAGTCACAGTCTAAAAAATGGATGAAATCCAGCAACAAGAATCCAAGAGCCACTTTCAAGCAGACTTTCCAGAACTATTTTCGGATCTTGGAAGACTTACGACTGAATACAGCTTTACCTTGAGAGAAGATGCTAAACCGGTATCTTTACCCCTAGGAAGATACCACAATCATTAGTGAAGCAATTCCAAATTCAACTAGACGAGATGGTCAGGATGGCAGTCACAAAACCAACAGAGTGGTGCTCGGGAATAGTTCCAGTTCGTAAACCAAACAGTACGCTTCGCATCTGTGTAGATCTAACTCAGCTTAATAAGGCAGTCACAAGGGAAATTCATCCAATGCCCTCAATAGACAAAAGCTTCAAAAAGTTATCCAAGAATAGAATGTTCACAAATTCAATGTAATTAGCGGTTTTTGGCAAGTTCTGTTGGATAAAAAGTCGAGGTTATTGACAACCTTCATTACTCCGTTCAGAAGATTTTGTTTTGATCATTTACCATTCTGTATAACATGAGCACTGGAAATATTCCAAAGGACGATGTCAAACATTTTACAGGGACCTAAATGAGTACTGTGCCATATGGACAACATTTAGTCTATGGTGAATCCATTGAAGAACATGACCTGAGGGTTAGAGCCGTTTTGAATCGTCTATAAGAAGAAGGCCTGACACTTAACGAAAAGTGTGAATTCTCAAAAATGTCGATTCATTTCTTAGGACACATTGCTAGTAGCAATGGCATAATGGAAGACCCATAAAAGACGAGAGTCATTAGTGAATTCCCAATTTCTACTTCTGTCCAAGATCTTCAACAATTCCTTGGAATGGTAAACCAGTTGACAAAATGTTTGCCGAATGTAGCGCAAGTTACAGATCCCTTAAGACAACTCTTAAAGAAAGATCAAGTTTGGTGTTGGAATGCACATTAATACCAGACATTTCGAAGGATAAGGAAATGATGATTTCGCCAGACATCTTAGCGAATTACAACCCTTCACTACCAACCACAATTGTAGCAGATGCCTCATCTACCGGGCTAGGGGCAGTACTTTTTCAAGAACAGCCAGATGGAAGTAGAAGACTGATCTATTATGCATCTCAAGCATTGTCTGAGACTGAGACAAGGTATGCTGTCATAGAGAAAGTAGCTCTCGCAGTCATGTGGGCTTGCGAAAAGTTCTCAGATTATATTATTGGCTTAAAAGTTGTCATAGAGACAGACATAGCAGGACATTTGGAAAATAATACAATCAAGCAGCGTCAACATGGTTTTGTGAAAGGAAAATAGTGTTTTACAAATTTATTAGAGTTCTTTGAGGATGTAACAAGCAGGGTGGATAAAGGGGAACCAGTAGATGTAGTGTATTTGGATTTCCAAAAGGCATTCAATAAGGTGCCACATAAAAGGTTACTGCAAAAGGTGGTGTTGGAGGTAATATATTAGCATGGATAGAGGATTGGTTAACGAACAGAAAACAGTCAGGATAAATGGGGCATTTTCAGGTTGGCAAACTGTAATTAGGGTGGTGCCATAGGGATCATTGCAGGGGCCTCAACTATTTTCTATCTATGTTAATGACTTGGATGAAGGAATCAAGTGTATTGTAGCCAAATTTGCTGATGATACAAAGATAGATGGGAAATCAAGTTGTGAGGAGAACACAAAGGGATGAATTTTGTCCCAAGGGCAAAGGTCATGACAGTGGCCCAAGAACTGGGTTCTGTTTCCATTAAGTAGTCAGCTACACATGATTTCGCAGGGGCAAACCAATTAAGGAGTGGGAGGCGCAGAGGCCATCGAATCCCAGGCCTTGGAGTTGGCGGGGCACTAGGGCAGCCGTGCATTTGCTGATGGAGAGACAGGAGTGACATCTCAAGAGGATGAGAGAATGGGTGCAGGTGCATAAGGGTGCATATTGGCAAGCATGAGGCATAGTGACCAACATTGTACAAATGGAGCTCCACAGCAAACATGGTCACGATGAGGAAATGGGAAACCCTTAACCCTTACGTGCTTATATTCTCTCATGTAGGTCAGGGTCAAGACGAGGCACGATGAGCTCGAAAGACTGGGGGACAGCGGGCCACTACTGAGGAGGCGGAGGGATCCTTAGAGGGTGCAGCATCAAATCATTCCCCCACACCCGCAGATAATCTTATATCAGTGGGTATGCGCTCACGATTAAATTGAGGGTCACAATCTGGTGAGCACATCATAGACACACCCGAGCAGCTTATGGAGGCTGTAACAACTGAGGCCACTGACACTCGGAGGACTGTGGGAGACCAGGACCATGCTGAGCCCCAGATAACTGCGGCAGCTGCCGTGGGAGGTGATGGCACATCTGGTGGAGCTTCCAGAGGCTACGCGCACCCTGGCACAGATGATGGAGGAGTCCATCCAGGCCATGAGTGCTGCCATGTCTCAGGTGGCCGTGCACTTGGCTTCCTCAATCGAGAGACTGGTGACCCTCATGAAGAGCCCAATCCAACAGACCACCCAGTGGATGCCGGAGATGCACGCAGATTTGCTTGCTATCGTCTTGTCTGTGAGTGCAATGCAGCAGGATCATAGGAAATTGGAGCAGGAGTTCATAGGATCATAGAAATTACAGCAGGAGTAGGCTATTTGGCCTGTCGAGCTTGCTCCATCATTCAAACAGATCATGGCTGATCATCTGCCTCTACGCCATTTTTCCCCACTATCCCCATATCCCTTGATGTCATTAGTATCCAGAAATCTATCAATTTCTGTCTTGAACATGCTCAACAGCCCTGTGGGGAAGAGAATTCTGCAGATTCACCACCCACTGAGTAAAGAAATTCTTCCTCATCTCAGTCTTAAATGACCTGCTCCTTATTCTGAGACTGTGTCTCCTGGTTCTAGATAGGGGAAACAGCCTACCTACATCCACAATGTCACGCCCTGTAAGAATTTTGTAAGTTTCAATGAGATCATCTCTCATTCTTCGAAACTCTAGAGAATACAGGCCCAATTTCTGCAATCTCTCCTCATAAGACAATCCTGCCATCCCAGGGATTGGTCTGGTGAACCTCCTTTGCACTCCTTCTATGGCAAGTATATCCTTCCTTAGACAAGGAGAACAAAACTGTGCACAATACTCCAGGTGCGGTCTCACCAAGGCTTTATACAATTGCAGCATGACATCTTTACTCCTCTACTCAAAACCCCTTGCAATGAAGGCCAACATACCATTTGCCTTCCTAATTGCTTGCTGCACCTGCATACCAGCTTTTAGTGACTCATGAACAAAGACACCCAGGTTCCTTTGGACATCAACACTTCCCAATCTCTCACTATTGAAGAAAAACTCTGCCTTTCTGTTTTTTCTACCAAAGTGGATCACTTCACACTTATTCATATTATTTTTCATCCACCATGTTCTTGCCCATTCACTTAGCCTGTCCAAATTCCCTTGAAGCCTCCTTGCATCCTCCTCACAACTTACATTCCCACCTAGTTTTGAGTCATCAGCAAATTTGGAAATATTACATTTGGTCCCCACATCCAAATCATTTATATAGATTGTGAACAGCTGTGGCCCAAGCACTGATCCTTGTGGTACCCCACTAGTAACAGCCTGCCATCCTGAGAATGACCTGGTTATTCCTACTTTCTGCTTTCTGTCTGTTAATAAATTCTCAATCCATAGCAGTATATTTCCACCAAGCCCATGTGCTCTAATTTTGTTTACTGACCTCCTGTCTGGGACCGTATCAAAAGCCTCTGAAAATCCAAATACACCATATCCATTGGTTCTCCTTTATCTGTGCTGCAAGTAACATCCTCAAAAAACTTCAACAGGTTTGTCAAACATTATTTCCCTTTCACAAATCCATGTTGACTCTGCCCAATCATATAATTATTTCCCAAATGTCCAGTTATCACATCCTTTATAATGGATTCTAACATATTCCCCAGTACTGACGTCAAACTAACAGGTCTGTAGTTCTCTGTTTCCTCTCTCGCTCCTTTCTTAAATAGTGGGGTTGCATTTGCTACTTTCCAGTCTGCAGGAATCCTTCCAGAATATATAGAATTTTGACAGATAACCACCAATGCACCGACAATCTCTATAGCCACCTCCTTCGATACTCTGGGATGTAGCTCATCTGGTCCAGGGGATTTATCAACATTCAATCCAATTAGCTCTTTGAGTACTACCTCTGTATTGATACTAATTTCTTTCAGTTCCTCATTTTAACAAGTCTCTTGGTTCCCTAGTATTTCTGGGAGATTTTCTGTGTTCCTCTGTAAACACAGATACAAAGTAATTGTTTAGTCTCTCGGCCATTTCCTCATTCTCCACCACAAACTCTCGTGTATCCATCTGCAATGGACCCACATTAGTCAAAGAACAAAGAACAGTACAGCACAGGAACAGGCCATTCGGCCCTCCAAGCCTGCGCTGATCTTGATGCCTGTCTAAACTAAAACCTTCTGCACTTCCGGGGACCATATCCCTCTATTCCCATCCTATTCATGTATTCGTCAAGGTGCCTCTTAAACGTCGCTATCGTACCTGCTTCCACCACCTCCCCCGGCAGCAAGTTCCAGGCACTCACCACCCTCTGTGTAAAGAACTTGCCTCGCACATCCCCTCTAAACTTTGCCCCTCGCACCTTAAACCTATGTCCCCTAGTAACTGACTCTTCCACCCTGGGAAAAAGCTTCTGACTATCCACACTGTCCAGGCCACTTATAACTTTGTAAACCTCTATCATGTCGCCCCTCCACCTCCGTCGTTCCAGTGAAAACAATCCGAGTTTATCCAGCCTCTCCTCATAGCTAATGCCCTCCAGACCAGGCAACATCCTGGTAAACCTCTTCTGTACCCTCTCCAAAGCTTCCACATCCTTCTGGTAGTGTGGTGACCAGAATTGCACGCAATATTCCAAGTGTGGCCTAACTAAGGTTCTGTACAGCTGCAGCATGACTTGCCAATTTTTATACTCTATGCCCCGACCGATGAAGGCAAGCATGCTGTATGCCTTCTTGACTACCTTATCCACCTGCGTTGCCACTTTCAGTGACCTGTGGACCTGTACGCACAGATCTCTCTGCCTGTCAATACTGCTAAGGCTTCTGTCATTTACTGTATACTTCCCAGCAGTATTAGATCTTCCAAAATGCATTACCTCACATTTGTCCGGATTAAATTCCATCTGCCATTTCTCCACCAAGTCTCCAGCCGATCTATATCCTGCTGTATCCTCTGACAATCCTCATCTCTATCCGCAACTTCACCAACCTTTGTGTCGTCCGCAAACTTACTATTCAGACCAGCTACATTTTCCTCCAAATCATTTATATATACTACAAACAGCAAAGGTCCCAGCACTGATCCCTGCGGAACACCACTAGTCACAGCCCTCCATTCAGAAAAGCATCCTTCCACCGTTACCCTCTGTCTTCTATGACTGAACCAGTTCTGTATCCATCTTGCCAGCTCACCTCTGATCCCGTGTGACTTCACCTTTTGTACCAGTCTGCCATGAGGGACCTTGTCAAAGGCTTTACTGAAGTCCATATAGACAACATCCACTGCCCTTCCTTCATCAATCATCTTCGTCACTTCCTCAAAAAACTCAGTCAAGTTAGTAAGGCACGACCTCCCCTTCACAAAACCATGCTGCCTCTCGCTAATGAGTTCATTTGTTTCCAAATGGGAGTAAATCCTGTCCCAAAGAATTCTCTTTAATAATTTCCCTACCACTGCCGAAAGGCTCACCGGCCTATAATTTCCTGGATTATCCTTGCTACGCTTCTTAAAGAAAGGAACAACATTGGCTACTCTCCAGTCCTCTGGGACCTCACCCTTAGCCAATGAGGACACAAAGATTTCTGTCAAAGCCCCAGCAATTTATACCCTTGTATTCTGGGGTCCATCCCATCAGGCCCTGGGGACTTATCTACCTGAATGATTTGCAAGACGCCCAACACCTCCTCCTTTTTGATAACGACATGACCCAGACTATCTACACTCCCTTCCCTAGACTCATCATCCACCAAGTCCTTCTCTTTGGTGAATACTGATGCAAAGTACTCATTTAGTACCTCGCCCATTTCCTCTGGCTCCACACATAGATTCCCTTCTCTGTCCTTGAGTGGGCCAACCATTTCCCTGGTTACCCTCTTGCTCTTTATATACGTATAAAAAGCCTTGGGATTTTCCTTAATCCTGTTTGCCAATGACTTTTCATGACCCCTTTTAGCCCTCCTGACTCCTTGCTTAAGTTCCTTCCTACTGTCTTTATATTCCTCAAGGGCTTCGTCCGTTCCCAGCCTTCTAGCCCTTACGAATGCTTCCTTTTTCTTTTTGACCAGGCTCATGATATCCCTCGTTATCCAAGGTTCCCGAAACTTGCCAAACTTATCCTTCTTCCTCACAGGAACATGCCGGTCCTGGATTCTAATCAACTGACGTTTGAAAGACTCCCACATGTCAGATGTTGATTTACCCTCAAACAGCCGCCCTCAATCTAAATTCTTCAGTTCCTGATTGTTATATTGTAATTGTTATAATTAGCCTTTCCCCAATTTAGCACCTTCACCCGAGGACTATTCTTATCCTTATCCACAAGTACCTTAAAACTTATGGAATTATGGTCACTGTTCCTGAAATGCTCCCCTGCTGAATCTTCAACTACCAGGCCGGGCTCATTCCCCAATACCAGGTCCAGTACGGCCCCATCCCTAGTTGGACTATCTACATATTGTTTCAAGAAGCTCTCCTGGATGCTCTTTACAAATTCTGCCCCATCCAAGCCCCTAGCACTAAGTGAGTCCCAGTCAATATAGGGGAAGTTAAAATCACCCACCACTACAACCCTGTTGCTTTTACATCTTTCCAAAATCTGTCTACATATCTGCTCCTCTACCTCCCGCTGGCTGTTGGGAGGCCTGTAGTAAACCCCCAACATCGTGACTGCACCCTTCCTATTCCTGAGCTAAACGCATATTGCCTCGCTGCACGACCCCTCCGAGGTGTCCTCCCGCAGTACAGCTGTGATATTCTCCTTAACCAGTAATGCAACTCCCCGACCCCTTTTACATTCCCCTCTATCCCGCCTGAAGCTTCTAAATCCCAGAACATTTAGCTGCCAATCCTGTCCTTCCCTCAACCAAGTCTCTGTAATAGCAACAACTTCATAGTTCCAAGTACTAATCCAAGCTTCTATGTTCTATTAAAGGAGAATGATGGGGTATAGATTAAATTGTCCTTGACAGAGGACAAAGGATCGGCACAACATCGTGGGCCGAAGGGCCTGTTCTGTGCTGTATTTTTCTATGTTTTCTATGTTCTAAGCTCTAAGTTCATCTGCCTTACCTGTTATACTTCTTGCATTGAAACAAATGCATTTCAGACCACCAGTCCCGCTGTGCTCAGTAACATCTCCCTGCCTGGTCTTCCTCTTAGTCTTACTGGCCTTATTTACTAGTTCCCCCTCATTTATTTCACTAGCTGTCCTACTGCTCTGGTTCCCACCCCCCTGCCACACTAGTTTAAACCCTCCCGAGTGACGCTAGCAAACCTCGCAGCCAGGATATTTGTGCCCCTCCAGTTCAGATGCAACCCGTCCTTCTTGTACAGGTCCCAACTGTCCCTGAAGAGATCCCAATGATCCAGATATCTGAAACCCTCCCTCCTACACCAGCTGTTCAGCCACGTGTTTAGCTGCAATATCTTCCTATTTCTAGCCTCACTGGCACGTGGCACAGGGAGTAATCCTGAGATTACAACCCTGGAGGTCCTGTCTTTTAACTTTCTACCTAACTCCCTGAACTCCCCCTGCAGGACCTCATTACTCTTCCTGCCTATGTCGTTGGTACCGATGTGTACCACAACCTCTGGCTGTTCACCCTCCCCCTTCAGAATGCCCCCTGTCCGTTCAGAGACATCCTTGACCCTGGCACCAGGGAGGCAACATACCATCCTGGAGTCTCTTTCACATCCACAGAAGCGCCCATCTGTGCCCCTGACTATAGAGTCCCCTACAACTATTGCTCTTCTGTGCTTTGCCCCTCCCTGCTGAACAACAGAGCCAGCCGTGGTGCCACTGCTCTGCCTGCTGCTGTTGTTTTCCCCTGATAGGCCATCCCACCAACAGTATCCAAAACAGTATTCTTGTTAGAGAGGAGGATAGCCGCAGGGGATTCCTGCACTGACTGCCTGCCTCTTCTAGTGGTCACCCATCTATCTGCCTGCACCTTGGGTGTAACCACTTCTCTAAAACTCCTGTCTATGACGCTTTCTGCCACCTGCATGCTCCTAAGTGCTTCCAGTTGCTGCTCCAACTGATCCATGCGGTCTGTGAGGAGCTGCAACTGGGTACACTTCCTGCAGATGTAGTCATCCGGACCGCTGGAAGCGTCACGGACCTCCCACATCTCGCAGGTGAAGAACTTTACCCCTCTAACTGACATTTCTAGCACTACTTAATAAAGTAATTTAAAATAAATAATTAAATACTTATTAAATCCTTACTGAATTAAGTTACAATTAGCTATATGGTCCCTCGTGCCAGATTTCTCCTCTAAATATTAAATGCTAAATATAGTAACCTCCTCCCTCTGGTTTGGTTACTCCTCTACTTATTAATTAATTAGCTAATTAGGGTTTTAATTAATTTTTATTAATGTTTTATTTTCAAATTCAGTACAGATTCCCTACCAGCCAATCAGGTCACAGCTTTCCTGTGATGTCTCTTTTTACGTTTTTTTTTCACCCGAGGTAACTTAACGGTCCAGAATCTGCCCCCCGAGTCTTCTCCCTGGATGTAGGCCGCGAATCCCCGAGGTAAGTTTTTTATACTTACCGGTCCAGAATTCCGCCCTCCGAGTCTTCTCCCTGGATGTCAATTATTCCTTGCTAATCTTTTCCTTTTCACATACCTGAAGAAGATTCTACAGTCCGCCTTTAGCTTGTATTCACAATCTCTTTTCCTTTTCTTTATCAATATCTTGGTCCTCCTCTGTTGGATTCTAAATTGCTCCCAATCCCTACGTTTACCACTTTTTCCAGCAAACTTATAAGCCACTTCCTTTGATCTAATGCAATCTTTAACTTCTTTTGTTAGCCATGGTTGATTCATCTTTCCTGTTGGGTTTTTGTGTCTTAGAGGAATGTATATTTGTTGTAAACCGTTTAATACTTCTTTAAATACCAGCCATTGCCTTTCTACTGTCAAATCTTTTAATGTATTTCTCAATCCACCATTGTCAACTTGCCCCTCATACCTTCATAGTTTCCCTTGTACAGATTTAAGACCCTCGCTTCAGAATGAACTATATCTCTTTCAAACTTAATATAAACTTCTATCATATTGTGGTCACTATTTCCTAATGGCTCCTTTACAGCAAGGTTATTAATTAGCCCTTTGTCATTACATAGTACTGAATCCAAACTAGCCCAATCCCTAGTCGGTTCTTCAATATTCTGCTCCAGAAACCCATCTCGTGCACACTCAAGGAATTCATCCTCCATAGCATTAGTGCTAATTAGGTTTACCCAATCTATATGTAAATGGAATTTGCCCATTATTACTGTATTGCCCATGCTACATGCAGCTCTAATTTCCTGATTTATATAACGTTGCCACAACAGTTTGGTGGCCTATAAACAACTCCCACCAGTATTTGCTGCCCCTTGCTGTTTCTTAGCTTTTTCTGAGTTGTGATCTGTTGGTTTCTTTTTTTATTCTTTTCACAGGATGTGGGCATTGCTGTCTATGCCAGCATTTATTGCCCATCTCTAATTGCCCTTGAGAAGGCGGTGGTGAGCTGCCTCCTTGAACCGCTGCAGTCCAACTGTACAGTAGTACATTACAGTACATCCACAGCGCTGCTAGGGAGGGAGTTCCAGGATTTTGATCCAGCGACAGTGAAGGAACGGCGTGTGTGACTTGAAGGGGAATTGCAGGTGGTGGTGTTCCCATGCATCTGCTGCCCTTGTCCTTCTAGGTGGAAGAGGTCACGGGTTTGGAAGGTGCTATCAAAGGAGGTGTGGCGAGTTACTGCAGTGCATCTTGTAATGGTACACACTGCTGCCACTGTGCATCAGTGGAGGAGGGAGTGACTGTTGAATGTGATGAATGGGGTGCCAATCAAGCGGGCTGCTTTGTCCTGGATGGTGTCAAGCTTCTTGAGTGTTATTGGAGCTGCGCTCATCCAGGCAAGTGGAGAGTATTCCATCGCACTCCTGATTTGTGCCTTGTAGATGGTGAACAGGCTTTGGGGAGTCAGGAGGTGAGTTACTCGCCGCAGAATTCCTAGCCTCTGACCTGCTCCTGTAGCCAGAGTTCTTATATGGCTGGTCCAGTTCAGTTTCTGGTCAATGGTAACCCCAGGATGTTGATAGTGGGGGATTCAGCATTGGTAATGCCATTGAATGTCAAAGGGAGATAGTTGGATTCTCTCTTGTTGGAGATGGTCATTGCCTGGCATTGTATGGTGCGAATGCAACTTGCCTGAATGTTGTCCAGGTCTTGCATATGGACACAGACTGTCTCAGTATCTGAGGAGTTGGGAATGGTGCTGAACATTGTGCAATCATCAGTGAACATTCCCACCTCTGACCTTATGATGGAGGGAAGGTCATTGATGAAGCAGCTGAAGATGGTTAGGCCTCGGACACCACCCTAGAACACTACCCTGAGGAGCTCCTGCAGTGATGTCCTGGGACTGAGGTGATTGATCTCCAACCACCACAACCATCTTCCTTTGTGCTAGGCATGAGTCCAACCAATGTAAAGTTTTCCCCCTGATTCCATTGACTCCAGTTTTGCTTGGTATCCTTGATGCCACACTCGGTCAAATGCTACCTTGATGTCAAGAGCAGTCACTCTCACCTCAACTCTTAAGTTCAGCTCTTTTGTCCCTGCCTGGATCAAGGCTGTAATGAGACCAGGAGCTGAGTGGCCCTGGCAAAACCCAAACTGAGCGTCAGTGAGCAGGTTATTGCTGAGTAAGTGCCACTTGATAGCACTGTCAATGACATCTTCCATCATTTTACTGATGATTGAGAGTAGACTGATAGGGCGGTAATTGGCCGCATTGGATTTGTCCTGCTTTTTGCGGAAAATACATACCTGGGCAATTTTTCACATTGTCGGGTAGATGCCAGTGTTGTCGCTGTAGTGGAACAGCTTGGCTCGGGGCACGGCCAGTTCTGGAGAACAAGTCTTCAGTACTATTGCCAGAATGTTGTCAGAGCCCATAGTCTTTGCAGTATCCAGTGCCTTCAGCCGTTTCTTGATATGTGGAGTGAACCGGATTGGCATCCGATGATGATGGTGATGAATGTCGATATCAATGATTTATTGTGATTGTGATGATGCCAATCAGTTGAACTGCAAATACAAATTTCCCAAAACGCTTCCTCTTTACCATTCAGTTTTAGTTTTTTAGTTTATTTTTAGTTTTGGAGATACAGCACTGAAACAGGCCCTTTGGCCCACTGGGTCTGTGCCGACCATCAACCACCCATTTATACTAATCCTACACTAATTCCATACTCCTACCACATCCCCACCTGTCCCTATATTTCCCTACCACCTACCTATATGTGGGAGGAAACTGGAGCACCCGGAGGAAACCCACGCAGACACAGTGAGAACTTGCAAACTCCACACAGGCAGTACCCAGAATTGAACCCGGGTCGCTGGAGCTGTGAGGCTGCGGTGCTAACCACTGCGCCACTGTGCAGTAAGTCGGTCTCAAAAAATTGACAGTCAAGTTGATCATCATGAATAAAATGGGAGTAAAATGCGGAAAGCTATGAATGTAGGTCAGTGACTCTTATTAACAAAGTCTCATACATAGGCCTGGAATTCCTCAGCTGGCAATCCTGTTGGTTGCTAAGGGTGAAAGCTGACTATGCCCTCCAATACTGACCACATCAGAATTTGCAGATTCGGTTAGACAATATTAATGTGTATGGAACAAAAACAAGAAATGCTGGAATCACTCAGCAGGTCTGGCAGCATCTGTGGGAAGAGAAGCAGAGTTAACGTTTCGGGTCAGTGACCCTTCTTCGGAACTCGAAGAAGGGTTCCGAAGAAGGGTCACTGACCCAAAACGTTAACTCTGCTTCTCTTCCCACAGATGCTGCCAGACCTGCTCAGTGATTCCAGCATTTCTTGTTTTTGTTTCAGATTTCCAGCATCCGCAGTATTTTGCTTTTATATTAATGTGTATGGGTCTGGCAGGGACAAGCACCACGTCAGTTGCACCTCTGGTGCCCTGTTCCCATACCTAGGCCTTCCCCCAACCCAAAACCTGGCCATGGTGATATCAGCCACCATCATTCTGCCATTTTATGCCCATAAGCTAATCCAACATCATTTTTAAAAGAAAGTAAAAATCTCCAGGACTCTGGACTGCGCGCCTGATCTGGACTTACAGGTGGGGCCCACCTACTCTTAAAGTGGAGATGTGTATTCTGCCACATATTTGGCATAGCAGCTGCCATTATATTGTTAGGTCTCTCTAAGGAATGGAAACTCCTCAGTGGCACATTTATTATTTACTTTGTAACAAGTAGACAGATGTTCCTCCCTTTGCATGGCTTTGGAGAGACTTCCAGAAATAGCAGACACTTGCCACAACTAGATCTACATCATTTCCTTGGGTGTTCGCTTAGAAATCTTGAGTTAATTTTAACCTAACCCCAACAGGAACAGATTGGCTACCCATTTATGCATAGGGAACTAAAATTACCTCCAAAATATTTTGAATTATCTATAATTAGTAACCAAATTGTTAAACCTACAGCCACTTTCCACATTCTAAGAAAAGAATAGAAGTGTCCAAAACAGTTCCAAGGCTAATAACAGAAGAGAGAACAGAATTTAACAACTCAATGATGAAACTCATTTTCCATCCTGCAGAACAATGAAAGGTCACAGGTTTCATAGCAATGGAATATGAGATCTATAGCAACATAGTATTGTCCCTAGGGATTGAGGTCAAGGAGCTGGTATCATATGATGTCCACTTGAAAAAGATCTCATGGGAAATGAATTGCTATTCAACCATCTTTATCCAAGTAATTAAAATCATATGGCTACTCAAGGGTGTGACAATTTTAAAAACGGCCAAGTGCCCTGATCTCTTGAAGTGTAGTAGTTTCTGTAGAACGTTAGAGGTACCTTAACTTTTATTTGCCAACAATAAAAATATAATACACTCACATCAACCAATTATGTATTTCAAAATTACTGTTCTACCAGATAAAATTGGTGGGCTTTTTTATTTCTTATTATTGATTAAGGAAGTATGGTTGATGCAAGCCCTATTAAATACAATATCAACAGGGAAGAACCAGTGGAGCCTCTGGCCTAGACATTAGATTGCGCACAACATATTTTTCCAGTGATAAATGGGCACTGAAGGGTCCAATATGGCATGTGGTGTAACATGCTCATTCTTCACTCAAAGAGAGCTACATGTCAAAATGATCATAGATCCCCAGAATCAGCCAGGGTGCATTCCTGAGACTAGCATTAGGCCTGTTTCCTATATTCAATCGAGACTGACCGCAGCAGGCACCATGCAAGATGCAGGCAATTTTCTTTGGCCTAAAGCAGCTAAACCAACAGCCCTTAGAGGGACAGCTGAAAGCTGCCACACAAAGATAATGTATTTTAAAAAATATTTCCTGAATGTGCAAATAGAAGAAGGTGTGGCATTGTTGGCCACTACTCGTCCCTTCGGAGTTACCATGAACCCCATCTCCACCGGCTGACTGTTGTTTACTTCAGAGCGGGTACACTGACTCCTGTGCCACGATTGGCACCCATCACACTGGTCATATCTAATTTCATGTGGTCCTCTTGCACATCCTTTCCGGTACAGCAGTTGTTGCCTCTGCTGGGTTCAGGTGCAAACCAATTTCTGCTCCTCTGTCTCTTACAAAGTCTACCACGTGAGTTAATTCTCTCGGCTACAGAAAAATACAGTAGCAACAACAACAACTTGCATTCATATAGCATCTTCAATGTAGCAAACATTGCAAGGCACTTTACAGAAGCATTAGTTAAACAAAAATTGACACCGAGCCCTATAAGGAGATATTAGGGCAGATGAGGTTAAATCTAGACCATGAAAATGTAATCTCATCTTTCCTACTGTACTTTTCTACTGGAAATTTTTGAAGTTAAAGTACACTTTGGCCAGGAACTAAATTTAGACCTCACAAATTCATTTGGCATAGCTGCTTTAGCCATCACTGAAACCAGATAACCAATGAAAAGTCAAAATTCATTTTCCATCAGTTTCCATTTTTCTTTCTTCTTTGTAATCATTTAACATTTTAAAAACTACAATACTCATTTATCAATTATCCACAGGCCACTTCCAGTTAAATTAAATAAAGTAAAACAGCCTAATGCTTTTGACTTTTAGAAGCAAGATTTTCAGCAAATAAATGATTGCAATAAAATGTAGCTGTACTTTAAATGGAAAAATTACCAGAATGAAAAAAATCCATAGGAATTCACATGGGAAGAAATGTACTTCTTGCAATATTTCAAAATTGGCCTTTAAAAGACTCAGAGAAAAATGATACTACAGCTCTTATATTACGTGGTGCCTGGAAGTGATGGAATACATCAACTACCATGATAATGTGTACATTTTAACTAATTTGTTATTTGACTTGAAAGAGAATATTTTAGTAGCCACTCCCATGGCTTACCCAAGTCCCAGAGAGACACTTGACTTTAACCCAACATTATTGAGGATCAACAGGAGAGATCTCCATAATGGAAAAACCCACAGCAACAAACCCCACAAGAACTTAATCAGCAGAGACAAAGATCAAAGTTGGTTAACAATTATTTATTATACAATAGAAGACATTAGTGTAATGGTCATCAGCTTAAAAGCAAAATGTATCCTTTATGAAGTCAAAGGTTACAAAAAGGTAATCTGGGGAGCATGCTGCTCAGGTATAGCAGGAGGGTTGCACAGCAAAATTACCACATAGTTGCTTTAGGCATGTTCTGTGAATGAAAACTGTAATTATCTTAGAGAGTCAGTTTTGGACATTTGAAAAAATACATAGTGGGGATTGAAAACAGAAAGACCTACATTTATATAGTGCTTTTCAAGGTCACCAGACATCTCAGAGCACTTTACCGCCAATGAAATACTTTGAAGTTGTAATGTAGGAAACATGGCAGCCTGTTTGTGCACAGCAAACTCCCACAAAAGCAAGGTGATAATGACCAGATAACCTGCTTTTATTGTGTGATGCTGAGGGATAAATATTGGCCAAGACACTGGAAATAACTCCCCTGCTCTTTTTTAAAATAGCGCCACGGGATCTTTGACATCCACCCAAGCAGGCATGTGGAGCCTCAGTTTAATGTATCATCCAAAAGACAGCATCGGCAATAGTGCAGCACTTCCTCAATCAGCCTTGATTTTTGTACTTGAGCCCTGGAATGGGATTTGTACCCAATACCTTGTGACATAGAGGTGAGAGTGCTACCAACTGAGCCACAACTGACACCTTTTCCATTCCCTTTTTCAGAACTAATGTGGGAATCAAGCCCTCACACATCAAGTTCGACAAAGTCTCATGCAGTTCAGAGCTCCCTTGAGGTGGACATGACAAAAATGCCTTCATTTCAATCCATATAACTTTCTCCATTTCAAACTACAAACTAGAATCATGATGCTACTGATTTGAGTGAGAAAGCAATGTGAGTGAGATTGACTGCAATGGAACTGAATACTGGGCGGGGAGTATAACAGGCACTCGATATGATAGCACCAACTTTGCGTCACTGCCCGAGGAAATTTTCTACCACTGGGTGCCATCATCAGTAGCAAATGAAACAGCCATATCATTTAAGTTGGATACAGGAGCAGAAATGAATAGCATGTTTGAGCACAGTTGCAAGAGATTACAGAATGCCTCTAAATTGAGGTATTAATGACTTGATCTTCAGCAGCAGACATGTTAGTGAAAGTAAAGTATGTTGGCGGTGTCACGTTTAAGTACACCAAATACAAGTTGCAATTCATACTGATGTCAAAAGATATATAGGCTAGAGTACTTGTGAGAAATTCAACCTTGTAAAAGGTTACTTACAATAATAGCTGAAAGTGATACAGGGGCTGGATTCTCCACCATGATTCAGCACAAAATTGGGCAGGATAGCAGCAGAAAATGAGAGAAAATGTGAGCAGTAAGGCCTGCACTGCCTAGTCATTCTACCTGCAGCTCCCTCCCCTGCAGACTCTAGGACAGCCACATAATGTTCCTTCACTATCTGTTGTAAGCAAATGACAGTGGGGGAAAAGGCCCAAGTTGCCAGGAGATTTCCTTCCGTTCAATGCAAGTTATTGCAACTTCTCAGATCCTCCATGGGAAAGGTGACACTGGGCCCTAGATAATAATGGTACTGGTCTTAAGGTCCCCTGATGGAAGGAGAGGGCCATATAGAGGTGTCCTCTCCCTCCTTTATGTCGCCACTTGCTTTGCTTTGCTTTGCAGGCTTCCGTTTCTTTCGGGTGCTTGGACTGCTTTAACTGCTCAGCTACTTGGCATCCCACTGCAAAACACTGGAATTTTGCAGCCAAGCAATGGTGGACTCTCTCTTAGCACTGTGAAAGCTGGATTCGGGCTTTTAATGATGGTGGAGTGTGAATGCAAGTGCCACCCTGCTGGAACAGCACAAATGGGAGCAGAATCCCGGCCAGGCTACAGATCAGTGGTTTTCACACGTTTTGCTTGAAAGACACCTTTTCAAATGGATTAATACTCATGGACCCCCTCTCCCCCTCTAAATTATAATAATAATGACGACTTGCACAAACTTTAGAACACATATATAAGGTTTGCCAGTAAACTGTATTTTCACTTTTATACCATGGTTTAGTGACTCTGTACTTGTGTTCTGTAATTATAGCGTGGTGGCTCAGCCATATTCTTTGTTCAGCTACATTTATTCAGCTCTTCGACAAGACCAGCAAGCACATATCTATACTCAGTAAACAATGCGTTCCTCACTGTTAAAGTATCCCTTTACCAAACAAGTCTTTCTGATTTACACACACATACTTATATGTCCATAATGTTGATCTACTAACACTGTAATAAGTGTTGATTGTACACATGTAATTATGCACATATAATGTATACATACGTAGTTCACACATAACGTGAGGAAAAAATGTTGTATTATACCCATACATCCAGTGAAACCTTCATTATCTGCTCTTAGCTGAAAATTGGCAAAATATTAAGTCCCCATATTGCAGTCTTACAGATGGGGTACATCAATCCTCTCGGCAGGAAAATATATCCAAGTACCATACACATTAGAAAAACATCACGTAATTTTGATAACCCGTGTAAGGTTTTGTCCCATGAAAATTTTAGCAATGATAAAGGCAGGTCATTGAACTGTGAATAATAAAAGTCACTCTATAGTTATACAAATAAGTTCAAAACAGTTTACTTTAAAACATGTGATCAATCAGAGAATCTGCCATCTATCACTATTTACCATGACACAAGACTCATTGTCACAGAAAGAAACTTACAGAAAATAAATGACAGCATACTGTGAAGAGTAGAGTAACAGAGGGACCTTGGAGTGCATGTCCACAGATCCCGAAAGGTGGTTGGATAGGTAGATAAGGTGGTCAAGAAGGCATTTGGGACACTTGTCTTTATTAGACGAGGCATAGAATATAAGAGCTCGGAGGTTAGGCTGGAACTGTACAAAACAATAGTAAGGCCACAGCTGGAGCACCACACAGTAGGAAAGATGTGATTGCACTAGAGAGAGGGTACAGAGGAAATTTACGAGGATGTTGCCCTGACTGGAGAATTTTAGTTATGAGGAAAGATTGGATAGGCTAGAGCTGTTTTCTTTGGAACAGAGGAGGCTAAAAAGAGACCTAATTGAAGTGTATAAAATTATGAGGGGTCTAGATAAAGTGGATAGGAAGGCCCTATTCTCCTGGTTGAGGGGTCCATAAACCAGGAGGCATAGATTTAGGGCAAGAGATAGGAGGTTTAGAGGGGATTCAAGGGGAGGTCTTTTCACCCAGAGAGTGGTGGGGATCTGGAAATCACTGCCTGAAAAGGATGGTAGAGGCAGAAACCCTCATAACATTTAAAAAGTAATTGGATCTACACGTGACATGCTGTAACGTATAAGGCTACAGACCAAGAGCTGGAAAGTGGGATTAAGCTGGATGGCTACTTGTCGGCTAGTGCAGACACAATGGGCTGAATGGCCTCCTTCTGTGCTGTAAATTTCTATTTCTATGAAAAGGCCAGCCTTGCTCCATACTCAGATTATTCCACGGACCTCCTGGAATGTTTCCATGGATCCAGTTTGAGAACCATTATTATAGCGCATCAATCCAGGAATTTAAGGGTCTGTTTCACATGTTATCCTTTTTGCTAAAGAAACATTGGATTAGAGGCTACAGTGAGGTTGAGATTGAGGAATAATGCATTACGATCACAGTCACAGAAGACATCATTTGCAAGTTTGATTAGGGCCGCTGACAAAACTGATTGAACAGATTTAAACATGGAGTTGTGGGAAAGATGGGCATGGATTTGGGAGGCAACGGCATGTTCAAAGACTTTGGAGAGGGAAGGAAGGTTGGAGATATGGCAGTCGTTTGCAAGATCAGAGGGGTGGGTTTTTTGAGGAGGGTGGGTGATGATGATTTGAAAGGGGTGGAAACCCTACCTGAGTAGACCTAACCATTTACAAATTTCAGCCAGCATGGGGTCCAGGAAGGGAATTTGGATGGTTATCAGAATAGTGGGAATGGGAGCAGGAATTGGATCTCATGGACAAGGTGAGTTCAGAAACAGCATGCGGAGAGAAAGGGGAGAAAGTATAAACAGACATGGGCTAGAGTAGAGAGGAATCCTGGGGTAGGTTTGGTCTGGTTTGAGGAGCAAGGCAGGAAGCAGCAGAGGCAACTGAATAGATAATATCAATCTTAATGACCAAAGAAGTCTATGAACTCTTTGCACTTTTTGTTGAAAGTGTGGATGAAGGAAGCAGGGGAAGGGGTTTAAGAAGACAGTAGTGGAGAAAAGAAGTCAGGGTTATCTTTGTTTTTTGGGGTATCCTGGAGTATGGAAAGAGAGAGAGAGAGAAAGGGAGAAAGAAAGAGAGAGAGAAAGAGAGAAAGAGAGAAAGAAAGAGAGAAAGAAAGAGAGAAAGAAAGAGAGAAAGAGAGAGAGAAGAGAGAGAGAGAGAGAGAGAGAGAGAGAGAGAGAGAGAAAGAGAGAAAGAGAGAAAGAGAGAAAGAAAGAAAGAAAGAAAGAAAGAAAGAAAGAAAGAAAGAAAGAAAGAAAGAAAGAAAGAAAGAAAGAAAGAAAGAAAGTTGCATGAACTCAGGGCGCCCCAGAGCATTTCTCAGCCAATGAAGGTCGTGGGAACTATTTTTACTGTTGTAATGTAAGGAAACAAGTAGTGAAATACTGGTCCAACTTACCATGGTAAAATTCCTTGGTGCTAAACTTTCTCCTAATCTGCTCCCACATCCTTCAACAATTGGACATAATATTGACTCTGTCTGTCACCTCAGGCCAAGAAAAATGAATTAGGCTCCTGTTGGGAGGGTGCTTCTAAGGCTCCAAACAGGATCATAAAATGCTAAAACATTAAGAAATGGAAGTTCGGCATCTTTGACTAGTCATTTCCACGTTTGTGCCCAAAAGGAATTAAGGAAGCCCTTTAAATCATAGCCGCAGCCTTTACGAGCGTTAATTGCATGCTATTTCCTGTCCTGTCAATGATGGTGAGCTTCCACCAGTGAGCCCAATCAGGACTGGCAGTTGAATATGCATAATTCATGCGGTTAACCTTGCTTCAGTGACAGGACTGAAAAGCTTACTACTGTGTGCCTGCAGTTCTCTCTCTATCATCTCATTACCTTAAACCCTCTCTTTTACTGATGTTTACTGCAAAAGTAGAATTAACTGTCACTATCAGAACCAAGATTATTGCCACATGCACCAGTATATGAAGAGATGTTTACCTCATAGTAATTCCAGTACAAATTAACTGATTATTTTTGTGATCCTAGTGACCTCCAGGATCAATTCTGTGGGACATCCTTCCTTTAAAACTTGTGTCCAGCTCCAGATCAAGGCCACGGTCCATACCCTAGGACAAGTAAAACAAGAGATAATGATTAGCAGTTCCGAAGAAGGGTCACTGACCCAAAACGTTAACTCTGCTTCTCTTTCCACAGATGCTGCCAGACCTGCTGAGTGATTCCAGCATTTCTTGTTTTTGTTTCAGATTTCCAGCATCCGCAGTATTTTGCTTTTATATAAGAGATAATGATTAGCTGAATGCCAAGCTTGGGTTTTAAGAGACTGGATTGTAACAGGATAAAAACAGTGAGGGAGTGAAAAAGTTCCAGTTTTGAACATATCTACAACCACTAACAAAATGGTGTTAGGAAAACTGGAGGCCTCCCCACACATGTTCCACCCACATACCTGCGCCTAATGGACTCAAAATAAGTGTAATTCTTGGCAATAAGTGTGAACAACACTTTCTGATTCAGTGGTTCTCAGTCTTTTTGGAGGGCCCCAGACTGTAAACAGTGTACAGGAACTTCAAGTCACACATCATCCTGACTTGGAACCATATTGCCACTTCTTCACTGCCGCTAGATTAAAAATGCAGGAACTCCCTCATTAACAGCACTGTGGGTTTACCTACACCTCATGGATTGCAGGGGTTCAAGAAGGCTCAGGGCACTTATGGGATGGGCAACAAATGCTGGTCTTGCCAGTGACGGTCACATCCCATGAACAAATAATAAAAAAAAGTTCCGGGAGCCCCCATTCTGTTGCCAGAACTGTGGCACAGTGAAAGCATGGTCACCTTTTGACAATGACACTGAACCTGACCCAAATTGCAGGAATGGGGTCATGTAAATACTTGGGGCAACTGGCTCATGTCGGAATGAGTGCATCAAAGCTGGCTGCTCTAACAGTGGCTGATTAGAATCTGATTAACACATGCCAGTCCGAGGCAGAAGAGGAGCTTCCATTTTGGGAGAGATAATCACTCCTAAGGGAATTGATTACCTTTTCCCGGTGCGGTCCTAGGGCCATGACCACCAGCCCTCAGCCCAAGTACTCTCGCAGACAACCTCGCTGTCAGGACATGGTGGTAGAAAATTTTCCCACTTGTCCCCACAAAACCTGCTGAACTTGTTGTACAGGGTAGAATGCGAGATAGAGCCACCTTCCATCCTAAATTCTGGCCCCTGTTAAACAATCTGTCTGACCCCCATCCCAGCACCCAATTGGAATTATGGGGCCTCAGCCTCTTACTCCCCTCTAGCTATGAAGACATGTATGGGCAAGATTCCTTTAAGCTGGGTTTCCATCAGAAAATCCACAGAGTAATTGAACTGCATGCCCAAACAAGTAGCCCGACGCACAAACGATTTTCATGCTCGTGCCTCATTTGTTACCAGCAGATGATCTGTTAGCAGTGTTTATGCTGCTGACTGGCAGCTTGGCTAATTGTGGGGTGATGGTGACAGGGGCAGGGGGGGTGGGTGAGGTGTTTGGAAAGCAAAAATTCGGACACCCTGATATCATCAGACTGCAGCTTTTGAAGGGGAGATGCTCTTTGGTTGCAGGCATCCTGAATTCACTTTAATTCAGAAAGACCAAGCAGTGGAAAATCTCTCAGATTCTCTGATAATACATTAGACATCCTGACAAAGGGGATCAACAAGGCGAGGGAGGTTTACCAAAGTGTCCCAGCAGTAGTGGCAAAAAGTCATGGAGGAGGGTCAATGAACAGTGTGTGAGGGCATGCCAGGAGCAGCACCAGGCATACCTAAAAATGAGGTGTCAATCTGGTGAAGCCACAACACAGGACTACTTGCATGCCAGCACTGAAAGCAGCATGCGATAGACAGAGTTAAGCGATCCCACACCCAACGGATCAGATCTAACCTCTGCAGTCCTGCCACATAGTTGTGAATGGTGGTGGACACTTAGGCAACTAAAAAGAGGAGCAGGCTCCACAAATATCCCCATTCACAATGATGGGGCAGCCCAGCACATCAGCGCAAAAAACAAGGCTGATGCATTTGCCTCCATCTTCAGTCAGAAGTGCCACGTGGATGATCCATCTCAGCCTCCTCCTGAGATCCCCAGCATCACAGATGCCAGTCTTCAGCCAATCCGATTCACTCCACATGATATCAAGAAATGACTGAAGGCGCTGGATACTGCAAAGGCTATGGGTCCTGGCAGCATTCCGTAGTATAGTACTGAAGATTTGTGCTCCAGAACTAGCTGCGCCCCTAGCCAAATTGTTCCAGTACAGCTATGACACTGGTATTTATCCAGCAATGTGAAAAATTGCCCAGGTATGTCCTGGACACAAAAAGCAGGACAAACCCAAACCAGCCAAATACCGCCCTATCAGTCTACTCTCAATCATCAGCAAAGTGATAGAAGGGGTCGTCGACAGTGCTGTTTGAAGTGGCACTTGCTCAGCGATAACCTGCTCAGTGACGCTCAGTTTGGACTATCATGCAGGTTCCCCACCTCAAGAATGAGGCACATTAATTTCATCACATGAACATTGATTTTCTAAACTGTTACTGGAGTAAAGAAAGAACTTGCTTTTTTTTTAAAACACCAGACTCTAGACTGGAAAGACATTTGCATAGGAACAGACAGTACTTGGAAAGGACAAAGGGGCCAGTCCCTGCTCCAATTTAATCCACAATGGACTTTTGATTATCAGACATTGGAGGTAGAGATGCTAGCATTCCAGGTTGACTGCTAAGATGCTCCCAATAGACAGAAGAGACCTGGTCAAACCAGTCAGTCGTGTGACCATCTGCTGGCCAACTAGGGGAGTTTTAAGTTGTTTGCTCCTGGAATCGAAAAGACCTCTCTCCTGTCTGCTCTCATCTCGTTCTCACCAGCTTTGGAATCCATTGAAGACATATGAACTCCAAGAGAGAAGGTCTCCTACAGTGAACAAGGTTTAAGAAGAATACTGGGCCCCAACGAAAAACAAGATCTACCTACTATCAAGGACGACAGTGAGCTCGAAGCACAATAACAAACCCCCCCCCCCCTTCAGAGATTGCCTCAAACCTCTCTATTTTATTTTCTTCTGCTCTTTTCTGTCTCTATCTGCATGTGCATATTGCATATGCATGCTAGCATGGGGCACAGCGTGTATCCGTAGTCGTTAATCAAATTAGAGGTTAAGTTTAAGTTTTAATAAACTTCATTTTTCTTCTTTAAACCTAAGAAAGCCTGTTTGTGCTCATTTCTTTACCTTATAATTGGAAAGTGGTAAATAAGGATGCACCAAGGGGGAGCTCAACACACAGTGTGTTTAAAAATTAAATCCTGTTACAGTAAGATCAGATGAAAGCTGAAAGAGACCCCTAGACATCTTTCTCACCTGGTAGTAATACCATGTAACACCTTGTAGATGGTGGACAGGCTTTGGGGAGTCAGGAGATGAGTTACTCGCCTCAGGATTCCCAGCCCCAGACCTGCTCTTGTAGCCACAGCATTGATA
This sequence comes from Heterodontus francisci, assembly GCF_036365525.1. Classification (NCBI taxonomy): domain Eukaryota; kingdom Metazoa; phylum Chordata; class Chondrichthyes; order Heterodontiformes; family Heterodontidae; genus Heterodontus; species Heterodontus francisci. Next base: position 119,284,553 of record NC_090374.1, read on the forward strand.
TGGCTACTCCAGTTCAGTTTCTGGTCAATGATAAACCCCAGGATGTTGATAGTGGGGGATTCAGTGAAAGTAATGCCATTGAATGTCAATGGGGGGCAGTTAGATTCTCTTTTGTTTGAGATAAAGAACAAAGAACAAAGAAAATTACAGCACAGGAACAGGCCCTTCGGCCCTCCAAGCCTGCGCCGATTCAGATACTCTATCTAAACATGTCACCTATTTTCTAAGGGTCTGTATCTCTTTGCTTCCTGCCCATTCATGTATCTGTCTAGATACATCTTAAAAGACGCTATCGTGCCCGCATCTACCACCTCCGCTAGCAACGTGTTCCAGGCACCCACCCCCCTCTGCGTAAAGAACTTTCCACACATATCCCCCCTAAACTTTTCCCCTCTCACTTTGAACTCGTGACCCCTAGTAATTGAATCCCCACTCTGGGAAAAAGCTTCTTGCTATCCACCCTGTCTATACCTCTCATGATTTTGTACACCTCAATCAGGTCCCCCCTCAACCTCCGTCTTTCTAATGAAAATAATCCTAATCTACTCAACCTCTCTTCATAGCTAGCACCCTCCATACCAGGCAACATCCTGGTGAACCTCCTCTGCACCCTCTCCAAAGCATCTACATCCTTTTGGTAATGTGGCGACCAGAACTGCACGCAGTATTCCAAATGTGGCCGAACCAAAGTCTTATACAACTGTAACATGACCTGCCAACCCTTGTACTCAATACCCCGTCCGATGAAGGAAAGCATGCCGTATGCCTTCTTGACCACTCTATTGACCTGCGTTGCCACCTTCAGGGAACAATGGACCTGAACACCCAAATCTCTCCATACATCAATATTCCACAGGACTTTTCCATTTACTGTATAGTTCACTCTTGAATTGGATCTTCCAAAATGCATCACCTCGCATTTGCCCAGATTGAACTCCATCTGCCATTTCTCTGCCCAACTCTCCAATCTATTTATATTCTGCTGTATTCTCTGACAGTCCCCTTCACTATCTGCTACTCCACCAATCTTAGTGTCGTCTGCAAACTTGCTAATCAGACCACCTATACTTTCCTTCAAATCATTTATGTATATCACAAACAACAGTGGTCCCAGCACGGATCCCTGTGTAACACCACTGGTCACACGTCTCCATTTTGAGAAACTCCCTTCCACTGCTACTCTCTGTCTCCTGTTGCCCAGCCAGTTCTTTATCCATCTAGCTAGTACACCCTGGACCCCATGCGACTTCACTTTCTCCATCAACCTACCATGGGGAACCTTATCAAACGCCTTACTGAAGTCCATGTATATGATATCTACAGCCCTTCCCTCATCAATCAACTTTGTCACTTCCTCAAAGAATTCTATTAAGTTGGTAAGACATGACCTTCCCTACACAAAACCATGTTGCCTATCACTGATAAGCCCATTTTCTTCCAAATGGGAATAGATCCAATCCCTCAGTATCTACTCCAGCAGCTTCCCTACCACTGACGTCAGGCTCACCGGTCTATAATTACCTGGATTATCCCTGCTACCCTTCTTTAACAAGGGGACAACATTAGCAATTCTCCAGTCCTCCGGGACCTCACCCGTGTTTAAGGATGCTGCAAAGATATCTGTTAAGGCCCCAGCTATTTCCTCTCTCGCTTCCCTCAGTAACCTGGGATAGACCCCATCCAGACCTGGGGACTTGTCCACCTTAATGCCTTTTAGAATACCCAACACTTTCTCCCTCCTTATGCCGACTTGACCGAGAGTAATCAAACATCTATCCCTAACCTCAACATCCGTCATGTCCCTCTCCTCGGTGAATACCGATACAAAGTACTCATTTAGAATCTCACCCATTTTCTCTGACTCCACGCATAATTTTCCTCCTTTGTCTTTGAGTGGGCCAATCCTTTCTCTAGTTACCCTCTTGCTCCTTATATATGAATTAAAGGCTTTGGGATTTTCCTTAACCCTGTTTGCTAAAGATATTTCATGACCCCTTTTAGCCCTCTTAATTCCTCGTTTCAGATTGGTCCTACATTCCCGATATTCTTCCAAAGCTTCGTCTTTCTTCAGCCGCCTAGACCTTATGTATGCTTCCTTTTTCCTCTTAGCTAGTTTCACAATTTCACCTGTCATCCATGGTTCCCTAATCTTGCCATTTCTATCCCTCATTTTCACAGGAACATGTCTCTCCTGCTCGCTAATCAACCTCTCTTTAAAAGCCTCCCACATATCAAATGTGGATTTATCTTCAAACAGCTGCTCCCAATCTACATTCCCCAGCTCCTGCCGAATTTTGGTATAGTTGGCCTTCCCCCAATTTAGCACTCTTCCTTTAGGACCACTCTCGTCTTTGTCCATGAGTATTCTAAAACTTACGGAATTGTGATCACTATTCCCAAAGTAGTCCCCTACTGAAACTTCAACCACCTGGCCGGGCTCATTCCCCAACACCAGGTCCAGTATGGCCCCTTCCCGAGTTGGACTATTTACATACTGCCCTAGAAAACCCTCCTGGATGCTCCTTACAAATTCTGCTCCATCTAGACCTCTAACACTAAGTGAATCCCAGTCAATGTTGGGAAAATTTAAATCTCCTATCACCACCACCCTGTTGCTCCTACATCTTTCCATAATCTGTTTACATATTTGTACCTCTATCTCACGCTCGCTGTTGGGAGGCCTGTAGTACAGCCCCAACATTGTTACCGCACCCTTCCTATTTCTGAGTTCTGCCCATATTGCCTCACTGCTCGAGTCCTCCATAGTGCCCTCCTTCAGCACAGCTGTGATATCCTCTTTGACCAGTAATGCAACTCCTCCACCCCTTTTACCTCCCTCTCTATCTCGCCTGAAGCATCGATATCCTGGGATATTTAGTTGCCAATCATGCCCTTCCCTCAACCAAGTCTCAGTAATAGCAATAACATCATACTCCCAGGTACTAATCCAAGCCCTAAGTTCATCTGCCTTACCTACTACACTTCTTGCATTAAAACAAATGCACCTCAGACCACCAGTCTCTTTGCGTTCATCATCTGCTCCCTGCCTACTCTTCCCCTTAGTCACGCTGACTTCATTATCTAGTTCCTTACAGGATTTAGTTACTCCCTCCTTACTGTCCACTGACCTCCTCATTTGGTTCCCATCCCCCTGCCATATTAGTTTAAACCCTCCCCAACAGCGTTAGCAAAAGCACCCCCAAGGACATTGGTTCCAGTCCGGCCCACGTGTAGACCGTCCAATTTGTAATAGTCCCACCTCCCCCAGAACCGGTCCCAATGTCCCAAAAATCTGAACCCCTCCCTCCTGCACCATCTCTCAAGCCACGCATTCATCCTGACTATTCTTTCATTTCTACTCTGACTAGCACTTGGCACTGGTAGGAATCCTGAGATTACTACCTCTGAGGTCCTACTTTTTAACTTGGCTCCTAACTCCCTAAATTCTGCTTGTAGGACCTCATCCCGTTTTTTACCTATATCATTGGTGCCTATGTGCACAACGACAACTGGCTGTTCACCCTCCCCCTTCAGAATATTCAGCAGCCGATCTGAGACATCCCTGACCCGTCATTGCCTGGTACATGTGTGGTGTGAATTTTACTTGCCACTTATCAGCCCAAGCCTGGATATTGTCCAGGTCTTGCTGAATTTCTACACAGACTGCTTCAGTATCTGAAGAGTCGCGAATGGTGCTGAACATTGTGCAATCATCAGCGAACATCCCCACTTCTGACCTTATGATGGAAGGAAGGTCATTGATGAAGCAGCTGAAGATGGTTGGGCCTAGAACACTACCCTGAGGAACTCCTGCAGTAATGTCCTGGAGCTGAGGTGATTGACCTCCAACAACCACAACTAGCTCTTTGGTCCATGTTTGAACCAAGGCTGTAATAAGGCCAGGAGTTGAGTGGCCCTGGTGGAACCCAAACTGCGTGTTACTGCGCAGGTTATTGCTAAGCAAGTGCTGCTTGATAGCACTGTCGATGGCACCTTCCATCACTTTACTGATGATTGAGAGTAGACTCATGAGGCGGTAATTGGCTGGGTTGGACTTTTTAGAATTAGAATTAGAATTAGACTTGTCCTGCTTTTTGTGTACAGGACATACCTGGGCAATTTTCCACATTGCCGGGTAGATGCCAGTGTTGTAGCTGTACTGGAACAGCTTGGTTAGGGGCGCGGCAAGTTCTGGAGCACAGGTCTTCAGTACTATGGCTGGAATGTTGTCAGGATCCATAGCTTTTGCAGTATCCAGTGCCTTCAGTCGTTTCTTGATATCACATGGAGTGAATCGATTTGGAGCTATATCACCATTCCTTCACTATCGCTGGGTCAAAATCCTGGAACTCCCTTCCTAACAGCACTGTGGGTGTACTTACACCACATGGACTGCATGTCCTGTCTCCACTGGAGGAACAGGTGCCCAACATCAGAGGCATGTCTGTGGTCAGGATCCTGGCAAAACTAGAGGACAGGTCACACCTTTTTTAAAATCCCTTGCCACTGCAATTGCATGTTGCACATTCTGCTTGGCAAACTGCCGCTGCTTTGACCACCCATGTACCTAATTCCGCTTACCCTTCCTGCTAACTGCTAACCTTTGCCCCTCTCTTCCATTTCGGTTCAGGGAGCACCTTGAAGTTAAGTCGCAGGAGAGGGGGGTGGAGTGGCAACAGTTTGGGGAGCTGGTTGTGAGCATTCTGGAGTCAGGGGAGCACATTTGCTCCTCCTAGCTCCACAACAATGACTGGTGATTGATTTGGTTTTGAGAAAGGCACTTACATTTTTCTGTCGGCTGCCGGATCCACTGAAGAATTGTGAGCAGAGCAGGCCCAGCACCTGTTCATTGATCAAACAATTTCTGCAAGGGAGTATATGTTTGGGGCCTAACACATGTTTTCAGTGATCAACATAATGCCTGCAAATATGGCCATCCCATAACACAGGTGCCGATAGGATACAGTGTCAGGCGCCTTGAAATTGGCCCTGCTCGCCCTGTTTTCCACCCAATTTCTACATGTATGTCTTTCGCCTCCATTACTTCTGAATTTCTTGTGACCATATCTATTTCTCAGTCGCTCCCTGACCTTTGTCGGTCTCCACTTTGATTTCCAAACTCCTTTACTTTGTTTTGTCTCTAAATCCTCTTTTGCCCCTTTTTTATCAGCTTCTCTTCTTTTGCTTAGCGCTTTCCTTTTCCCTTTCTTATTTCCTTAACAACAGTTTCCTTTTCATTTTGCTTCCTACAACATTGGAGATGCCATGTAGGGAGCAGCTTATGACAGGGCGAGGAAGTCAGAAGAGTCACTGAATCCCTGAGGCCATGGGACTTAAAAATTAAAGGGAGCGAGAGACTTAAAAAAAAGTACAGGAGAGGAAACTTCAAACATAAAAGGACCGGAGAGGACAACTTGAAACACAAAGGACAGGAGAGGTACAATTCAACCAAAAGTGCACAAGAAAGAAACAAGCTGATTCATGCTAAATGTTGGTCAGGTCTATCCTGACCATCCCAGGTGGTGGTCACAAGAGTGATTTTGAAATGCTGAGAAAAAATGAGTTGATGTAGGATATGGTGCAATGAGTCTTGTTTTCATTAGAATGAGGATGTAGGAAGAAGAAGCAATGTGTAGAACAGTATATTTGGAGCAATGGGAAAATGAATTGAGGAAGTACAGAAGACAGTCGTCCACTGCTGGAAAGTGCAGTTGTTTGGATGTTTGATGAGGAGATGTATAGGCCTATTTATTTCCCGTCACAATTATATAGCCTGTCTACACTCACCAACTATGCTTACACCTGGAATGACCATTAGGACAAGGACTCCCAGTACCCCTGAAACCATACCTGAGGCATAAATCACTAATTTTAGGTGATGGGAGACAGGAAGAGAAAATTAGAGGGTTAAAAAGAAAGCATTATGGTTACAAGAACCATATTCCCCTCAATGTTCCTTTCTTGTGAGAACTCCTCTATACTCTATGAAGGCCAGTGGGATAATGGGAACCACAAAAAGACATTCAAATGTACAGTAGTGGGAAATTAATAGTTTCAATTTAAAAGACTAAGGATTTGTGATTGGAGACCAAGGGCAATTAGGGATAGGCAATAAATGCTGTCCCAGCCATTGATGCCCACATCCCATGAATGAAGAAAAAAAAGACCCTTGATGGAAGATTAATTTCTTAGCATATTCACACCCCTTTACTCTTAACGATTATATTATATCATTACTTAATTTTGAGTGATTTATATTGACAGCTCCAATTCTGCATTGACTCTGAAGGGTTTCAATTTGGAATTGCTGCTTATAAATGGTGAACTTTTTAACTATATCATTACGACAAATGGAGAAATAGCTATCCTATTAGTCTTGTATATAAAAAGGAAGTGTATCCCAGATTTAAGATGGATTCTTTTGGCTAGTACATAAAGATAAAAGCCTTCAGTCATCAGAGACTGACAGGAAGTCATTACAATTAGTATAAATATCTATTAACACTGTATAGATAAGCAGTATTTCTTGATTATTATTTGATTGAATATTTGTATGAGTTCTTTATTAATTACATCTAGTAATCTTATCAAGATGACCAATCATCCAATCATATTATTATGAGTGTTTATAAGGTTGAACCTTATCACCATATTCAATGTTTAATAGACTTTGGGATTATTCTTATGAGGATTTATCAGGAGAGCCTTCTGCAAAGCAAAATATATTTTATAAAACATATGAGAGGTGGATTTTATGTGGGCGATGGAGTATGGAGTTCTTGAACAGCAGTCAAAGTGCCAGCGAGAGCCCCGCATCGCCTTCTCTGAGGAAGGCCCGCCGCATTATGTGCTAATTAGGTTCTAAAGTGATCAGTGGCAGGCCTTCACTGGGATTAAGGATCCCAGTGATGGAAGTCACGCCTGCTGAGAGCTGTTGGCCAATCAGAGGCCGGCAGCTCTTTCATTGAGCAGTACCACTGTGTGGGGGTGGCTGCTGCCAGTAATGGACCCACCGGAAGCAAGGGGCCCAGGCCACATATGAGTCAGGGTGGGAGGTGTTTTTCAGGTTGGGGGTCACAGGGGAGGGAGTTGTAGTGTAGTTGGCGGCAAGGGTAGGGGGGTGGTTGTCAACGGACTTCCCTCTTCCCGCTGCCAGGTCCCTTAATCAGGCACCGAGTGGCTTTGAATGAGGACACCCACCCCCCGGAGCAGGCAAGCAACCCACATGCTTGGTGACAGGCCCACCTGCCGCTGGGTTAATACCAGCAGAGACATTAATTTCCCACAAGGGCCACAATTGGCAGCGGGGTGGGAAGGCCATCCACAGGCCTTCCCACCAGGACTTGATTGGTGAGGCAAAAAGGTGGCAGGGTCCAATGCTCTCTTCGCCTCCAAACCCGCCTTGGGGAAGAGTATAAAATTCCCCCCATGTTTCTATTGTTAAAGACAGTTATTTTGAGGAACCTGGTTGGATGATGCTGCAAGTGTTGGAGAGAGATGTCAGAGGGTGTTAAATTGGGTTGTGCTACATTCTTTTTCCAGGAGCTACATGGCATTTTAAGGCACCAAAATGACAGGCAGGAAGTGCGCGCACACGATTTTGGGTAAGGATAACAAGAGTCTGCTTCAGGTCTCCCACAGCGACAGCCAGGAGCCAGTGCCAGAGAAACCAACCCTAAAGATTGCCTAGGTGAAAAAAAGAGTACATATTTACCACTATCATCATTCCAAACAGTGCCTCTACCAGCCCATGAACCCCAACCCCCAATCTCCCCCACCCCTAAATCCGAACACTAAGCCTCCCCAAGGCCCTATAGTTTGCACCCCTGATCCCACTCACTGCCACTGATCACATACCTGTAGGCCGCTGCTACAGCAAACCTTCAGCAACTTACCTGCGTAGCTTCCTCCAGCAGCAATGTCTCTATGTCAATGAGTTTCAAGGCCCAAGGCACCTTGGACTTCATCATTTGTGCATAGAATAATTACCTTACACACAGAAAATTTGCGCTCCCAACTTTGTAGCACGAAGTTTTGCTTTTCATGCACTTTGACTAGTCTGCAAAGTAAAAAGGACACTTTGATTTCAATGCTTCATTAAGAAACTCTGCTCTAAATTCTACCTGTGTAAAAGGGTAAATTAAATCCTTGTAGACAGATTTAGAAGGATTTATAACTTCTTATTAAACTATGTAGTTCCTCCATCACCAAAGCAGAAGGGAATTACGCTGGGAAACGATTGGCACTCATGGGCCCCACCTTGGACCAAGATTGTGGCCTGGATCCTGAAGAAACAGGAGGTTTGTTTATTTTACAAAGAGGGCCACTGAAGCCAGATACAACTTCAAAGCACTACTTTAATTTATAAATCACACCCTTGATTCTAGGTCTATATTTTTTATTTACCTTTTTGACTGCCTCCAAATGCTAAACTGACAGTTTTAACGACCTATCCATCAAAAGGCCTGAAACCTCTTTCTTGTTCTGTTACCTGAGAAATGTTACCATTAAAAGTGTGTTCCATTCTGTTGCTTCTTCTACCTAACCTAACGATCTCTATGTTGAATTCCACCTGTTATCACACACCTGATACTTTGCCATCTGTCCCATGGGTGTGAAACTTGTTAATTGTTATGATTGTAGAGAGGGAATGTCTCCAACTTAACAAGGAAATAGAGCAGTATGAGAGGGAAGGAAACCCATGGGCTGAGTTTGAGGCTGATGGAAAGCAATGCTAGTACCAGTACCAGGCAGGAAATGAACTTCACTAGCAGAAAACCGAGTTGTGCTAATTAGTAATGGAGACTAATGAAAAGGAGAAGCAGCAACAATGTGATCCAGCACTCACAAAATGCATTTCAACAAATATAGCCTAGGAGAGTGAAAATACAGCAGATTCAGCACAGTATCCAGTACATTGCAAATTTGGTAAAGTTAACCTTGTTCCAAAATTTAATGAAGACCAACGTTTGGAGTATTTATTAAGGGACCTTCAGTAACTATTTAGCACAAAAAGAATTCAGAAATGGGAAAGCCCTGACTGCATTCTCTGTGAAGATTTTTTTATTCTGTGTGGATTAAAGTACAATGAAACATGCAATTCTTAATTGTTCTGATCTTGCTGGAGAAACTAAAAAAAGGTTTAAAATGCCTAATCATGAAGAATTGGCTTGAGTTTATTCATATTAAAAGAAGAATTTTGAAAAAAAATTGTGTCAGTTGATTGAAGCTACTGGTTGCTCGACTATATACATGAGGGCCAAGTCCCTGATCTGGCGCTTCTAGTATGTAGCGCTGGTAGGGAAATAACAAGCCTGAGTTTCTCTTCATTCTTTCAAAATACGTGGAAAAGCAGAAAATGTAGCAGGGGTGGGGTGGGGGGTGGATTTTAAGACCAAAAAATGGCAGGGTTAGGGTCGGGTGACAGTTAAAGTGTAAAAGATTTGAATCCTGACCCCTACCTGCCTCCAACTCACCCTCTTCTGGTTTTAACAGAAGCAGACGACTATTACACTCCAAGAAGGTGGGCTGTCACTTTAAATATGTTACGACCAGGTGAGAAAGGTGTTGAGGGTTCTCTCTCAGCATTCACTTGGTCTTAACGTAACAGGGTATAATTTTTAAACCACTGTGTTTTTAGCTCCCGCTTGGTGAATCCTTGTTCGCCACTTTACAATTATAAGGCAAAGAAACCAGCACAAACAGGTTTTCTTAGGTTTAAAGAAGACAGATTGAAATTTATTAAACCTAAATTGAAACTCTAATTCGGTTAACACTTATGGATACACGACGCCCCCACGCTAGTATGCATACACGATATACACATGCAGATAGAGACAGAAAAGAGCAGAGTAAAAATAAAGTGGAAAAGTTTGCGGCAATCTCTGAAGAGGGATTTTGTGACTGTTCTTCGAGCTCACTGTAGAGTCTTGGATTGTAGGTAGTTCTTGCTTTTCATTGGGGCCCAGTATTCTTCTTAAACCTTGCTCGCTGTAGAAGACTTTTCTCTCTTGGGGTTTATGTGTCTTCAGTGTATTTGGAGTTCCGTGAGAAAGAGATGGGAGCAGACAGGAGAGGCTGTGATTAGCCAGCCAGGAGAGGTCTTTTCAGTCCAGGAGCAAACAGGCACTCTAAGTTTACACTGTTTGTACAATTCAGAAAAACCCAGGTTGTCAAGCAGGTTAGTCATGTGACTAGCTGGTCTGACCACGTCTGTTTGTGGATTCTCTGGTCTTAGCCGACCCTGGGATATCTCTTCTTACACACAATACCTGGTGCTCAAAGTCCATTGTGTGTTAAATTGGATCAGAGAATAGCCCCTTTGTCCTTCCAAGCACTGGCTGTTAGTATGCAAAAAATGTTTTTTCCAGCCAAGGGCCTGGTGATTTTTTTAGCCAGTCCTTTCTTCACTTCAGCAACAGTTTGAAATTTAATGTCCATATGGCGAAATTAATATGCCTCATTCTTGGCAGGTGGGGGTCTAGCATGACAATTATAATGAGGCTGCGAGCCTCATTTGTATTCATCATTTGAAATATACCTGTGCACGGCCGGTTTTCCCAGAAAACCCGCTAGCTAAACTGAGATGAGGGACTGCTGGATCAGGAAACAAGTGTTTCCACCTACCTGCTGGCTCCAGTGTAACTGCCTGACCATCCCCCATGATGAGACATCCCGCAACCCAACCTTTGATCACCCCCTGACCTTCCCCACGAGGCCCCAGACAACCAATTCCTCATCGATCCCCTCCCATCCCCACTGCCCCAAGGTGTCACCGCCCCCCACCACGTCCCTGCCCCTCCACAGACCCACACCCGGGACCTCAGGATTGGACCTCCCTCCTGGATCCTGGGACTGGATCCCCCACTTCCCCTCTCCCCGGGATCAATCCCCACCCCCACCACCAACCCCAGGATCAACCTCTACCCTATCCCCCCATCCACTCACTCATTCAGGGGGTGGACCTACCTTTTGGTTCCTCTGGACTGCTTCTCATCTGACTGGAAGCCAAGTTAAAACTCCACAGTGTGTAGGGGATCTCTGACTTCCGGGTTTGCCACCCTCTAGCAGCCATCCTGTCACCCCAGTCTCGCCGCTCCCAGCGGGTCAGATAAGTTAAAATTTCCCCTCTGTGGGTCCATGATTTCCTGACCACTCCTCCCTGCTATTGTCACTTTTCACCAAAGAGTGGCAAAGCAGGGAATCGAGCAAAATGCTGTCACAAAATCTTAGGTTTTGCATCTGATTTTCTCTCAGATTTTGCATCATTGATTAATCCTGTAAGCGGACCTATGATCCGGAATCCTTTTCTGCTCAGTATCTAGTTGGATGATAGTATGATTTAGAATTATAACATAGAATCTTTGTTGATACGATGATCTTACAGCTGCCATCATGTGCACTCTCCTGTCTTTACAGTACCTGGACTAGAAAGCAATCAAGTGAGACAAGATGCAGTTGTAAATCAACAAACAGGTTTATTTTACAAAAATATATGATTGAACAGAATAGAATTTTCACAGTGAGATCTATTCATTTTTCTTCTTCCATGAAAATAACAAAAACATAATCTCTGTATACAATCTGGTTGAAACTAATTTTAAGGTAACTAATCCCCAAGCTAACTGTTCTTGATTTTTGTCCCAGTACCATAAGTTTACTTTGCCATTCATCTAAGGGAGCGAGAGAGATAAGAAACCCAAAGCATCCTACAACTTCCCCCTTTAACATTGTGCATTGGGGGTATTGGCTGCCAAGCTCTCAAACAAAGTTCCCACTCTGATTGAAATGTATTAAGCATTTGCACAATAATATCACTGAGTGTAATTTCTATCCTTGTATCTCTAATACTCTCAGGCCCTGAAATTATACCATGGGATATTAATATATGAATGTGTAACATGTGTCAGAAATTCCTCTCCCAGAGGCACCTGGCAGTTAAGAACCCTGCTGGGCCTTAACTCCTTGCTGAGGGTCCAGCTTACAACTCATTGGCTTCTGGAGTGTTTCACATTGCCTCAAAGTTGTAGAAACTTACATAAATAAACCGTTTTGCAGCTAGCACATCTCCTTACCCAGATCCAATATTCTAGTTTAAAATCGCCATTTAACATCCTGAGAAACATTATAAATTACATTACTCAGACGACTGGTGAAACCTAAAATGTTACAAATGCTCAAAGTGAGATAGCCAAGAAAGCTAAGCAGTGTATGGTTTCAGTTGTTTCAGACAACCAGCAAGCAGCTGGAAGGGCAGGCTGCTCATGTCAGTTGGCTGAAGGACGATGCGTCCAACCAGTGATTAAATACATCAACAGAAGCAAGGAGCTGCCCCAAAGAAGAGGTTTCAAAAGGGCGACACCAGGACTTAGGGACTTGAAATGATGCTATCCAAATATTATTATCTGAAATCTTAATAGAGGCATTTGATCATTTATTAAAAACAGATTAGGTTCTTCTCATGACATTACAAATGTGTTGTACAAGTATCGGAAAGCATACAGAGACTAAACAGAATAGGGAAATTGAATAGCACACAAAAACGGGCGCTGGGATTGTGATGCATGATTAACCCACATGTGTTCAATGTAATGCAGGCAGCATGCCAATTTTGTACAGCCTGCTCATGTAAATGATTGCTGCATACAAACAGTGTTAACTGTGCTGTTCATTGGCTTGAATGCATCAGCAGGGGTTTCAAAATCATAATTTCTTAGCACCATTTAAAGCTAGCCTGCACCTCTTAAAGGGAGGTGCACTGTAGCTGGAGCATGTATTGGCAGTCGTACTGAAACTACATTTGACCTGGGAAACAAGATGGGACACGTGGGCTTCCAGGTTTTCAGATGTTGTACCTGGAGGCCTTGGTGGAGGAGGTGGAAAATAGGAAAGATGCCCTGTATCAATAGGGGGCCAGGACGCCCTCTAGACACAGTCAGGAGACAGTGGGACAGAGAGCCATGGGGGTCAATGCCAGGAATCAAGTCCCAATGTCCTGGATGCGGTGCTGCAAGAAATTCAATTACCTCACACCAGTGGTCAAGGTCAGTGAATGCAACTTCAAATGCCATATCCTACCAACTGCACCAAAAGCCTCAGCCACTTCTCAAATCAACACACCCGCATCATTACAATAAAAGCAAAATACTGCAGATGCTGGAAATCTAAAATAAAAACAAGAAGTGCTGGAAATCTGAAATAAAAACAAGAAGTGCTGGAAATACTCAGCAGGTCTGGCAGTATCTGTGGAGGGAGAACATTTCAGGTCAGTGACCCTTCATCAGAACTGGCAAAGGTGAGAAATGCAATAGGTTTTAAGCAAATAAAGTGGGGGTGAGGCAAGAGATAACCAAAGAGTTGTTGATAGGGCAGGGTCACAGAGAATAACTGACCAGAAGGTCATGGAGCAAAGGCAACAGTATGTTAATGGTGTGCTAAAAGACAGAATATTAGTGCAGAGAGGGTGTTAATTGATAGAAAAATAGAACAGCCAGGCCCAAAGCACAAACATGAAAAAAAGTAGTGAGCATGCACATGGTAAAAAAATGAATGAGGAAACAAAATAAAACAAAATAAACAAATAAAAAAGAAAGAAGAAAAAAATATCTAAAAATAAAAAGGGATGCCTGTCATGCTCTGAAATTCTTGAACTCAATGTTCAGTCCGACAGGCTGTAGCGTGCCTAATCGATAAATGAGATGCTGTTCCTCGAACTTGCGTTGACGTTCATTGGAACATTGCAGCAATCCCAGGACAGATTTGTGAGCTGAAATGGCCAGCAACCGGTCATGCTTTTGGACTTAGCAGAGGCGTTCCGCAAAGCGGGCACCCAATATGCGTTTGGTCTCCCCAACGTAGAGGAGACCACAGTGGAAGCTTAGACTGAAGTCATGCAAGCTCAGACTGCTGTGTCATGGCTGTGTATTACACTGTGCAAAGGGAATTTCATGGTGTCCAACAATCTGTCCTCCAATGGCTTTTTAAAAAATATTTATTTATATTTAGAGATACAACACTGAAACAGGCCCTTCGGCCCACCGAATCTGTGCCGACCATCAACCACCCATTTATACTAATCCTACACTAATTCCATATTCCTACCACATCCCCATCTGTCCTTATATTTCCTTACCACCTACCTATACTAGGGGCAATTTATAATGGCCAATTTTCCTCTCAACCTGCAAGTCTTTGGCATGTGGGAGGAAACCGGAGCACCCGGAGGAAACCCACGCAGGCACAGGGAGAACTTGCAAACTCCACACAGGCAGTGCCCAGAATTGAACCTGGGTCGCTGGAGCTGTGAGGCTGCGGTGCTAACCACTGCGCCACTGTGCCGCCCATATTCAGATTGTTGAGGAGTCACCCTGAGGCAATGGCAGTGGTTCCATGGAACATGAACCTGCTGTCCTCTCTCAGGAAGATAGTGTTCATCCTACCACCCCTGTCACTCTCAGTGTTCTTGCTGCTGTCAGCCAGCCCAGACTGCTGCTGTCCATGCCAAGATGGTGCACTCCGAAGCCAGGCCCTCAAGGCCGAGAGCTGGTCAAGATCAATCTTTAAGGCCATCTGCAGTCTCCCCCACTGAAAGTCAGCTGCCTTCCACCAGCCATGCTGCAGCCACTGGGGTAGAACTGCATAGTCGCACTAGGACAAATAAAAGCACCTGCAAGACAGGCACTAAGGGAAAGCACAATGGTGAATAGTCAAGTATTGTATGTATTATTGGAAGTGTAGTTGGATAAAGTTGGTATGGAATGGTTATTTTGCAATATGGCATGATTTCATTTATAAATTTGGTTTGGAATGTTTATTTTGCTGTGGCTTTTAGTTTTGCATTGTGGCCAAGCTAATATTCTAATGATAATATCATCTGTGGCTCAGTTGGTAGCACTTTTCCCTCTAAGTTAGAAGATTCTGGGTTCAAATCCCACTCCAGGACTTGAGCACAAAATCAAGGCTGACATTTTAGTGCAGTACTGAGGGAGTGCTGCACTGTTGGAGATGCTGTTTTTTGAATGAGATGTTAAACCGAGGCCCTGTTTGCCCTCTCTAGTGGACGTAAAGGATCCCATGGCACTATTTGGAAGAAGGCAGGGAAGTTATTCTCGGTGTCCTGGTAAATATTTATCCCACAATCAATATCACAAAAATAGATTATCTGGTCATTATTACATTGCTTTTGTGGGAGCTTGATGTGTGCAAATTGTCTGCTGTGTTTCCTATATTACAACAGACTACAGTTCAAAGAAAAAAATCACTTCATTGGCTGTAAAGCACTTTGGGACATCCTGTGATGGTGAAAGGTGCTACATAAATGCCAGTCTTTCTTTTTTTTTCTTTATGATCAGTGACAGCAGGAAGGGAAAATGTGGGAATGTTGGTGAATGGGGAATTGGGGTTGTGATTACTGATATTGCACTTGGATGAGTTCTTCCTGGGCAGCCTGGCCAGAAAGGGGCTATCTAGGTTGCCTCCTCCCTTTCTCCTCCTCCTCCTCCTCATGCTTCTGCGACTCAGTTACTCACTGTAGAGTTGGTGGCAAGGTCGTGCAGCGTGCAGCATATCTTGACACCTGCTCTGCTGAGTACTGCAGGGCTCCTCCAGAGCATTCTAGACAGACCAATGGTCTGCTCTACCATATTTCATGTGCCAACATGGCTTTCATTCTATGCTGTGCATCTTTAG
Organism: Heterodontus francisci; assembly: GCF_036365525.1. Classification (NCBI taxonomy): domain Eukaryota; kingdom Metazoa; phylum Chordata; class Chondrichthyes; order Heterodontiformes; family Heterodontidae; genus Heterodontus; species Heterodontus francisci. Next base: position 119,300,240 of record NC_090374.1, read on the forward strand.
GCAGGTTGCGCACCAGAATCATCAGCTATGTGGTCAGCAGATACCCTTGTCGCCCTGTAGCCACTCTTTGGTTTATTATGGTGGCTGAAATGCAGCTGGCACAGCACAGCTTCCCAGATACCAACCACTGACCTGTAAGATTTGCTGCCTATGGTCAAAAATCAGCTAGATATTGAACTAATGGAATCGAATTCCTTTTGGTTCCAGTATAGGGCAGAGTTGACTGGCAGTGCCTGCAAAGCAATATACTTGCATCCTGCACGATGGGAAAGCCTGCATTCCCAGCGAAGATGCATGCTTGTTCGGCCTTTTTGTCTCTGGCAAGAGAGAATGAAATGTAGTTAGGACTCATTGAAAAGAGAGGCTCAGTGACCTCCCTAATGCAAGAGTGAATGGCAAACTGTGAGATGTTGCAAATATGTCAAGCTCCAGCCTGGAAGGAGCCAGATGCACAAAAGTTCATCACTGTGGTCATCCTCACAGTCACTGACAAAGCAGGCCTTGTCCTGCTCTGAGGTTGCAGTTGTGACTGCAGCAGGCAGCAGATTTCAGTGAGGACATCCTTAGTGAAACAGGCATCTCACACATTGTTCCTTACTGATTGTACCTTGAACACCCTGAGCAGATATGGCCTCCTGCTGACAGCCATTCTGCTCCTCTTCCAACAACTTGTCCTGCATGGCCCTTGTTCCCTCTCCAAATTTTATGCTGTATTCCAAGGATGTACCCGTGTTAGGGAGCAACTGATTTGTGCAGAAGTCTTGAACTTAGCAAAAACTCCTTCAGCATCTACCTCACCACTCCCTGTACACTCTGCAATTTGAAACAACTATACAAAGCACTGAACACTTGTAGAATTGTAGCAACAGCCAGAAGAAAGCAAGAAAAAACTAACCTGTAAGTAGTTGATGATCCCTTTAAAAAGCACTGGTGGGGGATCCTTCCTGCTGCTAAATGTGTGTTCAGCTGTACAAGTTAAGAGAGATGGTTGACTGTACCACTGAACTCCAAAATGGCACCACTGGTGTCAACTAATGTCATGAAATGCCTGCTCTGCATATTTATGGTGGACGTCCACTGTGGCATCTAACACCCTCACCTATTTGGCATCTGGCACAATTCATCCAACAAGTGTCCACACGTACCACTAATGACATTTCGGAGCTCTAAGGGCACTCATAGCACCCACAAATTGGGCACTAACAAGCCCAATTTCCCACCCAATTATTCCAAGCATTAGGGCATGAGATAATGCTTTCAAAAAAGGTCAGGTTTATGTTGTTTGGTAAAAATGAATTAGCTGAAGTTAATTTGGGTAGCGAGGTAAAGAACATGGAGTGTAAATTCATTATAGCCTGTTTATGGATGTGTAACTTGCAGTATACACCCGAACCAGGAAGCCCGAGTCTCAGCTGAGCTTGGACATTGGGCCTCATTTTAATAATTGGGCAAGTTGCCAGCACCTGTTGTGCTGCTAGAGGAAACTCGCCACATTGCCAGGATAAAATTTGGGCCCCACCCTCACTGGGGCTGGGTGGTGGGGGGAGGGGGTGCTGGTGCTTGGAGCCAAATGGGTGGAGGCAAGTGCAGGGAGAGTCTATTTAAAAAGTCCAGAAATGTTTTTGAGACCCTGAAATGACAGCATGAAATACTAATGTATTTTTAACAGGTTAATGCCTCTGCTAAAATAACAGAGAGGAATTTCTGACAGAGCATGTTTAGCATTTGTATATTAATTTAGTGTGATTTCAAGGCCCGAGAGTATGAGAAATACAAGGATAGAAATTACTCTCAGTGATGTTATTGTGAAAATGTTTAACACACTTAGACCAAATTCCCTTTCTGGAATTTTAACTGAATCTTTAAACAAAATAAGTGGGCTAATGTTTCCATTAAAATAGCAGAGAGAGAAATTTGGTTTAAGGGTGTTAAACATTTATTCAATAACGTTATCAACATTACTTTCCACCCTGCAATGTGTAAGCTAGCAAAAAATATTCAGGAAAATTTTTGACAACAGCACTGAGCAAAGGAGGTAATGCAAGATACTAATGTATAAGACAAGGGGAAAATGGTACCTTCTTAAAATTATTTAGGTACATACATCAGAAGTCATTGCAGCATCATTGGTACAAAGCTAAAATTCATCTGGAAATCTTAATTGATTAGTAGGTAAGTTTGAACACAGCAGTCAGATCCCACGAAACAAATACAAGGCAGATGTCTGAGCATTAGGAGGTTTCTAGTGCTTTGCACTGCTAATATACACTGAATCATTAATCAGTGAAAGGAAGTTACACTGTCGCTGCACATAGACTTGTACCTGAATAAATCACATCGTCATTGTAAGATAAAGAAACTAGCAATTTCAAAAGCCTCGACTTAAAGCCAGGTTGCAGCATTTATGGCACCCAGTTCTAATCTCACAGAAACCTCAGCCAGGAGCAGAAAGTGAGATAAAAATCAATCAGCCATGAAGAGTGCAGAATGAGTAGAAAGAAATGTCTTGTATGTGTGCAACATGCCAGGGAAACTAGAGCTCTACATTGGCTTTCTCCGAGGCTTGCTTTATGTTACAAAAGACAAAACAATGAGAAAAATGGTGTTGAAAATGTAAGGATGACTAACCTACTCATTCCTTTGAATCAGATCAGTTAAAAGTCACAGATGTTAGTATTTTAGATTGTTTCCCTTCCTTCCTTTTTGTTTTCCTTAAATTTGATTCATTTTCTCTACAAAAGGTCCTTTTATTGTCAGTATATTGTTAAAAGGCAGTCTGGTTTTGTGACTCCGATAATAACCTTTATGACATTCCCACATTAGTAATGTCTAAAGGTTTGCAGGCACTGTAGTTATTTGGATCTGGCCTAAGGGGAGTGAGTGATTTTGAAAATGATACAGTGTTGTCAGGTTTAAAAGAGAGTTACAAACATTGCGCAGAGCTCGCGTGACTAGGTGTGTTCCCCAAATCTAGAACTCGTTTGATGATCAGTTCCAGCAACTGCAGAATTGTAGTTATGTCGCAAATTAAAATTAACACTAAAAACATATTCCAGGCTATCTAACCCCTGTGAATTTAGCCATGCAGGTTGAATGCTATTTACAAAGATCATCACCCACGCTACTCGTCATATGGATGCCTTTTTAAAAAAATGTAATTAAAAATGTAAAGGGGTGGCACAGTGGCGCAGTGGTTAGCACCGCAGCCTCACAGCTCCAGCGACCCAGGTTCGAATCTGGGTACTGCCTGTGTGGAGTTTGCAAGTTCTCCCTGTGTCTGCGCGGGTTTCCTCTGGGTGCTCTGGTTTCCTCCCACAGCCAAAAGACTTGCAGGTTGAGAGGTGAATTGGCCATTATAAATTGCCACTAGTATAGGTAGGTGGTAGGGGAGTATAGGGACAGGTGAGGATGTGGTAGGAATATGGGATTAGTGCAGGATTAGTATAAATGGGTGGTTAATGGTCAGCACAGACTCGGTGGGCCGAAGGGCCTGTTTCAGTGCTGTATCTCTAAATCTAAAATCTAAATGTGCAAGCAAATTGGCTTCCTGTACTGTTGTCTTCTGTTAGTAATCACTATGGATTCTGTATTACTGTTTCATGTAATTATTTCATCCTCTTTTGATCTTCATCCCCAACAGTGTTAAACATTAATAGCCCAGACTAGAATAAACCCCTAAGCTACAGTGTATTAAAATAAACTTTTAATTTCAGACAAAAACAGTTGTTGTGCACATTTTCTTGGGCTCAGAATTAGTGGTTAAAAAGATCCATTAAGAGTAAAACTCAATTTTTATATTTTGGAATATGACTCTTAAACCATCACAGACCTCTTTATCTATTATTGCAACATACTCAGTGCTATTATTCTGCTGCCTACTAGAAATACAGATACTGGAAGACTTATGAGAAATGATTTGATTGATTCAATGCAGCATAATTGTCTATCACCCCAATAACTCACAATGGCTTTCTTGAGCTCTTTTGTGTAGATCATGTCAACTCATCATTATCTATAGGTATAAAATCCTTTAGGTCATCACAGAGAAATGAAGAGAGACAAAGTAATATTTAGAACTTTATCCTCACTGTAATATTTATATGCATGAAATAATAACCTTCTGTTATCTCCAATGTGGACAGCATTTTACTACAAGCTATTATAGTGTTTACCAATAATCTGGTAGTCATAACAGACATAATAAAAGAGCCTGCTAAAACTGTGTGGCAAGTGACCTAAGATAGAAGCAAAGAAGCTCAGTTTTTCACAATTGTCTCCACTTTTAAAATTAAAATTCTATCAGCATTTTTACAGAGTGACCACAGAGAAGTTAATGTTCTAAAAGTATCAACCGTGAAGCAATAATGAACAAGAATGTATTTATCATGTGGAGAGGGGGGAGGCTTCTGAGGTGACCATCCCAGTGATTGATAGCACTCGTTTTTAATCTAATCCAAGACAATCTCCAGCATGGTGAAAGCTCTGATTAGAGCCATGCCTTTAAGATCATTAATAGCATTACAGCCCATTGGAAAAAGCATAAAGGGCATACATATTATATAAAGGACAGTGTCCATTTTCATAAATAGAAATCTTTGCATCACAGATGAAAAGAAAGTCAGCAATGCTGCAAAAATGAAATAGTAACAGAAAGTAAAGGAATTACACTAGTCAGTCAGCATATGAATGAGCAAAGCTGAGTTAATGCTTCAGACGCAGACCTTCAACATCTTCAATTAGAAAACATTTCAACTTAAAATGATGGTTGATTAAAGAAGCACTGGGAAAAAAGGTTTAAACCAGAAGAACAGGGATAGCATTACTGAAAATTCCAGTGCAATCTTCCCATGAATGTATACTATTGATTTATAAAGTCACATTAGTAATATTGGCAACTTACATTTATGTAGCACTTTTAACATTAAAAAAATCCAATGACAATAGCAGCCTCTTCACAATCTCATAACATGCTAACAATATCTGTAAAAATATCTCTGTACTTAATAGATCAATAATTTATATCTGCTTATCCATAGCAAGAACTTTTAGGATATTATATTAAACAAAAAGAAAACAAAGTGCAAATAACCACACCATACAAAGACTGAAAAAGCATTGTGGTTGTTAAGAGTTAGTGGCTTGTGGCTATATTGTATTAAAGACAGTTTAAGAAGCTTATTTTTAAAAAATTAAAATAGTCAATGTTTGTTGAATAATTAAAATGAACGTTAAGTGAACCTGATTGAGAGCCACATAAAACTGGGAGTACATAAAGAGATTCTTTGCTGTTGTACATTATCCCTAGCAGCACTATTCCTTGTTCAGTTTAGTGATCTGTAACAATAGCACCTCCTTCTGCATATAGTGAGACATGGTACTAGTGGTGGAACTCAGTTACATAGTGCGCTGATTAAAATGGAGCGTATTTGACTGGTTCATATGTCCAGTCTGGAATTTAGACTGCCATTTCTTCCCTCTACTTTTGCTCAATACTTCTCCTAATTTCTTTGTATTCTTTTTCCTAGCAAAAACAATCTCTCAGTGTGATCAGTCATTTTCATTACCTCTTCTTTCTTACCTCTGAGTTATTGAATATTCCTTCTTGTTAAACAAGAACATTTCCTGACCAGATTGGTTACTCAACATTCAACTGTGCCTTGCACATACAGTAGCACTACCAAGACCTGTTCACTGCTCTGTTCGTGTCATTTCTCCTGAAATCTTCTGATTGATGATGACTTTTTAAACTATTTGAAAAACACCCAACACCCGATAAGTGATTATTTTTTAAAATCAGAAATGGTCAACCGTGCAGGCAATTTTAAAAATATTTATTGATTCACAAGAATTCATATTGTGCACTACTGTAACCATTGTAAAATGCAAAAGATGCTGATATGTCATTAAATTAATTCAAAGGACAGTTGAAGGGAAAGGTGAAAATTGTGCTGTTTGTAAGAACAGCTGAAATGTGCTGCTGCTCTTCCTCCAGCAAAAAGCTAGCATCATCAGATAAACTTTACGAGGCTCAGTGCCAGTGTCAGGGCTTGTCACTCAACCTCAGGTAGGAGGGTTGCAAAAACTGTGCTTACAACTTTATCCTGTGTCTGATTATATGAGAGACAATGGGCTGAATTCTCGCAGCCCATTGGTGACAGGCTGGGAGGCAGGAGGACTGGCAAAATGGCAGGGGAAGGCATTGGGAGGGGAGCCTGATGTCTTCCCACTGCCATATCATATTGCCAGCAGTGGAAAAGCTGGCTGCTCGGCAGCCCACCAAGTGGCCATTTGCACCACTTAAGTGGCCAATTAAGGGCCATTTCCCACTTTCGTGAGCATTCTGTCCATGTCTGGAGGGCCCGCTGTCGTGTGGGGAGCGGGAAGCCTCCCAGCAGGTTCCTAGGGGATCCCTCCTTATGGGCACTCCATGGTCCATGGAGATGCCCCCGGCAGTAATGGCGGCCTCGCAGCAACGGCGACACTGTTCCTCAACGCACACACCACCCCCCCTCCCACGGATCACCGGGGTCTGCCTGCCTGGCCCCAGCTGCTCCCAACCACACTTACTCCTCTTCAAGAGTGCCCCGCCATTGAGGTGCCCTCTGCCTGGTGTTGCAACCTCAGAAGTGGCCACCGCTAGTGGCGGTGCTGTTCAGGCTTCAGAACTGCCAGCCCTCTGATTGGGCCGGAAGCTCTTGGGGAACTTGCATCCACGACAATCTGGGTGGTTTTCTCAGGTTCAAAATAGGCATTTGTGCAACTTGCTGACAAACGTCTTTTGATCTGATGTACTGCCTGCTTTTGTGATTTAGTTCATTCCTACTTGGTGGTCTCTTTTGTCAGATCATGTGGGGTTGGGAGGGGTGTGCAGATAGTGTAGTGAGGTCAGGAATGAAGCGACTACAGTACGTCATGAGTCCTAGCAGATTCCTGACTTCTTGCACGTTTGTAGGATCTGCAACGTTTGCAATGGCTGCACCTTCCGTGAATCAGGTGATACTCCTTCACCAATGAACACATGACCAAAGAATTCAATACTGCTTTCATTGAACATGCACTTGGCTTTGTTCAAGACGAGGTTACATTCTCTGAGACCTTGTAGGAATGTATGTAGCCTTTCAGTGTGGCCATCAATGAGAATAACATCACTGATGTTAGTGTGCCTTCAAGTCCTTGAAGTGCAGATTGAATCAAGTGCTGAAATACCTCAGCTGCTGAGCTGACTCCAAAGTTGAGCCTCTTGTATCGAAAAAGTCTGATGTGAGTAGAAAATACAGTGAGATATCTCATTCTTCTCCAAGCTCAGTTTGATGGTAGCCTGCACTGAGCTCAAGTTTAGTGAAGTGTTTAGCACCATTCACTTTCTCTATGTTATTGATTGTCGGTGTCAAGTACCTTTCTTGTCGTATGGCTTGGTTTGGTGATCGCATATCAACGCAGATTCTAATCTGGTTCTCACTCTTGAGATTCTTGACAACTTGTAGAGGTGAGACCCAAGGGATAGACTTATCCCCAACGTTCTCAATAATGTCAAGGTCAAGTAGGTTTTTTTTATTCGTTCATGGGATGTAGGCATCGTTGGCTAGACCAGCATTTATTGTCCATCCGTAATTGCCCTCGAGAAGGTGGTGGTGAGCTGCCTTCTTGAACCGCTGCAGTCCTTGAGGTATAGGTACACCAACAGTGCTGTTAGGAAGAGAGTTCCAGGATTGTGACCCAGCAACAGTGGAGGAACGGCAATATAGTTCCAAAACAGGATGGTGTGTGGCTTGGAGGAGACCTTGCAGGTGGTGGTGTTCCCATGCATTTGCTGCCCTTGTCCTTCTAGTTGGTAGAGGTCGTGGGTTTGGAAGGTGCTGTCAAAGGAACCTTGGTGAGTTGCTGTAGTGCATCTTGTAGATGGTATACACAGCTGCCACTGTGCAGCAGTGGTGAAGGGAGTGAATGTTGAACATGGTGGATGTGGTGCCAATCAAGCGGGCTGCTTTGTCCTGGATGGTGTTGAGCTTCTTGAGTGTTGTTGGAGCTCCATCTATCCAGGCAAGTGGAGAGTATTCCATCATACTCTTGACTTGTGCCTTTTTGGTAGTGGACAGGCACTGGGGAGTTAGGAGGTGAGTTACTCGCTGCAGAATTCCCAGCCTCTGACTAGCTTGTATAGCCACAGTACTTATGTGGCTGGTCCAGTTCACTTTCTGGCCAATGGTAACCCCCAGGATGTTGATAGTGGGGGATTCAGTGATGGTAATACCATTGAATGTCATGGGGAGATGGTTAGATTCTCTTTTGTTTGAGATGGTCATTTCCTAGCGCTTGTGTGGCGAAAATGTTACTTGCCGTTTATCAGCCCAAGCCTGAATGTTATCCAGGTCTTGCTGCATATGGACATGGGCTGCTTCAGTATCTGAGGAGTCGTGAATGGTATAGAACATTGTGCAATCATCAGCAAACATCCCCACTTCTGACCTTATGGTGGAGGGAAAGTCATTGATGAAGCAGTTGAAGACGGTTGGGCCTAGGTCACTACCATGAGGAACTCCTGCAGTAATGTCCTGGGACTGAGGTGATTGACCTCCAACATCCATAACCATCTTCCATTGCGTTAGGCATGACTCCAACCAGTGGAGAGTTTTCCCCATAATTCCCATTGACTCCCGTTTTGCTAGGGTTCCTTGAAGCCATACTCGGTCAAATGCTGCCTTGATGTCAAGGGCAGTCAATCTCACCTAACCTCTGGAGTTTATCTCTTTTGTCCATGTTTAGACCAAGGCTGTAATGAGGTCAGGAGCAGAGTGGCCCTGGTGGAACCCAAATTGAGCAGGTTATTGCTGAGCAAGTGCCATTTGATAGCACTGTTGATGACACATACAGTTCAAGAATGTTTTTATTATTATGTGTAGGAATGGCATATGTGACTGCAGTTATGTGCTGATCTGTTGCTGTGTGGATACTGATAAGTGTGTCATATTCTCCAGATATGACATAAATACAGCTTTTGTTCTAGTGTCTTTGGATGAGACTGGTGTTTCAAAAGTTCCGAGAATTTTCAGCAGTTTGTCACTGTTGCAAGGGCAAATGTTCGTATTCCCTGGTTTGCAGAGAATGGGGAAATCCTGAAGTTTGTTGAATGTTTTGTCTCCCAGGGCATTGACAGATGCTCTTGTGTCAATGAGAGCATCTATGTCCAAGCAGCCAATGGTCACTGTCACATGTGGCTGTTTGCTGTGTCTGAGAGAGAGGACTAAAGTATGTTCAAGATCTTCCACCTCTACTTCGGCTACATTCTCGCGCCTTTTTGCTGTGGTACGCCTACGTGGTATTGGTCTTAGCAGTTGATTTTGCTGATGAGTGACAAATGCGAGCAAAGTGGGTTGGCTTTACACTGTTTACCAGTAGCAGGACACTCTGTCTGGCATGGGTAGGCACTGCCACAGTGGAAACATTTGTGAGACTGGCGTTGTTGCTTTGCAGGTGATTTCCTGGCACATGAGCAATGAATAGTGTTCTCAGGAGTTGAACTTGGAGGGTTGTAGTTATTGTTAGCAGCCTCAACTTCAGTAGCTCTGGGCTCTGAAAGCAATAATGATCTTGCTAACTCCAGCAGCTCTCAGCTTTGTCTTTCTCGAGTGTTTTTCAGGGTAGTTGACTGAAGCGACAGCCTTCAATTATTTATGTTTTGATTTCCCATTCCACATGTTCAAAATCACTGAAGTTACATCTGGTTGCTAGTTGCCTCAATCGCATGTAATATTGCTCAATTGTCTCATTTGCTTCTTGCTTTGTGCATCAGAAGACAATGGTTTCATATATGGTGTTTTTCTTGGGTGTAAAGTAGGTTGTCAGTGCATATTTTGCTGACTCATAGTCATTTTGCTCAGGCATAAGTGTCTCAAAGATATCTTCTAATTCTTCACTTCTGTAGTGTAGAAGTAAGGCCTTTTGCCTTGTGTCATCTGTGATTGCGAAACCATCATGGCTTCAAACTGTCACAGCCACTTTTGCCAACATGGGGATGTGGATGATGGCTCTGAATGCATATCAAAAGGTGATAGGTTGGGCATAGACAATGCCATACTGATCAGCATTACAGTGATAAAGGAACAAGGATCCCGCTGCTTTCAGAGGAAAGTGCTCTGAGATTGCTTTTTCTTTGTTTGGATGATAATTTTGGTGAGATCAGTGTGTATGTAAACACTGTGCAAGCTTCCTGTGTGTTACCCTAACACAGTCTGCAACTTAAAATACTGTCTGTAAAAGTAGAAAAAAACCTTCCAAAATTTTCATACCTGAAAGCAATGTTTTTGGTTTTTCACCATCCTTTTCTGTTTACCTCATTGCCATTGTGATGTCCTTGGAACTAGAGTGAGGTTCAGCCAGGATATGAGGCAAAGACAGAGAGACAAAGACTGCAGGCTGCTGAACATAGAGTCTTCTTCTTTACTTTGTTAGCATGTGTGTTCTACAGCAGCCTCTAGAGTATACAATGCACAATGCAATCGCAATTTCAAAACACTATAACACTACATGGCCCTTCTAAAAAGTTGGGCTACTGTGAAAGGACAAGGCCTGGGGCTTGTTCCACTCAGGCTTTTGGGACATGGAAGTGGCCTAGCCAGTGGCTGCTACCATAAATATACGTGAAGTTTTTAAATATACTTCTGCGGAGCCAGGGGAGGTGAGGTGCGACAGGGGCCAGCAACTCTGAATATGTAGACGAGGTTTGTGAACCAATTTATTGCAATGCTTGGGCCTCCATCTTCGGGCGCAAGGATCATTCCTTGCTGCAAGCTCATGCCTTCAGGCCAGTGATATGCACTTTCCACCCCAGTAACTTTTGTTAATTTAAATGACAAATGGATTATACTGTTGTTATAGGAACTATGAGTGTACTGGCACAGGAGGATGGACAGGAGTCGTAAAGACACAAGTAATAAATGAGTCTTCCAGACTGCCAATGTGAAAACCCACAGTTGGCTTTTGGTTGCAAATTGGAAGCCAAAGCACAAGAAAAATATAAAAGCAGCTTTACTGATCAGCTGGATAGTACAACAAGGTCTGTATTAAAGAGGAAGGTAACTCCAGCTGTACGTGCTATGAATGGTAAGCAAATAAAATCCAGGTGCATTTTTATTAAATTAGTTCCCCAAATATTCACATTCACAGCCTCCTTTGTCATTCATTTCAGCAGCTGCAAAATAGAAGGAACCAGAAACTGCCATAAATCAAAGGAATTCCTCTTCCTCCTCTCCTCCCCAGATTTTTCCATCTTCTAACACAATCAACAGAATAATCTCTGATCATTCCTTTTCCTCTCAAATGTAAACGCTCAACACATCCACTTTACTGTGTACTATTACTGGCATGTAATGGTGGATAGAGATGGCCTTAGTTCTGCAGTGCATTGCTATACTGTAATGCATCAGAGCATTCTGCTGGAGGGAGAGAGGAAAAATGCCACCTCACAGAAACATACTTCCTCTCAGCTGGTTGAAGTCCCATTGGTCTGACTCTAGCAAGGTGGAGAAAAATCCTTACTCTCTGGAGCTATCTAAAGCATTCCAGTTATACTACAGAAAATAGAGCATTTTGTATGAGTAATGCTTCTAAAGCCATCCTTCACATTTAAAGGAGGGTCAGGAGCTTCATTACAGTAACTAAAGATTTTGTCCTCAAAATCAATGCAATGCAGCAGCTCCTTAAAATAACAAAAAGTAAAATCTGCAAACACTGGAAATCTGAAACAAAGGGGAGAATTTGTAGCTCCTGACGGGGCTGGGATTGGAGGCGGGTGGGCGCTACAAATAGGGCGCTGGCCAGCTTGCTGGTACATCGGCTCCATTCCGCCACAGGCCATTTTCCCAGAGGCAGGTTGTGGATGGGAGGGGGGTGCAGGGCTACCTACCAGCAAACGGTGGGTAGCTGATTGAACTCATTAATGGTCACTTAAGGTCTACTGAAGCAGGTCAACTAGGAATTTCCTGTTGGTCTCCAAGTACCCACAGGCAGTTGGGGGCAGTTTAGCAGCCAAGAGGTGGCCTCCTGGCGGCAGACCAGGATGGAGGACAACCCTCCCAAGCAGGCTTAGAGGTCTTCCCTGCCTGTCTGGGTGCAGCAGCAACTGCAGGCCTCCCCGTGGAGGGGCTACCCCATCCCCCACAGTGGTGGCCCAGCTACAAAGGCCATTTTTATTTTAAATTTGAAAAGGTTGGAGAGGGGGCACCTCCATTTTAGGGCCCCCTCTCCCTCACTTACCTGCCATAGCATCCTGCTGCTGCTTTCAAGCTGGAAGGCCTCTCATTGGCCCTCCAACTTTGAGAGCCCACTTACCATCCTAAATTGTATGTCGAGCCCGCCCTCTGGCCATTAATTGGCCAATTCGGGTAAAATCACAGGTGAGTGACTGTTTCCCACACAGCACAGGCTTCTAACCCCCATTTGAGCCTGGCAATTGGGTTCAGAAGCCCGCAGGAAAATTCTGATCAAAACGTAGCATATCAGGCACACCTGTGGGGAGAACAGACAAGTTAACATTTTCATCAGCTCAGAAATGCTAACTTGCCTATTCTTGTCCACAGATGCTGTCTGACCTGCTGAGTGTTTCCAGCACTTTCTGCTTTTGTTTCCTTAGAGTAACAACTTGGCTCATTACATTTTCTTCCCATGTCTGGCTTCATATAAATTTTGCTTTCTTCAAAACATTTAAAGAAAATAAAAACCTGAATAGAGAAATCATATATCTCATTTTTAGCACAGAAACAAGTGGGCTTCTTGTGCAGATCTTGATGTTCATAAGCCTCAGATAGTTCCACATTCAAACCACTCTCTGGGTAAAGAATTTCCTCCTGAATTCCCAACTGGATCTATTGTGATTGTCAGGCAGACCCCCACCTGCCAAGAATGAGGCATATTAATTTTGTCATATGAACATTGATTTTAAATGGTTGCTGGAGCGAGGAAATGACTTGTTAAACAGATCAGCCGTGGCTGGAACAAAAAACATTTACAAACTAACAGACGGTGCTTGTGGAGACAAAGGACCATTCCCTGACACATTCAACCCACAATGGACTTTGATCGCCAGACATTGAAGGTGAGGAAGCTCACATTCCAGGATGACTGCTAAGATGGCCAAACCCACAAACAGGCGTGGTCAAACCAGCTAGTCACATGACTAACCTGCTGGGCAACCTGAGTTTTTTTGAATTGTACAGACAGTTTTGAGAGAGAGAGAGAGAGAGAGAGAGAGAGACTGATTGCTCCTGGACTGTAAAGACCTCTCCTGGCTGGCTTGCCACAGCCTATCCTGTCTGCTCCCATCTCTTTCCCATGGAGCTCCAAATCCACAGAAGACACATGAACCTCAAGAAAGAAAAGTCTCCTACATCAAACAAGGTTTAAGAAGAATACTGGGCCCCAATGAGAAACAAGATCTACCTACAATCAAGAACTCTACAGTGAGCTTGAAGAACAGTAACCAAAACCATCTTCAGGTATTGCCTCAAACTTTTCCACTTTATTTCTTCTGCTCTTTTCTGTCTCTATCTGCATATGTGTTTATTGCATATGCATGCTAGCATGCGCGTGATGTGTATCTGTAGGCATTAATCAAATTAGAGTCTAAGTTTAATAAATTTCAACTTTTCTTCTTTACACCTAAGAAAACCTGTTTGGCTGGTTTCTTTGCCTTACAATTGGAAAGCGGTGAACAAGGATTCACCAAGGGGAAGCTAAAAACACGGTGTGTTTAAAATTAAACCCTATTACGATAAGACCAGGTGAAGGCCAAAAGGGAACCCTAGACCCCTTTCTCACCTGGTCGTAACAGTGACCATCTTATATTTATGATCCCTAGTGTAGGTTTCCTCCACAAATGAAAATATCTTCTCTCTGTCTACCTTATCAAACCCTTTTGTAATCTTGAAGAACCCTAACAGGTCGTGCCTCAATCTTCTCTTTTCTAGAAAAAAGAGCCCTAGCCTGTTCAATCTTTCCTGACAGGTATAACCTTTCAGTTCTTTTATCATTCTAATAAATCTTTTTGCACCTTCTCCAGTGCCTCTATCCTTTTTATAATATGAAGACCAAAACTGTTCGCAGTATTCCAAGTATAGTCAAACCATGGTTCTCTGCTTATCCTACTGGAAATGAACCCCAGTGCTTTGTTTGCTTTTTTATGGCCTTATTAACCTGTCACTAACTTTAGTGATTTGTGTATCTCTACCCCCAGATCCTTCAGCTGCTCTACCCTATTTAGACACTTATTTTCCAAAGAGTATGTGGCCTCCTTATTCTTCCTACCAAAATGTACCACCTCACAGTTGTCTATATTGAACTTCATTTGCCGGTTACATGCCCATGCAGTTCATTAATAACTTCCTGTATTTTGTCGCAGTCCTCTTCTGCATTAACTACCAATTTGGGGTCGTATGCAAGTGTTATGCTCTCTAAGTTTGAATACTTATTCTCCTGTCCCCTCTCAATCTTAAATATCTTTTTAATATCTTTTTTGATTGCTTCAAAAGGTCCTGATTTCTTCTGATGGAGGGAGAGGGCCTAGCAGAGGCTTTCTCTCCATTCAATCTGGCCACCAGCACTTACTTTGTAGCCCACAATGGACCTATTTTGGGAATGTTCTTCTCCTTTAAAGGTTCCTTACTGTGTCTTCAGGTTTTGTGGCATTGTAGCCCTATTTGATTGGGTTTGCTTCAGTGCAGTGAGTATGTACAAGTGATTAATGCTATTGCTCAATGTCAAACGTACAATGAGCTAACACTATAAATTACTATAGAAAAATCATTTATTGTAAAATTATGCTGCTATATACATGAGTAAAATGTGTGCGTAAGTAAGCTATGCTGTCAATTAAACTACATTTACTCTATCAATTAATGAGCTCAACAAAACTGCTCCACTTGAGTTGATGAATGCAAAAAGACTATAACACCAGTCAAGCCTGTTTATCATTCTGGACTGCTAGCAAAACTTTGTTATCTTTAGGATAACAGCCACTTGCACCCAGTAATAACATGCCCGGCACTGCAAGTAAAGGAACGTACACTGCTGTAAACTTCAAGCATGGCAACCTAGAAAAATAGTTGTGTACATTGCATGCAAGATGTGCTGCCCAGATACAACAGGAGTTCCTGTTTGTATAGGAAAGGAATGTTTAAAATTTATGCAGCACAGCAACAATTCAATCCCAGAAATCATCGGGGTTGAAATCATGATGCACAGTATTAGCATTAAATCAGTATGAGATTCCTTTGTTTACTTTTTTAATGAAGCCTTTAGTTTCATATTTTAAACTGGTTGACAGCTTTGTTTAAAAATGGAAATCTGATACAAAAGTGTCAATGTGTTCAATAACAATGCTGCATAGTACAACTTCAGCCTATTCATTTTGTTATGACCAGGTGAAGAAGAGGTGTCAGGCTCCCCTTTCGCCCCTTCTCTGGTTTGGTTGCAACAGGGTTTATCTTTTCAACACAATGATTTAGTTACCACCTCAGTGAGCACTTGCTCCTGTTCCTCTAATATAATTGCAAATGAACCAATCAGATAGGTTTTCTTGAGTTTAAACAAGAAACATGTAAGTTTATTAACCTTATCACTCCTAACCAGTTAAAACTACTAAAATACGCTAGGCATCTATGCCCACATTCACAAAAGAGCCCCACACACACACACACACATACATAAATAGAATACAGAGGGAGAAAACAGAGTTGGGAGGTTGGAGTAGAGTCCTTAATAAATGGAATTTAAATACTGAATCTCAGTGTCAGTGTCTTTAGTTGAAATTGTAGTCCTGAAGTCCTCGCTGGGCCATGTGCATGGTTCGGGTTTGCTTTTCAGGTTCCGGAAGGCAGAAGAGAGGCTGTATCCGTGTCCCCTAATTGCTGACTGCAAGGATCTGTAGAGTTGGCTTCCACCAGCTGCAGGCTTCTCTCGATCTCTACTGGAGAGAGAGAGAGGGAAAGAGGAGAGAGAGATGTTTCCTTGCTGGCTCTCAGTTACTGTCTGCCTTCTGAGTCACAATTCACAAACTCCCAGAGTTGCACAAGTGGTCACATGACATGATCACCTCTTTGTTTTTGAATCAGAATCTTCTGGGATGGTCTCTGAAATTCAAAGGCTCTCCCCTCAAGCTGTTCAGACATACTTGGTTATGGGGCGGGTGGAGGGCTTGTCTCTTTCAAAGTCAATGGGTGTTGATGACTTTTGACAGTCAACATTGACAAGGCTATCTCAGATAATTGAATCAGCGAGCACCCCATTGTTCCGCCTAGGCTGAGTAATCACATCTGTCTCCAGCCTAATGTTTTGGGTTTTTCATATGCAAATTGTGCGTGGCCACCTTGGCTGCTAGCTGTTCTGTTTTAAATGTTATTTGTAATAATGTCCAGTAAAAGTCTCAGGCAATGTTCCACACTATGAAATTAATATTTCCATTTGGCATGTGGAGTTTTCATCACAATTTTTAGTCTTACAATGACAAAATATTACATTTTATAAAACAAATAGGCCTATAAATGAATATTTAATTCAGAAAAGAAAAGATATTTGACTTATCATCTGGAATATTCTGAGAAAACTCAGAAGAATAATTGCAGAGATGAAATGAAAAAGGTGAATGTGAGTGTTATTACAGTCATTGTAATGATACCTGAAACATGATCCAATCCTCAATTAGCCACGAGTGATGATATAAGAATTTTCTTTTGAAGTTTTTGGCCACTGGCTGCCCAAGGCCGGCTCAACTTAATTTTCAAGCTGGCCTTGATCTGGGTGAACCAGCGCTCCCACTCTAAACAGCCAGGTCCCTTATTTCAGTATTTTAATTAGGAGTCTGTAGGTTCCTGATGCCATTTCCATGAACCAATGGGTGGAACATGCAACCTCGTCAGAATTATGGAAATGACGTCCAACCAAGAAAAACAGTCAGGCCTCAGACTGATTCCATCGGCAAATGGTGGTTCACAATGCCTATCACCTGCTCAATGAAACAGTCACTCAAAAATTGCCCCCACAGTCTTAATCTTAGAATACATTTTGTATCATACAAATGTGTAAATAATAGGAGAGCTCCAGTAGCCAATGTATTAAGATCCCATGATAGGAATTAATAAAGCTTAGTGCTCCAGGATTGTTTCTAAGCAATCCTTTAATTCCTGAGTATTTTGCTGCGAAGGAAGACATAATAGTGTTATGTGAAATGTCCCCAGCTTTACTGAAAATATCACCAGATTTAATGCTATCAGAAGAAGAGGAAATTAGCTCAGATTCCCTTGTGAGTCATATATTTTTGGGATCTATTCCTTTCTATGTGCTTGACAGGGGCTAAACCATAATCAGCAAAAAGAAAATAGTTTGATTATTTGCATGAATATGGTCATACTGTTTACCCCCATCTCCATCCTAATAGAGTATAATTCAGAAACATGGATTCTGCCTCCATGCATTAACCAGATGTTTGAATTTTAATCTGCAACAGCTGAACTATAGTAGTTAACAGGGAACACAGGATATGCACATCAGACAGTAACAGTGGTACTCATATTGAGACACTAATGGTCTTCCTCCCCCTCAGCAGACTTTCCCAGTCCATGTGTTAGTGGGCTTGTGATCAGAGACAAGCAACTCTGGGGCATGTGTGTATGTGTAAGAAAGTTAAAACTTTAAAACAAAAAAAAGTAGATAGAACATAGAATGATTACAGCACAGAAGGAGGCCATTCAGCCTGTCGTGTTCATGCCGGCTTTCTGCAAGAGCAACTCAGCTAGTCCCAATTCATCACCCCTTCCCTGTAGCCCAGCAATTTTTTTCTATTCAGGTGCTTGTGAAATTCCCAATTATGGAGCTGCTTTACGTAGATCTACAAGTGACACTTTATAGCAGAAACCTGCTTAGGGTTATAGTCCTGAATACATCAGGAACTCCAATTTATAAAATTTTTATTCATGTCAATGTAGAAAACTAGCAAAAACTGGCATGGCTCCGAAAGAGCTGATAATCAACAGAGATGAATATTAGCCTATGACGCCACCAATAGGTAGTCGGACTAAAAGTGCAGTGGGACAGAAACTTACAACTTACATTGCGGTAATGCATGACATTTCGGTATTGCTATTGCTGGAACAATAGCAGTTTACAATAATAGCAGATTTAGAAATTTCTTGAGGTTGAACGTGCAAGAGGTACTTTCTGGGCAGTCTATTGCATGCCCTTCTAGAACTTTTAAATTTATTTTCATGGATTTTTCAGTATTTTGGAGACTACTGTATTTTCTAGCTTTCAAATAAAAAAACAATTGAGGCACAATTGGACACTGTTACACTCCTTTTTCGAGGGCAGAACAGCAGCAAAAGTGCCAATTTTGCAGGCTGTTTCTCACATCCAGATGGCACCAGTAGTAGATCCAATGCCATATTGGATCCAGCAATATTTTGCTTTCCCTGACAGTTGCCTGAAGAAAGAAGTTTCATGACCCCACTGTGAAGTTCAGCATACGCTAGGCATGCTCCGTTCAGTTTTTTAAGTTCTTCTATGATCCAATCAGCAGTTCTTAAAGGGACCACTGGAGGCACATTCCTAAAGCCTGTTAAGGTCTCTGTTGCTTTCGCTATTCTTCTCCTCTCACTTTTAGAGAATCATAGAAAAGTACAAAACAGTAGGAGGACATTTGGCCCATTGAATCTGTGCCAGCTCTTTCAAAGGGCAATCCAGTTAGTCACACTGCCCCGCTCTTTCCTCATAATCCCTGCAATTTTTTCTCCTTCATGTATTTCTCCAATTCCCTTTTAAAGGCTTCTATTAAATCCGTATCCACCACCCTATCAGGCAGTGCCACCAAATCCTAACCACTCGTTACTTAAAAATGTTTTTCCTCATGTCACCTCTGGCTCTTTTGCCAATCCGCTTAAATCTGTGATCTCTCATTGTTGATCCTTCAGCCACTGGAAACAGTTTCTCTTTGTTTACGCTAGCTAAATAATTCAGGATTTTAAACGTCTCTGTCAAATCTCCTCTTAGCCTTGCCTGCTCCAAGGAAATGAAGAAACATAGAAAATTTATGATACAGAAAGAGGTCATTTGGCCCAGCTTGTCTATGCCAGCCAAAAAAGAACAATCCAGCCTAATCCCATTTTCCAGCTCTTGGACCGTAGCCATGTAGGTTATGGCATTTCAAGGGCATAACCTTCACCACCCACTGGGTGAAAAAATATGACCTCAACTCCCTCTGCCAATACTTTAAATCTATGCCCCTGATTGTTCACCTCTCTGCTAATTTTTTATTTAGAGATACAGCACTGAAACAGGCCCTTCAGCCCACCGAGTCTGTGCCAACCATCAACCACCCATTTATACTAATCCCATATTCCTACCCCATCCCCACCTTCCCTATCTTCCCCTACCTTTCCTAGGGGCAATTTATAATGGCCAATTTACCTATCAACCTGCAGGTCTTCAGCTGTGGGAGGAAACCGGAGCACCAGGCGAAAACCCACGTGGTCACAGGGAGACCTTGCAAACTCTGTACAGGCAGTACCCAGAATTGAACCCGGGTCGCTAGAGCTGTGAGGCTGCGGTGCTAACCACTGCGCCACCCCATTGCTAATGGAAATAGGTCCTTCATATCTACTCTGTCTAGGCCCCTCATTATTTTATACACTTCAATTAAATCTCTCCTCAGCTTCCTCTGTTTCAAAGAAATCGAATCTTTTCTTGTGGCTACAATTCTCCATTCCTGGTAAGATTCTTGTAAATCTCCTCTGCACCCTCTCTAGTGCGATCACTTCCTTCCTGTAATACAGTGATCAGAATGCATGCAGTAATCTCGATGTGGCCTAACTAGAGCTTTACATGGTTCTAGCATAAGTTCCCTGCCCTTATATTCTATAACTCAGCTAATAAAGGAAAATATCCTATATGCCTTTTTAATCACTTTATTTACCTGTCCTGCTACCTTTAGGGATCTGTGGACAAGCACTCCAAGGTCCAGCTGTAGTCCACACTTCTCAGTATCCTACCACTTATTGTGTATTCTCTTCCCTTGTCCTATCCAAATGCATTACCACATAGTTCTCTGGATTGAATTCCTTTTGCTACTTCTCTGTCAACCTGACCAGTCGATTGATATCTTCTTGCAGTCTACAGTTTGCTTCACTATCAACCACATGACCATTTTTTGTATCATCTGCAAATTTCTTCATCATTTATGTCTATATCATTGATATCAAGGGACAAGGCACTGAAGCCTGCGGAATCCCACTGGTTCAATGCTTCTTGCCACAGAGCCAATGTTGGATTCAACTTGTTACTTTCCCTTGGATCCCATGGGCTTTTACTTTTCTGACCAGTCTGCCATGTGGGACATTGAAAAAGCTTTGCTAAAATTCATGTAGACTACATCAAATGTGCTACCCTCAGCAATTCTCCTTGTTACTTCTTTTAAAAAATCAAGTTAGTTAGACACAACCTTCCCTTAACAAATCCATGTTGACTGTCCTTGATTAATTTGTGCCTTTCTAAATGATGATTAACACTGTTCCTCAGAATTTTTTCCAGTAAGTTCCTCACCACTGAGGTTAGGCTGACTAGCCACTAATTACTGAGTCCAGCCTTTCCTCCCTTTTTAAACAATGGTACAATGCTAGCTGTCCTCTAGTCCTTCGACACAATGCCTGCAGCCAGAGAGGATTGGAAATGATGTTCAGAGCCTCCATTCTTTCCTCCCTTGCTTATCTTAGCAGCCTGGGATACATTTCATTCAGGCCTAGCAATTTATTAGTGTTCATTAAGATCCACGCCCACCTTTTGTGCCTCTACACATCGGTTTCCTTTTTGATCTCTAATCATCTCCACTCTTTCCTTAGTTATCATCTTATTCTTTATGTATTTATAAAACATCTTTGGGTTTTCCTTGATTTTATTTGCTATCCTAATTTCCTTTTTAATTTCACCCCTGCACTTTCTATTCCTCTAGGCTTTCTGCAGTATTGAGCTCCTTGTATTTGACATTTGCTTCTCTTTTTTGCCTTATCCTACCCTGTATGCTCCTTGACATCCAAAGGAGGCTAGATTTGGGAGGCCCAGCCTTTTTCTCTGGGTGAACACATTTGTTCTGAACACACTCTATCTCCTGTTTGAATGTGTCCCATTTTTCTGATATTGATTTCCCTTCAAGTAGCTGTTTCCAGTCCACTGTTGCTAAATCACATCTGAGCTTAGTAAAATTGGCCTTTTCCCAACTTAATCTTTTACCCTTGATCTATCTTCATCCTTTTCCATAACTGTGCTAAATCCAACTGAATTATGATCACTACCAGCAAAATGCTAACTCATTGACATCTCTTTCACCTGCCCAACTTCATTCCCTAAAACTAAGTCCAGAATTGCTCCTTCTCTAGTTGGGCTTGCTACGTAAGGGAGGATTTTAAGGCCCCAGCGGGGCTGGGAATGGAGCTGCGCAGGCACTAAAGGTAGTGCCACCAAATGGCTGGCCAGTTCCCCGGTTCCATCCCACCCACCCCACCCCCACCCACTGGGCCAATTCAGCTAATTAATGACCACTTAAGGCCTTCTGTTGGAGGCCAACTTGGATTTTCCCATTTGAGTCTGATGGTAGGGTTCAGAAGCCTGCATGAAAATCCTGCCCATAAATTTGCTGATAATAGAGACATGTTATCGAAGCTTTTCGTCTTGCACTCATCAGGACAATCTGAAAGAATACCAATAAGGGAAAACCACAACTTTATACTGTATGAGAAGGTGCATTGGAGCTTTCCATGCAGGAGGTGCAGCAACTAAAACAACTTCTTTGAAGAGCCTGGATACAGCTGAGAAAATAGTTCAATGAAATCAGGAGTTTTAAGATAAGTATATTAAGATCGGCACGTGGCACAAACCGAAATTGTGAGTTACAACACCTCAAACGTGTACAATGAAAAGCTTGCAGATGAGCTGCAGAGCAGGTTTTTTGGCAGCACACAAATAGCTTGCATTGTGACATATAGATGCTGTTAAGTGTGCTCTGAACACCACCAGAACTTACACATTCAACTGCATTGGATTAACTCACCCAGAGAGATAGCTCACTGCCCCAAGGGGTGGCTGTCTGGGGGGCTCTTCCAATTTTGAACATCTGGATGCCTTATGTGTGCTTGCAGGATAAGGCTTCTCACAGCCACGCAACAGGTGGGTGGGGGGCGCTGTTAATTTGAAAGCGCTGTGCAGATTTGAAGAGATAGCTGTTGGTATTTTTGGCCCCCACGTCTATGAAAGGAGTAGGGGAGCATTTGGATGCACACTCATTGTTGCCCTCACTACAGTCACACTCAGTAACACAGAAGTATACATTGCACAACAGTAGCCTGGCACTCAATATATTGATATCTTACCTCTGAAACTGTGGTAATGCATCTTTGTTTGCTTCTCCTATATGTTCTTCCCAAGATGAGGTGGAAAGGGTTGGTTGCAACCAGGAGCAGAGCACTTCACCGTAGGCTTCATTACACACTCCACCTTCCCAAGCACTACCATATACCATACACCCCAGGATAGTTAGATAATAGGTTGAGGAGGAACCACAGATCACAAGTGAGGAGGAATTAGTGGAAGTGACAGTGGAGAAACAGCAAACTGTTGTCTAGCTTCTGGTCTGAGATGTTCCTCAGCATCGTGGGTATCCAATTTTGTCTGGCCTCAGAAGCAATTGATCAATGACAAAAAGGCTTTTCTGACATTCTTTGTGAGAGCACTGAACATCCAGCATTGGCTATCATTGAATGTACAGGAGTGTACCTCTGACCTCAATGAATGAATGATTTCCAGAACTGCACTGTACTATGGATGGAAGAGCTACTTCACCAATATCTTCACCTATCAGGCCAAAGAGACAGAACCAAACAATAATTTCTCCCACACACAATGTGACCTCGCTATTGAGACCTTGAACGCCAACTTGAGCAGTATCTGTTATAGCCAGAATTGACCAGGCTTGAATTTAACCTGATTCGCACACCTCAGCGATACCCTACACTCCATTGTTACTGTAGTCATGCCGATCACAGTTCATCCTGCAGGGCTGCCTGAAAGTTGGCCATGGCAGGAGAAGGTACAGATGACGCTACTTCCTCTTACAGTGACTACACATCCATCCAAATGAAGATGGTCCTCTCAAAGGATCGACATAGTGCAGGTACTGGCAGTGCTTCCTTCTTGAACACGGATGTAGCTGTAGCAAGGGTTATTTCATGAGTTGGCACATCAATTCCACCTCAATTCTGAGGTAACTGCAACTCCACCACCACTCTAGCTTCTCTCACTCAGATAGCACTGAGGCATGGCACTTGAGCTAAAGAAAAGCACTGGAGTGTTGAACTTCAACTGGGTGCTCTTGGTGAGGAACAGTTCATGGAGAGAGTTCTGCTCAGGAAACTGCAGGTCTCCAGACCTTCATTTTACAGTCATTCAAATTAATGGATGTAGAATCAAAGAGCGTAGGCTGCAATTTCCTGACCAGCGTTCCCTGCGAACACCACTGCTTGTCATAGGAATCAGCCCTTGTAGGGGAAATAGGGGTATTGGATTTGTGGCAAAATGTAAATGTCATGTAATAAATTCAGAGCTCTTTATTACTACTTAGTGTGAACTGCTTTTATTTTGAAGGGGAAAAACAACTACGTTACAATTGGATATTATGGTAGGATGGTAGTGAATCTGCAATAGAAGGGCATGTACTGCATGATATTTCTGTATAAAATGGAAGGTGTTTTGTCCTTCTCCAAACATATGGGACTATCTCCCCAATTTTCAGGCCACAACTCAGCTTCTTCCATTTCCACCTTCTCCTCTGATACTGTTGGTCCAAGGTGTTGGTCTTCATCGTGTGGTAGGATGATTTCACTTTTTATCGTGAAATTATGTATCATGCAGTTGATGATTATTATAATTCAGCAAATTCTGACCTGGCATCAACAACATGAAAAGTGCTCAGGCCACAAAGATTGTGGACATTGCAGAAACCAGTTTGGTCTGTGCTCAGTACAGCATCGACCACTGGAGATAGATGCTGGAGGACCAGTTGCTTGAGCATCTTGCAGCAAACATTCAAGAAGGAGATTGGTCAACAGCTTGCTCTTAACTATGAGAGGCCTTCTCACCATACCCCTGTGAGTAATTGATTTATTGTTGAAACTAATGATGCAACCAGAAGACTGAATCAGAGAATTTCCAGATCCCAGTCAATTGGCTAATAATGACAAGGATAACTCTTCCAAGCAGACAATTGGCTTTCAGGACCTAGGCTCAGCACTGAGAATCCTATAATTTAATGTTAAGGGTCTTTCAGTGGAGAAACATTCAATCATCAGCACCATCACAATCCAGCAAAAGCTTGAGATGACTTGCCTTGAGAAAAGCCACATAGCAGCAGATGAATCTGGTCACCTCACTACTGATGAATTTGACTTGTTATGTCATACAATTCATCTTCCTTCAATCATAAGGTCAGAAGTGGGGATGTTCGCTGATGATTGCACAATGTTCAGCACCATTCGCGACTCCTCATACTGAAGCAGTCCATGTAGAAATACAGCAAGACCTGGACAATATACAGGCTTGGGTTGATAAGTGACAAGTAACATTTGTGCCACACAAGTGCCAGGCAATGACCATCTCCAACAAGAGAGAATCTAACCATCTCCCCTTGACATTCAATGGCATTACCATCGCTGAATCTCCCACTATCAACATCCTAGGAGCTACCATTGAGTAACTCACCTCCTGACTCCCCAAAGCATGTCCACCATCTACAAGGCACAAGTCAGGAGTGTGATGGAATACTCTCCACTTGCCTGGATGGGTGCACCTCCAACAACACTCAAGAAGCTCGACACCATCCAGGATAAAGCAGCCCGCTTGATTGGCACACCATCCACAAACATTCACTCCTTCCACCACCGACGCACAGTGGCAGCAGTGTGTACCATCTACAAGATGCACTGCAGCAACGCACCAAGGCTCCTTAGACAGCACCTTCCAAACCCACAACCTCTACCACCTCGAAGGACAAGAGCAGCAGAAGTATGGGAACATCACCACCTGCAAGTTCCCATCCAAGTCACACACCATCCTGACTTGGAACTGTATCGCCGTTCCTTCACTGTTGCTGGGTCAAAATCCTGGAACTCCCTTCCTAACAGCACTACCTACCTCACATGGACTACAGCGGTTCAAGAAGGCAGCTCACCACCACCTTCGCAAGGGCAATTAGGGATGGGCAATAAATGCTGGCATAGCCAGTGATGCCCATATCCCATGAATGAATTTTTAAAAAATGTCCATCTCTTTATCATTCAGCTACCTAGCCACCATACAGAATAGGTCATTTACAATCCAATCAAGAGAGTGATCAGTTACAAAGTTGGGTATCTAGTAATGAACTAGCCCTGAACCATGATCCTAAACAATGACAACCATCTACTCAGTGAGATGGGGTCAAAACTACTCTACTGACATCTGTTGAATGGCATCAATCAACAGCTACCCACAACTGATATCAGGCACAGTTCTCAATGACTTTCCACACAGTCAACACTGACCATCACTTATCCAAGTCAGCCTACAACCTACCACTCAACAAAAGCACAAGAAAACTCAGATGGAACTTCAGGAAATCTAACTGAACTTCGTTTACAGAGTTTGCTGAATGAATCAGTTACTTTCCCACTGCATAACATCCCAGTTGAAGGAGCTCAGAAACAGTTTTGTGGCACCTTCTGGAAATGTCTCTTCTGGCTTTTGCCCTTTATACACGCCATGCCTGGACAAAGAGTACACTGCCCTAATGAAACTGTACTAGCCATCAGGCAACCCACATATCACAGGTCATCTACTTGAATCAGTTGATGCTACTTGTAAATTCTACCCTCCGTAAACTTGAGATCATCCAAAACTTTGCTGCCCGTGTCTTAACTTGCACCAAGTCCCATTCACCTATCATCCTTGTGCTGACCTACATTGGTTCCCGGTCAAGCAATGCCTTGATTTTAAAATTCTCATCCTTGTTTTCAAATCTCTCTGTGGCCTTGCTCCTCCCTATCTCTGTAATCTCCTCCAGTCCCACAATCCTCTGAGATATCTGCACTCCTCTAATTTTGGCCTCTTAAGCATTCTTAACTTAAATCCTTCCACAGTTGATGGCTGTGCCTTCAGTTGCCTCGGCCCTAAGCTTTGGAATACCCTCACTACACCTCTCTGCCTCTCCACCTCACTTTAAGGCACTCCTTAAAACCTACCTCATTGAAAAACTTTTGGTCATTTGATCTAATATCTCAGGTTAGTGTCATATTTTGATTTATAATGCTCCTGTGAAGCACCTTGAGATGTTTTATTACATTAAAGGCACTATATAAATGTTGTTGTTGTAAAGCCCACTGAGAAGTGACAACCTCACAGATGGATTTTATTCACTCAAGTCAGAAAGCCTGGCGCCTCATCCATCACTTGGATCCATCACCACAGACCTCACCATCTGTGTCAGCCACTTACTAAAGTGGCAAGAGTCCCCTGAGCTAAAGTCTTTGAACAGAAAGTGCGTGATGAATGGAGTCACTGTGCTACATAATATGAAACCTGGTACAGCAGCCAGTTACAACAACATATACCCAAAATATGTGAAGAGCCTTGGACCACAAGCTTATAATTGGGTATCACTTTTCTTCACTTAAAGGCTGAATTCCAGCAGTATGGCACAACTGATGTTGATTATTTTGGACATTGTTGCTGGGCTATATAGAGACATATGCTGCCTGAACAGTCCACACAGCAGAATCTTTGCTCAAGCATCTTAATGATGTGTGCTATAGTATTCTGGTTGAGGCATGTGTTTCATGGCATTTACATTCTGCTACAGTTGAGGGATTTTTCAATGGGATCATCAATCATGGTTGCAAAAAATAGCAATGGTCTTCCAGCAGCCATCTGCCCATTCTATCTGATCCTACAAATAATGTGGGCACCATTGACTGCTGCTAACAAAGGCATTATGGGCTTCCTGAATAATGGTTATTGACTTGGATCATTATATTTTTATGGTCAGAAACCATCTGCACATTAACTCAAGAAAAGCCCTTTCTGTTCATATGGCCTTCTTGTTATACCTTTGATAGAGAAAGTGATGGACATGTTTGCCTAGAAATTCAATAGTGTAGCACCCATTTTTAGGTGCAAAGAGAGTGCCTAAGCATCCAATCTGATGGGTAGGGTGCATGCACTCACTATGCATCACAAGTACACCATATTGGTAATTGTAGAAAATGAAATGTCCAGGGCCTGCACCTGAAAAAGGTGTAGGCCTTTTGCAGCTACAAATAGAGGACCTAATGCTTGTTTGAGGCCCCTTTGCAAAGTCTGATTGCCTGAATTTGCTCATCATCTAAATTGTGGGAGTACAACAAGAACACCATGGAATTCCCATATTTTGTACTTTCTTTGCAGCAACTTAAAACACTGCAGGAAAGGTTGGAACACCAATTAAAGAAATTAGCAAAAATGGCAGCCTCTACATCAAATTAACCTAATAGGAGGAGAAACTATCTCTCCTCATAAAGCAAACAACTTTGCAATGTACTTTTAGAGTGGAAAGGTAGTTTTAAGAAGCCAAGTACAGCAGACCAGGCCAGGCCACTGGCCTACTAATTCATTGGAACATGAGAATCTAGTAATAGTAGTAGGCCATTCAGCCCCCTGATCCTGTTCCATCATTTAATATGATCATGGCCAATCCCTACCTCAACTCTATTTACCCACCTTTGTTCCATATTTCTTGATACATACTTACTTAACAAAAAACAATTGATCTCAGTCCTGGGTATAGAGTGCAGGGTTGAACTTACCCAAACAATGTGGAATTCTGCATTTGATCTCATTAACACAAAGTCCTGCTTTTGTTAGGAGACTAATGCTGTCCACCTGGCAGCTTTTTGTCCCACATTTTTTTGCTTTTGTACATTGGTGTTCCAAGCAGCTCATGTAAATGAGATCTGAGGGATAATAACAAGCCTTCCTGTTCCAGTGCCAAGCAATTTCTAGGTCATTATACATCTGATATCAATTTGTTGGCAAATCCCAGAAGTGGCATCAGGTGTTGGGATCCAGCAGAATGGCTCACCTCCCAATTTTCTTCCCATCCCCCTTCCCCAGGTGACACCCAAAATTGGGCAGAACAGCAGAAGATCTGTCCCATGGTATTTTGATTGGCTGAGCAAACTATTTTTATTGTGATAGAAAATGCACTGATGTGAGAAGCTGCAGCTAGAATCCCACATCACCAGATTAAATAACAGTGCAATGTTTTCCAACTATCTCTGAGTTCATTTACTTTTATGAGAATTTTGTACAAAATTCATATTGTGCAACTGAATAAAAATATGTGCTTTCACACAGTGGCACTTAAAATTGTACAGTTAGTTTGAATGACTCGACCAGAGATATGTCATTGTTAAATCAGCAGGCCATTCCCCATTTTCCAAGGGAACTCTAGGGGAGAGTATTTTAAATGCGTGATTCTGCACAATCACCCTTATATTCAAAGACATCAAAATATCTGCTTAAAAATGCTGGAAAGCACTGCTGGTGCTATTTTAATGGAGGAATTTATTTATTTTAAAGAGGTTAACACCTCTGCTAAAATAGCAAAGATAGGAATGTCAATCCAATATGTTAAGCCTTTGTTCATTAATATGCCAATAGCAATAACTAGCATATGTGCATTAAAAATTACTTGGCTTTTTTTTTAAAAAACAGAAAAATTCTCACTTCGGTTGATCCTCTATAAACACTACTGACAGAAAAGGTCCATTTTTGCCTTTGTGTTCCTGGCGGAAAGTTTTGCACCAAAAACACTAAAGTTTACCCCATGGAATAGTCCATATTTTGCTGGTCACATGTTTTTCTGGCCCGCACCCAGTCTGAAGTTGCAGCCAGTCAAAAGCTATAAAGAGACAAGACAGGGTGAAGATTTCCAGCCATTTTCTGTTTTTGTTTCAGATTATCTGCGTTTACAGATTTTCCCTTTTTATTTTAGATTCCTGTTAAATGAAATCATTGTTGTTGGTGGTATTAGTGCACAAACACTTAACAGATTGGTACAACATTCCTTGACTATTTGAAATATATTAACAAATAGGCTAATGCTTCAGTTAAAATAACAGTTAGAGAAAAGCTATATGAACTTATAGCTGCTCCAGAAGACAGGCAGGTACTCACTTCTCAGTGGCCTCCTCGGAGAAGCATAAATAGAAGGAGGCCTGAAATGACAGATCCCTGCTGGGTTGGAGATGTTCCACTTTTTTTTATATATGTCAAAGAATAATTTGATAAATATGTTTTTACATAGAACGGAATTTATAAAGGGGAGTCAGTGGATGTGGTATACTTGGATTTTCAGAAGGCTTTTGATAAAGTCTGGAGGTTGGTTAGCAAAATTAAAGCCCATGAGATAGGAGGTAATATACTGGCATAGATTAAGAATTGGTTAACAGGCAGAAGCAGAGAGTAGGAATAAACGGGTCATTCTTACGTTGGCAGGTTGTGACTAATGGGGTACCACAAATATCAGTACTTGGGCCCCAGCTGTTCACAATATATATCAATGATTGGATGTGGGGACCAAATGTAATATTTCCAAGTTCGCGGATGACACAAAACAAGCTGGGAATCTATGTTGTGATGAAGATGCAAAATGGCTTCAAGGGGATTTAGACAGACTTAGTGAGTGGGCAAGAATGTGGCAGATGGAATATAATGTGGAAAATGTGAGGTTATCCACTTTGGTAGGAGGAATAGATGTGCAGAGTATTTCTTAAATGGTAAGAGATTAGAAAGTGTAGATGTACAAAAGGACCTGGGTGTCCTCGTCAATAAGTCAATGAAAGATAACATGCAGGTGCAGCAAGCAAGTTGGAAGGCTAATGGTATGTTAACTTTTATCACAAGAGGATGTGAGTAGAGGAATAACAAAGTCTTACTTCAATTGTAACTCGAGGAACAGCATCTCATTTACCGATTAGGCACGCTACAGCCTGCCAGACTGAACATTGAGTTCAATAATTTCAGAGCATGATGGGCCCCCCTTTTTATTTCAGTTATTTTTTCTTTTTTAATTTTTATTTGTTTATTTTATTTTGGTTTGTTTCAACTTTCTTTTTTTTTAACCATGTGCCTGCCCACTGTTTTTTTTTCGTGTTTGTGCTTTGGGCCAGGGCTGTTCATTTTTCTGTCAATTAATACCCTTTCTGCACTAATGATTTGTCTTTCAGCACACTATTAACATGCTGTTTGCCTTTGCTCCATGACATTCTGGTCAGTTATTCTCTGTGACCCTCTCCTATCAACACCTTCCCTTTTGTTATCTCTTACCCCACCCCACTTTATTTGCTTAAAACATGTGACATTTCTAACCTTGGCCAGTTCGGATGAAAGGTCACTGACCTGAAATGTTAACTCTGCTTCTCTCTTCACAGATGCTGCCATACCTGCTGAGTATTTCCAGCATTTCTTGTTTTTATTTCAGATTTCCAGCATCTGCAGTATTTTGCTTTTATTCAATTATATAGAACCTTGGTTAGACTGCACCTGGAGTATTGTGTGAAGTTTTGGTCCCCTTACCTTCGGAAGGAGATTATTGCCATAGAGGGAATGCAATGAAGGTTCATCAGACTTGTTCCCGGGATGGTGGGACTGTCCTATGAAGAGAGATTGGGAAAACTGGGCCTGCATTCTCTAGAATTTCGAAGAATGAGGGGTGATCTTTTTGAAACATACAAAATACTTAAAGGGATAGATAGGGCAGATGCAGCTAAGCTGTTTCCCCTGATTGGGGAGTCTAGAACCAGGGAACACAATTTCAAAATAAGGGTGAAGCCACTTAGAACCGAGATGAGGAGGAATTTCTTTACTCAGAGGGTTGTGAATCTTTGGAATTCTCTACCCCAGAGGGCTGTGGAAGCTCAGTCATTGAGTATGTTTAAAACAGAGATTGACAGATTTCTAAATACCAATGACATAAAGGGATAGTGTGTGAAAAAGGCATTGAAGTGGATTATCAGCCATGATTTTATTGAATGGCAGAGCTCCTGTTCCTATGTTCCTACATTCCTAAATTTGGGAGCACTTTATATGAAAATTACCGCTCATAGATATTACTTTCCGTTTGCATAGTACTAGTAGGGTATGAACCACACTATCCAGTTACAGAAGTAAATCTTTTTCATTGGCTCAGAAACTGCCAAGACTGGATAAAGCCTCTGAGATGAGAAATAAATTGCTTTTTCCCCCCAGCAATAATTAACTTAGTGCAAGCACTGCCTCATAGATGGCAATTACACTGACAATGCACCAGAATGAATTAGAGTCATAGAGAGATAGATACAGCACTGAAACAGGTCCTTTGGTCCACCGAGTCTGTGATGACCAACCACCACCCATTTATACCAACAACCACCAATTTATATTAATCCTACATTAATCCCATATTCCCTACCACATCCCCACCACCTACCTACACTAGGGGCAATTTACAATGGCCAATTTACCTATCAACCTGCAAGTCTTTGGCTGTGGGAGGAAACCGGAGCACCCGGCGGAAACCCACGCGGTCACAGGGAGAATTTGCAAACTCCGCACGGGCAGTACCCAGAATCGAACCCGGGTCGCTGGAGCTGTGAGCCTGCAGTGCTAACCACTGTGCCACCCCACTATGTATGAATAAAATTAATTTCTCTTTGTACGCGTACTATAAAAAAGTTCACTAATGTACATGTCACCATGCTGTCTCAGGTTGTTTAATTAAATCCTGTGTAACTCCTCCAGACTCAAGGCTGTCATTCTGGAGCAGCTGAACTAACAATGAACCACTTTGGGTTTCAGCTTTGGATCTGGAGGCATTAGAATTAGAATTAAAATTAGAATTAGAATTAGAATTAAAATTAGAATTAGAATATTACAGCGCAGTACAGGCCCTTCGGCCCTCGATGTTGCGCCGACCTGTGAAACCATCTGACCTACACTATTCCATTTTCATCCATATGTCTATCCAATGACCACTTAAATGCCCTTAAAGTTGGCGAGTCTACTACTGCTGCAGGCAGGGCGTTCCACGCCCCTACTACTCTCTGAGTAAAGAAACTACCTCTGACATCTGTCCTATATCTATCACCCCTCAACTTAAAGCTATGTCCCCTCGTGTTTGCCATCACCATCCGAGGAAAAAGACTCTCACTATCCACCCTATCTAACCCTCTGATTATCTTATATGTCTCTATTAAGTCACCTCTCCTCCTCCTTCTCTCTAACGAAAACAACCTCGTCCCTCAGCCTTTCCTCGTAAGACCTTCCCTCCATACCAGGCAACATCCTAGTAAATCTCCTCTGCACTCTTTCCAAAGCTTCCACATCCTTCCTATAATGCGGTGACCAGAACTGCACGAAATACTCCAGGTGCGGTCTCACCAGAGTTTTGTACATCTGCAGCATGACCTCGTGGCTCCGAAACTCGATCCCCCTACTAATAAAAGCTAACACACCATATGCCTTCTTAACAGCCCTATTAACCTGGGTAGCAACCTTCAGGGATTTATGTTCCTGGACACCAAGATCTCTCTGTTCATCTACACTACCAAGAATCTTCCCATTAGCCCAGTACTCTGCATTCCTGTTACTCCTTCCAAAGTGAATCACCTCACACTTTTCCACATTAAACTCCATTTGCCATCTCTCAGCCCAGCTCTGCAGCCTATCTATGTCCCTCTGTACCCTACAACATCCTTCGGCACTATCCACAACTCCACCGACCTTAGTGTCATCCGCAAATTTACTAACCCACCCTTCTACACCCTCTTCCAGGTCATTTATAAAAATGACAAACAGCAGTGGCCCCAAAACAGATCCTTGTGGTACACCACTAGTAACTAAACTCCAGGATGAACATTTGCCATCAACCACCACCCTCTGTCTTCTTTCAGCTAGCCAATTTCTGATCCAAAGCTCTAAATCACCTTCAACCCCATACTTCCGTATTTTCTGCAATAGCCTACCGTGGGGAACCTTATCAAACGCCTTACTGAAATCCATATACACCACATCCACTGCTTTACCCTCATCCACCTGTTTGGTCACCTTCTCGAAAAACTCAATAAGGTTTGTGAGGCACGACCTACCCTTCACAAAACCGTGCTGACTATCGCTAATGAACTTATTCTTTTCTAGATGATTATAAATCCTGTCTCTTATAACCTTTTCCAACATTTTACCCACAACCGAAGTAAGGCTCACAGGTCTATAATTACCAGGGCTGTCTCTACTCCCCTTCTTGAACAAGGGGACAACATTTGCTATCCTCCAGTCTTCCGGCACTATTCCTGTCGACAATGACGACATAAAGATCAATTGAGTGTTTGGGAATCAGAGCTACCTGGTCCCAATAATTGTAACCTGGTGTTCAAGACTCAACAGTGAGAAAAAGCTGGTATGTCTATTGTGAGTAAAATTGATTTATTACCAATTTTATATACACATAGCATAAATAAATATAATCGTTTTGCCACTGCAAATGCAATGGGGAAGAACGTCCACTAAGTGAACTGGCTTCAATGTGAGCCCTATCCCAAATCACATAGATGAACATTCAAATATTTGGCATGGGCACACATGCTGGCATTGGTGTTATTATGGCGCCCATCCTATGGATATGTTGGACTTTGGAATAGCACCTGGACACAGGGCAGTCTGGCCAAAGATCTGGAAAGTTGTATTTTTTTGTTGACGTTCTGTCACTGGTGGGCGCCAGCACAAAAAGCAATCGCAAGTCAAGATTTTAACTCGAGGCAGATGGGTAGTGGTGTGGTTTCAGACACACCTGCTACTACAGAAATGAGGACCAGACTATTATATGTCCCAGGCCTCATTTGAATCCCGCCATCTGACTTCCCACCTGGAGTGGGGGGGGGGGGGTGAGGGGGAGGGGAGGTGTTCAAAAATCATGTGGCCCTTAGGTCACTGCTAGCAGGAGGCCACTGCCATTTTAATCTCTTGAAATGCCGCTGAATCAATTCCTGTCTGGAATGGATAGAAACAGAGAAAGAGGGAGCAGAGCAACTGCTGTCAGGGGGAGATCAGGCAGTTCATGGACCTCTGTTGGCTTCCAAGTAAGTTGGTAAGGAGGTTTCAGGTGGATGTCTCAGAAATGAAGTGAAGAATCCAGGACACAGAGGCTACAACTATTTTTGTGCCAGAGGAACACTCATTCTCCTGTTGGCCATACTAAGCAAATCTCTTGGCTTACCTGGAGCATCACTTTGGCCTTCCACCAGATGCCAACCTTATACACCCTGACAGGAAAGCCAAAGTTAAAATGATATAGGAGTCCTACTGTCGCCAAAGGACCTCAATTTGCATAAATTCATGAAGATCCCGACTGCTTCAAGCGGGCACGTCATCTTGATGCAGGTTAATATTGAAGTTCTGAATTGAGTTCCGAGTAGGTAAATAAACTGATCACTTAACAGCATTCAAGTAGGTAGGGTTAAAATTTTACAGTCCCTTCATCACAACGTCTAACTGAATCTTGAATGAATCCAAGGTTTTCACCTCTACAACTCTTCCTAGAAAATCATTCCAAGCATTCATCATTCTTTGCATAAAGAAATTCTTCCCACTTCCTGTCTTAAAATGTCTTTTCACCAGTTTTTAGTGATACCCACTTGTTCTACTGCTCGACTTACCTTAACCTAGTGTCCTGGGTTGACCTTGTATACGCCATTTAATGTCTATTAAACTTGTATGATGTCCCCTCTTAGTCACTTCTTTTTAAGGCTAAAGAGTTGCTCCTGTCTTTCTTTGTAACTTAATGTTCTGCCACCTCGTATCAGCCTTATGGCTTTTCTAGAATATTAAGTTTGTTCCAATTAAACAATTCTAACAGATGAGCATTTGCAATGGAGAGGATTGAGACAGGAGAGGTGTGAGACAGTAGTCAGACAGAAAATTACCAACAAGAAAACACCTCCCTTGGAAATGAATAACAGTAATCTCATGCTTTAAGGAAATAGACATTTTGACAGGGTCACACTTCAATGGAATTGATCAATTCTGATTTAGAAGGAAAATGAATGACAGAGTTTCGGATAAAAAAGACCCTTGACAACATACTATTGCTTTCACAGACTTTTGTTTTCACTGGCATTCTGACAGTAACACTCATGTAAAGTAACATGGTTACCCTCTAACACGACTACCGTTGCCATGACTTCAAGGGCTTTTAACATAATTGGAGCAGTTCCGAAAACTTGAAACTGCTGTGTGAAATGTTGGTGAAGGAATCCAAATCCTCATTTTGAATTAGGAAATGGAAAAAGCAGAGTTTGTGAGCTGAATCTTGTAACTCTTCTAAGACTTTGACAGTAGTTCATTTGACTGGTACCATTTTTTTTTTGATTCCATGAATCTAGTAGTCACCAAATCCCATTTACCATTAAACTGAGTTTTATAGCCATGAAATAGGGTGAACTTTCACTTTTAATGAAATATTGGAAAATGCCTGTTCTTCACTGCGTCTGTCAGCTGCTGATCAAATTGCATATTTCCATGCTGTGGGTTCCTGCAATTTCGTTGTGGTAAAAAGCAGTTATTCTTCAAAATAACTATTGAAACATTTTCTTTTCCCAGTAGATTGAAATTACACAAAACAAATTATCATATAACAGACTTTAAAAAAGAATTGCTTTACCTGACATCCAAATCTGTATTTGGATATTTTGTTCTAAAAACAATTAACTTTAAATAGAATAGAAAAAGGATTCACGTTTATATATGAGACCTTATAACATCCTCAGGATTAAAATTTGTGCAGAAACTTAAAGGGCCAAGGCTCTGAATGGGAGATTTATTGCAATTATTTCCAATAAAGAAAATGTCTGAGAAATCTGATGCAGGGCACAGAACCTTCAGATGGTCTAACTACTCTTTAATCAAAGTGCTTGTAGTCCAAAGCAGGCAGGGTGGGCGTGGAAGGGGTGTAAGACCTCAGTGGACATGAGTAGAAGCGTCCATGGAAAGGAGCTGCTCAGGTAAAGTTAACAAAGGCGGCAGTGCTACCTTAAACATGCCCCGCACAGCAACTCAGTACTGCATTTGATATAATGACCTTCCCAGGGCAGCCAAGGTAAAAATGGACCTTCTAAGGCTGCACTGAGAATGCACTAAATTAAGTTTGCCACTTAAAATCACTTTTCCCTTACTGTACTGAAGAGTTTCAGTAATTTATTCTCAATGTTCTGGTGTACTGCCTAACATCTTATTAAAGGAAAAGACAGGGAGAGGTTGGGCAAAGATAATGCCTACACAAACTCAGGTAACTTCCCTTCATAAGTGGAGGAAGCGCTCGGAGGCAGATGGCAGAGGGTGTCGGACACAAGGAAGTCAAAAGGCAGGCACCTGTTTTAGGCACAGCATGGCATTTTGCTACTGCTCCTTTTCATGTTATTATATCACATATAGTAGAATCATACAGCACAAAAGGAGACTATTCATCCCACTGTGCCTGTGCTGGCTTTTTGAAAAAGCTATCCAATTAATCCCACTACTCTGTTCTTTTCCCTTCACTCTGCAAATTTTTCCTTTTCAAATATCTAATATAATGTGTCAGCAGACACTTTGGCTGTGCTGCTATGAAACTGCGCATGGGTTCCTTAACAAGCATAAATTGTTCTGTTCCAGATCATCAATAATATTCATTAATAAACTTCAAGAGGGGTATGCACACTCAAAGCAGAATGACGTATGCAATGAATAGTGTGTTAGTGCTTTCTATCAACAATGCAACTTTTACTCGTATCTACTGTTTCATTCAAATTAGGAAAGAGTAAAATGTGACCCAAAATTACTAAGGAAGGGAGTTAACAACAACAAATTCAAAAACAAATATGAACAATTCATCATTTCCATTCACTTTGTCATGTTAGTGAAATTTTTACACAAAATGTTGATGAAAGTCACTCATTTTGTTTAATATTGGGACAAATTGTGATGTATATCATTTTGACAAGTAAATACAGCTCTATTTGTTTAATGGGTTTGCAAAATGTCTCATTCCTGTCAATTGCAAATATCATTCTTTACATCTGATGTTGGCAGCTCTACACAAGGTGTGACTAAGAGAAACTAACAAATGTCCAGATATCTTCATATAACATTAATTCAGCAGACTGCATTTTCTCAGTGAAGTTGCTGAGGAGCCCACATATTGGTAAAAAATAGGCAAATAAGAATATTAACGAATTCAAACTAGCAGGTACATACCCTTGGTCCATGCACAGGTGAAATAATGGTTCCTGTCCCTGTCTGAGCTTTACACTCCCCATATCCCCAACCACAAGATCCACCCACTACTTGCAGCTTCCCATCATTCTGTCTCCAACATCAGACTTTGGTGAATAAGGAGTGACAGCACTAGATAGAGCAAAGAGGAACAGAATTCAGAAGAATGGGAAGCAGGTGCATCAGAGAGAAAGGGGACCAGAAACATAATGGAAATTGAGAGGCAAAAGTATGAGGGAGAGAAGGGACTGTGTCTGATAGTCACTGATCTCTCCCACAGATAGGGTACGTAAGCAATGTTGTGTAAAGGTCTCACCTTAGGAAAAAATGATCCACAGAAACACCTGGGACTAAATTGTATTCTTGCAACGGGCCGGAAGGTGGGGGAAACCCCGCCTCAGCCCTCTGTTGGACCCCCAAAGCCATTCCATGGTGGGCAGTCAATTAACTACCCGTTGTCAGGGATGCTGCCCCTTTAAGGGATGAGCTCCTGCCTCCAGAGCGGCTAGCCAATCAGATGGCCAGCAGCTATGCAGTACTAAAAGCACCGCTGGGAGCAGTGGCCACTGCCGGAACTGCAGGAGGCCCTGTGGCACCGAAGAAAGAAGAGACCTGGGACAGGTGAGTGGGGTCAGGGTCACCAGGGTCATTCAGGCAGGCCCTGGCGAGGGTGTTGGCTGCGCTGCTGTGCACAAGCACAAATTCTCCTGTTCCAGATCTTGTCACTAATATTCAATAATACACTTCAAGAAGGGTATGTATACTCAAAACAGAATGACATATGCAATGAGTAGTGTGTTAGTGCTTACTATCAATCTTGCACCTTTTACTCGTATCTACTTTTTCATTAAGATTAGGAGGGTTGGGGAGGGTGGGGGGTTTGCCTTCCTGGGGGAGGGCAGGGATCATCACGAGGGGGGCCCTCTGGGAGCCCTGGATTCCCACCAAATGAGGTATCCCCCCGACCCCACTAGGAGGCCACCAGGTTTTATCTGGCAGCTTTTCCCGGCGGCAGCAGGCCCCTCCGCCTCCCTCCAAATTGAGGTGGAGGCAGGAAGACACCCTTGAGTGGCCATTAATTGGCCACTTAAGGGCTTCAATTAGTCCAGGGAAGATAGGGTCATTTTGCTTGCTCCCCACCTCTGTGCCCATCTCCAAGGGCAGAATAAAATTCTGCTTCTGACCTGCTGATGGGACTGTGGGAATTTACAAAATTCATCACTGCCAGATTTCTCAGCAGGGGCACACCAGATGACATGTGCCTCGTGCACCCTACAATGTTGCTCTTCCCCTCCAGTTGAGGGCTGAAATGCCATGGATTCCTGAGGCATGTCCAAACTGGAAGTGGGGGAGCAGTGATGTTGGGAACTGGAGATGTATGTGAATCCTGTTGAGAAGCCTAGCTGCACTCTGTCTGTAACTTTTTAATTCCCACAACTTCATCTGAAGATCAGTTGTTTCTGACGGCAGGGTTTTCTGAGATGAGCGTCTTTAATTAATACCATACACATCACCTCACTTATTTGCTGAAAGTGCACCCATGTGTTCATTGGCTGTCCAGGTTTGGCTGGGATTTCTGACCTTGCTACACTCGACACTTAATATCATAGCTCTCACAAATATAATAGTCATTTGGGTGAGGTACTGGGGTAAGCTAGGCCTACAGTAAGAAGATAGCAGGTTAAGAAAAGAGAAAATTAGCAGAGGAAATGGAAAAGAAAAACAGTTGTGTTCGTTAACTGATTGCTTAGATAATAATGAGCAGGAAATAGCAAAGAAATTCTTTACATCAGTCTTCACAAATGAAGGCTGTAGAGAAATTGTGGGCCCTGTCATTTTGGTGTAGGATCTACTGATCACTGTATTTTCATCTGATTGTTAATTTTAGCAAAAAAGTAGACATGTGTAAAGGCCAGGAATACAGCTTTGTACTTTTGCTTACATTTTGAAAGAAATGATCACATGGTGGAAACTATAGTCATGTCTACAATGCAACTGGGGCAGTTCAGATAAATGTAGTACATGGATCTGAACGGGTTCATGCTGGAGACAGTGAGAGCAACCCCTCCCACTATAGTGATGATGATCATGGTAATGAGCTTTGGAAGAAGAGAGTAGCAGCATGAAGGATGCTAGCTAGAGAGGCTTGTGAAGAATTTAAGTAGAGATGTGTAAATAATGAGAGTTATTAGTTGACCTTAACCAGACTCTGAGGCATTAGCAACAATACCCAAGCTATGCTACAACTACAACACACAACACTAAACCTTAGAATCTCCAAGGAATTATCAACAGGAAGGTGAGAGCTTGTCACCCAAATGCTCTTTGTTTTGTTTCACGAATTTTGATTTTGTCATTCCTGCCTCTTATTTCAGTTTGAACAAAGATGATGTATACTGCAACCTTCTGTGATTTCATGTTCACAAAATTTAAAAAGATCGAGGGAGATGGTTGTGGACAACAATGATATAGTGTTAAGCTTGAAGCTGTGAAGTAAAACCGTGTTTAAAAGTGCTTTGGAATGGGCTCATACAAACAAGCAAAACTGTGTAGTTCAACTGAAAAATATTCTCAAATAACACCAGGAGATATGGAATGGTGCGAGCAGAAGATGGCTGCCTGTGGTACTGTTGTACTTTGCAAGATGAGCAGATCACATGGTTCCTCCCTAAAATCTCTTAAAAGTGCCATGTAAGAGTCCCCACCCCTCTATCCCAGTGAAATGAATGGAAATAAAAATGGAATGGTTTCTATAATGGACTGCCAATCCACCAAGTCAGTTTTACACCCAGGCAGCAAGTTGAAAATCTGCCCTGTGAGTTTAGCTTGCCAAGCAGGATATCACAGTCTGGCCAGACTCTGTCTTCACCCAATGGCCACACACAAGCATTTTCCAGCAGGGTTTGTTGGATAGCAGTCAGGAACTGGAAATTACTCAAGTTTCCCCTTCTTGGACCAGGGATAATGAAACAATGAAATGCCACTTACCAGCATGTAGCTTGAAATCAGCTAAATTAACACAGATCACAGATCAAAGCTAGAACCTTCCTGTTCTCTATGGTTCACTTGTAGTACAGTTACGACTGAGCTGGAACGGGAGTTATTGCAGCATATTTACTGAGATATTTTGTTAATAATTCAAGAGTATTTCTTTGGGCGTGAATTCCTGCAATCATTCTACTGATCGTGCACTGTAACTTCAGCTGAAGAGCCACGAATATCCTGGAAAACTCCCTGTGGAAGTTCATCTCCTAATGTATTGGTAATTGGAAACCTGTCTTAGAATAGCTGTTCCACAAGTCTAAACAAGAAGACTATAGATAGCCAGTCATCTGTTTATACTGAAATTAGTAACTGTAGTTCAAGATCTTTTCCAGTATTACTCTAAAGCTGATAGAAATACATCTGGTCATCATTGACAAGAATAATCTAAGACAATCACATACTCAGTTTAGTATATCTAACAATAGACTAATAGTTATTTAGCAAAATCAGGGGCCAAATGTATCAAGTGAATGCCTCAGGGCAAAGAAAGCTACTCCAAAGATTTTCATGATCTATCGCTGCCTGATGTGGGAGACCACTTAAATGTTTCAGAACTTAGGCTGGGATGACAACAGAACAGATTACAGAAAGGTGAAAGATTGAAGCCCTATTATCTATGAAGAAATTCAATGTCACAAGATAAATGTCTCTAAATGCATTCTGCATGCTATCTGGACTGTACAGATAAAAAGGAAAGCTATGAATGTTCAAAATTTGAAATAAGAATACCAAAAGTTTAATATACAGGCAGGTCCCAACATAACTAGCACATGGCAATTACTTCTCCTTCCAATCCTGCATGGTGATCTCTAGATTACCACAAGGTTCCATCCTAGGCCGTCTCCTTTTGCTTGTTTGCATGTTGCCCCTTGACATTCTCAAACATGAAGGCAGTTTCCATATCTATGTTAACAATACCCCCAATCCTCTAGCTCCACCACTCCTCCTCCATCCTGGATACAATGACCATCTCTGCTTTTTCAGACTTCCTATCTGTCTGATGTCACATTGTGCATGAACCAGAATTTTCTCCAACAGAAGTGAGGAAAAACAAAACTATTTTATTTGTCTTCCATCAAAAACTCCGAAATCTTGCCTGCAACTCCATTCTTTCCTAATCTGCCGACTCAGGCTGAAACCAATGATGCGCAAGCTCGGCATCAATTCCCTGCCTCAATGAGGTGGAAGTCCCGCCTCAGACCAATTAAAGGCCTGGGGACCGTAAAATGTGGGCCGCATCCCCAGCCAGGCAGAGGCGGGTTCGCCACAGACTTTTCAGTTGGTAGACAGCTCCCGTCCGCCAAGGGTAAATTTCAGCCCATTGTTTGGGTTTGGATCTATCCCACCCTTACTATTTGAAATTTTTATGCATTATTTCATTACCTCAAGACTTGACTTCTCTGATGCCTTCCTTATTAACTTTAGGAGCTTCAAGCTTCTAGCTCCAACATTCTGCTGCTCTCACCCTGTTCCACAACAAATCCTGCACACCCAGCTTTTCTGTTCTCACTGACCTCCACTGGCTCCTTGTTCTCCAACACGCTGAATTCAAAATCCTGGTTCTGGTTTACAAATCACTGCATGGACCCAACAGCCCTCCCTCCACCTTCCTCAGCCTTACATTTCCACCTGCAGCTTTTGACTCTGGCCCACTATGCATCCACCTGACCATCACTCTTCCATCTCAGGCAGAACTTTTAGTCACCTTGGCCCGACTTTCTAGAACTCCCCTCCCCTTAACCTCATTGTCTGAATACTCGCCTCTAAAAGTTTCCTCAACATTTTTCTGACCACGATTGAGCTCATCTCTAACTCCTCTATTGTTGCTTCGCATTCGTGCCTTTGAACATTTTATTACATTCGCAGCTCTATAAAATTGCAAGTTGTTGTTTGGCATCTGAAAGAAAGTTGCCTTAATCTTTCAAATGCTGACCAATATTCTGTGCATTTCCAGCATTTTCTGCTTTTATTTCACAAAAAGCTTGTGTTGTGATAATTCATCAGTCTGGAAGAAAAAAGGGTTGTGTTTTCCTCTCAATGGCATATATTTTCTACCATGCTGACAACCTGACTGCCTGGCAATCAAAATCAGTTTCAGCAGACTGCAAATGAAAATCTATAATTTGTGACTTTAAGCAGAGATGCCCTCAATAAACTTACAAAGATTAGGACATTGCAAGCTTATTTCACCTAAAACTTTTTCACATATCATTGTGTGAGGTGTGAATAGAATTCCCTCTAATAATTGTGAAGCTGTGGTGTGAAAATAAATTTAAATGGGGTATCGTACGCCTGAGCTGCTTGTGAGGTTTAGGACACAAGAACTAGTTCACAGCAACAGTTGCAATCATTCTGAAGAGCTGACATCCAACTCAGTTCATTTACCTCTAATATGTTCACAGGAAATATATTCTTGGATGAACCTTCAATTTTCTCAGCCAAACCAAATCAAAAGACAATCAATCTGTCCTCAGTCCAAACAAACCCACCAGCATAAATCTGCCTGCCTTTTCCATTTTGGTTGCTAAT
Organism: Heterodontus francisci; assembly: GCF_036365525.1. NCBI lineage: Eukaryota > Metazoa > Chordata > Chondrichthyes > Heterodontiformes > Heterodontidae > Heterodontus > Heterodontus francisci. The sequence continues at coordinate 119,343,191 of NC_090374.1, forward strand.
GATCCCGTGTTCTTTCAATTTTGTGACTGTACTGCAGTGTAGATTTGAATGAGTTGATTGAAGTGATTGGCCAGTCTGGCCACTGATTAACCAATTGCAATCTCCCACAGCCCCTATTTTTGAAGCTAAACTTTCTGTGACACAGTCCAGTTCTTTTCCAAACCTCATAGCATATAGATTTCCTTGTGGTTTAAGGCAGATCTCTGATGATTGATGCTTCAATGTTGTAGAACATTTTATATTAAAGAAAAGGTAAAAAGTCTAAACATTTGACAATAGAATTTATTTTGGTCTTTTAATGACTGATATGTTAGAAACAAGTACAGAAATATTAAAGATCAGAAACTCAACTTTATGAGAGCTTGGGGAAATGAAGAAATCCTTTATTTCCTTTCATTGATCAACTTTTTAAAATAAACATTAAAGACTCAGTTCTGCAGCGATTACATGATACAGAACAAGCAGATTTCAAAGTTCATAAAATAAATTCAGAACTCATAGGCGGATGAATGTTTAGTTGTAAAGCGGCCAGTAAAACGTCTGAACTTCATGAATTCAGAATCAAAACTATAAAGTCTAAGGAAATTGAGAACAGAATAAAAAAATGGAAATTTATATGTTTACTTTGGGAAAGGAAGGATCTTACATATTCTGATGACGTGTTTTAAAAACTGGAATCAATACTCGTTGCATCAACATATTTTACTGGAATACATGGCATGATGCTGATGATACCCAAACTGGATCAGTTTACTTGTAAAAGCCCTAGAAAAACATGCCACATGATGGCATTTTGGAGGCTTAGCTTAGAGGAGATACAATCTTTAATTATCTGAGGAATAGCTAGATCCTGACAATAGTAGATTCTCGAATGAACAAACAACTGCAGCCTCAATAATGCAAACATCCAGAGGCCAGTTTTGATGGTTAACATGTGAAATATTTACCAGTCTTTCTCCTTCCTGACCACCTGCGCATTTCCAGCATTTTCTGCTTGGACTTTCAAATTGTGATTTATACATTTAAATATGTGATCCAATGAAACCTATACAGAATTAAATGTCTTCGAAGAGAAATATAGAAGTGTTACTACCATTGGCCTAGCCAGGCTATCTCCTTGGGGGAAGGTTGACATGTTTTTAAGTGGCCAAATGTGTCATTCAAAATATTTTATGTCCTATACACATGATGGAATATCATGATGCATATTGAAATACAACTCAATGCCATTAAATTACATACTCATGCTAAAATGATATATAATTCTTTTACTTTCACACAGCAATAACCTTCCTCACAATTCACCTCCTTTTCTCCAGTTCTCCAGCATAGTAGTTCAAAAGAAGCATTCATAAGGTATGCTGAACTAAAATTAAATATGAATACTTTAATGTTTACAATAAAATGGTAAAAAAAGTGATGTTTACTCTTTCTAAACACTACTGAATACTGAATAATGAGGTGATAACTGCTCATTTTAACAGATTAACATTTACAAAAATAGGAAGGTGAATCATGAATCTACTCCATAAAGTAATGTATGTTTGGACTGCACATTTAAACACAAATTATGGCTGCTCTACATTTAGCAGGTTTCTATAGAAACAATTAGGGCATAATTTGAGCTTTCAAATAACTCTATTACACGGTACATGCTAAACAAGCAAATAAAATAAAAACATAAAAGCCACCAATTTTCCTATTAATTGTAAAGCAGATCATTGGTGATTTAATTCACCCTATCAGATTGCCACCCTATTCTTAATAAGTGCAGCTAAACTCTGCACAGTACTTGTTGCTGCAGAGCATGTTTTAGAAAATTGACGCACGTCCACATTTTAAAAATACTTAGGAGGACGTGGAACAGAAGCTGTTTGCTTTGAATGAACTGCTCATTGCTGTCCATCAGGCAAAAATTGTCTCGTTTCACAGCTCTGTGAAATTAAGCAATCATGTTTGTTGAACTTAACCAGGTGATTGGGCAATATTTCATTGATGATTTATGAGGTGGGGATGGGTATTGATACCATATGTATTAAAAGGTTACTGCTGCACAAATAAAAAGTAATTCTGGACATTATCAAAGCACACTAGAATCAATAAGTAGGCAGCAGAAATTCCAGCTATTCACTTGGCTTATTTTGATGAAAGGTATAAGGTAATTTAGCTGGAGTGCCATTCCTTCAGCCAAAAAAAAATACATTAATACGATTTGTGTGCCATTAAATGTCAAGACACAGCACGACTTCTCAAAAATACCACAAATATTATTTAATAAATCATAAATTTCACTAATACTAGGTGCAATTGAAAGGCCAGCTTGTTAGTCTGTAGTTTTGTGTGTGCTTCACCTCTCCGGTGGATGTATGGCATTACTTTGAACATCAAAACAGTTTGTTCAGTGTCCTGGTAAATATTTATCCTTCAAACAACACCACTGAAAACCCAGAATAACAGTGAGGCTAATGGCACTCGCCAGTACTTATGCACAAATGGTTCAGTAACTTCAGACGAGGGGCAGCTGTAGAATTGACCTCAAATGTACAAATAGTGCTGTCCAAGTTGTATCGCTCCACCATTGGCTTCGCAAAAAGAGTGTCTCACTGTCTGGTTCACCATTGAAAGGCGTGAAGTTGGTGTACTTTTTCTCTCTTAATTCAATCTTTATTTCCCTTTCCATATATGATTTGACATTGAGTTCACCCAATCTAATTTCCACTTCTTCAGTCCTTGCACATCCTATCAGATTAGCTAAGGAGATACGCAGTTGTTTACCCTGTTCACTCAGATCTCAGATGGCAAGTTTTCCTTGTTATGTCATTATTGGAACAGACTTTCAGCAACTTGCCACGCAAAAATCATAAAAATCTGAACGTGCAAGGGGAAGTCTAAATAGCAGCAGATGCCACTTCAGTAAAATGTGGTCCATTGTTTGGTAATTGTATCTCATTGCTGTTTGTATAACCTAGTTGTGTGCAAACTGGCTGCCGTATTTCCCTACATTACAACATGATTACACTTCAACAGTACTTTATTGGCTATAAAGTGTTTTGAGATGTTGTAAAGTCATGAAAGGTGCTATATAAATACAAGTTTTTTCTTTTATTAATAAACAAATTACAGAGATAACTAATGTCAGAGATTGGTGAAACTTTATTTTTGATCAGCCAAATGTTTAAAAATCCAAAACTAGCTAGGGAAATTTACAAAAGTAGATCTTCTGTTTGCCTGATATGCAGACTGACCTCACTTGCCTAACTGCTTAGAGCTTATGTTCCTACTGACAGCAGCCAAGGATTAGGAACTCCAAGTCTTAGTTACCATACTGCTAGAATTTAAGCACACGTTTGCCATCACAAAGTGCTGGTAAACTGGTGAGCAGGCACCAGGCTGCTCTCCATTAATCACATTTTACATAGCTCCAAGCATGTTCCAAGTTCTAGCATTAACTAAGTACGGATATTAAAATTATCATAACTAATGATTAATCACTTTGCGCACTTATTGTATGCCTTATTGTTGAGGCTTACCTAAATAACTTTTAGTTAATTTGGCTTTCCCCGTGTCAATTGCCTTAAAAGAAATAAAGTTTTATGAGCAAGATTTAATATAGGAGACCGATACAACAGGCTGAGGTTCGTGGATGGACTCTGAAATCCGTATGCTCCTGAACAGCTCAACTCTGAAATCTGTATGCCCCTTAGCAGCATTTACTGGCTTCACTATTGAACAAACATCATGGTGTACAGCAGAATTTCAGAGCTTTTAATTATGTTATTGACATTTGAGCACAAAAACAGAAATAATACTGACAGGTGTATGAATATTGACTAGCACAATACAAATCCTTTAATTCATAGTCTGAAAATCAAAATTACATCATTTCATTATCCATGAGAAGCTAACATTTCACTGTACATATCAAGGTTGTATGTCAATGTGGTATGCTAATGTTGACTATATATTATTTAAATACAGTAACAGCTAGCTTTTTACCTTTTATATAATCCACAGCAAGGTGCAACTTATATTCTTTCAGCAGCAGGATGGATACAGTTCAAGACAGATCAATTCTATGTAACAATAACAATATCATTCTCAATATTTGAACATTGTAGCTGAAGCAGCATATTTCTGTCAAGCAATCCTGGAACAATGTTTGACACAACTAAAAGAAATTAGAGAAATAAATACATACATCATTTGAAGTTTAAACAGACAAGCCATCACCAACTTCTCCACAATATATTGCGCCCTCAAAGTATCACTGGTACATACCTTAAAAATATGTGCATATAGACAAACACAATCAAAAGAAATGAAGAAAAATAAAATCGTATACAAACCAATGGGCCCAAATCTTTAGCCATGCAACTGCATCCAGAGGAAATAAAAATAGCAGAGGATTATCTCCTGACTTATACAAATGCACTTGAAGTCAATATTAAATAATACACAGTTGAATTTTCCAGTGTTACCAGCAGTATATTTATTAATTTAGCCAATATGCCTGAGTGAGCTAGCTCTTACTCAGAGCAGACTATTTTAACCCTGATTTGTTTTCTTTTATTGGTTATAGGATCTCGTACTTTTTTTTTCTCCAGCCTCTTTGGTGATTTATAACTTAAAGAAAGAAGTCTCTTTTGGGATGTCGAAATCAGAGAGTTGCTCCTCCTGTGTACTTGGGTCAAAGTATTGGGCATCAAAGTCAGTTGTTTCATTTAGATCGATGTCCTGCTCATCACTGCTCTCAGCACTGTAATCAATCTCTTCAAGGCAGCGCGGCTCATCCTCATCAAGGACTTGAGTGGTAGGACTGCAGGTAAAACAAATATTTAAAAGTTCAATAAAAATTGGCAGAAACCCACACCCTCCCACAAAAAAAATCATATTTGCAGGATTTTATTATATACAGTTGATTTACTTTAGTATTGAAATGCAAAACGTTTTTTTTTATTTGTTTGTGGGATGTGAGTATTGCTTGCTAGGCTAGCAATTATTGCCCATCCCTAATTGCTCTCAAGAAGGTGGTGGTGAGCTGCCTTCTTGAACTGCTGCAGTCCACATGGGGTAGGTACACCCACAGTGCTGTTAGGAAGGGAGTTCCAGGATTTTGATCCAGTGACAGTGAAGGAACAGCGATATAGTTCCAAGTCAGGATGGTGTGTAGCTTGGAGGAGAACTTGCAGGTGGCGGTGTCCCAAACATCTGCTGCCCTTGTCCGTCTAGGTGGTAGAGGTCACAGGTTTGGAAGGTGCTGTCGAAGGAACCTTGGTGAGTTGCTGTAGTGCATCTTGTAGATGGTACACACTGCTGCCACTATGGTGGAGGGGGCAGTGAATGTTTGTAAATGGGGTGCCAATCAAGCGGGCTGCTTTGTCCTGGACGGTGTCGAACTTCTTGAGTGTTGTTGGAGTTGCACCCATCCAGGCAAGTGGAGAGTATTCCATCACACTCCTGACTTGTGCCTTGTAGACGGTGGACAGGCTTTGGGGAGTCAGGAGGTGAGTTACTCGCTGCAGGATTCCTAGCCTCTGACCTGCTCTTGTAGCCACGGTATTTATATGGCTACTCCAGTTCAGTTGCTGGTCAATGGCCGCCCCGAAGATGTTGATAGTGGGGGATTCAGCGATGGTAATGCCGTTGAATGTCAAGGGGAGATGGTTAGATTCTCTCTTGTTGGAGATGGTCATTGCCTGGCTTTTGTGTGGCACGAATGTTACTTGCCACTTATCAGCCCAAGCCTGGGTATTGTCCAGGTCTTGCTGCATTTCTACACGGACTGCTTCAGTATCTGAGGAATCATGAACTGTGCTGAACATTGTGCAATCATCAGCGAACATCCCCACTTCTGACCTTATGATGGAAGTTAATATAAAGCATCAGACCATCTAGGAAAATCTTTAACAAACAACACAGACTCTGATATCAACACATATAAAAAGTGCAAACTACATAGTAAAATACGAAAGACGCTTGGCCGGATTTTTGAAGGGCTTGGGAGGCGAGCATGGAGGTGGAAGGGCCTGAAATTTCCCCCTGCTGGCCGGCATGCCGATTGGCCGGCATTTGCCTGCTTCCTGGCCTTTTTGAAACAGGCTGGATTGTGGGAGGGTGGTGGTGGGGGGGGGGGGGGGGGGGGGTTTGCTGTTGGGTGACGGCTAACTGCCTGCACGTAGCAAGTAGCTACTTAAGGCCACTCTGCCGACGCTGGATGGAATTTTCCACTCTTCACTTGCCTGGATGGGTGCAGCTCCAACAACATACAAGAAGCTCGACACCATCCAGGACAAAGCAGCCCACTTGACTGGCACCCCATCAATCACTTTCAAAATTCACTCCTTCCATCACCGACGCACAGTGGCAGCAGTGTGTACCATCTACAAGATGCACTGCAGCAACTCACCAAGGCTCCTTCGACAGCACCTTCCAAACCCGTGACCTCTACCACCTAGACGGACAAGGGCAGCAGATGTTTGGGAACATCACAACCTGCAAGTTCTCCTCCAAGCCACACACCATCCTTACTTGGAACTATATCGCTGTTCCTTCACTGTCGCTGGATCAAAATCAGCCCCCCAACTGAGGCTGAGGCTGAAGCCCAACAAAGGGATGGAGGAGATTTCCTTGCAGCAGACTGGGGGATGCCTACGCTCCATTGCAAATTAACTCTCTTCACCCCTTTCTCCACTTCCGCAGCCACGATTGGCAGAGGGTCATAGCTGTGGCCGCTGGCCGTCCTGTAGAGGAGTCCCCCCTCCACGATGACGGCCTGGCAGCTCTGGCCTCTATGTAATTTTAAGTTTTTAAAAAGTCTTCAGAGGGCACCCTCTCTTTCACTGACCGACATCAGCAGCTCCCATCTTTCACAGTGGGGCTGCTGGTCAGTTAGTGCTGGAGGCCCTCTATTGGCCCTCCCCCTTAGGAGCCCACCCACCATACTTAATTGCACAGGATTACCGGGGGCGGCTACTTAATTGGTCATCTCCTCAAAAATCGTTTCCAGGGCCTCGCCACCGGCAGTTCCGGGTGTGCGACCCAGAATTGGCCTCGGGATCCTGGAATAAAAATCCAGCCCACGATTTCAACCGACTGCTGAAATATTCACAATTATCTCCTTATTCTTCTATAGGCGATGCTTAATATAGGAGTTGGGTGAACACAGGAATCCAGAGAGTCATATTAACCTTCATTTCTATCCATTTGTTTACCACACCAAATATTTTAAGACATTTATTTGGACTTTTTAGATTCCAAGATATTGAATGTGTTTCTATAATTATGCATAGTGAAACAAATAACCCAGCCTGTTTCGATTTTCATGTTAGAGCAAAAACCTTTTAACACAAAAAATAACTTTTTGATCAATAGGAAATTGAAATGAATGCTTCTGATAATACAACACCCCAAAACGATCAGAAAAGTGTAGCCATGTAGAAAATAGACCATTATACAATGATCCAAAATGGTGATCTTCATAGGTTTTTTTTTTAAAAGCAGAATCCTGAGCTTTGGTCACAGCATCTCTCTATTGGAACTGGAAAATAAAATTCATCACTCTAAAAAGTAAAATGCCATACAAATGACAGGATTATTTGTGAAGTATAATGGGAGATAAGTATAGTTAGTACACAATTGATTCCTTTTTTTAAAAAAAAAAAGTGCAATGTTCACACGACAATTCACAGCAATTCAAGAGATAAATGATTTATAGTGGAATAGGATTTCAGCTGTATAACTGATTTCAACAACAATGCTAAAAAAAAATCCATACATCAAAAGAAAAAAAAAACGCTCAACTCTAAAAGACACGTAAGGCAGGGCAGTGATGGTGACCAAAGCCTGCATTTTCTGAGCATGTGAAGGTGGTGAGGAGTTTTGCCTGGTACTCAGCACATATTGCAAAATGATGCGCACACTGGCTATGCAACTTTCCATCCATTGATTTTATTAGCATTATTTTTATGTTGAAAATAGATATGATTGCAATGGCACTACTGCAAGTTTATTAAGGAACAATCCGCTGCAGGTTGGTTGGAAACTCTGGAGCTGGAGTCTAAGACAATGGAGATTCTAAAAACTATGACTGACAATAACTACAATCCATATTATGGATTGTGGGTCATCACTGCTGCCATTGTAGAGTGACTTTCACATTAAAAAAGTAAATCTTGCTTAGCAGCATTTATTGAATTGTATTTTAGAAAATATACATTCATCTGCTGAGTTATTCAAAAAGACAGGAAGTGTGAGTCCCTTGAAAACTCTAAACATGCAGCATTTATCTTGACCTAGACTGGAATTTTCCACCCCCCAAAAGAGCAGGCTAGTGGCAGGCGGGGGCGTAAAATGGAGTGGGAGGCTGGGGGGGGTGGGGGGGGGGGCCCCTTCCTGACCCACTCCCGCTGCCAAGTTACGCAAGGTGGCCGCAGTGAGAAACAACCCGCCCGCCCCAGGCCAATCAAGGCCCTTAAGTGGCCAATTAACTGTCACTAAGAGCCACCGGCAACCACCACAGGTATTTTACGTTTAGCAGGCGGGTGGCTGAGGCCTCAGAAGGCCTGCCTGATGAAACTAGGCGGCTTTCTTGAAGGCTTGGTGGGGGGGGACCCTTCTAATCGGGCACCCTGTGCCCCATAGAGAGCTGCTTCTGAAGCTCCAACTGGCCCCCCTAATCGATCCCTCTTGGCTCACCGGGGCCCGACAGATTGTCCTTGGCGAGGTCCTAAAAACTTAGCTTTTTTCTGGTTGATTGGCCAGCAGCTCCATTAGACAGGATGTCCACCTCAATGAGATGGAAGTCCCACCCAAGACCAATTAAGGGCCTGGGGAGCATAAAATCTGGTCTGGATCCCCATGCTTGGCAGTGGCGGGCTCGCCACTGACTTTTCAGGCTGTGGACGGGGCCTCCCGCCCACCATAAAATTCTGGCCCTATACACAGGTGGCAGTAGACCCTCTGATGCAGAAGCACAAGGTAAACAAGATAGTGCTACTGCAATTTATGGGGGTGCCATGAACCACCTGAAGAGTTGTATAGTCCAGCTGTGTGGGTCATCATATACAAAGGCTTGCAACTGCAGGAGCTGTCCCAAATATAAACAAGTGGGATTCTACAGCATTGGGAGACAAATCCATTACATAAATACTTCAACTTGAAATGAATCTGTAATAAACACACCATAACATAGCTCATGCCATAGGGGTTAACATATTGGCAAGGATAGAAGATTGGATAGCTAACAGGAAACAGAGTAGGCATAAATGGGTCGTTTACTGATTGGCAAGATGTAACAAGTGGTGTGTCACAGGGATCTGTGCTGGGGCATCAACTTTCTATACTTTATATAAATGACTTTGATGAAGGGACCAAAGGTATGGTTGCAAAATTTGCTGATGAAAAAAGATTGGTAGGAAAGTAACTTGTGAATAGGGCATAAGGGGACTACAAAGGGATATAGATAGGTTAAGTGAGTAGGCAAAGACCTGGCAAATGGAGCATAATGTGGGAAAGTGGGAAATTGTCCACTTTGGCAGGAAGAATTTAAAAAGCATATTACCTAAATGGTGAGATTGCAGAGCTCTGAGATGCAGAGGGATCTGGGTGTCCTAGTGCATGAATTGTAAAAGGCTAGTATGCAGGTACAGCACTTAATTAGGAAAGCTAATAGAATATTATCGCTTATCGTGAGGGGAATTGAATACAAAAGTAGGGAGGTTATGCTTCAGCTATACAGGGCATTGGCGAGACCACATCTGGAGTACTGTGTACAGTACCGGTCTCCTTATTTAAGGAAGGATGTAAATCCGTTGGAGACAGTACAGTGAAGGTTTACTAGACTAATATCTGTAATGGGCGGGCTGTCTTATGAGGAAAGATTGGACAGGCTAGGCTGGTATCCGCTGAAATTTAGAAGAGTAAGAGGCGACTTGATTGAAACATATAAGATCCTGAGAGGTCTTGACAGGGTGGATGTGGAAAGGATGTTTCCCCTTGTGGGAGAATCTAGAACTAGGGGTCATTATTTAAAATAAGGGGTCACCCATTTAAGACAGAGCCGAAGAGAAATGCTTTCTCTCAGAGGGTCGTGAATCTTTGGAATTCTCTTCCTCAAAAAGCGGTGGAAGCAGAGTCTTTGAATATTTTTAAGTTAGAGGTCGATAGGTTCTTGATAAGCAATGGGGTGGAAGGTTATTGGGGGTAGGTGGAAATGTGGAGTAATCAGTTCAGTCATGAACTTATTGAATGGCGGAGCAGGCGAGAAGGGTCGAATGGCCTACTCCTGCTCCTAATTCGTATGTTTGTATGTATACTGGGATAGTGCAGTTGAGTGTACCATGCAGAAACACAGAGCAATGGGATACACAACTGGCAATTCCAATCACGTTGCTGGGAAAGTGTGCAGGTGGGGGGGTGGGCGGGTTGGGGAGTGGGGGAAATGGCAAAGGTGGTGAAGGTGTTGAACAGATGTGAGATGATTCATTACAAGCAAGGGAGGAAAACCAGGAGAGTCATCACTCTACACATCAGAACACAGCAGCTTTGTCAAAAATCTGAAACCAAGTTGTTTTCATGGTGAGCCATAAGAGGAGTACATTAGACAGACAGACTAGAGGACAGACAGAAGAATTAGGAGGAAGATTAAAACCTGCTCAGCTTTTTGATTGGAGGTTCATTAATTCAGAATAAAGGTCAAAAGTGCATTATCTGCTTCTTACATTTCTACTGGGATACAAAATGCAGCCACTTTTGTTATATAAAAAGATAAATATCACACAGTAAGCTCTTTAGAAATTTTCAGTTTTCATAATTTAGTCAAAGAATAAAATTAGGGCAAAGGCAGATCTCTTTGTGGTTCACTCAGGCTCCTGCACAGTCGCTGAAATTCAGATGTAAATTTGTTTAAATGACGTCTGACTTTCTCAACTTATTGTTAGATAGCGTAATGCTCTGTACAACTACACATCTCCAAACATAACCTTGGCACTAATGTCAAGGATATTCACAACAAAGACAACAGTTTCAAATTTTAGCTCCCAGTATTACATACTGACAAAACTCAATTTTCTTTTATGCGTCTCCAAGGCACCAAGGTAATTCAGGAGCATGTAATGACTCAGAGGCATTCTAATTGGTTCCTCCAGTAAAGTGCTAAAACACTTCTTCAAAAGGACCTAAAGTGATTATCAGCCATTAGCGAAAACGTAGAGGTTTGAAAAACAAGACTCCTGTCAAGTCACCCAGAGCTCCATGGGACAAATGCAAAAAAAGCAAGAAAGCATCCCACCCCTAGTTTCAGAAGTCTCTCCAGGGAGCAGCTAAAGATATTGCTTGGCAGCACTAAGTGCTTTTTAATATTTCATTAGGCAAGTACAGTAGTTCAAAATTCAGCACAAGTCTGCATTAAGGTCCATAACTTCTCAGATTTTCATTGTAATCAAATGAAACCATTAATTTGTTAGATTCCTAGGACTGAAATATGGAGAGCTGCATCTCTCTCATGAAAAGCAGAGCAATTTAAAAAAAAGTGTTCTGGATCCTACCCCAGTAAGAGAAAATGAGAATCAGAGATGCAATGCTCTCTTTGGATAATTTACCTCTTACATCTTTTCGCCATATTAATTGCTGTGCAAAATTGTGAAAGAGAATGATTTCAGTTTAGCTGTACAGAACACAAGTGGATTCCTCGTTGCTGAAGTCCTGAACTTTGACCCGCTCACTACGTGGGCACAGGTGCAAGTCCCAGAGATACATGCATAAAGTGGGAGTCAGGTTTCAGTTCCATTGAATGGAGGCCTAAGATTGATGAAAAAAGCAGCACAAAAATGTTGAAGATGAAACTGAGGCGGTGTGAATTGTCCAACCACAAAGGCTTCCCACTCGGTCCATAACCTTTCCAGATTCATTACTCCTTCAAGGTTGCCGATCGAACTTAAATTTAATTTTCACTCTTCAGTGACCATGCATTTTAAATTAACAATTTTTAAACCATATATTCTGCATAATTTTATCATGTTTCATATTAAATTTCAAATCTTCAAGATTTCTGCATATACCATGTTAATGTTTGCATTAAAAAGAACATTTAAAGGTGTAAATTAAATTTGTCAACCTCCTGTTACAGAAGCTTACAATTGAAGTAATAATAGACCTTTACAACATACGTCTACCTTTTCTTTTACAAAATATATTTTAAATATTTATTTTGACACAAAATAACCATGATACAGCTGTTTGCTTAATAGCCTTGTGACTAAGCAACACTTTCCTTATTGCTCATTATTAGATTTACATGTTCTAAAAACCCACCACAAAACCAAAGGAATACCAGAAGAAATACATGGGTTAAATCAAATATTTTCACTGAATATACTTAAGCAGCATTTCAAACAAACCTGCTTTGTATTTTTTTCTGAACTTGCACAATTGCATTATTGTTGAGGATCTAAGTGACTACTACAGAATTCTAGTACTCAGGCCACTCCATAAAGAAATAAGTTTTAAAAAAGTATATAAATGACCAAAAAGGAAACTGATACTTCTGCTCGACTGATATATAGGTTCTCCTGCTTCTCAGACAGAAGGAAAAACTACAATTAATACAAACAAAGTAAGTCTCTTTTCTCCCATTATCCAGTACAAGTGGCTAGGAAAGAAAAAAGGAAATAGAAATATAGAAAATAGGAGCAGGAGTAGACTATTCGGCCCGTCGAGCCTGCTCCACCATTCATTATGATCATGGCTGATCATCCAACTCAATAACCTGTTCCGGCTTTCCCCCCATATCCTTTGATCCCTTTAGACCCAAGAGCTATATCTAACTCCTTCTTGAAAACATACAATGTTTTGGCCTCAACTGCTTTCTTTGGTAGCGAATTCCACAGGCTCACCACTCTCTGGGTGAAGAAATATCTCCTCATCTCTGTCCTGAAAGGTTTACCCTGTATCCTTAGACTATGACCCCTTGTTCTGGACTCCTCCACCATCGGGAACATCCTTCCTGCATCTACCCTGTCAAGTCCTGCTAGAATTTTATAGGTTTCCATGAAATCCCCCCTCACTCTTCTGAACTCCAGCGAATATAATCCTAACTGACTCAATCTCTCCTCATATATCAGTCCTGCCATCCCAGGAATCAGTCTGGTAAATCTTCGCTGCACTCCCTCTATAGCAAGAACATCCCTCCTCAGATAAGGAGACCAAAACTGCACACAATATTACATGTGTGGCCTCACCAAGGCCCTGTATAATTGCAGCAAGACATCCCTGTTCCTTTACTCGAATTCTCTCGCTATGAACACCAAAATACCATTTGCCTTTTTTACCGCCTGTTGCACCTGCATGCTTACCTTCAGAAACTGGTGTACGAGAACACCCAAATCCCATTGCTTATTCCCCTCTCAGTTTATAGCCGTTCAGATAATAATCTGCCTTCCTGTTTTTGCTACCAAAGTGGAGAACCTCACATTTATGCACATTATACTGCATCTGCCATGCATTTGCCCACTCATTCAACTTGTCCAAATCACCCTGAAGCCTCTCTGCATCCTCCTCACAACTTACCCTCCCACCCAGTTTTGTGTCATCTGCAAATTTGGAGATATTACATTTAGTTCCCTCATCTAAATCATTAATATATATTGTGAATAGCTGGGGTCCTAGCACCGATCCCTGCAGTACCCCACTAGTCACTGTCTGCCATTTGGAAAAAGACCCGTTTATTCCTCCTCTTTGTTTCCTGTCTGCCAACCAGTTGTCTATCCATCGCAATACACTACCCCCAATCCCATGCCCTTTAATTTTACACATTAACCTCTTATGTGGGACTTTGTCGAAAGCCTTCTGAAAGTGCAAGTAAACCACATCCACTGGCTCCCCCTCATCAACTCTACTAGTTACATCCTCAAAGAATTCTAGTAGATTTGTCAAGCATGATTTCCCATTCGTAAATCCATGCTGACTCAGTCCGATTCTACCACTGTTCTCCAAGTGCTCTGCTATAAAATCTTTGATAATGGACTCCAGAATATTCCCCATTACCAATGTCAGGCTGACTGGTCTATAATTCCCTGTTTTCTCTCTACCTCCCTTTTTAAATAGTAGGGTTACATTAGCTACCATCCAATCTGTAGGAACTGTTCCAGAGTCTATAGAATCTTGGAAGATGACCACCAATGCATCCACTATTTCTAGGGCCACTTCCTTAAGTACTCTGGGATGCAGATTATCAGGCCCTGGGGATTTATCAGCTTTCAGTCCCATCAATTTCCCCAACACCATTTCTCTACTAAGACTGATTTCCTTCAGTTCCTCCCTCTCACTAAACCCTGTGTTCCCCAATATTTCTAGTATGCTATTTGTGTCCTCCTTTGTGAAGACAGAACCGAAGTATGCATTTAGTTGGTCAGCCATTTCTTTGTTCCCCATAATAAATTACCCTGTCTCTGACTGTAAGGGACCTACATTTGTCTACACCAATTTTTTTCTCTTCACATACCTATAGAAATTTTTACAGTCAGTTTTACAGCAAGCTTACTCTCATACTCTATTTTCCCCTTCTTAATCAACACCTTTGTCCTCCTTTGCTGAATTCTAAACTGCTCCCAATCCTCAGGTCTGTTGCTTTTTCTGGTGAATTTGTATGCCTCTTCCTTGGATCTAATGCTATCTCTAATTTCCCTTGTAAGCCATGGTTTGGCTACCTTTCCCGTTTTACTTTTGCGCCAGACAGAAATAAACAATTTTTGCAGTCCATCCATGCACTCTTTGAATGTTTGCCATTGCCTATCCACTGTCATCCCTCTAAGTAATGCTTCCCAATCCATCATAGCAAACTCGCGCCTCGTACCTTCGTAGTTTCCTTTATTAAGATTCAGGACCCTAGTCTCAGAATCAACGACATCACTCTCCATCTTGATGAAGAATTCTATCATATTATGGTCGCTCACCCCCAAGGGGTCTCGCACAACGAGATTGTCAATTATTCCTCTCTCATTACACAATAATACCCAGTCTAGGATGGCCTTAATTGATTTTTACATATTTGCAGAATAAAGCTGCCATGCTTTTAAGTCTTTTTTTAAGCAGAAAGTCTTCAATGAAATTTATCAAAGTTCCAACCTTTTATTTAAGGTTATAGGCAGCTCAAGATTGAAACACAGGAACTGAGCGGAGTGAAAATGCAATTCTCCAGCTGTTCATTATCAACTTGGACAAGATTTCTTTCATTAACATTCATGACTTCATACACAATTCATTTGCAAAGTTCTCATCTTTAGGCATATTATTGTGATAATATGACTGTACAGGAGGAAAGTTTCTTGAATAATCTTGTCAAGGCAGCAGACATATATTTTATAAGTGGCATGATTGGAGTATTTAGGAGATCTAATTACATACATCCTCAAGGTGGAACCATCACATCTTAACTGGTATCTACAGCAGAGTGAAGCGACATTTAAAGATCATTAAGTCTAGGGACAGTATTCTCTCTTCCAATAGCCATACTTAACATATAATGGAATTATGTTTAGTGCTGTTCAAATATTTTCAGCACTTAAAGTGTTTTAAGAGAATTCTCAGAGCTCTTTCAGCTATGAGAAAGGTAAGAAAATATTTATCATAGTGCAGAAGTGGAAATTATGTACATTTGTGGCAGATGTACTGGTTTTAATTTACATTCGTTCCAGATTATTGTTTAAAATACTATTTCAGAGATTATTTACAAAGAATTATATTTGAAATTGGAACAAAATGAAACAAGAGGAAAACTGACGGCATCGGTGTATAAGTATAAATATACAGCGTGAAATTGGGTGGTGGCACAGAACAGGCCATAGCAACTCGGCAGCAACCCATTTTACACCCCGAGAAGTTAATGGAAGAAAATAATGGCTAAGTGTAAAATGGGCTGCTGCTCCCACCCAAGACCAATTTCATTCTATACATTTCTACTTTTAGAGCTGGTGGGCAGGGTTTCCATTTGTTGCACTTGAGCATGGAGGAAAATCAGAAAATGACTCCACCTGTAATAGAGCTCTTGTGACTTGTCGTCCATTTAAATTAATGAATGAAAAATCAGGTGGGCTCCTTAATGGATGTGTAATTCACCCCTCTAATATTTTGCTCTGTGCGCTGTGGCCAAGCAATCCTTTACACCCAATGCAAAAAGAGATAAATCTGCACACACTGTTGAAACTTCTGAAGTGTGTACAATTATTTGTTGTGAATTAAACTGCTACTACACTTCAATAGTATCTAATTGGCTGTAAAGCACTTTGGGACAGGCTGAGGTCAAGAAAGAAACTACATAAATACAAGTTCTTATCTTCTTTAACACAGTTTTTAAAAATAACAATAATTTTTTTTTCTTTGGCCTCCTTATCTCGAGAGACAATGGGTAAGTGCCTAGAGGTGGTCAGTGGTTTGTGAAGCAGCGCCTGGAGTGGCTATAAAGGCCAATTCTAGAGTGACAGGCTCTTCCACAGGTGCTGCAGAAAAATTTGTTTGTCGGGGCTGTTACACAGTTGGCTCTCCCCTTGCGCTTCTGTCTTTTTTCCTGCCAACTGCTAAGTCTCTTCGACTCGCCACACTTTAGCCCCGCCTTTATGGCTGCCCGCCAGCTCTGACGAACGCTGGCAACTGACTCCCACGACTTGTGATCAATGTTACAGGACTTCATGTCACGTTTGCAGACGTCTTTAAAGCGGAGACATGGACGGCCGGTGGGTCTGATACCAGTGGCGAGCTCGCTGTACAATGTGTCTTTGGGGATCCTGCCATCTTCCATGCGGCTCACATGGCCAAGCCATCTCAAGTGCCGCTGACTCAGTAGTGTGTATAAGCTGGGGATGTTGGCCACCTCGAGGACCTCTGTGTTGGAGATACGGTCCTGCCACCTGATGCCAAGTAGGCAGTGAAGATGGAATGAATTGAGACGTCGCTCTTGGCTGACATACGTTGTCCAAGCCTCGCTGCCATAGAGCAAGGTACTGAGGACACAGGCTTGAAACACTCGGACTTTCGTGTTCCGTGTCAGTGTGCCATTTTCCCACACTCTCTTGGCCAGTCTGGACATAGCAGTGGAAGCCTTTCCCATGCGCTTGTTGATTTCTGCATCTAGAGACAGGTTACTGGTGATAGTTGAGCCTAGGTAGGTGAACTCTTGAACCACTTCTAGAGCGTGGTCGCCAATATTGATGGATGGAGCATTTCTGACGTCCTGTCCCATGATGTTAGTTTTCTTGAGGCTGATGGTTAGGCCAAATTCGTTGCAGGCAGCCGCAAACCTGTTGATGAGACTCTGCAGCCACTCTTCAGTGTGAGATGTTAAAGCAGCATCGTCAGCAAAGAGGAGTTCCCTGATGAGGACTTTCCGTACTTTGGACTTCGCTCTTAGACGGGCAAGGTTGAACAACCTGCCCCCTGATCTTGTGTGGAGGAAGATTCCTTCTGAAGACCTGAACGCATGTGAGAGCAGCAGGGAGAAGAAAATCCCAAAAAGTGTGGGTGCGAGAACACAGCCCTGTTTCACGCCACTCAGGATAGGAAAGGGGTCTGATGAGGTGCCGCTGTGTTGAATTGTGCCTTTCATATTGTCATGGAATGAGGTGATGATACTTCGTAGCTTTGGTGGACATCCAATCTTTTCTAGTAGTCTGAAGAGACCAAGTCTGCTGACGAGGTCAAAGGCTTTGGTGAGATCAATGAAAGCAATGTAGAGGGGCATCTGTTGTTCGCGGTATTTCTCCTGTATCTGACGAAGGGAGAACAGCATGTCAATGGTCGAACTCTCTGCACGAAAGCCACACTGTGCCTCAGGGTAGACGCGCTCGGCCAGCTTCTGGAGTTTGTTTAAAGCGACTCGAGCAAAGACTTTCCCCACTATGCTGAGCAGGGAGATTCCACGGTAGTTGTTGCAGTCACCGCGGTCACCTTTGTTTTTATAGAGGGTAATGATATTGGCATCACGCATGTCCTGAGGTACTGCTCCCTCGTCCCAGCACAGGCAAAGCAGATCATGTAGTGCTGAGAGTATAGCAGGCTTGGCACTCTTGATTATTTCAGGGGTAATGCTGTCCTTCCCAGGGGCTTTTCCGCTGGCTAGAGAATCAATGGCATCACTGAGTTCCGATTTTGTTGGCTGTACGTCCAGCTCATCCATGACTGGTAGAGGCCGGGCTGCATTGAGGGCAGTCTCAGTGACAACATTCTCCCTGGAGTACAATTCTAGGTAGTGCTCAACCCAGCGGTCCATTTGCTTGCGTTGGTCAGTGATTATGTCCCCTGATTTAGATTTGAGGGGAGGGCAGTCTTCTTGATGGTTTGCCCAAAAGCTCTCTTAATGCCATCATACATTCCTCTGATGTTTCCGGTGTCTGAGGCCAGCTGAATATGACTGCATCGGTGTTGCCAGTAGTCATTTGCACAGCGCCTGGCTGTTCTTTGTGCAGTGCTTCTGGCTGCTTAAGTGCTATGGATGTTAACTCGCTGGGGGCTTTCTTGTAGTTCAACAGTGCAATGCGCTTAGCGGCTATGACAGGTTCCAGCTCTTCAAAATGAGATTGAAACCAGTCTGCATTTCTCTTCGCACGTTTGCCGTAGGTGGTTAAAGCTGACTCATAGATGGCGTCTCTGATGTGGGCCCACTTGGTCTGAGCATCCCCTGTGGGAGTGTTTTGAAGGGCTGTTACAAGTGAATTTAGAAGTTTTTGTAACAGCTGTGGATGAGAAATTCTGCTCGTGTTCATGCGCGGATGGCCCTTCTGCTTGGAATGATGCAACTTCTTTGGTCTGAGTCTAACCTTGCTGCACACCAGGGAGTGGTCAGTGTCGCAGTCCGCACTGTGGAAGCTGCGTGTGATAGAACATTGTTTAAGGAGGCTCGCCTTGTGACGATGAGGTCTAGCTGGTGCCAACGACGCGATCTTGGGTGCCTCCATGGAACCTGGTGACAGGGTTTAGTGTGAAAGAACGAGTTGGTGATGCAAAGGTTATGATAGGTACACAAGTCTCTGCCCATTCTCATTCATCCTTCCAACGCCATAACGCCCAAGGCAGGAGGGCCATGAGTCATGGTCGGCCCCAACCCTGGCATTAAAGTCCCCCAGCAGGAACAGGTGTTCGGTGTTGGGGATGCTACTAATGATATTATGGAGTTCCTCATAGAACTGGTCTTTAGCTTCAGGTGGGGAGCAGAGTGTTGGAGCATAGATGCTGAATAGGTGTACTGGACCAGAGGAGGTGAGCAGTCGGATGGACAGTATGGGTTCCGAGCCATTTGAGGGAGGCTCTATCATGCTGAGCAAGGAGTTTCTGATGGCGAAGCCCACTCCATGCTCATGTCTTGGTTCTTCAGGATCCCTACCCTGCTGCAATGTCTACATTGAGTCTACTGAGCTTGTCATTAATGATGGCGGTCCTCCGAGAATCGTTGATTTGTGTAAGGTCTTCCGACAGGCCAGGACACACAGTTCTGACGTTCCAGCTTGCAAAGCGAAGGGCTGGTACCTTCTTTCCTTTTTTCATGTTGTTTGGTGCGGTGTTGCAGTCCACTTTTCGGGCAATGACCCTGAGCTCCATGCATCCATTGAAGCAGGTGGACTGTGGCGGGACAGAACCTTATTGACCGGGGGCTGCCCGGTTTGAGGCGGGCGGTAGCTGTCCAGTGAGGTGCGATGACCTCTCCCACCAACAAAGGCAACCCGTGGCGCCCAATCTCTACGCCAACTGAGCTGGACTTATAACCCGTAACTGCTGCCTTCCGTGTTGTTTCAGTCGCTGTGAGGCGACTATGGAGTGACCTCTCCATGGCACATGCCTGGGCGAATGTATGGAGGTTGAGAGTCGCCCAAGCGGCAAAACCCCCCTCTTGGTCTTCCTGGTGGGGTCCAAAGGAGTGCAGAGCATGATGTTTGGCACCGGTATGGCTGCAGGAACTGCCGGAAACATGCCAAAGGTGACACATGACCGCCTACAGGGTTCCGCTCCGGATTTTCTGTTAGGGTTTACTCCCTTAGCCTTGGTCTCTCCCGAGACGCCCACAAGGCAGTGGGGTTTAATAGAAGGTTTAAAAATAATTATATAGCATCACAAAGCCATTAAATGCAAATTTGCCCTGATGGTTCAGTCACTGAATGCGATGTCCTGTAGCTTGGACAAGAAGGTTCCAAGTTCGATCCCTGGCCTGTATAGGGTTAGGTGATCTCTGCCTGAGTGGTGCGGGAAGCTACAATAGACCTAAGTGCCTCTGTGTGAGGGAGCAGGATAAAATTAGCTAGGGTTCCCATTTCTAATTGCTATCCTTCAAGGATAGAATTGGAATCAGTGGTGATCTCCGGAATGATCTAATATCCTTTGCAACTCACTGCCACAGCTCATACAAGAAGAATGACCATTTAGGCAAGCTGTTAGGAACATAGGAGCAGGAGTAGGCCATTCAGCCCATCAAGTCTGCTCCACAATTCAATTAGATCATGGCTGATCATCTACCTCAACACCACTTTCCCACACTATCCCCATATCCCTTGATGTCATTAGTATCCAGATAACTATCGATTTCTATCTTGAACATGCTCAATGATTGAGCCTCCACAGTCCTCTGGGGCAGAGAATTCCGAACATTCACCACCCTCCTCATCTCAATCTTAAATAGCCTGCCCCTTATTCTGAGACTGTGCCCCCTTGTTCTAGATTCACCATCCAGGGGAAACATCCTATCTATATCTACCCTGTCTCACCCTGTAAGAATTTTGTCAGTTTCAATGAGATCACCTCTCATTCTTCGCAACTCTAGAGAATACAGGCCCAGTTTCTTCAATCACTTCTCATAAGACAATCCTGCTATCCCAGGGATTAGTCTAGTGAACCTCTGTTGCACTCCCTCTATGTCATGTTTATCCTTCCTTAGATGAGATCTCCAAAACTGTACACAATACTCCAGGTGCAGTCTCACCAAGGCTCTATACAATTGCAGGAACCATACTTCACATTGGGTTACTTCTATTAAAACAGCAAGAAAAAATAAATATATTTTTTTTAATTTCTCACTATGGAACAACAACAAATACAAATTGATGCTATGATTATAATGGGTGGCACAGTGGTGCAGTGGTTAGCACCGCAGCCTCACAGCTCTAGCGACCCGGTTCAATTCTGGGTACTGCCTGTGTGGAGTTTGCAAGTTCTCCCTGTGTCTGCGTGGGTTTCCTCCGGGTTCTCCGGTTTCCTCCCACATGCCAAAAGACTTGCAGGTTGATAGGTAAATTGGCCATTAGCAATTGCCCCTAGTATAGGTCGGTGGTAGGGAAATATAGGGACAGGTGGGGATGTGGTAGGAATATGGGATTAGTGTAGGATTAGTATAATATGGGTGGTTGATGGTCGGCACAGACTCGGTGGGCCGAAGGGCCTGTTTCAGTGCTGTATCTCTAAACTAAACTAAAGACTATTTTGAATGATTCTGCACCAGAGCTTCGAAGGAGTAGATTTTCAGCTTTATGCATAGGCATAAGACTGGCATTGTGGCTGCCTGGTCTCGAGAGCCCCTGATTTTTATTGAAACCAAATGAAAAGAAAAATGGGTGATTTCTGTAACAGGCGGCCGATCCGCAACACCCAGACAGCCATGTGGAAATTCCACCTCCAAGAGCCTTCTATTTGGGGATGGAGTATAAAATTTTCAAATAAATTTGTTCCTCTGACACACCAAACTTGCATAATTAAATAAATCTCTGCAATTAATTTGGGAGAGCAGCTTTTTATCTTCATTGTCGATCTGTTTATGGCATGGCTTATTATACAAATACCTTTTTTTACAAATACCACTGCAACAATACCCTAGTGCATTTCAGCTGAACCTTTTGATTAAAAATTTTAAATGCAACACTTTTGGTCTCAATAATTTTGGAAAGCCTTGCAAATTTTGCTTTCAAATAGCAAATCCTGGCACTTTGCAATAAAAAAAATTTGCCAATTGTAGAGAAGCGCAAGCTAGAATTATAGCCTGTAAGCTGATGAGCTTCACCTTGTTAAGAGTGATAGCTCGAGGAACTTGAGACTGAGACTTCTCATAGAGGCATAGGCCTCTAATGCAAAACTTAGTTACAGGCACGCTAAACACAAAAAATGCTATTGAATATGTCGTATCATAATTTTCTTCAAATATGTTTTATGCCTTCATTATGGATGAAGAACCCCAGATGTTGGGCAAAAGAATGTCCTAAAAAAAATTTGTGATTTGATTGGTCACTTTTTTATTGGTAGCTACCGCTGACTGTTCATTTTTTGATTTTTGACGTCTATCGAAGGAAAATTATTGGAGACAAAAAAAACTCAATTTTGAGGTGCAATGAAAGTGACAAGAATTTGTTTTTATTTGAAACACCAAGAGCATAAACTCAAACTTTTTCTGAGGTAACTTTAGAAGCAAAAATAATGTATACTACATACCAGCTGATCTACTGAACTCCCATAAGTACAGCCAGTAAGTACAATAAGAGTGGGACAGAATTCAATTCAAGTAAGAGTGGGGCTATGTTTAAAGATAGAATTGTTTCTGTTGGTGAGGCAGTAGAGATCTAGGATATTTTTGGCCAGTTGAATTCCAATGGGACAGGCCTGGGAGTGCAGAGTATTTATTATATTAAATAATATTATACATCGTTGTATATAAAGTGAGTGGGGGGGGGGGGGCGTCATTACAGTTGGTGCTGGAAGAAGACTAAGGAATGAGTTGGTCCTAGGGGGAGTCAGTGAATGAAAAGTTAAGATTTTAAATCGGTTGTAAAGTACATTGAAAATAGCTGATTTATGCTTTGAAAAGGCGGCTGCTGCACCATTCGCGATTCCTCAGATACTGAAGCAATATGTGTAGAAATGCAGCAAGACCTGAACAATATCCAGGCTTGGGCTGATAAGTGGCAAGTAACATTCGTGCCAAACAAGTGTCAGGTAAGGACCATCTCCAACAAGAGAGAATCTAACCATCTCTCCTTGACATTCAATGGCATTATGTTCGCTGAATCCCCCACTATCAACATCCTGGGGGTCACTATTGACCAGAAACTGACCTGGACCAACCACATAAATGCTGTGGCTACAAAAGCAGGTCAGAGGCTAGGAATCCTGCGGTGAGTAACTCACCTCCTGACTCCCTGAAGCCTGTCCACCATCTACAAGGCACAAGTCAGGGGGGTGATGGAATACTCTCCACTTGCCTGGATGGGTGCTGCTCCAACAACACTCAAGAAGCTCGATACCATCCTGGACAAAGCAGCCTGCTTGTTTGGCACCCCATCCACAAACATTTACTCCTTCCACCACCGACACACAGTATCATCCACAAGATGCACTGCAGCAATTCACCAAAGCTCCTTAGATTGCATCTTCCAAACCCACGACCTCTACCACCCTGAAGGAGAAGGGCAGCAGATGCGTGGGAACATCACCACCTGCAAGTTTCTCTCTAAGCCACAAACCATCCTGACTTGGAACTATATCGGCATTCCTTCACTGTCACTGGGTCAAAATCCTGGAACTCCCTTCCTAGCAGCACTGTGGGTGTATCTACCCTACATGGACTGCAGCGGTTCAAGAAGGCAGCTCACCACCACCTTCTCAAGGGCAATTAGGGATGGGCAATAAAATGCAGGCCTGGCCAGCGATACCTGCATCCCAGGAAACGAATAAAAAAAATATATGGTTGTGCTGGAAATATTGGGCATAACTGAAAAATTATGACACAGGAAGTAACAAATTGTAAGCAAAACTTGAAATATATTGGCCCGGAGTTTGCAGTCAGCGGTGAAGCAAGGGCACTGCCCGCTGACCTCGAAGAAAGCCTTGCTGAGAGATCTAGTGATCTCTCTGTTGACAATTTCACTGTAGCGCTGTCCAGCGACACTGCAATTGATTGCAGCGTTCTTTACTAGGCATTCATAGCGTGGAGCTGCAGTGACAACATCAAGCTGTCCACATTAAAGGATTTTCACAGACCCCCAACCAGGAAACTGAAAGAAGTAAAACAAAATCACTTTAAAATGTTTTATATGGAGCAAGTTAAACATTGGGACATGGAGTAAACGTGGAAGCTAAAATATTTTTTAAAACATTTTGCAAAAAAAAATTAAAACATTTAGTTTTTAAAATCTGCTAATTAATCATTTAACAGCACTCCATGAATATAAAATTATATTTCAGGACCAGTTCTGTTCATCAAATTTTATTAATCACATCGCCGTTAAAAAGTCAGTTCCACCTGATTGAACGAGGTAACTTTTTATGACGTTTCTAACAGCGAGGTGGGAGCGGGTAAGTTGAAGTTCTCATTGATTTCAATGATTGCTGGCTCTGGTGGGTTGGGAGGGGGGCTCAGCATATCCTGTGGCAGAGCACTGAGTGGCAAACTTCAATTTCAGGATTTCCACGCTAATTTGTACATGCTCGACATCCTGAAGTTGTGGTCAGTTTCAGAGGGGTAATGACGGTGAACACTGACAGTTCGCGATCAACCTTCTCCATCTCCATGCAAAATTGGGGCCATTAGTCTGATGTCTGCACATTTCTCTCTCACTTCAAACTATTAAAATGACAATAAAAGGAAAGAATGCCAGTTGTCTCCTGCTACTTTTTCTGGCCATGTTAAGCATCTTAGCAGCTAAACAACAAGTGTGCTACAAACTGCAGACGACCCATAGGCAAAGCCAAAGATGATTAATTGGCATTTTCAATGGCATTATTTAAAGGTCTTACAGTTTACTAATAGATCAGTGGGTGAATGAACAAATCAAGATTAGCATCTGTAATGATGAAAATGGGAATACAGATTTAAAATCTACAAACTTGTTCCTAAACACCTAACAGAACAAACCACCATAAAAACAAAGCCATCATTTGGAATACTGCATGCACCAAATACATATTTACTTTAAGTAGGGTAGACAGTAACTCTGATCCTAAGAGGATAAGTATTTCCTCCATGGAACTTTTGATTATACCTTTGGAACAAAACATTAAGTACAAAAGACTGAAAAAAATCAGCTTGCGTCTTGAAAGCAGTACCAACCACTGACATCAGCAGACAATAATGTCTGATAAACAACATCTGTGGGTACAGCAACAATTGCCTACTGATGTCTCACAACATTTTCAAAGGAACATTCTTGCAGCATGATATTGGCTGTACAGTGAACACAGATGTTCTGCACCACCCACTGCAGTGGTTAGCACCGCAGCCTCACAGCTTCAGGGACCCAGGTTCGATTCTGGGTACTGCCTGTGCAGAGTTTGCAAGTTCTCCTTGTGTCTGCGTGGGTTTTCACCGGGTGCTTCGGTTTCCTCCCACATCCAAAGACTTGCAGGTGATAGGTAAATTGGCCGTTGTAAATTGCCCCTAGTGCAGGTAGGGAATATGGGATTACTGTAGGGTTAGTATAAATGGGTGGTTGTTGGTCGGCACAGACTCGGTGGGCCGAAGGGCCTGTTTCAGTGCTGTATCTATAAATAAAAAATAAATAAATAGTTAGCCAGTGAAATACTGGCTATAATTCACAACTTCCACACTGTGTACTTCCTGCCACTCAGCAATGTTATTTGCATATTTCCAAAACTAATTAGATAGAAGAATTAGAGAAAAAAACAGGTTCAGAATATTTCCACATAGTAGGTTTTGGTACTGAAATCATCCTTTATCAACTTGGAGATGTGTATAGCCTGTAAAAATAATAAAAACTTATTAAATAGTGGCTGTTTTTGATTTTAAGTACGGAGAAGGAGCAGACCTGCTATCCTAATCTATGTAAGGTCCAAGCATGATGTCCAGTATTTAAACTGCTGGGGTTCGTGGTGGGGGTGGGGGGGAGGGGACCGGAAAATGCCTCTGGGAGAGGGCCGCCACGCACCCTGACGTTGGGAGGGCCCGGCCCGATATTGCTGGCGGTGGCGAGGCCTTGTGGCAGCCACCCTGACACTTAGCAATGGGACTGCCAATTAAATATTTAAATAAATTAATGTATTAATTATACTTACGCCGCCGTCTTCCATCCTGCTAAGATCTTCCTGCCGCCGGCCGGCACTCCCGCGCCTTTAGATCCCTGTCCGGGAAAATGAGGCGGAACACTTGTGGGGAGGGGGTAGGAGTTAAGTATCTCAGTGCCGGGGTGGGGGGGGGGTCAAAGGAAGATCATTGGTGTAGGGGATGGTGGGAAGGGTTTTAGGTTAAAGTTTATGCACTTTGGTGGGGGGGGGGGGGGGGGGAGGTCAGGTGGACAAGGTAAGTGTTTTGGTGGAGACAGGGCAAATAATTAATTTTATGGATATTGGGGGGGGGTGTGATGAGAGGTGCAAATTAAATGTATTTTTTAAAATTACTGTTTCTTTAAATATTTAAATTTAATGGTAAGGCTCAAAGTCCTTTAAAAATGGTGTCAGCGCCTGCACACAGTTGACAACATTGCCGGGGATGGTCAGCCCGCCCCCTCCATGTGAGGGGGTAGGGGGTGGGGGGGGGCGGGCCCGGCTATTTAAATGAGCCGCCGCGTTTAGGATCACAGCGGCTCCGCGATGTGCAGCCCGCCATTGTTTTCCGCCTATTTCAGCGGCGGGGGTATAAATTTCAGTCCATGTTTTCTCCTGTATTTCCGCAGTTTACAGATCAGGCACAGATCAAGAAATGCTTCTGATAAACTTCCGAAAACTCAAAAAGTAAGTTTGCTGTCAAAGCAGGCGCACCAACAAGGAACTTTCTATTGAGTAGTTATCAGATTGCTGAATTTTAAGTGAGGAAATAAATACAATATAAAGGGATAACTTCCAATACAAGATAATTTAAAAAAAGACTTTGAATATTTTCAAAGACAGTCAAGAATTCAAAATCTACAAGACTCATCAAGATTCTGTAACACTTGGCTCATCTCCAAAAGCAGCAATCATAACTGTGCAGTGCAGACACACAACACCACTGTTGCTGTGGTGTACAATTAGCTAGAATTGTTTTTTTGGGGATTCAGGACATAAGGTCACAACATTGACATCAGGAGATCAGAAACTGACTGACTATGAGAATTCTCCCAATCTTCTTCTATAACTTCAATAGACTGGGTCACTTCCTACAGAAACCCAGGGCCTTCTTCTTGGTTTCTGCCACTGAAGAGTGCTGGTAGACTGCACAAATATACTATGCTTGGGCTGTCATCTAATACCTCTACATTGCACAAGCTGACTGGTCAAACTGCAAAACATTTGGGCTTAGAAGAATCATAGAATGGTTATAACACAGAAGGAGATGGGTCATGTCCGTATCGGCTCTTTGCAAGAGCAACTCAGCCAGTCCCACTCTCTCACCCTTTCCCTATAGTTCTGCACTGTCCTTTTCTTTAGGTGCTTATCCAATTCCCTTTTGAAAGCCACAATTGAATCTGTCACCACCACATTCTCAGGCAGTTCATTCCAGATCCTAACTACTTGCTACATGAAAATGTATTTCCTCATATCGCCACTGGCTCTTTTGCCAATTATCTTAAATGGGTGTCCTCCTTCCACCAATGGGAACAGCTTCTCTCTCTCTCTCTCTCTCTCTCTCTCTCTCTCGAGAGAGAGAGAGACACCTCATGCTTTTGAGCACTTCTATCAAATTTCTTATCAACTTTCTCTAAGAACAAGCCCAGTTTCTCCAATCTATCCACGTAACTGAAGTCCCTCATCCTTGGAACCATTCTCCTAAATCTTTTCTGCCTTCTCTCCAAAGCTTCACATCCTACCTAAAGTGTGGTACTCAGAATTGGATACAACACTTCCAGTTGAGCAGAACCAGTTTTATAAAGGTTGATCATATCTTGCTTGCTTTCGTACACTATTTATGCCTCTATTTATAAAGCCCAAGATCCCATCTGCATTGTTAACCACTTTCTCAACCTGTCCTGTCACCTTCAAGGATTTGTGCACATATACCCAAAGGTTTCTTTGTTCCTGTGCACCCCCTTTAGAATTGTACCCTTAATATTGCCTCTTCTCACTCTTCCTGCCAAAATATATCACTTTACACTTCTCTGCATTAAATTTTATCTGCTACATGTCTCCCCATTCCACCAGACTGTCAATGTCACCTTGAAGTCTCTCCCTATCCTCCTCACAGTTCACAGTACTTCTAAGTTTTGTGTCAATCTGCAAATTTTGAAATGGTGCCCTGCACACCCAGGTCTAGCTCACTTATATCAAGAAAAGTAGTGCTGCTAATCCCAGTATCTCAACTACCTCTTCTTTCACTAGGACTTTGGCAGTCTCTACATCTGTGTTTCCCAAGGAAGAAAAGTACTCTTTTAGTACCTCAGCCATGTCCTCTGCCTCCATGTGTGTAGATCCCCTTTTTGGTCCCTAATCGGTCCCACCCATCCTCTTATTACCTTTTTACTATTTATATGCCTAAAGACAACTTTTGGATTCTCTTTTATGTTAGCTGATTGCCTCTCATTTCCTTTTTCACTTCTCCTCTAAACTTTCTATATTCCGTCTGGTATTCACTTGTATTATCAACTTGACTTGTGTCAAATGCCCCCTTTTTCTGCTTCATCTTACCCTTTATCACTTTCGTCATCCAGGGTATTCTGGCTTTGGTTGCCCTAGCTTGCCCCCTTGTGAAAATGTATCTCGACCTTACCTGAACCTCTTTAAAGTCACCCCATTTTTCCATTCCAGTTTTGTCTGCCAATCTTTGATTGATATTTACCTGGGACAGATACGTTCTCACCCCACAGAAATAGGTCCTCTTTCAATGGCATTACCATCGCTGAATCCCCCACTATCAACATCCTGGGGGTCACCATTGACCAGAAACTGACCTGGACCAGCCACATAAATGCTGTGGCTACAAAAGCAGGTCAGAGGCTAGGAATCCTGAGGTGAGTAACTCACCTCCTGACTCCCCGAAGCATGTCCACCATCTACAAGGCACAAGTCAGGAGTGTGATGGAATACTCACCACTTGCCTGGACATGTACAGCTCCAACAGCACTCAAGAAGCTCGACACCATCCAGAACAAAGCAGCCCGCTTGATTGGCACACCATCCACAAACATTCACTCCCTCCACCACCGATGCACAGTAGCAGCAGTGCGTACCATCTACAAGATGCACTGCAGCAATGCACCAAGGCTCCTTGGACAGCACCTTCCAAACCCGCGACCTCTACCACCTCAAAGGACAAGAGCAGCAGATGTATGGGAACATCACCAGTTCCCCTCCAAGTCACACACCATCCTGACTTGGAACTATATCGCCATTCCTTCAGTCGCTGGGTCAAAATCCTGGAACTCCCTTCCTAACAGCACTGTGGGTGTACCTACCTCACATGGACTGCAGCGGTTCAAGAAGGCAGCTCACCACCACCTACTCAAGGGCAATTACGGATGGGCAATAAATGCTGCCTGGCCAGTGACGCCCACATCCCATGAATGAATAAAAAAATTATTATTTTTACTCTGGATTGCTCTTTGTCCTTTTTCATAGTATTTATAAGGTTTAGGTTAACTATGATCATTGTCCCCTAAATGTTCCCCTACTGACACTTGACCCACCTTATTTTCCAGACCAGATCCAGCAATGTCATTGTCCTCATTGGACTGGTAGCATACTGATCAAGACAATTCTCCTGCATACACTTCAGAAACGCTTCCCCATTTCTGCCCTTTACACTATTATCCCAGTCTGTATTAGAATAATTAAAGTCCCCCACTATCACTACTGTATAGTTTTTGCACCTCTCTGCAATTTCCTTCTCTATATCTTTCCCACTAGTTGGTGGCTAGAAGTGTAATGGTACCTCTATTGTTTCATAACTCTAACCAAATAGATTCTGCCCTTGACTCCTCTAGGACATTCCCTCTTCTCCTTAAACACCCCTCCTCCTTACTTTCCATCCTTATATTTTCTGAACACCTTATATCCAGGAATATTTAGTACCCAGTCCTGCTCTTTTTTGAGCCAGGTCTCCATTATCACAACATCACATTCCCATCTATTTGCACCACAGTTCATCAACCTTATTTATAGCACTGTGTATTTGCATATATGCATTGTAAACCTAATTTAGACCTGATTGCATAATCTTAGCCTGACCCCACCGAATATCTTACTATTTCTTACTCTAGTGCTATCTGTCTCTCCCAATCCTCTGTGCACCTTGTTTCTTTCTAATTCTACATCCTGGCTCCCATACCGTGCCAAGTTAGTTTGAACCCTCCCTGACAGCACTAGCAAATCGCCCGATGAGGACACTGGTCTTGGTTCTGTTGAGGTACAACCCATCTGGCCTGTAGAGGTCCCACCTCCCCCAAAGTGATCCCAATGTCCCAGGAGTTTAAAGTCCTCCCTCCTGCACCATCTCTCCAGCCACACATTCATCAGCTCTATCCTCCTATTTCTATGCTCACTAGCACATGGCACCGGGAGTAACCTGGAGATTACTACCTTTGAGGCTCTGCTTGCTAGTTTCCTTCCTAGCTTCCGATAATCTGCCTGTCTTTGGGACTGTGGGATTATTAATTGGTTACTGACATTATCTACTCTCCATTAAGAACAAAATCTGATAACTTAAAGCATGTACAAGCAATGATCATAATCTTAATTTAATTTTCAGAAATTATGATAAAATGGCAGAAAATGTAGTGACATGCTTAGCTAATTAAAGCAATTGGCATTGATGTGAATAATGTATTTACTAAGAGGAGACTGGAGTAAAAAATTCCTTTTTCTTACTTCAATTTTCCTCACATTTCCTGAAGGTGTTAAGTTTTCCAAGGATCTGGTCCCAAAAATGCTGGCAACCATCTGATGCTGTCCAGATGCCTATTCTTCATACAGGGGCCTATCCAACAGGGTATTCCTGGCATGCAGACTCTCCTCGTTGGAACTGTGGACCAAAGAAGATGTGGGCGCTCTCCGGATGATTTTTTTATCTAGTAAACTACTCTAGTTAGATCACAGAATAAGGGTAGGAATGTTAATATCATAAGTTATTATGCTGCTGCTAAAATGTGGCTGTGTACACCTTGGTATTTTATCTTTATGCTAAGAGGTATGCTTCGCTGTGTCTTCTACAGGTCAACTGGAGTTTGATTGCTCTCAGGAGATTCTCAGATCACCCAGGTTAGATTGGCTTTTATTTTCTATTTTTCACTTTAAAAATTCAGAAGATATCTTCTGTTCATTGGGAAGTTTATTGTACATTTTGGAACAACTGGTTTTCTTTTTCATGTATATATTTTTGTCATTTTTAAAAAGTGGAACAGCTCTTTGGACATGCAAAATCTTAATTGTGATGGATATCTCAAAAATGAACTAATGCATCTCCCAGTGGTGTAGCTCAACACCTTTGTATTACTCAAATTACTTTCATTCCCTTTGCTGGCTGTGTTTATCTATTTTGTTCTTCCTGATCTTTCTGTCCATTCCTTGGTTTGTTGCTGTGATCTTTTTCCTGTCTGTTTCCCTGCTGCCTCTGTCATTTTTTGCACGAAACTCTCACCTATCTTCACCTGCCAACTTCTCATTAATCTCTTCCTCCCAAAGGGTAAAACGGTAGTCAAAGGCAGGTTGGGGCCAATTGGGGACCAAAAAAGAGATCTCCTTGTGTAGACAGAGGGCATGGCTGAGGTATTAAGTGAGTGCTTTGAATTTACTTCCCTAAAGGGGAGGATGCTGTCAATGTCATAGTAAAGGAGGAGGTAAACAGATAAAAAGTTACTTAAAAGGTTGGCAGCCGTCAAATTAGAAATGTCACCTGGCCTGATGGGATGTTTCTTCGGTTGCTGAAATGTAAGGGTGAAATTTGTGTAGGTTCTAGCCATGATATTCCAATCCTCCTTAGATATGGGGGTAGTGCCAGAGGACTGGAAGATTGCAAATCTTTCACCCCATTCAACAAAGGGGAGAAGGATAGGCCCAACAATCACAGGCCAATCAGCCTAACGTAGGTGGTGGGGAAACTTTAGGAGATATTAATCCAGGACAAAATTAATTGGCACTTGGAAAAATATGAGTTAATAAATGAAAGCCAGCATGGATTTGTTAAAAGACAAGCCATGCTCAACTAACATTATTGAGTTCTTTGATGAAAAAACAGAGATGGTGGATGAAGGTAGTGCCGTTGACGCTGTATA
This sequence comes from Heterodontus francisci, assembly GCF_036365525.1. NCBI lineage: Eukaryota > Metazoa > Chordata > Chondrichthyes > Heterodontiformes > Heterodontidae > Heterodontus > Heterodontus francisci. The sequence continues at coordinate 119,375,341 of NC_090374.1, forward strand.
TATGGACTTTCACAAGGCATTTGATAAGGTATCACATAATTGACTTGTTAGCTAAACAGAAGTCCATGGGATTAAAGAAGTGGTTACATGGATATGAAATTGGCAAAGGGACAAAAGGAAGAGAATAGCAGTGACCATTTCTTTTTCAGACTGGCAGGAGGTGTGCGGTGGTGTTCCCCAGGGGTCAATGTTGGCATCACTGCTCTTTTTGACAGATATTAATGACCTAGAATTCGGTGTACAGGGCATCATTCCAAAGTTTCCAGATAACATGAAACTTGGAAACATAGTGAGGATCATAAGAACAGACTTCAGGAGGACATAGACAGACTGGCGAAATGGGCATTCAGATGGCAAATTAAATTTAATGCAGAGAAGTATGAAGTGATTCTTTTGGTAGGAAGAATAACAAGAGGCAAGATACCATACAATACCAACTGAAAGGGTGTTCAGGAACAGAGACACCTGGATATACAGACACTAATCTTTGAAAGTGGCAGGACAAGTTGAGAAGGCTATTAAAAAGACTTTTCAGATTTAAGAAAATTGGCAAAGGAACCAGAAGTGACATGAGGATTTTTTTTTAAATGTAGAGACACTTGCTGGCAGCAGCGGTAGACCTGGGTGGAGATTGAGTGCAGTGACTGAGGAGTTAAAAAGGACACGAGACAGAGACACCCCAGAGACTCATTGGCAGCAGCAGACCTGGATCAGACTGAGCATAACGACCGAGGAATTAAAGAGGAGGAGAGAGCCTCCAGTTATATTAACAAATGCAACATCTGCAAAACAGTGCCAAAAAACGCGCTATGCTGAATGATAATTTTTATCAGGTGGAAACCTAAATTAAACTTTTAAAAAGAAAGCTGCAAATCTAAATTCAACTTTGAAAAAGCATCGAAATGGACACAGCAATTTGCATTGAAATACCTCACATTCCAAGGTATTGAGGTGGAGACGCATATCTTAATAGCCCTCATTCAGAACAATGGCTTGAGCAGTTGAATGAGCTACCTAGTATTGCGTTCGTTATCAAGACATTCAAAGCTATCCTGGAACATTAACACTAGTGGAGTCAAACCTCAAGGGGTAAACATTGAAACAATAAGACCGTAGAGAGATTGGAATTCTTAGACTTGGATCTCATTAAAATGCAAAAGAGAATACAATGGAATAATCATGTGACAGTCTCGCTATCTGTATGAAAACTTGGAGTTTCTTTTGGACACTTCAGACAAGCATCTGAGCTAACCAGTGCAGGACCACAGTGGGGCTGTCACTCTATCTCTTCAAATAATACTGTAAGTTTCAAACCCTGCCTGCAGAGTGCAAAACATCCAAGTCTATTAATGCTGCAGACAGAGACTCTGGGGAGAAAGCCATCTACATCACTGTCTCCAAGAAAACCCTGAAAAAGGTGGCCACCTCTACCAGCCAGGAACTTAGGGGCACAAATTCAGCCAGAAGACTACTAAATTACCAGACTCCACAGACTGTATATTATTTTACTTGTTCTGGACTCTAATCCAACTAATCTATTTTCTTCACTTTGTCACCTGTTTGTGTGCGTGTGCGCGCGTGAAAGTTGGATCAGGTTTTGATTTAAGTACAATGAACTAACCTCTTGTTTAAACTCAAGAAAACTTGTGCAATTGGTTCTTTTATGTTCATAACACATAAAAGGGTTAAACACTCACTGAATTAGTACGCACATCCACTGTTTAAAAGCAATAAACCCTGTCGTGGTCAAACAAGGAGAGGAACGAGGGGAGCCTTTCGACCCCTCCTCACCTGATCATAACAATAGCTATACTGACAGCACAACCAGGGAAGGAGCCGATTGCTGAGTGATTGGTAAGTGTTTCAAGTTAATAGCTTAGAAAGTAAAGGCATGGCTGAGCACTTCAGCCCTGTGGAATGCATGTCCTGTGGCATGTGGAAAATCCTGAACGCTTCTCATAGCCTGGATGACATGTGCAGGACGTGTCACCAGCCAGAGCAGCTCGAGCGCCGGGTTTTGGATCTTGAACGGCAGCTGGCGTCACTATGGTGCATCTACGATGTTGAAAGTTTCATGGATAGCACATTTCTGGATGTGGTCACCCCACAGCTTAAGAGAATTCAGGCAGAGAGGGAATGGGTGACTGGCAAGCAGTCAAGGAAGACTAGGCAGGAGTCCCCGAAGTGCACCGTACTCTCCAACCACTATTTAATTCTGAATACTAGTGAGAGTGATGGTTCCTCTGGGGAGTGCAGGCACAGCCAAGTCCATGGCATCATGATTGCCTCAGTTGCAATGGACTAAGCGGGGCGAAGGAGGAAGAAAAATAGAAGAGTGGAAGAGCAATAGTGGTAGAGGTTTCAATAGTGATGGGGACAGTTACTTCTGAGGCCACAGACATGATTAAAGGATGGCGGGTTGCCTCCCTGGCGCCAGGGTTAAGGATGTCACCAAGTGGCTCAGGACATTCTAAGGGGGAAAGGCAAACAGCCACAGGTCATAGTCCATGTTGGCACCAAAGACATTAGCAGAAAGAGGGATGAGATCGTGCAGAGTGTAGGAAGCTAGGATAGAGACTGAAAAGCAGGACCTCAAAGGTAGTAATCTCCAGATTACTCCCGGTGTCACATGCCAGTGAGTACAGAAATAGGAAGATAGAGCTGATGAATACGTGGCTGGAGAGATGGTGCAGGAGGGAGGGCTTTAGATTCCTGAGGCATTGGGACTGTTTCTGGGGGAGATGGGACCTGTACAAGCTGGATGGGTTGCACCTCAACAGGGCTGGGACCAATGTCCTTACAGGGGGTTTTACCAGTGCTGTTTGGGAAGGGTTCATACTAGCTTGGCAGGGCTATGGGAACCTGAGAGTAGATTCAGAAGGGAGAGAAGAAAAATTGGAAATGGAAGGCAGAAAATTAGTGTGTTTGGAAAGCAGAGAAAATATAGAAAGTAAACGTCAAAGGTGTTTGGCAGTGCTATATGGTATATACTTTAATGCAAGGTTGAGGGAATAAGGCAGACGAGTTGAGAACACAGATTGACCCTTGGGAGTATGATATTATAGCTTCAGACACATGGCTGAAAGAAGGGCAGGAATAGCAACTCAAATTCCTCATTAGTGTTTTCAGCTGAGATAGAGAGGGGGATATAAAAGAGGGGTTGTCACAATATTGATTAAAGAAACAATTATAGCTGTGAGGAGGGATGATATGGTAGAAGGATCATCAAATGAGACAATTTGGGTTGAACTGAAGAATGAAAAAAAGAGCAATCACACTACTGGGAGTGTACTTTAGACCCCCAAGCAGTCAGAGTGAGATAGAAGAGCAAATATGTAGGCAAATCTCTGAGCAGTATAAAAACAATTGGGCAGTAATAGTGGGAGATTACAACCACCCTAATATTAGCTGGGATAGTATTAGTGTGAAAAGCATAGCAGGAGCAGAATTCTTAAAATGCATTTAGGAGAACTTTTGTTTTAGCCAGTATGTAGCAAGCCCAACAGTAAAGGGAGCAGTTCTGGACTTAGTTTTAGGGAATGAAGCTGGGCAGGTGCAAGGGGTATCAGTTGCGGAACACTTTGGTGGAAGTCATGATAATTCAGTTAGATTTAGGGTTGTTATGGAACAGGACAAAGATAGACCAGGGATAAAAGTTCTCAATTGGGAAAAAGCTAATTTTACTAAGCTGAGATGTGATTTAGCTGAAGTGGACTGGAATCAGCTACTTTATGGTAAATCAGTGCCGGATCAGTGGGAGGCATTCAAGGAAGAGATAGTGAGAATTCAGAGCAAGTTCGGTCCTTTAAAGAAAAGCATGGTACTGACAAATCCTGAGCCGCGTAGGATGTCAAGGGGCTTAAAAGAGAGGATAAAAAAAATAAAGCTTATGCAAGATACCAAGGGCTCAATACGGCAGAAAACCTAGAGGAGTATAAAAAGTGTAGGGTCAAATTTAAAAAGGAAATTAGGAAAGGAAAGCAAAGCAAAGCAATGGCATGAAAAAATATTGACAAGTAAAATGAAGGAAAACCCAATGATTTTTTTTTAAATATGTAAAGAGCAAGAGCATAACTAAAGAAAGAGTAGGGCCTATTAGGGACCACAAGAATATCCTGTGTGTGGCGGCAGAGGACATGGGTATGGTCCTTCATGAATACTTTGCATTTAAAATCATAGAAAGTTTAAGGCACAGAAAGAGGCCACTTGGCCCATTGTATCTGTGCCAGCTGAAAAACCATCCACCTATTCTAATCCCACTTTCCAGCATTTAGTCCGTAGCCCTGCAGATTACAGCACTTGAGGTGCATATACAGACTCCTTTTGAATGAGTTGAGGGTCTCTGCCTCAACTACCCTTTCAGGCAGTGAGTTCCGGACCATCATTCCCTCTGGGTGAAAGCGTTTTTCCTCATCTCCCCTCTAATTTTTCTACCAATCACTTTAAATCTACACCCCCTTGTCACTGACCTCTCTGCTAAGGTGAATAAACCCTTCACCTCCAGTCTATCCAGGCCTCTCAAAATTTTGTACATTTCAATCAGATCTTCCCTCAGACTCCCCTGTTCCAAGGAAAACAACCCCAGCCCATCCAAACTTTCCTCATAGCTTCATTTTTCCAGTCCTGGCAACATCCTCGTAAATCTCCTCTGTACCTTCTCTAGTGCAATTACATCCTTTCTGTACTGAGGTGACCAGAACTGCACACAGTACTCAAGTTGCGGCCTAACCAATGAGTTATACAGTTCCTGCATAACCTCCCTGCTCTTGCATTCCATACCTCAGCTAATAAAGGAAAGGATTCCATATGCCTTCTTTACCACCTTATTGATCTGTCCTGTTACCTTCAGGGATCTGTAGACATTCACTTCAAGGTCCCTTACTTCCTCGACACTTCTCAGTATTTTCCCATTAATCATGTATTCCTTTGCCTTGTTTGACCTTCCCAAATGCATCACCTCACACTTCTCCAGGTTGAATTCCATTTGCCACTTTTTTGCCCATCTGACCAGACCATCAATATTTTCCTGCAGCCTATAGCTATCCTCCTCGCTATCTACCACACGGCCAATTTTTGTGTCGTCCGCAAACTTCTCGATCATGCCCCCTACATTTACGTCCAAATCATTAATATACACCACAAAAAGCAGGGGACCCAGTACTGAGTCCTGCGGAATGCCACTGGAAACAGCCCTCCAGTCGCTAAAACAGCTGTCAACAATTACCCTTTTGTTTCCTGCCACTGAGCCAATTTTGTATCCACCTTGCTGCATTTCCCTAGATCTCATGGGATTTTTTTTTTAAACCAGTCTTTCTTGTAGGACCTTGCTAAAATCCATGTAGACCACATCAACTACACTACCCTCATGTATCTTCCTTGTTACTTCTTCAAAAAATTCGATCAAGTTGGTCAAACAAGATCTCCCCTTAACAAATCCATGATGACTATCCTTGATTAACCTGTGCCTTTCTAAGTGACAGTTTATCCTGTCTCCCAGAATAGAGTCCAATAATTTGCCCACTACTGAGGTTAGACTGACTGGCCTGTAATTATTCGGTCTATCCTTCGCTCCCTTTTTAAACAGAGGTACAATGTTAGCAGTTCTCCAATCCTCAGGCACCATACATGTATCCAGTGAGGACTGCAAAATGATGGTCAGACCTTCTGCTATTTCCTCTCTTGCTTCTTTTAACAGCCTAGGGTATTTTCATATGGCCCTGGTGATTTATCAACTTTCAAGGATGCTAATCCCATTAATACTTCCTCTCTCTCTATGTTTATCACATCCAATACTTCACAATCTTCCTCCTTAACTATAATATTTACATTGTCCCCCTCTTTTGCAAAGACAGATGCAAAGTATTCACTAAGAACCATACCACCATATTCTGCCCCTACACATAGGTTACCTTTTTGGACTTTTATGGGCCCTACTCTCTCCTTAGTTATCCTCTTACTCTTAATGTATTGATAAAGCATCTTTGGGTTCACCTTGATTTTGCTTGTCAATATTCCTTCATGCCCTCTCTTTGCTTTCCTAATTTCCTTTTTGATTTCACCCCTCCACTTTCTAAACTCATCTCGGCTTTCTGTAGTATTGAGTTCTCGGTGTCGGACATAAGCTTTCCTTTTCTGCCTTATCTTCGCCTGTAGACTCCTTGACATCCATGGGGCTCTAGATTTGGCCATCCAATTCTTTCTCTTTGTGGGAAGATGTTTACTCCCTTGAATATCCCCTGTGAATGCCTCCCACTGTTCTGACACTGATTTACCTCAAGTAGCTGTTTCCAGTCCACTTTTGCTAAATCACTCCTCAGTTTAGTAGAATTGGCCTTGCCCCAATTGAGAACTCTCACTCCTGTTCTATCTCTGTTCTTTTCCATAATTATGTTAAAACTGACTGAATTATGATCACTACCACCAAAATGCTCTCCCACTGCCACTCCTTCCACCTGCCTATCTTCATTTCCTAAAATTCAGTCTAAAACTGTACCCTCTTTTGTTGGACTTGCTACATACTGGGCAAAAATGTTCTCCTGAATGCACCTCAAGAATTCTGCTCCCTCAATTCCTTTCACACTAAAACTACCCCACTTAATATTGGGGTAATTAAAATTCTCTACTATTACTGCCCTATTGTTCTTGCACTTCTCAGAGATTTGCCGACATATAGGGACAGGTGGGGATGTTTGGTAGGAATATAGGATTAGTATAGATGGGTGGTTGATGTTCGGCACAGACTCGGTGGGCCGAAGGGCCTGTTTCAGTGCTGTATCTCTAATCGAATCTAATATTTGCTCTTCTATAATAAAAGCAAAATACGGCAGATGCTGGAAATCTGAAATGAAAACAAGAAATGCTGGAATTACTCAGCAGGTCTGGCAACATCTGTGGAGAGAGAAGCAGAGTTAACGTTTCAGGTCAGTGACTCTTCCTCAGGACTGACAAATATTAGAAATATAAAAGATTTTAAGCAAGTAAAGCGGGGTGTGGGGCAAGAGATAACAAAAGAGGAGGTGCTGATAGGACAAGGTCACAGAGAATAACTGACCAGAAGGTCATGGAGCAAAGGCAAACGGTATGTTAGTGGTGTGCTGAAAGACAAAGTGTTAGTACAGAGAGGGTGTGAATTGACTAAAAGCACAAAGCACTCCAAGTACAAAAATTAAAAAAAAAATTAAAAAACAGCAAGTGGGTAGGCACAGTGGAAACAAACTCAACACACTAAAAAACCTAAAATAAAATAACCAAATAAAAAAGAAAAAATAACTAAACATAAAAAGGGGGGCCCCGTCACGCTCTGAAATTACTGAATTCGATGTTCAGTCCGGCAGGCTGTAGCGTGCCTAATCGGTAAATGAGAAGCTGTTCCTCGAGCTTGTGTTGATGTTCGCTGGAACACTGCAACAATACCAGGACAGAGATGTCAGCATGACAGCGGGGGGGCGGTGGCGGTGTTGGAATGGCCAGCATCCAGAAGCTCGGGGTCATACTTATGGACTGAGCGGAGGTGTTCTGCAAAGCGATCACCGAATCTGTGTTTAGTCTCCCCAATGTACAGTAGACCACATTGTGAGCAGCAAATACAGTATACTAAATTGAAAGAAGTACAAGTAAATCGCTGCTTCACCTGAAAGGAGTGTTTGGAGCCTTGGATAGTGAGGAGAGAGGAGGTAAATGGGCAGGTATTGCACTTCCTGCTCTCATATCTGTCCTGGGATTGCTGCAGTGTTCCAGCAAACATCAACGCAAGCTCGAGGAACAGCATCTCATTTACCAATTAGGCATGCTACAGCCTGCCGGACTGAACATTGAATTCAATAATTTCAGAGCATGACGGGCCCCCCTTTTTATGTTTAGTTATTTTATTTTAGGTCTTTTTCATTTGGTTATTTTATTTTAGGTTTTTTAGTGTGTTTAGTTTGTTTCTGTTTTTAAACTTTTTTTTAATGTTGGTGCTTGGAGTGCTTTGTGTTTTATAGTCAATTCACACCCTCTCTGTACTAACACTTTGTCTTTCAGCACACCACTAACATACCGTTTGCCTTTGCTCCATGACCTTCTGGTCAGTTATTCTCTGTGACCTTGTCCTATCAGCACCTTCTCTTTTGTTTTCTCTTGCCCCAGCCCCCGTTTTACTTGCTTAAAATCTTTTACATTTCTAATATTTGTCAGAGAAGGGTTACTGACCTAAAATGTTAACTTTGCTTCTCTCTCCACAGATGCTGCCAGACCTGCTGAGTAGTTTCAGCATTTCTTGTTTTTATATCTGCTCTTCTATCTCCCTCTGACTGTTTGGGGTTCTATAGTACACTCCCAGCAGTGTGGTTGCCCCTTTTTTGTTCCTCAGCTTAATCCATATGGCCTCATTTAATGAACCTTCCAACAGATCATCCCTCCTCACAGCTGTAATAGTTTCCTTAACCAGAATTGCCACTCCCCCTCGTTTCTTATCCCCCTCCCTATCACGTCTGAAAACCCTATAACCAGGAACGTTGACCTGCCATTCCTGTCTCTCCTTAAGCCATATTCCTGTAATAGCTATCTTATCATACTGCCACATGTCTATCTGTGCCCTCAACTCATCAGCTTTATTTGCTGTACTCCTTGCATTGAAATAGATACCCTTGAGCACTGCCAAACTCTCTCTTATTTTCTAACCCTCGTTTTCTCTGTCTTCCAGACTCATCCATTAATTTTTCACCTTCCAGATTTTGTCCCAGCTGAGTCTACCCTCAGGTCCCCATCCCCCTGCCAAACCTGTTTAAACCCTCCCCAATAGCACTAGCAAAACGTCCAGCAAGGAACTCAGTCCCGGCTCTGTTCAGGTGCAACCTGTCCAGCCTATACAGGTCCCATGTCCCCCAGAGCTGGTCACAATGTCCCAGGAATCTAAAGCCTTCCCTCCTGCACCATCTTTCCAGCCACGCATTCATCTGTCTTATCCTTCTATTTCTATACTCACTTGCGTGTGGCACTGGGAGTAATCCGGAGATTACTACTTCTGAAGTCCTGCTTGCTAATTTCTTACCTAGCTCCCTAAATTCTGACTGCAAGACCACATCCCTCTTTCCACCTATGTCATTGGATCCGATGTGGACCACAACTGCTGGCTGTTCACCCTCCTTCTTCAGGATGCTCTGCAGCCACTCAGTGACATCCTTGACCCTGGCACCAGGGAGGCAACACACCATCCTGGATTCACGTCTGTGGCCACAGAAACACCTGTCTGTTCCCCTGACTATTGAATCACCTATCACTATGACTCTTCCAGTCTTCCCTGTACCCCCCTGTGCAGCTGAGCCACCTGTGACGCCATGGACTTGGCTCTGGCTGCACTCCCCAGGTGAAGCATCACTTTCCTCAGTATTCAGAACTGAATACCTGTTGGAGAGTGAGATGCACTCAGGGGTCTCCTGCACTACCTGTCTGGTGGTCACCCATTCCCCCTCTCCCTGCATACTCTTAAGCTGTTTTTTGTCTTCACAAAAGAGACGATACAAATATTGCAATCAGGGAGGAGCAGTGTGAAATATTAGATGAAATTATCATAGTGAGAGAGGAACTGTTAAGGAGTTTAACTTATTTGAAAATGGATAAATCCCCAGGCCTGGATGAAATGTATCTTAAGCTATTAAGGGAAGCAAGAGAAGAAATAGCAGAAGCTCTGACCATCATTTTCCAATCCTCTCTGGCATGCTGCCAGAGGACTGGAGGACAGCTAACCTTGTACAATTGTTTAGAAAAGGAGAAAGGGATAGGCAATGTAATTACAGGCCTGTCAGTCTAACCCCAATGGTGGGAAAATTATCGGAAAAAAATTCAGAGGGACAGGATAAATCTTCATTTAGAAAGACACGGATTAATCATAGTCAGTCGGCACGGGTTTGTTAAGGGAAGGCCATGCCTGGCTAATATGACTGAATTTTTTGAGGAGTAACAAGGAGAGTTGATGAGGGTAGTGCATTTGACGTAGTCTTTGTAGATTTTAGCAAGGCTTTTGATAAGGTCCCACAAGGCAGACTGGTCACGCAAGTAAAAGTTCATGGGATCAAAGGCAAAGTGGCAAGTTGGATCCAAAAGTTGGGCAGCACAGTGGCGCAGTGGAGTCCAGAGACAGTGCTAATGGCAGAATAATGAACAGCTCTGTCCGATAGCAAAAACATGAAAAACAAGTGTAAGACAAGCTCAAGGTTAAAAAATAAAAAATGGTTAGCACCGCAGCCTCACAGCTCCAGCGACCCGGGTTCAGTTCTGGGTACTGCCTGTGAGGAGTTTGCAAGTTCTCCGTGTCTGCGTGGGTTTCTGCCGGGTGCTCCGGTTTCCTCCCACCTCCAAAAGACTTGCAGGTTGATAGGTAAATTGGCCATTGTAAATTGCCCCTAGTGTAGGTAGGTGGTAGGAGAATGGTGGGGATGTGGTAGAGAATATGGGATTAATGTAGGATTAGTATAAATGGGTGGTTGTTGGTCGGCACAGACTCGGTGGGCCGAAGGGCCTGTTTCAATGCTGTATCTCTAAATAAATAAAAAATAAATAAATAAAAAATTGGCTCAGAAGCAGAAAGCAAAGGGTAATGGTTTTTTGTGACTAGAATGCCACTTCCAGTGGGGTTCCGCAGGGCTCAGTACTAGGTCTCTTGCTTTTTCTGGTATATATCAATGATTTGAACACGAATATAGGGGACATGTTTGAGAAATTTGGAGATCATACAAAAATTGGCCATGTAGTTGATAAAGAAGAAGAAAGCTGGAGAGTGCAGGAAGATATCAATGGACAAGTCAGGTGGGCTGAACAGTGGCAAATGAAGTTTAATTCGCAGAAGTGTGAGCTTATGCATTTGGGGAAAGCTACCAAGGCAAGGGAATACACAATAAATGGTAGGATACAGAGAAGTGTAGAAGAACAGAGGGAGCTTGGAGTGCATGTCCACAGATCCCTGAAGGTAGATAAGGGAGTCAAGAATACATGCGGGATACTTGCCTTTATTAGCTGAGGCACGGAATAAAAGAGCTGGGAGGTTATGCTGGAATTGTATAAAACACTGGTTAGGCCACAGTTGGAGTATTGGAAGCAGTTCTGGTCACCGCACTATAGGAAAAATGTGATTGCACTAGAGAGGACAGAGAAGAGATTTACGACTGGAGACCTTTAGTTATGAGGAAAGATTAGATAGGCTAGAGTTGTTTTCTTTGGAACAAAGGAGGCCGAGGGGTTAACTAATTGAAGTGTATAAAATTTTGAGGGGTCTAGATAGTGTGGATAGGAAGGCCCTGTTCCCCTTGGTTGAGATATCCATAACTAGGGGGCATAGATTTAGGCTAAGGGGTAGGAGGTTTGGAGGGATTTGAGGGAAACCTATTCACCCAGAAGGCAGTAAGGATCTGAAACTCACAGACTGAAAGCGTGGTAGAGGTAGAAACCCTCATAACATTTAAAAAGTACGTGGATATGCACTTTAAATGTCATAACCTACAAGGTTACAGCCCAAGAGCCGGAAAGTAGGCTGGATAGTGCAAGAACAGTAAGTGCCAGAAATATTCAGCAGGTCTGGCAGTATCTGTGTAGAGAGAAGATTTCAGGTCTGTGACCCTTCATCAGAACAGGCAAAAGATAAAAATTTAACAGTATTTGAGCAAGTGAAAGGTGGGGCGGGTGGGGAGTGGGGGGGGGGGGGGGTGGAGAAGAACAACAGGGAAGGTCTCTGATAGGATGGAGGGGGGAGAGATTAAATGACCGAGATGTCATGGAACAGAATGCAAATGGAGTGCTAAACAGTGGCAGCGAAAGACAAAGCACGAGTCGAGAGAGAGTGCTAATGGCAGAATAATGAACAGCTCTGTCCGATAGCAAAAACATGAAAAACAAGTTTAAGACAAGCACAAGGTTAAAAAATAATTTAAAAAGTGAAAATATCTAAAAGTAAAATGAATAAATAATTAAAAATAGAAAAGCAATGGTCCTCATGGTCAGAAATTATAGAATGCAAGCTCAAGGACCAGCACCCCATCTTCCGATTGGGCACTCTACAGCCGTCCGGACTCAATAATGAGTTCAGTAATTTCAGACCATGAGCCCCATTATTTTTCATTAAAACTTGAAAAGGAAAACTTGGTGAGCTGTGGGGAAAGAGCAGGAGATTGGGACTGACTGGATAGTCTTCCAAGCAGGCAGGATGGGCTGAATAGCCTCATTCTTTGCTGTAGGATTCCATGATTTCTCTCTTTCCTGATTATTTCTCCACCATATCTCCAATATCATTGACACTGGAGGTTGCTTCCTCAGAGCTCTCTCTGCCTCATCTGTCTTTCCAGGTCTTATACACACCTGTCTCTCCCCAAATGATTCCTCTCATGTGACACTTAAGGCTGAATTTTACCAGCCCTTGATGTCGTGGTGGGGGAGGCCTATAAAATACTTGCGGGAGAGGCCCACCATGACCTGGGACGCCGAGAAGGCTCTGCCGAATTTTACTGGCGGCGGCAGGGCCTTCATTTAAATATTAAAATCAATTAAAACAAGATGCAAATAAACCTACCTGGTCTCGGCGGCTGTCCCACACCGAATTATGGCCGCCAGCCGCAACTCACATGGCCTTTGGAACTTCATTTAGAGTTCCGAGTCAAGACACTGGTGGGGAGGGGGGAGGACTAAAATTATCAGGGCGGGAGGGGAGGGAGTGAGAAAAACATTTCTTATTGGCTGTGGGGATGCTGGAAAGTAGTTGAAGGGCAAAAGGGAAAAGGTTGGGAGTGGGGGCGGGGGGGAATTCAAGTTGGGAATAGAGTTCATTTCGTTATTATTGCCCCGAAAACAAACATTTGGTGGGGCGAGTGGGGTGGGAAAGGGCCTCCAGCATTTATTTCAATTTTTACACACAATGCACCACAATATCACTTTAAAAATTAACATTACTTCTAAGGGCTTGAAGCCCTTAAAAAATGGTGCCGGTGCCTGCGCAGTGGCGCCGGATGCCACTGCTGGGGACAGAGCGATCGCCCTCTCCATTTAAATGAGCCCCGTGCGTAATATCGCAGGGGCTCAGTGGCGGTCGATACTTCAAAGCGTTCCACCGCAATGTGCTGCGTGCTAATAAAATTCATCCCTTATTCTCCCAGCCCCATCTTTCTGCATCTGTCTTTTTTCATTTCCCTTTACCCCTACCTAATTCTGTCCTCCTCCCTAACCACCTCTTTGCAAATTTGTGCCGTATCTGTCTTCCCACTGACCTCTATCTCTCCCCATCTTTCCCCTTGCCGTTTTCTGTGCAGCTTTCCTTCTCTCTGGCCCCAACATTTCTGCATGCTAATGTTACGACCAGGTGAAAAAGAGGTCTAGGGGCTCCCTTTCAGCCTTTGCCTGGTTTAACCGTAACAGGGTTTACACTGCTTTCCAATTGTAAGACACAGAAATCAATCTGACAGGTTGTCTTAGATTTAAACAAGGTGGAAGTTCATTAACCTTAAACTCTAATCCAGTTAATGACTACGAATACGTGACACGACCACACTAGCATGCATAGGCAATAAACACACATGCAGATAAAGACAGAAAAAGTAGAAAGAATAAAGGGGAAAAGTTTGAGGCAATAGCTGGGTGTATTTACAGTCCTTTGAGTTCAATGTTAAGTCTTTGGTTGCCAGTAAGTCTTGCTGTTCGTTGGGGTCCAGTGCACGCTTTAATTTTTTTCGATGTAGGAGTCTTTTCTCTCTTGAGGTTTAAGTGACTTCAGTGGGTCCGGAGATTTGTGAGAAAGCGAGAGAGAGCCAGCAGCAGAGATGGTCTCTTGTTCCAGGTTCAATTTCAATCTGCAGTCTGTCTTCAAACTGTCCTATGTGTATTTCCAAAGCCTGGAATGCAAGCTTCCTTGCACCTTCAATGTCTGGTGATCAAAATCCATTTAGGTTAATTAGACCAGGGAGCAGTTGCTTTGTCTCTCCAAGCACTGTCTCTTAGTATGCAAATGTCCTCCAGCCAAATGTCTGGTGATCTCTTTAAACAAGTAATTTCTTCACTCCAGCAACAACTTAAAATTAATGTTCATATGACAAAATTAATATGCCTCATTCTTGGCAGGTGGGGTCTTCATGACACTAACCTTGTCAGTTTAAAAAAATGGAATAGCTGCTAGGGCTTCAGGAAAGGGTCATAGCATGGGTGTCAGTAATAAAAGGAGGAGAGAATGGGCAGAGGCGACTTAAAAAGGATGGAGTGGCTGCGGGCTCCAAAGTTTGGCTCACTACATGATTCCTAGGATCTGGTTGCACTTTGGGGGGGTGGTGGGGGACATGGCAGCACAGGGTCTGGCTGCACTGGGGAGTGAACAATAAAAGAAGAGTATTTAAGATCTACTTTCTGGCCTAAATCATCTGTTTGATTGTAATGCTTATGTGTAGAGGGAAAGGCGTTTCTGAGGCAAGGATGTGCTGCTGTCTCCCATGGATCAGGTTCTTTCAGATAATTCTGGCAGTCTCCCTGGCCTAGTGGTAGGAGACTACCTCAGAGGCCTGCCGCAGGGTTGTATGACTGTTGGACTCAGACAGCAGAAGAGCATGATAATTTATTTAATTTTTTAAATTTCAAAGTATGGAAGATGATTCAACTCCCTTTGGGAGAATTTTAAATTGAAATTTTCTATTCGACATCCATGGGAACATTGGATGCCTGGGACATAGAGGCACCCAATGTTGCTAAGATGCAAATGATGGGAAATACACTATGACATATTTATGTCTAATTATAATATAGCCACCAATACTCAGGCAGATGTAGTTGTGCTTTACATCACTCCCATTTCAGAAAAGCAAAAGTGTCATGACCAAGTGAGAAGCCAAGAGAAGTTTCCAAAGGACATCCAGCACACTCTGCTCTAGTTAAGCTCAGGAAGTGGCATAAATCAAGCAGAAAACATTGGCCTCTGGGTCTCTTGAAAAGTAAATAAGCACATAGGTATTACAGTAAACTAACTGCATAAAAAGAAACCAATAAAGATATATGTTGTTTTCAAAATTACCTCATAGAACTCTTTAAGCTGTTTCCATGTTTTGATACAAAAGAAAAATCAAGACCGAACTGCTTTGTTCTTTCAGATAACCTTATTGCTCATCATAAAAACTTACCTCAGAAAAGATCATTTTCAAAAGTCTCAAATTTTCTGATTTATGTTGTCTTTCGGTTTTGTTCCTTCCCAAAAAAACAATGATCTCACACATTTTCTTTTGACTACAGTTATTGTGAATGTTCATTCAACTTAGGAGAGATAGATGCCTCAGAATATTTGGAGAAAAAGAGGGGACAAGTTTGCAGTGATTTCCACAGTGACAAAGAGTAATGATCATTTTGGTGCTGGTTTGTCTTATCTAAGCTCTTTTTATCTGCCTATTCTCTAAAAATAAATTAAGCAGTTCATAATAGAATAAGCAGTTGGCAACATCTCAGTTGTGCAAATTATCCAAAAATAAAAGAACCTGTTTTCACAGTTTGCTATCCAGCATGTTTGGAAATCAGTTGGGAATGCACCTCACCTATGCAGGTGAACCAATTTCACCTGGCACACAGGTTCAAAAGGTACGCAACCTGATCGGAAGGGGCGTAAGGCAGGACGGCAGTGATGGTTGGCCATTTAGTGGAGCCTCCTACTACTTCTGAATCCACTAAGACTAAGTTTCACGGCCTTTTTTTTTTTGAGTGGCCTCCAGTAGTCCTTTTCAGGGCCTCCCTTTACGCAGCTCAAGAACTGGAAATACTCACCTAGCTTTGCACATCACAAGCTCTGACTAGTCTAACTGAAATTAGGAGTCCTCATATCAATATTGAACTAAAGCCTGCTCTCATTTCAGACAGCCACCTCAACAATCCTGCCCTGCTCAACTTATCGTTGCACCTCTTTTACACTTGTAAAATGGTTGCAACAATGTTGAATTTAGACCCCAGTGTTATAAAATTATGATTGCATTGTATCCATAAGAACGGGAGCCAAGGTAGAAAATGCAAGCTAGTCTATTTTTAAGAATTGCCATTCCTGCATATACACCGAGCTTGGCCCATTGTTTTTAATTTGTTTTAATTTCTGGTTTCCTGCAGCTATTGAAAAAGCAGAAAAAGGGCTAAAGAGATAATCAATCGAATGGGAAGAGTGACCCAATCAGATGTGGCAGAATACATTTACCTCAATGAGAATAAATTTGCCTATGATTGAAGTGATGTGGGCGCATTGCTGAAAGTGTTACCTAGAATCTCTAATCAAAGCTTTTAATATATTACAAGATCGCCCATGGTGCTGTTCAGGGCAAGTCAGATATGCTGTCCTATGTTGTTACTATGTACAGTATATTTTTGATTTTAGGTGGTTAGATCAAATTGTATTATTACAAAGCAGTATTACTGAAATTTTCATAGACAAAGTCATGATTATTTTCATAGAAACTTTAAATCAGTTGCTTTGATAACTATTACTTAATTGTAGTGTTAATTTTAATCTCTACCCATTGTTTTAAAAAGCCCAAGATACAGATGTTTGATGTTACAGACAGGAGGTAGGCTGTAGAAGCTATGTGCAACATTAGTGGCGAGTTGGAGGCTTTATATTGTGAGAGTGGTCCCAGGGTTTAGGAATGGTGTAGAGGCTAAGAAGGGTATAAGTCTGGGAGATTGCAGAATGTGGGAGCAATTGTGGTGTTTGGGAGAATTAGGAAGGGGGTACAAGGAGTGCTGGGGTTAGGATACAACAGTTATGGGGCGGGGTGGGGGGGGGGGGTCTCAGCGTAGTAGTGATGAGAGGATAGGCTTGAGGTTTGGACTAACTTGGAAGGCGATGAATGGAACATTGGGTAAGGGTGTTCTGGGTGTGGAGTGCTAGGGAGGGGTGGTTCACTGACAGATTGCAGCGAGAATTTTCTTGGGAGAAGTGCTGCAGTGGAAAAATGCATTGGTGCTTGGTGGAAGGGGTTGGGAGCAAGAAGAAAAAGGGGAGAAAGGAACTCTTGGTGATCATCAGTAACCATGACTGGACCCCAGCCAACATTCTTCTGGGACTGCAGGTGGGGTT
Source organism: Heterodontus francisci (assembly GCF_036365525.1). Taxonomy (NCBI): domain Eukaryota; kingdom Metazoa; phylum Chordata; class Chondrichthyes; order Heterodontiformes; family Heterodontidae; genus Heterodontus; species Heterodontus francisci. The sequence continues at coordinate 119,392,388 of NC_090374.1, forward strand.
GTCAACTCAAGGTTGCGAGTCAGGGTATAATTGTGGCAGGGACGCAGTCATGGTCAGGAGGCAAACAACAGGCATTGTGTCGGTGGATAGATTGCATTGGTTTGGGGGGGGGGCACTGGCGAGGGGGAAAGAGGGGTCAGCAGCATGGGAAGAGAGTCCGAAGGGAGGCAGTCAGAGAGCTCAGAAATGGGTGATGGAGGGGCCAACACAACTCCCTTTATCTTGGTGACACAGCTGAAGCTCAGAAGTCAATAAGCAACAGCTTCGCACACCTTGACGACCAAATTTGAAAGATTCCATCAGAAGCAAAATTATCTATTAGTTTTAAAAAGTGTGACAGAAAAATGTTACAGGAAGTAAATATGATGCCAACTGGAAGTAAGTGTGACACTCACTGAAAGTGCATGCATGCAGACAAGACTTCTCATCTATATCCTTAGTGAATCTCCCATGGCATTTAGACAGGAGGAGTCAGGATCAAATCTTCAGGTGAAACAGTTAGATGGGGTTAGATAGTTAGTCCAGGCAGCACAGATGTAATTCAGTTCCAATGTTAAAGTCATACATTCTTGAAAGTCTCATCTTTTTGGTGACTATATTTCATTCGATGCATTTGGGAAACTTAAACCTAGACCTTAGAGGGACAAGTTGATAGAAATAAACCAGCATTAATTGGGAGTCTCAGACTAACAGGTAATGAAGATGGTAATAAAGAAAATGCCTTACTGGTGCACAGAAGGACATCATTCAGACGCAAGGATTAAGGCACACTGCACCTCTAAATCTGCAATACTCAATTCAAGTATTTGATTTCCCATAACTTCCAAAAAGCATTTTGAGATTAGGCAAGCACAGTATTGGAGTGGGAAGGAAAGAATAAATAACTGTGAATCAAAACTGTGTAGTGTATGCAGACTGAAGTGGAATGTCAAAGATTTTTGTATTCACGGGGATGCGGACCATGGAGCCTTCCTGGCCAAATACAAAATTGAAATCAATGTTCCAAATGATCAACATATCTCAAGCTACACATACGAACATATATAAATTTAGGATTCATCCACCTACGAGGTAACAGTACAAAGAACAGCGCTTTGTAAAACGCCAGACCATTGAAATTCAAACTGGACAAACCAGTGCAATAAAAATAAATCATCTGCACTTAGTGGACCAGATGGCGAGGGTCCAAGTGTCATTGTTAGTATTCCACTGAAATAGAAAAGCATCTCTAAGACACGTGTCAATGTTAGTACTTCATTGAAATAGAACATCTCAGATATGCGCCAATATTAGATATTGTTGCATTGGTGTACTAAGATAGCGAATATCCTGATAAACACGAGCTAAATAAGTATTTTAATGCTGCTTCTTCCAGTCACAGGATGACGCAACATTAAATATCTTCTTCACAAGGACTGTAACAAGATCTTTCCCATCATGCAACATAGCAAAAGTTCAAAGATCAATATCCACGACAGGTAACTCCAAAAGATGTTATGGTTTCTATTAAAATTATCAGCTGTACCAGTTGGTTTCACAGTCAGACGACAAGGACAATTACAAACACAAAAGACGCGATCTAGCTAGTATTTAGAGGCTACACAATTTCAAATTTTTTTTAAAATCAGTCCATATTTTAGACCACCTTATTGACCTGAAAAGGTTAAATTAGTAAAAACTGCTGGGAGACTATTTAAAGGATATATTGCAATTTAAGAATTCTGAAGGTAGTATTACATTGTTCTGCTACTTAGATGTCGGTTTGGCTCATTTGATGGCACACACCCGAGTCAGAAGGTTGTGGATTAAAGACACATTCGAGTGTATTACTAAAGGAATACTGCATGGTTTAGAGATGCCATCTTTCAAATGAGATATTCAGATGGACATAAAAGATCTCGTTTGAAGATCAGTGATTGCTCTTAGTGTGCGTGCCAGCATTCCTTACTCAACCAATACCATGAAAAACAGATTAACTCTTCAGTCATCACAGTTTTTGTTTGTGGTGCTTTGCTGTATGCAAATTAGCTACTGTGATTGTCTACATAAGTGACAGTCCTTTAAAAAGTAATTAATTGGTTTGAGGGTATGAAAAGGCAATCTTTAGAAGCAAGTTCTTTCTTCTATGAACATTATATTAGAATTTCTAGCAATTCACACCCAGCCACTGATAACCCCAATGGTTAAAATTTTGAGATGAAATTATTTTTGTCAAGATCAAGACATGGGTGTGTTAGGAACAAGCTTTCCAGACCATTTGGGGGTGGGTGGAATTGCAGAAAAGTTGGGCTGCGCATTCATGTCCAATCTGCAAGTGTGCAAACACTTTAACAATAAACAGCTGTTTGACTTGATAATTGCATATGATCTACACTGGAAAAAATGGTTCAAAAGCTGGTACAAGAAAGGATGTTTTCAAGAATGGCCATTCTCGTCAACAACCTCAGTATTGTATGAAGCCTATATCTGTCCAGTTGAATTTCACTGGTCTGTTTGACAGATATCAAAGTAAATCCATCTCTTGCTTCCGGACTTAGAAGGGTAGATTTTCACTTTGACCCGATCTCAGACTGGCAGTGAAGTCCCTGCGATGGAACCTGCTGATGGCTGGGCCTCATATCCATAAGCTTGGTGAGCAGCGAGACCTATTCAGGCACTTGTAGGCAGCTCGTCGGTCAAGGGTTGGAGGGGGCTCCACCATGGGACTGTGAGAAAGTTTCTTCTCCAGGGAGGAGCAGATGGATCATTGGCAGGCCTGAAGGTCTTTGTAGGGGCCAGGTGGAGCAGACATGGCAGTTAACTAAACATGTACTTTTTATAACACCTTCAATGCAGTAAAACATTCTGGGCTCTTCAAAAAAAGGGAATGGAGGCTTAGACGACAAGGAGGCAGGGAAAGAGTTAGAGGAGGCGGTCAAAGAATTTGGTTTTGAGGGTGATGAAGAGACATAGGGAAGCAGAGGGACTTTGAACGGGGTTTCAAAACTACAGGAATGAAAGCTAAAACCTCTGCACTGATAATGGAGTGGAAATGGGGACAGGACATACAATAGAATAGAAAACGCTGAATGTGAAAGCTGGGTGAAGGAGGTTGAAGAGGCAAAGTTGTTCAAGGCTACAGAGGAATTTCTAGACATGGACCAGGATTTTGAAATCAATAAACTGGAGATGTTGAGCTAGTGGAGGTTGGTGAGGACAACACTGATGGATGGCATAGCATAGGATAGTACACAGACATTGGAGTTCAGATTCTGGATCAAATGGAACTGTTTTTTTAAAGAAGGGAGTTTGGATGTAATGAAGCAGTGGGGGTGAGATAAGAAGAGGCCAGCAAGGTTACAGATAGTCTTGGTGACAGACTAGACTTAGGGTTTTGACATTCAGTTCAAGGTCAAAGTGTATATACTATACAGTAACACAGTCATTAGTGTATGTGCATATATATATATATATATATATATATATATACTTTACATACAGAATTTTCATAATTTGAAGTCAACAATTAGGAATAATTAAGGTCTCTATAATTGGCTAAAATATTTATTTACCTGGTTTTCATTTACATCATACTCTTATAATGTATGGAGAAAACTCAGGGGCATGTCAAAGGATAGGAAAATGACAGAGAAAGTGCTCTGGTGGTTTTCAGTTCACCTAGCTCTCACTGCTTCTGTTTTTGTAATTTGGAATCTATTTCTTAAATAAATTGCATCACTTGGTGCAAGGGTCAAGTTACTGTTTCTTTAGTACCTAGATGATTAAAGAAAATAAGGCAGAGACCTTGCAATTTTTTTTTTTAAACACAGGGTTTGTTTCACAGAAAAACTATTAATGCAGAAAAACAATGGCTGGGATGGAATTTTAGAAGATGATCAGCATTAAAGCATTTTTGCACTTAGAGGCTGTGCCTTTGTACTTGGAATGCAAACTCATATTCTGCACCCTCTGGTGTTTCAGCAGAAAAACTACAGTTTTGGACTGTATATTATTGTGTTAAAACCCACATAAAACAAACTGGGATTTTATTGGAATTGTTGCACTTTTTGAATTTTTTTCTATTATTAGACTTAAGACTTTTATTCTGAAATCTGAAAGACATAGAATTGTGCACAAGTATTGTGGCTGTGTGAATTTTAATGCTTGATGAGTATACAATCTGAATATAAATTAACTCACAACTGGAAAATACAATGATCATTCAACATTATTGTACTAGTAATCTCCAAGATGCTGCTTAAAACACATTTAAAGTTGGAAATTCAAGCCTTATTTCAGGACCTGAGCACATTATCTAGCTGGAAACTCCAGTGGAGTGCTGAGAGAATCCTGCATTGTTGGAAGTGCCATCCTTCAGCAAACTTTCTGTTGTAGTAGTTCAAGTGGACATTAAAAGCCCCGTAACATTATTTGAAATTTAGGGAATTGTCCTGTCCAACATCCCTCCCTCAACCGACAACGAGGAACAGACTAACTGATCTCATTGCTGTTTATGGGATATTGTTGTATATAAAATAGCTGCTGTGCTGGCCTACGTAAGTCACTGCACCTAATAATGCACCATATAAATTGTGGAGTCTTTTCACATTGTGCTATTTAGCTATTTTTAAAAAAAGTCCTGCTAAGTACATACAGAAGGAATGTTTGTTCATAAATATCTTAATAAAATTTATGGATGTGGTTTTGATTTTGTCCATTGGCAAAACAAAAAATGTCTGAATATAGCTAAAAGAAGCCTAGTAACTTATTAATTTCTGGTGAAACTGTAGCAGTGGGCACAAGAAAGACATCAAAATAGATTTGGAATTTTATGTCTAAGTACAAAACTCATTACTTCCTTCTCCAAAATTACTAGCACAACATCGTTTCAACAATAGGATTCACAAAGAAAAAAAATGCCTTTTTTTTTTTAATTCAGCATGCTACATCCACAAACATCACATTTAAGAATGAGTTATGACTGCCGAAGATTCCAAGGCCATTGCAATGACGCTCTTAACCAATTTTGCTGGTTAATACTTTAATACTGAAACGCTGATTGACATTTCTTTAAATAAGATCTTTGGTTACCATTTAAGGTGATGAAGCACTCTGTCGAGCTCAATAAATATTGATTATATTGTTCTTAACAGTTTTCAAATATCTGAATCGCAAATGATCACTTTATCAGCTTGGTTGAACAGTGTTTGACCACTGCTGCACAATCTAGATGATGAAAGCCCCTTAGTGCTATATCAGTGTCAATCCCAACTCAGTTTAATTGAGGATCAATTAAAATTGTTGCATCATTTATTTAAGATTGAACTCGAGAGAGACAGATGCAGATCAGAGAAATTACACAACATAGAAGTAATATGTTCAAAGATCGAAAAGGAATTCAAAAGGAATTGTATGTTCTGTGATATCTGTAATATTTTCTGCAAAAGTGGTTCAAAGTGTTACACGTCCATTGGGTAAGTTGCTTAGTCACTGAAGTTAACTCCTTTATGCTCTTAAAAAATCAAAATTTAGAACATGGATAGTTTGAAGCTTTTTTGCTATAATAACAGAAGACAAACATTTAGCAACACAAAGATCTAGCACAGCTTGCTTCTTTTAACTAAACCACACTGTGCCCCCAATAATTAGAGTAAAATGGGATTTGTCTTCCTGTTCTCTGCTTTGCTCTTAAAGAACAGGATTTCCTTTTTAACCTCTCACATACTATGGGACCCCATTTATCCAAAGAAGTCAGGAAGCACCACTGTTTGGATCAGTGAACAATTTGGATAACTGATCACATATTACTTCTAAAACTGCACTGCATTAAATAACAACATTTCAACATTGAAACTAAAGCATGATGAAATAATTATACATAGGGTGTGCTGGAAAGGCCAAGCCAGTCAAGTGACCAGTTGATTCAGATAAGTGATGGTTGGACAAATGGCTTTCTACTGTATATGCCACTTCTTTTAACTAGCATTGCAGTCACCCTCTTGCGTTTAAAGTTTATACTGAGTTCCTGATGCTTACAGCTGCTTTCCTCCAACTCTTATTCAAGATGCCAAATCAGACTTATACCTTATATCCTGCAAAATCCCACAATCACAGATGGAAATTTAGAAGAAAGAGAATCACTAAGAATACGTTTGTTTATATGATCCATGCTTCCTCGACTTGCAGATGTTTCTATAGTAACATCAATATACATACCAAAATTCTTCACAGGCATGTAAATTAAAAGCTTGAAAGTTGGCCAGTAAATTGAGTGGGTGGAGACATACATGAAAGATTTTCAATTGACCGGTGTACCTTTTTCAGGGACAATGCTCAACTACAGAGAGGTTTTAGTTGCAATGCCACTGCAATCTGAGAGGCTCTACTCTGAAGCAGAGAACTCCTCGCCAGCATTTTGTCATGCTGCTTTACATACTGCCGTAATTTTTCTATCGTTTCCATGGATTAGATTGGGCGGCTAGTTTTCTGACCGGCGCAGACATGATGGGCTGAATGGCCTCCTTCTGTGCCGTAATTTTTCTATGGTTTCTACTACAGGCAAACTTATTAGAATCAATCAATTCACATTTAAATAAAGCATTTCCAAAGATTATATTGGTATCTTCAATTTTATCTGAAAAATGCACCTTCATGACATTATTACTTGTAATGCCTATATACAGTAGTACAAAAAAATCTTGTTTGACTAAGCATGAATGAATGCAATTGCATTGAAGATTTTTAATAGCCAGTGCTGCACCTACATCCATGTAGCCCTGTAAGTTTATTTCCCTCAAATGGTGCATCCAATATCCATTTGAAATCATCATTGTCTCCACTTCTATCACCCTTGTATGGAGTGTGTTCCAGGTCATTCTCACTTGCTGTGTAAATGAGTTCTTCCTCACACCCCCCTGCATCTTTTGCCCAGAATCTTCAATCTATGCCATTGTATTATCAGCTAAGGGGAATAGTAACTAAGATAAAATCCTTAACATATTTCTTTGCAGGGAAGAGGCAGTTATTTTGCTTAAAAAATTGCAGAAGCCTTAGTAATAAATAAAACATTAAACTAAGTACATAACAAACATAAAAGAAGTGAAAGATTTT